>NC_086324.1:87028381-87648381 GCF_036172605.1 Pelobates fuscus
CGCCCCACAGAACTAGAATGTCGTCAATAAATCTAAAGTAACGGACAATCTGATGAGCATAGTGGTGGAGAATATATTTGGTCTCATATTCATACATAAAGGCATTCACATACATGGGGGCCATGGCAGCCCCAATCGAAGTGCCAGCTGTCTGTAAATACCAATTATTTTCAAAACGAAAAGAGTTGTTCTGCAATGTAATGCCCAAGAGTTCCAACACATATTCAATTGGAGGACCGTGGTATTGTGATGAATTAGAGAGAAGATTGTGCATGGCCTGTGCCCCAATTCATGGGGGATAATTATATAAAGACTTCCCACATCCATAGTCATCAGGATACCATTGCAAGTGCCCATCAGGTTAAGGCGTTGTAAGAGATCAGGGGTATCTTTAATGCATGTTACCAAGGAAGTGACGGGATCTTTAAAGAGGTAGTCAAGGTACCTTGCTATTGGTTCAAGAATCCCCTGGGTAGCAGACACAATGGGACGCCCAGGTGGATGTTCAAGATTTTTTTATGCTTCCAGTTTATAGGATCGACTTCTTTTGTGCCTAGTTTTCCTTGTGCTTAAGACAAAAATGTGTTTGTTCTTTTGTTTTTTTTGTTTTGTTGTTTATTGCATTTTGCTTTTTATTATTTCATTTTATTTTATTTTTAATTTTTAATTTTTTAATTTTTTTTTATTAATTTGTAATTTTGTTTTATTTATTTATTTTTGAAAAAACATGTTTTAATATTTTTCTTATATTTTTTATATTATTATTATTATTTTATTTTTTATTTGTTTTGGTACTGTTGACTGACTTTTAATCTATTTTAACTTTATCTTGTAATATTTGTATGTAAGTGGGTATTACTCCCTAGTGGAATATATTTTAGGAGTATAGCCAAGGGGATCTTATTGACTCACATATCTTATTTATTATACAGAGTATCCCTGATTTTGGAAACTACAACAAAAACACACACATTTATTTCACATTTTCATTAGTTCAGTAACTATGTTTGCTCACTATACACCTTAATGTTTATTGTGTGTACAGTACTTCCGCTGAGTTTTTATAAACACATTGCTCCCTTTGAATGGTTAAATAGGGGATCACATATTTGCATATTAACTTAAACTTGATTTATACAAGCTTCTTCTCATGCACTTATTCTCACACTTTTCAGCATTAAGCTTTTATTAATCACTTTAAAACTTTCCCCATGCTGTAACTCCTTAATCCTTTATGTTTCTGTCCGGCCGCTGAGACGTGCTTTGATTGCCATGCCAAGGCTCTTATACAACCTGATTAGAATATATTTTTTTCCCTTACCGGCATCTGTACATGTGGGTGTAACCAATGAGACGTAGGCGTCTATGGTTGCCCCAGTAACATGTTTGGCTGGACGTTCTTGGGGGTCAGGTGACTACAAACACGGAAGTATTGCTGTTGGAGGTGGCGATCGTGGCGGGTCTGGCGGCGAATGGAAATTCAGATCACCTGAGAGTACGTACCCATTTGAATTAATTGTATGTATTGTATATATAATTTTTTTTAATTATTTGTATTGATATATAGGTATATATTGTGACCGAAAGCAAGGAATTGTGCTGGAGGGAATCTATATACCTCCCCAGATTTTGCAAGGTTCCTACTTTGTGTAATTAGCCCCAGGGAAATGTGTAATGTTATAATGAATGTTGCACTTTAAATATGTGTATATTTGGGCCCTGGGGTGGAGTACTTGGAGAGTAGGGTGGGCCAGTGCTCCACTCCACATTTTGGAAGTTGCTTGTAACCTACAGGTGAGAAGTCCAGTTCCAGAGTTTGAATCCTAATTTAACTCACCTGAAAAGGATTGTCAATTACCAGTGCTATTAAGTACTCCCCTGCCAAGGAAGGAGGGAGATTGTGTTTGGTGTCTGTGAGTGGAAACAGAGAGCTGAAAACCCTGAAACAGTAAGGTTGTTTATGCTTATGTTTATGTTGGGAAATGGACAAGCCATCCAACCCAGTTAGCTGATTATTTTGTTTAGTTAGTGCTCAGAAGAGCAAGGCTTTTGTTTTATATATTTTTTGTTACCTTTATACCTTACTGTGCATTTATTTTGGAACCTCAATAAAAGAGCAAGTTAATTTACCTCATCCAGCGTGTGAAGTGTCTCTAAAGCCTGAAAAGAATGTGTGTAACACCCCAATCCCAGGACAAGGTACCAAGGGAAAGGAGTACTTTTGTCACATATGGTGGAGGATGCGGGCAGCACACGGCAAAGTCTGTAAGTAGGGAGAAAGAGACTGCTGAGAAAATGGAGGATGTCATGAAAGCTTTGCTCCAGTCCACTGCTGTACAGCAAGAGACAAACAGGAGGACTGCAGAGACTAATGCAATACAGCAAGAGAGCATTTCAATACTGCAGCAGCTTGTACTGGCTCAAAAGGAAAATACAGATGCTTTATTCAAGCAAGTTGAAGCAACACAGGCAGCAGCTCATCAATTGCTCAGAGAGGAGCAGCAGCATGCCACATGTGCCATACAGCAGGAGATCCAGAGTCTATCACAAAGGCTGGCCAGGGATGCCACAGAATCACCACAATGTCCAAAGGTGGTCAGAGTGAGTCACTACTTGCAAAAGATGGTATCCACAGATGATGTAGAGGCCTACCTGATGGCTTTTGAGCGAACCGCTGAGTGAGAAGGTTGGCCTGAAGTGGAATGGGCAAGTCTGCTAGCACCATTTCTTACTGGTGAATCCCAGAAAGCATACTATGATCTGGAACCAGCGGAAGCCAGTGACTACAAGAAGCTGAAAGCAGAAATACTGGCACGCCTGGGGGTGACAACAGCCGTCCGTGCCCAGAGATTTCATTTGTGGACTTACAGCCTGGACAAAGCGATTCGTTCACAGATGTTTGACTTGATACACCTTGCCAGAAAATGGTTGCAGCCAGAGATCAACTCACCCAGCCGCATTGTGGAGCAACTGGTGATGGAAAGATTCCTAAGAGGCTTACCTATTGGACTTCGTCGGTGGGTCAGTCAGAAAATCCCCAAACAGCAGACCAATTGGTTGAATTGGTTGAATGGTATATAGCAGCGGGAGAACTGCTTCAACCTCCTGGCCAAGAGAGACCCAAGAATCCGAAAACCTACAGCCCCAGCAAATCTGGTAAGACTGTTCCAGGGAAAAGGGGGTCTTTTGATGAGAGAACAGGGTTTTATTACCCAAGAGACATTGTTAAAAGAGAAAAAGACTTTGGGAGGGGGGAAGAGCGTACAAATTAATCAAAAAGTACTAATTATGGTATAAAATGCTTTAAATGCAGAAACTTTGGACATATTGCAAAAGACTGTCCTGAAAATGTTGAACCAATGGAGTGTCATTTTGGTAATAATTGGGAAGGAATTGCACTTTATTCACAGGTTGTATGTTCTGTGGAAAAAAATGGTTATTTGAATAGTCACCCTGGGTGTACCGTGAATGTGGAGGGAAAAAATATACAGGCATTGCTAGATTCAGGGAGTATGGTTACCCTTCTAGACCAATCCTTATTACAGGATACTCATATTGTTAACTCTGGAAAAGTTGATATTGCTTGTGTGCACGGGGATATACATAACTACCCTACTGCAGATATACTTGTTAAAACCCAGTGTGGTACTGTAAACTGCAGAGTGGGGCTGGTACCAAAACTGGCACATGAGATGATTATTGGAAGGGATTTTCCCCATTTTCTAGACCTATGGGCATGTTTTGAAAACCCATCAGGTGAACAGAATGATGAATTTCCTTTTGCAAATACTCTGGCAGATGAGAGAGATCATGATGATGAGCCAACAATATGCAGCACTCCCCTATAAAAACATTAGTTGGTGAAAACCCAGAACAAACTAATGCGGGACCTTCTAGAAGCTCTGAACCAGATATAGAGTTAGCTGATTTAGAGGTTAGGCCTGGTAACTTCAGAAGTGCACAGTGGTCTGACCCAACATTATTGGTAGCCAGGAATAATATTTCTATAAGGAATGGATCCCCTGTCAATCCAGGGAATTCTCTTACTTACCCTTATTTTGAAGTGGATAATGATCTGTTGTACAGAGTTGAGAAAAAAGAGTCCGTTATTACAAAGCAGCTGTTAGTACCACAAGCCTATTGGCGCACTGTGTTAAACCTTGCACATAGCCATGTTTTGGGGGGTCACCTAGGGGTTGACAAAACAAGAGAGCGTGTTTTGACGAGATTTTATTGGCCTGGAGTAACCGCAGCTATCAAGAACTACTGTTCGTCATGCCCTGAATGTCAGGTCACTGCGCCCTTTACGGCTTACCGTAGCCCTTTAGTACCCTTGCCTGTTATTGAAGTGCCTTTTGAACGTATTGCTATGGATTTTGTGGGTCCTCTGGTAAAATCCAGTAGGGGGCATCAGTATATATTAGTAGTACTAGACTATGCTACCCGTTACCCTGAGGCAATACCTATGCGCACAACCTCAGCAAAGTCCATTGCTAAAGAGTTAATGATGATGTTTAGCCGGGTTGGGATTCCCAAGGAGATCCTATCAGATCAGGGTACTCCATTCATGTCCAAGGTTACAAAGGAACTCTGCAAGCTCCTTCACATTAGACACCTCAAAACCTCTGTTTATCACCCACAAACCGATGGTTTGGTTGAGCGATTTAATAAAACGTTAAAAGCTATGCTGCGCAAAGTAACTGATAAAGATGGGAAAAACTGGGACTTTCTATTGCCCTATTTAATGTTTGCCATTAGAGAAGTACCCCAAGCTTCTACGGGTTTCTCACCTTTTGAATTATTATATGGCAGACACCCCAGGGGATTACTTGACATAGCAAAGGAAACTTGGGAACAAGAAGCAAACCCACATCGCAGTGTAATAGAACACATAACTCAGATGCAGGAACGTATTGAAGCCATTATGACAATAGTCAGAGAACACATGCAAAAGGCTCAACAAAATCAGCAGAATAGCTATAATAAGAATGCTAGAATTCGAGTATTTCAACCAGGAGACAGAGTATTAGTCCTGGTTCCCACAGTAGAGAACAATTTCCTGGCAACTTGGCATGGGCCATATGAGATTATTGAAAGAGTAGGAGAGGTAAATTATAAAGTAAGGCAACCAGGTAGAAGAAAGGAAGTGCAAATATACCATGTCAATTTGCTAAAACCATGGAAAGAAAGGGAAGTTCTGGTTACTACAGAGGCTTCAACCTTCCCTGATAAGTATAATATTGACCCCGAAGTAAATATCTCAGAGACCCTGTCAATACACCAGACAAGGGAAGTTAAGGAGTTTATTAGATTAAATAAAGAGGCATTCTCCCCAGTCCCAGGAAGGACTAGTGTGATTAAACATGACATTTTGACAGAACCAGGAAAAAGGGTCAATCTCAAACCATACAGAATACCCGAGGCTCGCAGAGAAGCTATCAGAGCAGAGGTTAAGAAAATGTTAGATCTTGGAGTCATTGAGGAGTCACAAAGTGACTGGAGCAGTCCAATTGTGCTGGTACCAAAGCCTGATAATACAGTACGGTTTTGTAATGATTATCGCAAACTGAATGCTATTTCTAAGTTTGATGCATACCCCATGCCTAGAGTTGATGAGCTAGTAGAACGACTTGGGAGAGCTCGGTACCTCACTACACTAGATTTAACCAAAGGTTATTGGCAAGTACCACTCACAGAGCGAGCAAAAGAAAAGACCGCATTTTCTACTCCTGATGGCCTATTTCAGTACAGAGTTTTGCCTTTTGGCTTGCATGGTGGCCCTGCCACATTCCAAAGAATGATGGACAGAATACTAAAGCCGCATGTGCGCTATGCAGCTGCATACTTGGATGATGTTGTAGTACACAGTGAGGATTGGGAATCTCACCTTCCAAAAGTACAGGCTGTCCTTAACTCAATACAAAATGCTGTCTTAACTGCTAACCCCAATAAGTGTACAATTGGCCTAGAGGAAGCAAAATATTTGGGCTTCTCTATTGGTAGGGGACTAGTGAAACCCCAAGTTGCTAAAATTGAAGCCATACGAAATTGGCCGAGACCACTGACTAAGAAACAGGTGAGAACATTTCTTGGCCTCATTGGCTATTACAGGAGATTTATATCCAATTTTGCTACAATTGGAAGCCCATTAACTGACCTTACTAAAGCTAATGCCCCAGTAGTGGTAAAATGGTCCCCAGAGACTGAACAAGCATTCAGAAAGCTTAAAGAAGCCATTTGTGCCCAACCAGTGTTGGTAACACCTGATTTTTCTAAAGAATTTATTTTACAGACAGATGCCTCTGATGTAGGACTAGGTGCTGTTTTCTCTCAGGAAATTCAGGGTGAGGAGCACCCCATATTATATTTAAGCAGGAAGCTTAATCCCCAAGAAAGAAACTATTCCATTGTTGAGAAGGAGTGTCTGGCTATAAAGTGGGCAGTAGACACACTTAAATACTATCTCTTGGGACGAAAATTCGGACTAGTGACAGACCATGCACCCCTTACTTGGATGAGCCAAAACAGGGAGAAAAATAGTAGAGTAACCCGCTGGTTCCTTCGCTTGCAACCCTATAATTTCTCCATAGAGCA
The DNA here is from genome assembly GCF_036172605.1 of Pelobates fuscus. Lineage (NCBI taxonomy): Eukaryota > Metazoa > Chordata > Amphibia > Anura > Pelobatidae > Pelobates > Pelobates fuscus. The sequence goes on from NC_086324.1 coordinate 87,034,976, forward strand.
TAGGGCTGGGAGTAAACAGGGAAATGCAGATGGTCTTTCGCGGATGCACTCGCTAATGTCCATGGTCGCTCGACCCAATAGGTCTGAGCTGGGGGGGAGGATGTGTGACCGAAAGCAAGGAATTGTGCTGGAGGGAATCTATATACCTCCCCAGATTTTGCAAGGTTCCTACTTTGTGTAATTAGCCCCAGGGAAATGTGTAATGTTATAATGAATGTTGCACTTTAAATATGTGTATATTTGGGCCCTGGAGTGGAGTACTTGGAGAGTAGGGTGGGCCAGTGCTCCACTCCACATTTTGGAAGTTGCTTGTAACCTACAGGTGAGAAGTCCAGTTCCAGAGTTTGAATCCTAATTTAACTCACCTGAAAAGGATTGTCAATTACCAGTGCTATTAAGTACTCCCCTGCCAAGGAAGGAGGGAGATTGTGTTTGGTTTCTGTGAGTGGAAACAGAGAGCTGAAAACCCTGAAACAGTAAGGTTGTTTATGCTTATGTTTATGTTGGGAAATGGACAAGCCATCCAACCCAGTTAGCTGATTATTTTGTTTAGTTAGTGCTCAGAAGAGCAAGGCTTTTGTTTTATATATTTTTGTTACCTTTATACCTTACTGTGCATTTATTTTGGAACCTCAATAAAAGAGCAAGTTAATTTACCTCATCCAGCGTGTGAAGTGTCTCTAAAGCCTGAAAAGACTGTGCGTAACACCCCAATCCCAGGACAAGGTACCAAGGGAAAGGAGTACTTTTGTCACAATATGTAGTGATATATAAGTATATACTTATGTATATAGATATGTTGTAGAATTATTAAAACCTGTATTAAATTTCTCCATTAACTCCATCTAACTTCATTATATGACAGATTTTCCTAACAGCATTTAGAATATTAGACAGAGAATGTATTTTCTAGAAGAATATGACTAACACCGGAATTATCAAGTTCCTGTAATATGTAACAAAGTATACCATAGTTAGATCATGAGAAACTGCTCTAATGAAATGTCCAGTCACAAAAAAGCCTTGAAACTTACCTCAAAGCTAAACGGTGCCAAGTACTCAAAATGGCTGGCTGCCAGATTCCCCGTCCCATCGAGCGAGCCTCGTGCTAAACAACAATGGCGCCTGAATCTTATGTCCCATCCCTGTCAAAAATGACGACATCCCCTGATGGGAGGATGCCCCACTAGCCACTTAACCCTTAAGCCAATTACTAATATAGATGGGAGGGCATTTAACTTACCACTTAACACATAGACCAATTAATAATGTTTATTTGTTGTTATCTTGATATTCTATGATGATGTAATATGGCCTTTAAAAGGGTCTGCATACCCGTTTTTTTAACCAGATGCCATTACATTTTCTGAAGTTCTTTTAACCTGAACTCCATGTGTCAGTGTGAATTTACTTCTGCGTATACGCAATTTAATCATCTCAGATTTGGACAGGAACAGATAGTCATACAAACATATTTGTTTGCTTAAAATAATCGATATCAATTTGGCGCATCCAACGTGGGGCTTTGGGTTATGACCTATCTGGCAGCCGTCCAAGAAGACCTGGGTGGATGGATCCTGGGGGAAGGAAGGAGATTGATCACCTCTGAATACACGGTAGAGACTACTGCAGAGCCTAGCCGGTATGTTCCAGCCCCTTTGATTTATCTGTCCCAGTGTCTGTGATTGGCTGCCAAGAGGACATCAAAGACAGGTAATATCTTGCCCAGAGAACCTATACCTTATTTGTTAATACTTTTTTACCTGCATTTTGACTATCTGTTGCCTGGGTGTGTTTGTATTGGTCTGTCTTTAGCTTAAGTGCCCGGGTAGAGTGTTTGCCCCTTTTGGGATAAAGGGGGGTGGACCTGTGGAAGTTTTCCTGGGGGTCCTTTGTTGCCTGTTTACCCCTTTTAGGAGCAACGTGGCTGTGGCTGTAGGGAAAAAGGGGGGTGGACCTGTGGAAGTTTTCCTGGGGGTCTTCTTTTGCCTGTTTACCTCTTTTAGGTGCTGGGTAGCTGCAGCAGTAAGGAAAAAGAGGTGGGGGAGTCTGTGGAAGGGTGTAGACTCACTGCTTCCTGGGGATTCCCCATGGTGTCACTTTGATAGCCTAGCTAGCCTCATTGTGCACATTGCTCTGCTTGCAGAGAGGTGGTATCCTCCAGCCTCGAGCGCTGAGGCTGGTGGCATTCCAATTTTATTTGTGGTGCGTGGATTCGGGCAGGCATTACTGTCTCCATCACCACGTGGTAGTGAGACTTGCGGGTGGGTCCGTAGGGGCGCTACGAGAGTGAGGGAAGTGGTGGTCACGTTTATCGGACCGCTGTAACGGGGGAGGCATACGGATCACGGGCCGGTGTTAGCTGTTTTCCGTGGCCGCTGGTAGTGAGACTTGAGGAAGTCATTCTCCGAGCGGGGACACTACGAGGTTGAGGGAGGTGGCTTTGGCCACATGAGTAAAGGAAAGGGATTATTGTTGAATTTATTTGAACTGTGATGCATGCACTGTATTTCAATCGAATTGTTGTCTTAATTGGGAGTCATTCAAACTCCTGTGTCTGTCTCTACTTTCACTTTTTACTTTTACTCTACTTCCTGTGTTATTTACACTTTCCCCTCCTATTTCTCTTGTGAGAGAAGTGATTGGTCACACACTTCTCACCTCGCTCCAATCCGTGGCTACCTCGGGTAGGCGGAATAAGTGACTAGTCTACGTTTTGGGAAGACGCACGTAGGGACCCACCCCTCACGTGGCAGTCGAGCATTGTAGACACTCAATTTCCTTCCTCTATATCTGGGACGCCTTTTATAGGGGGAATGGGACAGGGATTAGAAAAGCCCAGTAAGGGCTGGTTAGCGTGTGATCTAGTTGAAGACAGAGAGGGTGAAAAGATGGTTAAAGGAGTTGAAAAGATTGCTAAGGTGTGTTACATTGCTGTGCCTTCATGTGGTAGATTACAGCCAGAGAGCTGGCGCAGATTACTAACAGAGAAGAACGGCAAGCTTACAGATTACAGAGTAGCAAGAGCTATTCAGCAGGAAGGTTGGGTTGAGGAAGAACTAGATCACAAAGGGTTAAGAATGTATGTATATCATAATAATTGTGTTACTGGAAGGCTCTCCCAGCCCGAGCCCTGTCATGGCGTCCAGGAGGTGACCACTCCCATCATCCCGTCAGTAATGACCGAAATGTAGCTGACCACGGTCACCATCCCTGGTCCCCACCCTACCCCAATCTTAAATGCTGTGGGTTTTTTGTATTTTGTGTTTTTGTATTTTGTATTTTGAGTTTTTGTATTTTGTGTTTTTGTATTTTGTGTTTTTGTATTTTGTGTTTTTGTGTTTTGTGTTTTTGTGTCCCTTTGCTTGCAATAACTGTAATGTAACTATCCTTCTGTCTTGTTACTGTACAGCAGTGACATGGTTAAATCTTGTGCCTGTAGTTTCTCTCCTCTCTTGCTCCCCCCCCTCCTCCCTCCCTCTCCTGCTTCTGGTCTCCGTGTGCGGAGGTTCGGGGGGGGGGGGAGGAGGGAGGGGGGTGGCATGCTTGCAATTCAGATTTGTTTCTTCGGTGAGAGTTATTCGGAGGCTACTGAAGAGTTAGGAATTGAATTTTTGCAAGAAAATATTCTAATTGTGTATTTTGTTATTTCAATAGAAATTGATAGGATGGTTAAGGAGTGAATCTGATGCAAGAATTAGAAGTTGTTAAGTTAGCATTTTAAAAGTATATGTTTCTAGAGACAGCTTTACAGGCTGTTAGATGTATGTTGTTTTCAACTGTCTTATTTAATCCATCAAGTCTGTCCATAGTTTAGTATTTCATTTTGCCGAACAGAATGTTGCTTCTCTGATTTATTTTCTTAGCTATAATATAGTGTAATGTTGAAATGCCCTAAAAGAAAATGGCCCCTAGAACAAAAGGAGGTTGGCACAGCCAGTCCGTGACCTCCACCTAATTACCATACCAGTGACATCACTTCTGCCCTTACTTCTGCCCTTACCTCCAGTCTCATCATTTCCTGCCCTGCCTCTGTCATGGCTGCCTAGACCTACTCCTATCATGCTCATCCTATCTTAAGACATGCTGTTTTCCTTAAATCCCACATATTATGAACAGGAAAGTTATAATTACTAAAGGAAAAAACTAGAGAGTTTCAATAATTTAATTTAATGGTAATACAATTAAGGATTGGTCTCAAAATGTTTTGATCTTATTGAAAAGGAACCAGTAAACATTATAAGCCTAACTATTAACAAATGGATAAGGTGGGAGTGTGTTCCAATCTGTCTTTATTGGATAATGTTTGCCTCCAAGATTAAAGACTGACTAACATAATTTTTGACGTAAGCCCAGATATTTTATTATTGTATATGCATATAAGTCGAGACTTTGGGCATTATAGTGTATTGATTCCAGATCTGTTACTAGCAGCAAGTGCATTACATAGAAACATAGAATGTGACGGCAGATAGGAACCATTCGGCCCATCTAGTCTGCCCAGTATTCTAAATACTTTCATTAGTCCCTGGCATTATCTTATAGTTAGGATAGCCTTATGCCTATCCCATGCATGCTTAAACTCTTTTACTGTGTTAACCTCTACCACTTCAGTTGGAAGGCTATTCCATGCATCCACTACCCTCTCAGTAAAGTAATACTTCCTGATATTATTTTTAAACCTTTGTCCCTCTAATTTAAGACTATGTCCTCTTGTTGTGGTAGTTTTTCTTCTTTTAAATATAGTCTCCGCTTTTACTGTGTTGATTCCCTTTATGTATTTAAAATGCTTTTATCATATTTCCCCTGTCTCGTCTTTCCACCAAGCTATACATGTTAAGATCCTTTAACCTTTCCTGGTTAGTTTTATCCTGCAATCCATGAACCAGTTTAGTAGCCCTTCTTTGAACTCTCTCTAAGGTATCCATATCCTTCTGAGGATATGGTCTCCAGTACTGTATACAGTACTCCAAGTGAGGTCTCACCAGTGTTCTGTACAATGGCATGAGCACTTCCCTCTTCCTACTGCTAAAACCTCTCCCTATACAACCAAGCATTCTGCTAGCATTTCCTGCTGCTCTATTACATTGTACATTGTCATTAACAGCCAGAAACTGGAAAACAAAAATAAGGTGAATTAATGTATAGCTGTTTATAAAGCTTAACAAAATCTCCATTATCTTTTTCATTTATTTCGCAGAAGACAATGTTATTTGTCTATTTTGTATGTTTTAATACATTATCAGTGAAGAGTAGAATAAGTTTTATCCCTTTTGCGAGACATAAAATTGTGATAAAGTATATTTGTGATGTATGTAAGAATTATATTTTGAGATATGTTAGAAATAAATAAATAAATAAAATAAAGAACGGAGAGTCAGGGATAGCGTCTGTCTCCACGGGCACAAGTCTGGTGTGGGAGAAGTAGTGGGCTAGCCACTGCGGGACACCCACGGAGTGAAGCGTTCGAGGCCTGTTCAGACAGATGAGCATGTTAGCCTTTTATTATTTTTCTCTAGGGAAAGCGAAAGAGAATCCTACCTGCCTCCTCATTTCTACCTAGTCTTGAATTCTGATGTATCCTCATTTCCCCCCCCCCCCAACCGTCCTATAGATCTCGTCACCCTCATCCTCTCCTTTACCACCCTCCCCCTCCAACCTATTTCTCCCGTCTGCTCTTCCTCCCTTCAAACCCATTCACAACCCTGCCCACCTCCACTGCTACATAACCTGTCTGCTCCCTTACCTGCCCACCTCCGCTTACTCCTTCCACTGATCCCTCCCCTTCATCTACAGTCCTTCCTACTCCACCTTCTCCTCTTTCTGCTCCACATTCTCCTCTTCTCCTCCTCCTACTCCTCTCTCTACTCCACCTTCTTCTCCTCCTACTCCACCTTCTCCTCCTCCTACTCCACCTTCTCCTCCTCCTTCTCCTCCTTCTGCTCCACCTTCTCCTCTTCTCCTCCTCCTACTCCTCTCTCTACTCCACCTTCTCCTCCTTCTGCTCCACCTTCTCCTCTTCTCCTCCTCCTACTCCTCTCTCTACTCCACCTTCTCCTCCTCCTACTCCACCTTCTCCTCCTCCTACTCCTCCTCCTACTCCTCCCTCCTCCTCCTACTCCTCCCTCTACTCCACCTTCTCCTCTTCCTACTCCACCTTCTCCTGTTCCTACTTCTCCTGTCCTTCCTACTCCACCTTCTCCCCCTCCCGCTCCATCCGCTACTCATTCCTCCATCTCCCCACCACCATATCTATATCCTTTATATGCTTCCTCCCTTCTTATTCCTTACCAATTCCCTCCGCCCATAGACAACTCTGCCTCTACCTGACAACATTATATTTTGAAGGAAAGTTGCTCCGGCCACTCTTCCGCCACTTCCCAGGGAGGAATACCACACTACGAAAAATTATTCAGACTGGTGGAGGTGCACTTCATCATGAAAGACCTGTTTTGGGCACTCTCAAGGAAATAGTGCGGTCCTGACCCAGATACCCATGGAAGTAAGACACCTGTATCATCACTGGGAGGTGGCTGTCCCTCATGTTTTCTTCACTAAGTCCCCAGAAATCTCATGAAAGGAACCTGACTCATTAGAACAAAAAAAACATGAAACACTAAAAATCAATATCAGCTCTCTACAGAGGGGGGGTCAGCAAGAGAACTGTAAATAGAAAGACAAATACCCCCAATCTCACACAGAAATAGGTGAGGATACCTCTTCTACTGCTCCTCATGGTTGCTTTGAACAGATGAAAGAAGAAACAAGACACCTCTCAATTTGCTGTTGCTACAGAAGATCAGGTACGTCAAGCATCTTCACTTTCCTCACCCACATCTGCTCAAGACGCTGAATTGACAGCCTTCTCAGTGGCATGCAAAATGCCTGAAGGAAGACATTCCAATACCTACACTGACTCAAGATATGCCCTGGGTGCTGCACATGATTTTGGATCAATCTAGAAGACAAGAAGATTTCACACAGTGACTGGCACGCCAGTTAAGCATAGCACGGCTATTAAGAAGTTGGTGGATGCCCTACTCCTGCCGAAAAAGTGGCCATACTGAAGGTAAAGGCCCACGGAAAACTGAATTTAGAAGAAGCACCACTCAGCTGACCAAGCTGCCAACCAAGCCACAAGTGCACAAAGGGAAGTGGACAGAAGGGTGTCCGCTGAAGAAACTTCTATACTCACCATGTAGATCCTATCCACAGATCTCAAGCTCCTGAAAGAATGACAAGCAGCTGCTGACCCTGAAGAAATACAAAGCTGGAAAGGGGCAACCCTTGAAGACGGGCTGTACTCCAACACTCTCAAGTTCTGTTTACCCAAAAACATGTACTGGGCAGTGGGCCCATGGAATTTTATACCTATCCAAGACCCTCATGAAATCTTTGATCTCTAAATACTCTGAAACACCTAAAATTACTCCTCTAATCAACAGTTATTACCGATCCTGTGTCATTTGTGCCAAGGACAGCTCATGCAGAAGAGGAGGAGAATCCTAAGCACCTAGCTAACTCTCACTATCCCTTTCAAGAATCCAAGTGACTATATCCAGGTGCCAAAGAGCTGCCGGTTCAAATATGCACTAGTTATAATAGACATTTTGTCAGGATGACCAGAGGCCTAGTCGGTCATCAATGTGACAACCAAGACCATATACCCAATAGTGCATTGTGAAAGTTGCAGAGATCACTCAGTGGATTCACTGTTCCAGATTCAAGACTCTCTCTGCAACATGGGAAGTAACATTTGTTGATTTTGACAAACCTTTGACTCTAAAGGAAAAATGACTTGTTAGAAAACAAAAAGATACCAACAAGTAGGTGTTTGATGGCCATAATAATGCCTGACCACCTGCCATCGATTGAAAGCCGAGGACCCCAAAAGGAGACCTCGTGAAGCTAAAGAGATTCAAACGCCAAGCTTCTTCAGGATTATCTGCCCATCCTGAGTTTGTGGTGATATTAATATTGACTAAATGATCCGAGTCCACCTACACTTATGTAGCGTGGGACAGGTTTAATACTATGATGAATAAGTAAATGTGCCCTAGCCAAGGTTATTATGTCCATACACATAATACATGACAAGGTACTCTTGACACACCACATTCATGCTTCAGAACACAAAGAGGAGCACCCCTCTAAAGGGAAGTTTGACACATATATACATATATATTGATGCCATAGGTGTGCCAAGGGGGGTACCAGATGATTTTGCAGTTAAAGAAAAGTTTGAGTCCATTTTCCCAACCGTCACTGCTAATAATATTTTAATTTGCATTTATTATATCTATTGCAACCAACAACGTTTTGTCAACTACACCAGAGATGCCCTCCAGGGCTTGGCCGAACAGTTGCAGGCCACATCCCAGATGACCTTCCAGAACAGAATGGCCTTAGACATGATTCTAGCTGAGAAGGGGGGTGTATGTAAAATACTACCTGTCACCATGACTTGTTGTGCCTATATTCCAGATAACACAGGTCCATATGGTAATGTAAGCGTGCCTATTTTATGATGTCCCTCTGAAGAACTAAAAAGACTTTAAGAACCGTTACTTCATAGGGTTTTGTGCCTTTGGGCTAACATGTCTTCTGGAACTAACAAATAAAGTTTATCTTTTTAGTGTCTAACATTTCATAGGGGGGACTGTTGTAGAATTAATAAAACCTGTATTAAATTTCTCCATTAACTCCATCTAACTTCATTATATGACAGATTTTCCTAACAGCATTTAGAATATTAGACAGAGAATGTATTTTCTAGAAGAATATGACTAACACTGGAATTATCAAGTTCCTGTAATATGTAACAAAGTATACCATAGTTAGATCATGAGAAACTGCTCTAATGAAATGTCCAGTCACAAAAAAGCCTTGAAACTTACCTCGAAGCTAAACGGTGCCAAGTACTCAAAATGGCTGGCTGCCAGATTCCCCGTCCCATCGAGCGAGCCTCGTGCTAAACAACAATGGTGCCTGAATCTTATGTCCCATCCCTGTCAAAAATGACGACATCCCATGATGGGAGGATGCCCCACTAGCCACTTAACCCTTAAGCCAATTACTAATATAGATGGGAGGGCATTTAACTTACCACTTAACACATAGACCAATTAATAATGTTTATTTGTTGTTATCTTGATATTCTATGATGATGTAATATTGCCTTTAAAAGGGTCTGCATGCCCGTTTTTTAACCAGATGCCATTAAATTTTCTGAAGTTCTTTTAACCTGAACTCCATGTGTCAGTGTGAATTTACTTCTGCGTATACGCAATTTAATCATCTCAGATTTGGACAGGAACAGATAGTCATTCAAACATATTTGTTTGCTTAAAATAATCTATATCAGATATATATATATATATATATTATTTCGTTCAATGTGTATTTTGATATCAATATATATATATATATATATATATATATATATATATATATATATATATATATATATTCATTTTAAAATACAGTTAGAACAAAATTACACATGTATATATATTTGTCATAACAGGCACTCCCCATGCTGGCAATGCCTTGGACGGCTATGCTGTCCATGTAATCGCGAGGTCCTCGCAAGGACCTCGCTATCACTTGGCCCAGAGGGGCCGAAGAGGAAGGAGGGGAACTCACTGGGCTTCCAAGTAAGTCCCCATACTGCGATCGCCGGCGTGGGATCGCCGGCAACTGGGTAAGTACATAGGACACTGGGGACGTTCTATGCCTTAAGGGGTTAAAGTCCAGACACCAATCAAAAAAAACAAAAAGGAGTGCACACAACACATTAATAATGCTTATCTATTGTATGATAAATTAGATAGTAAAAACATATAGAGTTAGACAAAAAGAAAGAAAATAAATAATAAATGCAGTAAAATTAGAAAGCTGGTGCATTACACAAAAAAAAATGGAACTCAAAATCTCTCCGAGACCAGTAAATACACTTAGCTCAAGTGGTCTGCTCAATGTAGTCTTCTGCTTTCTTCCTTTAATGTGTGTGGTTCTTATCACAACTCAGCACTATGGTGAGGAAAAAATTAGAAACTATAAATCTGTTTAATCTCGAGATTGCAAAGATAATGCTTGAAACCACTGACATGGAGGTAAGCCCAATGCAGCTGGGTCAGCACTATAAATGGCACAAAACATCTTCAAAGATGGCAGTTTTCACAGATGTCTTTCTGTGGAACAGACACCAAACCTGCTTGAGTGAGTCTGAGGTATAACATAACAGTTCTTGCAAAACCTTCACAATCCAAAATACAAGGAAAAAATACAAAATTCTTCTAGGCAGTGACGGACCTACCGCGGTCAAAGGGGGCACAGGTGAAACTGAGCCCGTCACTGCATGGGCCCAGCCATCCTGTCGTCACTGCAAATGGGGTGCCAGCCAGATATTGTGGTACGCCCTGGCCCACACGGAACTACAGCCGGGGCCGCACATTCAGGGCCCCATCGTTTGGCCCATGCTTGATCCCCTTTGTCCTTTCCCCAGCAAGTTGTTCCTTTTTTTCTCCTCCCCTCCCACCCTCTAGTAGTTTTACTAACTCCTTTTAGCTAGGAGTATAGCCCCACCCCACCTCATGACAACACAGACAATGTCATGTGATCAGGAGCCATCTTGGTACACCACGTTTGGAGTGGTCTTGCAGCCACACAATCGCTAGTTTTGAGTGTTTTTCACATAAGCCCACTTCCTCACACCTTCGGGCTCCCTTCTCACCCATGGGCTGAAGTTTTAATATTCCAGCCATGCAGACCATTGTCTTTTGACAATTGGTGTACCCTATGTTCCTGCTTCGGCGGCCATTTTGGTGTACCTTTATATACAGACTATCCCCCCCCCCCTTTTTTTCTTTTTAAAGTACGTTAGTTTAAAATTTATTAATTTTCTAACTGCACAATTGCAAATTGTAAGTGGCATTTTTCTTATTTTACTTCACCACATATAGAATATACTACACTATATTGTGTGTTTTTTTGTCCTCATATTTTCCATACTTACCACCATATGAAGTGCACGCCCCAAATTTAGGCAGCAAATGTACTTTTTAGCACCAAAAAATTTTGAATTTTTAAAAGTGTGATGTAACCACAGTATTTGACGGTTCTATATGACTCTCAGATATGAAGTGCATGCCACAAATGTACTTTCTAGCACAAAAAAAATGTGAATTAGTCAGACTGCAATGTCACAGCAGTATTTGACAGTTCTATTTGACTCTCAGATATGAAGTGCACGCCACAAATGTACTTTTTAGCACCAAAAAATTTTGAATTTGTCAAACTGCAATGTCATAGCAGTATTTAAAAATGCCAAGATGTTGCCCACTGATCTACCAGAACAGGATTAAAGTGCCCACCTAACAAACAGACTGATTGTTTATTTCTCTGTGGCACTGGGCTCAGGGCAGGGTACATAAATGTAGTATGGCACCCACAAACATAATCGCTGTAGTTTGCAGATTCAACACCAGAATTCTTTCCTAATCTGTCCCTCACAGCTGTAGCATCCTCTCGCTACACTAATAAGAGCTCATGTGACACCAGCTCAAATAGAGGCTGGGTCACATGCTGCACTGGCCAATCACAGCCATGCCATTAGTAGGCATGGCTGTGATGGCTTCTAAGGGCACACGAGTCAAACACTTGTTGATTGGCTGCCCTGTAGCTTTTCAAAACACGCCATTAACTCGCCGAACACGGAACTCAAACCCGAACTGTCACTGAAATGTCCGGGCTCGGGTTCAGGGTCCAAAAATCGCAAAGTTCGGTACGAACCGGGTTTGCTCATCTCTACCCATATGCTTATTACATTTAGAATGCTTGGACAACTGAAATAAAATATAAATAACCAAATCATATATATTTAAAGTAACAAGCCTTGCTATTCAGGTAGTGCATATAGCTGTTGCTACCAACAGAGGGCACTATACAGGCTCTATAGCCAAATCCACCTAGTTGGTAACAAGCATCAGCAGGACAGCAGGGGCGTATTAGCCGCGAGGCAAACAAGGCATTTGCCTTGGGCGGCATTTTCCAGGGGGCGGCAAAAAAAGCCGCCCCCAAATGCCCAAGGCAAATGTCTTGTTAGCCTTGCGGCTAACAGACATGCTGGGCTGCTGGGCGGTCGGGCGGCGCTGGTGAGCGGCCGGTGAGGGAGCACTTCCTCTGAGCTGTCTGCTCAGCTCCCTCGCGCGCCGCAGAGTGAGGCTGGGAGCCGGAATATGACGTCATATTCCGGCTCCGCCTCCCAGCCTCACTGTGCGGCGCGCGAGGGAGCTGAGCAGACAGGTCAGAGGAAGTGCTCCCTCGCCAGCCGCCCACCAGCGCCGCCCGAACGCCCAGCAGCCCAGCATGTCTGACCGCCCAGCAGCCACTGGACCACCAGGGACAAAGATGACCCCCCAGCATTCCCAAAGGTAAGGAGGCTGGGGGGGTTAAAGTAAAAAAAAAAATTGTTAATGTGAGTGAGTGTGTGTGTGTCTGTTAGTGAGTGTGAGTGTGTGTATCTGTTAGTGAGTGTGAGTGTGTGTGTCTGTTAGTGTGTGTGTCTGTTAGTGTGTGTGAGTGTGTGTGTCTGTTAGTGTGTGTGTGTCTGTTAGTGTGTGTGTCTGTTAGTGTGTGTGTGTCTGTTAGTGTGTGTGTGTGTCTGTTAGTGTGTGTGTCTGTTAGTGTGTGTGTGTCTGTTAGTGTGTGTGTCTGTTAGTGTGTGTCTGTTAGTGTGTGTCTGTTAGTGTTTGCCTGTGCGTGTGTGTGTCTGTTAGTGAGTGTGTGTGTGTGTGTGTGTCTGACTGTGTGTCTGACTGTGTGTGTCTGTTAGTGTGTGTGTTTGCCTGTGAGTGTGTGTGTATGTTAGTGAGTGTGTGTCTGCTAGTTTGTGTCTGCTAGTGAGTGAGTGTGTGTCTGTTAGTGTGTGTCTGTTAGTGAGTGTGTTTGTCTGTTAGTGTGAGTGTGTCTGTTAGTGAGTGTGTGTTTCTGTTAGCGAGTGTGTGTTTCTGTTAGCTAGTGTATGCATATCTGTCAATGAATGTGTGTGTGTGTATTTAGAATGCGGGGCGGGGTAAAGGATGGGTGGGGGGGGGGCATACAGGGGGAAGCGGGGGGCACCTGAGTTTTGTCCTGCCTAGGGCAGCACAAAACCAGGATACACCACTGCAGGACAGTAGAGCACACAAAACAAGAAACATACACATAATACACACGCTGCACCTATAATTGGGTGACTTAAATATAGGAGTACGCCAAGGTTCTACTTAAAGAGTCTGCATGAAACTCCTGTTGATGGTGACTACTGTCACAAAAGAAATTGGGTATTAATGGGCATTTTCTAATATTTTCAATTCATTTCAAGCAATTTAAGAAAAATTAAGGTTTCCTTAACACCCACAACCTGTCTACTCTGCAGCTGATTAAATAATGCAAAAGTTTAAATTCTCATTTTCCAGTTCAATTAGTCACCTGTATCTCTAGATACTCTGGCTCATTCTGTGAATTTGATTATAAGAACCCAAAATATCTATATTTCAAAGTGCAGAGCGGTCTCTTCTGATAGCACAATGGTTTCTATTTTTTGTTTCACTAGAAGATTAGTGGGCATTGTGAAAGCATTGTGAAAGCTGCAAATTTGCCTCAAGAGGCTATATTTAATACTTAATATTTTAAACCCAGAGATCATGCAACTAAATCAGTTATAGATCACCATTAAACTAACATAATATGAGGCTCAGGTCTTGCAATAAAATTGAATGATTTTTGTAACCTTGGAAAAGGAAAGTCTAGAATTTAAGATATGGTTGTGAATGTTATGCTTCCTTCATTAAATTAAGATGATACATTAATAATAAGCCATTCAATAAAGTTTAATGTATGAGACTTTTGAGATCACTCATTTTTCTACAACTTAAGATGCTTACTACATAGATGTTTCTTATAATGATTGTAATATAAGTTTCTTTTTTTTCATGATTAAGTGATGATACTTGTTTGGTATTTTTTAGTTTAAGGATGCAAGCCTAAGTTGCTGAGAGTAGGAGATAAACAGGACACTATGAACAAAATTTGAGGTTTTATGTACCAAATTCTAAATGTAATAAATTAAAATCAAAATAGCAAAAATAACTAAACCCATCTGAAAATCAAGTTATAGCTTGGCTATTTTAGCATGCATTTTACCATCTGGATTTCCAATCACTACACTAAATTAAATCTTTTGCTAGCCTTTACATGCATATACATGGATAATTATGTTTTATGTAGATGGTTTTATTTTCCTTATTTCTGTATATTTCAACAAAGAGAGATTACAGGGATGCTCGAAGGACTAAAACAACTTACTAAAGTGTGTTTTTATTATTATTATTTTTCTTTTTGAGAATAAAAGTTTTATTAGATTTTATAGCAATGGTATGCAGCAGAGTAGTAGGACACGCCCCATTAGTATATCTTGCGTAGATCTCAGGCAACATTAGAAACAACATAAAATGCATAATTTCAAACAGGATGGGTGGTATCCCTATGCATTCTGTAGGATCTTGTGTTAGTGTGCAGCGATCGGGAGTTATGTTCTAGGGAATAAAATAGTCAAAACGCATATTCCTTAAGTGATGTGTGCCTTCTGGCTAGTGAGTAACACAAGTGTCCCAGTTAGCTGTCCTCTGGCCATTTCCCACCTGGGCCCGATCCAGTACCTACCCTCTCCTCCAATCCCTGTGGGGTTGACCTAATTGGGAGCTACAGAATAAGGTAGAGGGGAGTCAACCCCTGTCCCGTCTGGAGCAATGAATTGAGAACCTCATCTAAATCCAACTCTGCTCCCAAGTGACTTCTCTTTTGTCTCCTGTGTCCTCCTCCTGTCGTCTATATGTCAGCAAGCTCTGAAAGTCTGTACGATAAGCCTCCATCAGCCAGTGCATCTATATGTCTATGAGCGTCCCTGTGCTGTAAATGTCAGGTCTTCTAGACCGCGTAGTTCTTCCATTTTGTCAAACCATGTAGTTAATTGTGTGTTTGTCTTCCAATACAAGGGTAAAACTTGTTTTGCAGTGTTCAGTATCCTAACAGTTAAGGATTTTTGTATTTGGTCATCTGTTGTGGTGCTGTTCAGAATGTATGCGGCAGGTTTGAAGGGGCAAGGAGTTTGTCGAAGAACTTTCAGAAAACCTTACTGATTGCCGCCAATAAGGGGTCCCTCCAAATGTGCAAGAGTATGCCCACTCCAGTGTGGCATCGCCAGCATCTATCACTCAAGTCTGGATTCATATTCTGCAGAAGCTGCAGGGTTCTATACCACAAGGAAAGGACCTTGTAGGCTGTCTCTTGGGTCTTGCTTGCCAGCACAGAGTGGTGGACCAAGTTGCATATCTTGCACCATTGTTGTTCAGTGAAAAGTGTCCCCAGTCATAGTTTCCCAATTGACCATGTATGGTGGTGGTGGGAGGTTCCTATTACGTAGGAGCAGGGAGCATATGTGAGAGAATGCATGTAAGAGTGGGTCCAGATATGCACTCAGAAATTCGAATGGGGTCAGTGCTCTGCATAGGTTGGGTTTCTGTGGGATGCAGCAGAGGAATTGTTGTAATTGTTCATATTTCAGTCTGTGTAGGAAGATCTGTGTGTAAAGTCACTAAGGGGTTTGATTTTGTCCCCTACCATTAGGTGTCTAACTTGAATATGTGTTTGTGGTATCAAGCATGTGTATGCGCATTGTTCCATGTTCCGAGCAAATTCAAAGGTTATTTGTGAGTGGATATAGGGGAGAGAGAAGGTAAGAGGGGCCCATCATTGAGGCCGTTCTATGCCAGATGTCCAATGGTTGGTGATGTGACATTCGCCTTCCTTCTGTTGGGTTCATCCATAGTATTGCCATCAGGGAGCTGCCTGTCTCCACTTGCCAAAGCTTAACTATGACATCCTTAACCCATTTTAATGTTATTTGTAAGTGAGAGGCCCTGCTGTAGAGTTGGAAGTCAGGGACCGTCAATTTTCAGTCTTGTTAGTGTTTGGTATTTCAGGCTAGGTGTGCGCTAGCCCCGAATATACCTAATCATCAACGACCTTAGTGATTTTAAGTATGCTGTTGGGATCTGAATGGAAAGTGTTTGAAACGAGTATAGGATGCGAGGCAAGAGATTCATTTTTATCACAGCGATGCATCCGAGCCAAGACAAATGAGGCCTGGTCCACTCCTCCAGGTGCATGAAGTTATTAAGCAACAGGGTGAAATTGAGTTGATGCAGCTGAGAGAGGTATTGGGAGAGCCAAGTCCCCAGGTTCCTGCTTGCTCTGTCGGACCAATGGAAGTCAGGGTGTAGCACATCGACTCTTTTGGCCGGGATAATAATATTGAGCATGCTGGATTTTGTGAGGTTGATCTTGAAATTAGAGATCTTGCCGTAGAGTTCAAATTCTTGCATAATGTTGGGCAAAGAAACAAAAGATCAGATTGTCCACGTATGCAGCCCCTTTGTGTTTCGAGGTCTCAACTCGATACCTTTGATGTCTGGGTTTCTCCTGACTGCCTGAAGGAATGGTTCGAGGGCAATGAAAAACAGCAGCGGCAACAGCGGACAGCCTTGTCTGGTTCCGTTGCGGATTTTGAATGTGTCCGTACAAGCTGCGTTGATGCACACCTTTGCTGTAGGGTCAGCATACAGTGCCTTAAACCATGTGTACATATTGGTACCATTTCCAGTGTACAGAGAGTGCAAAAAAGGAAGTCCCAGGTCACTCTGTCAAATGTCTTTTCTGCGTCAGTGCATAGCAGAAGAAGGCCCTTGCCCGTCAGCTGTGCTTGAAGTATTGTCATAGACACATAGAAACATAGAATGTGACGATAGATAAGAACCATTTACCCCATCTAGTCTGAGCAATTTTCTAAATATTTTCATTAGTTCCTGGCCTTATCTTATAGTTAAGATAGCCTTATGCCTATCCCACGCATGCTTAAACTCCTTCACTGTGTTAACCTCTACCACTTCAGCTGGATGGTTATTCCATACATCCACTACTCTCTCAGTAAAGTAATACTTCCTGATATTATTTTTTTAACTTTTGCCCCTCTAATTTAAGACCATGTCCTCTTGTTCTGGTAGTTTTTCTTCTTTTAAATATAGTCTCCTCCTTTACTGTGTTGATTCCCTTTATGTATTTAAATGTTTCTATCATATCCCCCAGTCTCATCTTTCCTCCAAGTTATACATGTTAAGATCCTTTAATCTTTCCGTGTAAGCTTTATCCTGCAATCCATGAACCAGCTTAGTAGCCCTTCTCTGAACTCTCTCTAAAGTATCAATATCCTTCTGGAGATACAGTCTCCATTACTGTGTACAATACTCCAAGTGAGGTCTCACCAGTGTTCTGTACAATGGCATGAGCACTTCCCTCTTTCTACTGCTTATAACTCTCCCTATACAACCAAGCATTCTGATAGCATTTCCTGCTGCTCTATTACATTGTCTGCCTACCTTTAAGTCATCAGAAATAATCACCCCTAAATCCCTTTCCTCAGATTTTAAAGGACTCTATCAAATATCCTGCACTGTGCCCTTGGGTTTTTACATCCAAGATGCATTATCTTGTACTTATCCATATTTAATGTCAATAGCCACAACTCTGACCATTTTTCTAGTTTATTTAAATTATTTTCCATTTGGCTTTTCCCTCGTGGAACAAAAACCCTGTTACATATCTTAGTATCATCAGCAAAAAGACATACCTTACCATCAAGACCTTCTGCAATATCCTTTGCCTTCCGATGCATAAAACCCACTTGGTCCGGCTTTTACGAGGGAGGGTAAGTAAGGTGTCAGCCTAAATGTCAGGATTTTGGCAAAGAACTTCAGGTCGCAGTTAAACAGGGGAATAGCCGTTTTGAATATCAGGGCTATATTAGCCCCAAGTGTCTAGGGAGAGAGCTTCTGTTCCTGAGTTATAAGCAGACAGGAAATTATTTGTAGTAACGTATTGTCAGCCCATCTGGACCTGGACTCTTGCCCAGTTTTGACAACATAATTGCGGCCGCCGGTTCCTCTATAGTTAAGGGGGCCTCCAATAGTTTAGAGTTAATGTTACCAGCCAGGTATGCTTATATAGTCTCGGCCTTCTGTGTGGTCTGTGTGGAGTCCATTAGTGATGTCTTCGAGTACAATTTTTTGAAGTAGCCATGTGCCACTTTGGCGATACGCATGAGCGTTCCCTGCAGCCGACCCTGTGTATCATGGAGGCTGGTAATATAGGATTGATTTTGTTTCTTGTTCATGACAGTGGCAAGGAGTTTACCACATTTGTCTATGTTGACATAGAAGAATACTTTGATGTGTTGGAGAGAGTGTTGAAGGCAATGTCGGAGAAGAGTGGATACCTGACCCCTCAAGTCAGCAAGTTCTTGGTAGGTGGTAAAATTTTGGTTTGGTTGGTTTTGTGCTGGGTTTCCAGTGCATTAATTTTGTCTGTGAGGTCCCTGATGGAAGCCTCTCTGCGTTTTTTGAGTACAGAGCCTCTGGCTAAAAAGAATCACCGTATTGTGCATTTATGGGCTTCCCATATAATCATGGCTGGCGTGTCGGGGGTCATGTTTTCGGTAAAGTGATTTCTTTAATAATGAGTGCATCATAAAGAAGTGTCTTGTTAAGTCGTCAATGGACGGTGCGGGGTCTGGAAAGAGGAGGGGGGAGATGGGTAGAGGCTGGAGGAATAGAGGGGGGTAGAATGGGAAATGACAGGAGAGGAGTGAGGGGGAGGAGGGAATGTGGCAAACCTAGCCACTTCTGAACTATATTCATCACAGGTTGTCCGTAGGCTGACTGCATAATGTATACCGTTAAATGTATAGGTGTTGTATTATGGCCGTTCGCATGCTGGCAGCCGTCCGCTGCCAGCATACAAAGCATTCGTACGACGAAACTCGGCTATCCTGGCCGTTCACCGTACGAATGTGGGCTCCCCAGGTCGACCACACATTCACAGGTCGTGTGGCACCAATTAACCGATTGCAACATTGTTGCAATCGGTAATTAAGGGCTCTCCTAGGTGGCCGTCGTTCGACTACCGACCATGCGGCGGTCGGCCATCTTGGATCCTTTGTCTCTGCAGCGGTGTTCGGTCGTCGAGAGCCTGGAACTAAAAACGGCTACTCAATGATCCGAACACCGCTGGACTTCCAGAGCGTTCGGGAGTTCCGCGTTCGGTACATTATGTTCCCCGTAATTATTCGGTACTTTTAAACTAACTTCAATGTTTAAATGTATTCTGTGCGGCGTTCGGTTAGTTCAGCTGGGATCGGAGCGGTATTCTCACAAAGTATGCGCTTCGACCCCAGCTACCTACCGAACGTTCGGTTATTCCAAAGTACCGAATATTGTGTGAATTATGTATTTTAAAGCAAATTGTCGGTTTTGCTGCACGAGGGGATAATCCACTTAATCGTCCATTTTAGTGGGAGTATCCTTCTCGTGCAGCAATGTCTGCTGGGAAAGTCATATTGCATGATGGGAGAAATCCCCTGGAATTACTGTATGGAAACCCCTTGCATGGGGAACTGTATAAATATGCCAGCTGTGAATAAAGCCAGTTAGTTGACTCCCAAACTGTGTTTCGTCCGGTTATTGGGAGGATTGGGAATATTGCCGTGCTTTCTACTCTGACTGTGGATTTCCTGAAGATACCAACGGATATCGTGTATTATCATACTGCATTCCGTTACAATTGGTGGCAGCGGTGGGATCCGAACCTTACAGCCGAAAAGCAGCGTTCGTGTAAACTGGAACTACCGAACAAGGAAAGCAAGGGCAATTCGTATGGAGATTGATTATACCATACTGAAACGACAGACTTTAAAAGAGCTACTGGAAGCCAGGGGTAAGATAGCCAGCAGCAAATCTAAGGCTGTGCTGATCGCTGAACTGATGGAGGGAGACCGAGCCTGCAGCGCTACACCCCCACCAGCCGTGGAAGAGACCCCATTCCAGAAAGAGCTACGAACCAGGTTGGCGTTTTTGCCGCAACCAGTACCGTTGGAAATATTGACCGTGCTGGTATCGGATGTACATGATTATCTGATGACGACCCACACCCCAGAGACACCGCCTAGGGCAGAGTCTGTTACTGCCTCCACCTACGGACAGGTGAAACCCAAAGTCCCACATCACGCATTTAAAGCGTTTTGTGAAGAAAAGGACGAAATCGACGGGTATTTACAGGATTTTGAGCGGCTGTGCGATTTGCATGATTTGGAACCCGCAGTATGGGTGCCGCTGCTGGCAGGCAAATTATCGGGTAGGGCAGCTGAAGCCTACCGTGCTGTGCCTCGAGAGGACAGCAAAGATTACCCTAAAGTAAAGAGGGCGATCTTGGAGAGGTATGCTATTACCCCAGAGGCGTACCGGCGCAAGTTCAGGGGCTTGCGCAAACCTGAGAAAGATTCTCACGCAGAGTGGGCGCACAAGCTGGATCAAGCATCACTAGGCTGGATACAGGCCAGCAACGCTACTAATATGGAGGAGTTGCGACAGTTAATGCTGCTGGAACAGTTCTTCAATGGTTTGTCCCCAGAGGCACAAGAATGGGTGAGAGACCGTAAACCACTCACCCTACCAGAAGCCGCTAGATTGGCGGATCAGCATTTTGATGCCAGGAGGCATCACGGACCCCAGAACAAGACTCTCCCTCGGATTACCGGGCCACCCCATGCTTTTACTCCTACCGGCCCCGCCGTACCCCTGCACAGGCCAGCACTGAATACTCCACCACCCCCCTCCCGATACAACGGCCGGGCTAACATTCAGTGTCACACCTGCAAGCAGTGGGGACACATTTCTCGGGAGTGCACCCAAAACCGGAGCCGACAAGCGTGGAATCAGGTGCGACAAAATTTAACACCAAGGGCTGCTACGCACCACTACCAGGTAGCACCCGTCACCCAGGAATTGCTGAGCGCTCAAATCGAGGAGCCTCTAGGGGTGCTCCACGAAGTCATGTCGGTCCGAGCCACCGACAACCGGCAACATCACCGGCAGCTAGTAACCCTAGAGGGGAAGGAGGTACAAGGGCTCCGGGATTCGGGAGCCACTCTAACTTTGGTTGCACCACATTTGGTACCAGGCGCAACCCACACTGGCGGCTCAGTGGCAGTACGGGTGGCCGGGGGAGCAGTATACCGGCTACCCACCGCCAAGGTACATTTGGATTGGGGTGTGGGAGAGGGCACTGTGGAAGTGGGGCTTATGCAGAATTTACCTGCAGATGTTGTGCTGGGGAATGACTTGGGCCAGATGACTTCTGCTTTTACTCCCCAGGCTCCATACCAAGAGGCCCACCCCGTAACCACCCGGCAGCAGGCTCGCACCACGGCCACACCGATACACTCTGAGGCTCAGGTAAGAGACCGTGACCCCCAACCGACCCCCATGACCTGGGATACCCCGACTTCCTTTGCGACCGAAGTTCAGACCGACCCTACCCTACAAATATATAGGGACCGGACACAAGCAGACCAAGCAGGGCTAGAGGGGGAGCGGTACACCTGGGAAAAAGAGTTATTATACCGGGTCACGGCAAAGGATGTGGGGGGATCTGTCACTCTAACTAACAAACAGCTAGTGGTACCGCAGAAATACAGGCAGGAGCTGCTTAGAATTGCTCATGATATCCCCTTGTCAGGACACCTAGGGATGACCCGTACCCGATATCGCTTAACGCATGCCTTTTTCTGGCCCGGGATCTCTCAGGATGTGCGCCAGTATTGCACCTCCTGCGACGTCTGCCAGCGAGTAGGTAAACGAGGAGATCGCCACAAGGCCAAGCTATGTCCCCTGCCCATTATCGCAGAACCTTTCAGCAGGGTAGCGGTAGATATCGTAGGGCCCCTGCCAAAACCCAGTCCCTCTGGCAAAAGATACATTTTAACTGTAGTGGACTACGCCACCAGGTACCCCGAAGCTGTGGCCCTCACTAATATCCATGCAGAGACCGTAGCTGAAGCTTTAGTAAAAGTATTTTCCCGGGTCGGATTCCCCCAAGAGATAATATCGGACCGGGGCACCCAATTTACGGCCGAAGTTACCCAACATATGTGGAAGGTATGTGGCATTAAGCCAATAGTTAATTCCGCCTACCACCCCCAGTCCAATGGACTATGTGAGCGGTTCAACGGGACGCTGAAGCAGATGCTTCGGACGTTCGGGGAGACCCACAAAGACTGGGAGAGGTTCCTACCTCACCTACTCTTTGCGTATAGAGAGGTTCCCCAGGAGTCGACAGGATTCTCCCCGTTTGAGTTGCTATTTGGGAGGAGGGTGCGGGGACCCTTAAACTTAATTAGGGAACACTGGGAGGGAGAGAGTACTACTAACGAGACCCCTATCGTATCATACGTACTGGAGTTCAGGGACCGTTTGGAGGCACTAACTCAGGCTGTGCATACCAACCTCCAGGCGGCCCAGAAACGGCAGCGACGCTGGTACGATAGGGGAGCCCGAGACCGCAGCTTTCAGGTGGGACAGAAAGTTTTAATTTTAAAACCCGTCCGCACAGATAAGCTGCAGGCCGTCTGGCAAGGCCCATACCAGGTAGTGGAGCAGCGATGCGACACTACCTATGTGATTGGCCCCTGCTCAGGGGTAGGGAAGAGACGCATGCTCCACGTGAACATGCTCAAACCCTACCATGAGAGGATCGAGGATGTGACGGCAATCTGTGCCTCCTCCTTAGAGGATCAAGAAAACCTACCCTTACCTGACTTACTAGAACCAGAGGAACCGATAGAGCCCTCCCGGGGAGTTCAGCTGGGGGAGCGGCTAAGCCCCCAGGAGCGTGCCCAGGTACAAGCGCTGATCGTAGCTAAAGGGGCTACCTTCTCCAATTTACCTGGGTACACTCCGCTAGCCACCCACCGAGTGGAAACCCCGGGGCAGCTACCTATGCGGCAGGCTCCCTATAGGGTTCCGGAATCAGTCCGTACCCATATGAAGGCCGAACTGGATGAGATGTTACAGCTAGGGGTTATCGAACCCTCCGATAGCCCCTGGGCATCGCCGGTAGTCCTGGTACCTAAAAAGGATGGCACCACCCGGTTCTGTGTCGACTACCGGAGGCTAAATGACAAAACGGTGTCTGATGCCTACCCGATGCCCCGGATAGACGAGCTGTTAGATAAGATGGCACGGGGCCAGTATCTCACTACCATTGACTTGTGTAAGGGATACTGGCAAATCCCTCTAGCCGATGACGCCATCCCCAAGTCGGCGTTTGTCACTCCGTTTGGCCTGTACCAGTTCAAGGTCATGCCTTTCGGAATGAAAAACGCTCCGACTACCTTTCAGCGGATGGTAGATCGGCTACTGGACGGTTTTCAGGAATATGCCTGTGCCTATCTAGATGACATAGCCATCTTTAGCCAGACCTGGGAAGACCACCTACACCATATAGGGGCGATCCTAGATCGTATTGGGGAGGCTGGGTTAACGTTAAAGCCTAGCAAGTGCCATATAGGTATGGCCGAGGTGCAGTATCTGGGACACCGAGTAGGGTGTGGGCAGCAGAGACCCGAGCCAGCCAAGATTGAGGCCGTAGCAAAGTGGCCTACCCCCAGGACTAAGACCCAAGTGCTGGCGTTCTTAGGGACGGCCGGCTATTACAGGAAGTTTGTTCCCGACTATAGCACCCTGGCCAAACCCCTAACGGACCTGACTAAAAAGAACCTTCCCCGACTAGTTGTCTGGGCCCCAGAGTGTGAGCAGGCATTCCAATAACTCAAGACAGCTCTAACTAATGCTCCTGTGTTAACTGCTCCTGATCCAACTAAAAGATTTCTTGTTCACACAGACGCTTCAATGTTTGGATTGGGGGCAGTACTGAGCCAAGTGGGAGCCGATGGCGGAGAACACCCCATAGCTTACTTAAGCCGCAAGTTACTGCCTCGTGAAGTGAGCTACGCCGCCATTGAGAAAGAATGCCTGGCCGTGGTGTGGGCCCTTAAAAAGTTACAGCCATATTTGTACGGACAACCTTTTTCCTTACTCACAGATCACAACCCGTTGGTGTGGCTAAACCGTGTATCTGGGGACAATGCCAGGCTGCTGCGCTGGAGTTTGGCGCTGCAGCCCTTTGACTTTACCATCCATTATCGGCCAGGAAAACAAAACGGTAACGCCGACGGGTTATCCAGACAGACTGAACTCGAGAAGTGATCTGTGAGTACTCTCCCGGACATCCCCAAGCCGATCCGTTGGGATCAGACTGTGTATGCCGGCTTGGTTCTGGGGGAGCATTGTGGCAAACCTAGCCACTTCTGAACTATATTCATCACAGGTTGTCCGTAGGCTGACTGCATAATGTATACCGTTAAATGTATAGGTGTTGTATTATGGCCGTTCGCATGCTGGCAGCCGTCCGCTGCCAGCATACAAAGCATTCGTACGACGAAACTCGGCTATCCTGGCCGTTCACCATACGAATGTGGGCTCCCCAGGTCGACCACACATTCACAGGTCGTGTGGCACCAATTAACAGATTGCAACATTGTTGCAATCGGTAATTAAGGGCTCTCCTAGGTGGCCGTCGTTCGACTACCGACCATGCGGCGGTCGGCCATCTTGGATCCTTTGTCTCTGCAGCGGTGTTCGGTCGTCGAGAGCCTGGAACTAAAAACGGCTACTCAATGATCCGAACACCGCTGGACTTCCAGAGCGTTCGGGAGTTCCGCGTTCGGTACATTATGTTCCCCGTAATTATTCGGTACTTTTAAACTAACTTCAATGTTTAAATGTATTCTGTGCGGCGTTCGGTTAGTTCAGCTGGGATCGGAGCGGTATTCTCACAAAGTATGCGCTTCGACCCCAGCTACCTACCGAACGTTCGGTTATTCCAAAGTACCGAATATTGTGTGAATTATGTATTTTAAAGCAAATTGTCGGTTTTGCTGCACGAGGGGATAATCCACTTAATCGTCCATTTTAGTGGGAGTATCCTTCTCGTGCAGCAATGTCTGCTGGGAAAGTCATATTGCATGTTGGGAGAAATCCCCTGGAATTACTGTATGGAAACCCCTTGCATGGGGAACTGTATAAATATGCCAGCTGTGAATAAAGCCAGTTAGTTGACTCCCAAACTGTGTTTCGTCCGGTTATTGGGAGGATTGGGAATATTGCCGTGCTTTCTACTCTGACTGTGGATTTCCTGAAGATACCAACGGATATCGTGTATTATCATACTGCATTCCGTTACAATTGGTGGCAGCGGTGGGATCCGAACCTTACAGCCGAAAAGCAGCGTTCGTGTAAACTGGAACTAACGAACAAGGAAAGCAAGGGCAATTCGTATGGAGATTGATTATACCATACTGAAACGACAGACTTTAAAAGAGCTACTGGAAGCCAGGGGTAAGATAGCCAGCAACAAATCTAAGGCTGTGCTGATCGCTGAACTGATGGAGGGAGACCGAGCCCGCAGCGCTACACCCCCACCAGCCGTGGAAGAGACCCCATTCCAGAAAGAGCTACGAACCAGGTTGGCGTTTTTGCCGCAACCAGTACCGTTGGAAATATTGACCGTGCTGGTATCGGATGTACATGATTATCTGATGACGACCCACACCCCAGAGACACCGCCTAGGGCAGAGTCTGTTACTGCCTCCACCTACGGACAGGTGAAACCCAAAGTCCCACATCACGCATTTAAAGCGTTTTGTGAAGAAAAGGACAAAATCGACGGGTATTTACAGGATTTTGAGCGGCTGTGCGATTTGCATGATTTGGAACCCGCAGTATGGGTGCCGCTGCTGGCAGGCAAATTATCGGGTAGGGCAGCTGAAGCCTACCGTGCTGTGCCTCGAGAGGACAGCAAAGATTACCCTAAAGTAAAGAGGGCGATCTTGGAGAGGTATGCTATTACCCCAGAGGCGTACCGGCGCAAGTTCAGGGGCTTGCGCAAACCTGAGAAAGATTCTCACGCAGAGTGGGCGCACAAGCTGGATCAAGCATCACTAGGCTGGATACAGGCCAGCAACGCTACTAATATGGAGGAGTTGCGACAGTTAATGCTGCTGGAACAGTTCTTCAATGGTTTGTCCCCAGAGGCACAAGAATGGGTGAGAGACCGTAAACCACTCACCCTACCAGAAGCCGCTAGATTGGCGGATCAGCATTTTGATGCCAGGAGGCATCACGGACCCCAGAACAAGACTCTCCCTCGGATTACCGGGCCACCCCATGCTTTTACTCCTACCGGCCCCGCCGTACCCCTGCACAGGCCAGCACTGAATACTCCACCACCCCCCTCCCGATACAACGGCCGGGCTAACATTCAGTGTCACACCTGCAAGCAGTGGGGACACATTTCTCGGGAGTGCACCCAAAACCGGAGCCGACAAGCGTGGAATCAGGTGCGACAAAATTTAACACCAAGGGCTGCTACGCACCACTACCAGGTAGCACCCGTCACCCAGGAATTGCTGAGCGCTCAAATCGAGGAGCCTCTAGGGGTGCTCCACGAAGTCATGTCGGTCCGAGCCACCGACAACCGGCAACATCACCGGCAGCTAGTAACCCTAGAGGGGAAGGAGGTACAAGGGCTCCGGGATTCGGGAGCCACTCTAACTTTGGTTGCACCACATTTGGTACCAGGCGCAACCCACACTGGCGGCTCAGTGGCAGTACGGGTGGCCGGGGGAGCAGTATACCGGCTACCCACCGCCAAGGTACATTTGGATTGGGGTGTGGGAGAGGGCACTGTGGAAGTGGGGCTTATGCAGAATTTACCTGCAGATGTTGTGCTGGGGAATGACTTGGGCCAGATGACTTCTGCTTTTACTCCCCAGGCTCCATACCAAGAGGCCCACCCCGTAACCACCCGGCAGCAGGCTCGCACCACGGCCACACCGATACACTCTGAGGCTCAGGTAAGAGACCGTGAGGGGGAGCGGTACACCTGGGAAAAAGAGTTATTATACCGGGTCACGGCTAAGGATGTGGGGGGATCTGTCACTCTAACTAACAAACAGCTAGTGGTACCGCAGAAATACAGGCAGGAGCTGCTTAGAATTGCTCATGATATCCCCTTGTCAGGACACCTAGGGATGACCCGTACCCGATATCGCTTAACGCATGCCTTTTTCTGGCCCGGGATCTCTCAGGATGTGCGCCAGTATTGCACCTCCTGCGACGTCTGCCAGCGAGTAGGTAAACGAGGAGATCGCCACAAGGCCAAGCTATGTCCCCTGCCCATTATCGCAGAACCTTTCAGCAGGGTAGCGGTAGATATCGTAGGGCCCCTGCCAAAACCCAGTCCCTCTGGCAAAAGATACATTTTAACTGTAGTGGACTACGCCACCAGGTACCCCGAAGCTGTGGCCCTCACTAATATCCATGCAGAGACCGTAGCTGAAGCTTTAGTAAAAGTATTTTCCCAGGTCGGATTCCCCCAAGAGATAATATCGGACCGGGGCACCCAATTTACGGCCGAAGTTACCCAACATATGTGGAAGGTATGTGGCATTAAGCCAGTAGTTAATTCCGCCTACCACCCCCAGTCCAATGGACTATGTGAGCGGTTCAACGGGACGCTGAAGCAGATGCTTCGGACGTTCGGGGAGACCCACAAAGACTGGGAGAGGTTCCTACCTCACCTACTCTTTGCGTATAGAGAGGTTCCCCAGGAGTCGACAGGATTCTCCCCGTTTGAGTTGCTATTTGGGAGGAGGGTGCGGGGACCCTTAAACTTAATTAGGGAACACTGGGAGGGAGAGAGTACTACTAACGAGACCCCTATCGTATCATACGTACTGGAGTTCAGGGACCGTTTGGAGGCACTAACTCAGGCTGTGCATACCAACCTCCAGGCGGCCCAGAAATGGCAGCGACGCTGGTACGATAGGGGAGCCCAAGACCGCAGCTTTCAGGTGGGACAGAAAGTTTTAATTTTAAAACCCGTCCGCATAGATAAGCTGCAGGCCGTCTGGCAAGGCCCATACCAGGTAGTGGAGCAGCGATGCGACACTACCTATGTGATTGGCCCCTGCTCAGGGGTAGGGAAGAGACGCATGCTCCACGTGAACATGCTCAAACCCTACCATGAGAGGATCGAGGATGTGACGGCAATCTGTGCCTCCTCCTTAGAGGATCAAGAAAACCTACCCTTACCTGACTTACTAGAACCAGAGGAACCGATAGAGCCCTCCCGGGGAGTTCAGCTGGGGGAGCGGCTAAGCCCCCAGGAGCGTGCCCAGGTACAAGCGCTGATCGTAGCTAAAGGGGCTACCTTCTCCAATTTACCTGGGTACACTCCGCTAGCCACCCACCGAGTGGAAACCCCGGGGCAGCTACCTATGCGGCAGGCTCCCTATAGGGTTCCGGAATCAGTCCGTACCCATATGAAGGCCGAACTGGATGAGATGTTACAGCTAGGGGTTATCGAACCCTCCGATAGCCCCTGGGCATCGCCGGTAGTCCTGGTACCTAAAAAGGATGGCACCACCCGGTTCTGTGTCGACTACCGGAGGCTAAATGACAAAACGGTGTCTGATGCCTACCCGATGCCCCGGATAGACGAGCTGTTAGATAAGATGGCACGGGGCCAGTATCTCACTACCATTGACTTATGTAAGGGATACTGGCAAATCCCTCTAGCCGATGACGCCATCCCCAAGTCGGCGTTTGTCACTCCGTTTGGCCTGTACCAGTTCAAGGTCATGCCTTTCGGAATGAAAAACGCTCCGACTACCTTTCAGCGGATGGTAGATCGGCTACTGGACGGTTTTCAGGAATATGCCTGTGCCTATCTAGATGACATAGCCATCTTTAGCCAGACCTGGGAAGACCACCTACACCATATAGGGGCGATCCTAGATCGTATTGGGGAGGCTGGGTTAACGTTAAAGCCTAGCAAGTGCCATATAGGTATGGCCGAGGTGCAGTATCTGGGACACCGAGTAGGGTGTGGGCAGCAGAGACCCGAGCCAGCCAAGATTGAGGCCGTAGCAAAGTGGCCTACCCCCAGGACTAAGACTCAAGTGCTGGCGTTCTTAGGGACGGCCGGCTATTACAGGAAGTTTGTTCCCGACTATAGCACCCTGGCCAAACCCCTAACGGACCTGACTAAAAAGAACCTTCCCCGACTAGTTGTCTGGGCCCCAGAGTGTGAGCAGGCATTCCAACAACTCAAGACAGCTCTAACTAATGCTCCTGTGTTAACTGCTCCTGATCCAACTAAAAGATTTCTTGTTCACACAGACGCTTCAATGTTTGGATTGGGGGCAGTACTGAGCCAAGTGGGAGCCGATGGCGGAGAACACCCCGTAGCTTACTTAAGCCGCAAGTTACTGCCTCGTGAAGTGAGCTACGCCGCCATTGAGAAAGAATGCCTGGCCGTGGTGTGGGCCCTTAAAAAGTTACAGCCATATTTGTACGGACAACCTTTTTCCTTACTCACAGATCACAACCCGTTGGTGTGGCTAAACCGTGTATCTGGGGACAATGCCAGGCTGCTGCGCTGGAGTTTGGCGCTGCAGCCCTTTGACTTTACCATCCATTATCGGCCAGGAAAACAAAACGGTAACGCCGACGGGTTATCCAGACAGACTGAACTCGAGAAGTGATCTGTGAGTACTCTCCCGGACATCCCCAAGCCGATCCGTTGGGATCAGACTGTGTATGCCGGCTTGGTTCTGGGGGAGCATTGTGGCAAACCTAGCCACTTCTGAACTATATTCATCACAGGTTGTCCGTAGGCTGACTGCATAATGTATACCGTTAAATGTATAGGTGTTGTATTATGGCCGTTCGCATGCTGGCAGCCGTCCGCTGCCAGCATACAAAGCATTCGTACGACGAAACTCGGCTATCCTGGCCGTTCACCGTACGAATGTGGGCTCCCCAGGTCGACCACACATTCACAGGTCGTGTGGCACCAATTAACAGATTGCAACATTGTTGCAATCGGTAATTAAGGGCTCTCCTAGGTGGCCGTCGTTCGACTACCGACCATGCGGCGGTCGGCCATCTTGGATCCTTTGTCTCTGCAGCGGTGTTCGGTCGTCGAGAGCCTGGAACTAAAAACGGCTACTCAATGATCCGAACACCGCTGGACTTCCAGAGCGTTTGGGAGTTCCGCGTTCGGTACATTATGTTCCCCGTAATTATTCGGTACTTTTAAACTAACTTCAATGTTTAAATGTATTCTGTGCGGCGTTCGGTTAGTTCAGCTGGGATCGGAGCGGTATTCTCACAAAGTATGCGCTTCGACCCCAGCTACCTACCGAACGTTCGGTTATTCCAAAGTACCGAATATTGTGTGAATTATGTATTTTAAAGCAAATTGTCGGTTTTGCTGCACGAGGGGATAATCCACTTAATCGTCCATTTTAGTGGGAGTATCCTTCTCGTGCAGCAATGTCTGCTGGGAAAGTCATATTGCATGATGGGAGAAATCCCCTGGAATTACTGTATGGAAACCCCTTGCATGGGGAACTGTATAAATATGCCAGCTGTGAATAAAGCCAGTTAGTTGACTCCCAAACTGTGTTTCGTCCGGTTATTGGGAGGATTGGGAATATTGCCGTGCTTTCTACTCTGACTGTGGATTTCCTGAAGATACCAACGGATATCGTGTATTATCATACTGCATTCCGTTACAGGGAAGTTTTTGAAACAGGAAGGAGGGGAGGGAAAAAAGATGAGGCAAGATAGGGGGAAGGAGGGGAAGAAAAGGGGGAGAGAAGGGGGTGGAAGAAGGATAGAAAAAATTGTTACAGAAGACAATATTACGCACTCAGATGTGTGTGGTCAGCATGTCAGAGCCTGTGTCCAATGCAGTCATCGCGGTGGGTGAGTGCGAGCAGGTTTCCAAAGGGAAAGTCAGGTAGGCCCAAGTTAAGATGGAGCCCCAGCAGCACAAGTGGTCACTTGGCGGGGTCGTCAGTCCCTCTGAGGTAAGGCTGAAAGCCATAGGGATCCGGCCATTTGATTTTCAGTGGGGGGATGGATATGAGAGTCCTTAGGTGCATAAAGTCTGCATGGGTGCGTATTACCATGGGGCCCCCTGGTGTGGTCATCGACAGACCTGATGGAAAGAGCCAACGGTACCTGGTTCCTTCCGATTGCAGGTCACGGGTCTGGGGTCTGAGCAGCCTTCTGTATTGTAGTGTGGCCAGAGACAGGTCGGGATACAGTTCGAGTTCAGCTTTCCTGTACCGGAACATGTCCATCTCTCTCGCGGCCTGGAGAATGGATTAATTTTCTGCAAACATCTCCAAGCAGCACAGGACATCTCTTGGTGGTGTGTCCAGGAGCGTCACTCGGGCATAGACAGGGCCAGCGCCACCTATAGGTGAAGTAGGCGCTGGCCTAGGGCGCATGCTTGGAAGGGGCGCCCCATGGACGCACTCAAGAGGCAGTGTCGGGAGGGGAAAGAATTTTTTTTCCAAAAATGTATGTATAGATATTTTTAACATTGCCCTTAGCCCCTTTTTAACCTTCTGTCACAGTTATCACCGCAACATTCAGACTGCCAGACGAGGTCGCCCCAGAAGTGCCCAATAAGAGATTTAAAACTGGGTACTTTAAAAAATATTCACATTACATAACAAAAAAATAACATAGGGGAATAATTTCCTGGTGCAAATCCTAATAAAATGGGTGGCAGCTTTACTGGAGTCTAGGCAAATGAGCTGCCGGGGCAGACCCAGCAAACGGCATTAATACTGGCCAGATGGTCAGACTGCTGTAGAAGCAGTCCCTCAGGGATTGGGCATATGTGATGTTGTGACATTGGCGGATCATATGGGTAGGACATTGTGATGTCACTACATGGGGGGGCACATAATTTTTGTTGCATATGGCAGCTAAAAACCTTGCACTGGTGTAGAGCGCGGTGGGCCCTCACGAGCATCAGTGCATAGGTGGGATCCCTGCCTAGGAGGTTGTTTAAGATCTCCTGCAGGATGGTCTGGAGGTGTGGCAGGTTGGTCTCGATTTTGTGGAGGCCTCAAAGCCACAGGTTGTTCCACCTTCTGGTTACCCAGATCTGCCACATGTAGAGCCAGGCCCCAGAGGATGTCGTTGTGCTGCGTTAGGGCATCCCTTGAGACTGGGCCGACCAGAGCTGGTGGCATGTGGCCTCCATGCTACCCACACAGTCACCAAAGCCCTGGATGGCATCCTGCAGGGGCTGGATATCCAGCTGGATAGAGGACTACAGGGTGCTGTTGGCGGCCACCAAATCAGCACACTTGGGTAAGCCCAGCAGCAGTCTTCCCCAGTCCCTTTCCTCCGGAGATGGAAAAATTTGCTCAGAGGAGAATGCCGGCGAATGAGCCCCCGCACTGTCTGAGGCCTGACAGGGGTTTTGACGCCAGGTCCAAGGGTGTAGAGTTGTACTAGTGCAGGGATAAGATAACCCTTTTTCCCATGATGTGTAAAATGACACTGAGCACTCTGATTGGTTGGATTCCAAGCCAATCAATCAGAGTTCTATGACAGGTAAATTTAGAGACTTTGTTATTTAGGGCCCCTTCCCACTGCTTAAGGGTGGGGGCTGGGGGGAGGACAATAGGCCCCCCTCCACATTTTAATTTAGGGCCCCACCCGCCACTCAGGGGTGGGGGCTGGGGGGAGGACATTAAGTCCCCCCTTCTTATTGTTATTTAGGGCCCCCACCTGCTGCTCAGGGGTGGGGGCCATGGGGAGGACAATAGCCCCCCCTTATTGTTATTTAATGCCCCCATCCGCCACTCAGGGATGGGGGTTGGGGGTGAGGACAATAGGTCTCCGCACATTTTCCTTTAGGGCCCCCACCCACTGCTCATGGTTGGGGGCCAACTCACGGGACACGAGTGGGGGCACTATGTCCCCCACCCAGGGTAATTAAGAGATGCCCCACCATGGGGCCATTTATTGATGGGGGGGTGTATTTTAATATTTTTTTTAACAGTGAGCATTCACAGGCTGCCCCCTGTTTACTAGTCATGCCCCTACTCGCGGTAGGGGCAGAATTTACTAACACTAAGTAAGCTTTACTTAGTATTAGTACATTTGGCTGAAAGACCAATTTAGGTCTTTCAGCCTTTTGGTAGATAGCTCCCTGATACAGTGGGAATTAGTTATCTACTAAGCGGCTGCAATATGTAGCCGCAGCACAAATCGGATCAGAGTTTCACTCATTCGAATGAAATTCCAACACGAATAAAGTCCCGAATTGCATCCTAACACGAATGGATGAACTGTTCTTATTCTCTTAGGACGCAACAGGACGTTCGGGAATACTGACAGAAAGCATCGCAAGATCACGGATCAATGGTGAGAATTGTTGGAAAACTGCTCTGGCCACCGGAAATGAAGCACACTTTGCTCCATAGCTGGTAGGGGTTGGAAACCTCAATAAGACAAAGCAGTCTTATGTTTTAAAGAAAACTAAAGCACACGGGAAGAAATGAAGAACAGATCCTGACTGAGGGAGAGAAGATGAATTGATTGGAGAAAGGTAAGTTCGGCATGACAGTGCCGCTTTAAGCTCCAAAAAGAATGCATTAAGAGTCATCATAAATAACTAACTTCAGATGCCTTAAAATGCCAACCAGTAAGGTGTCTAAGTTCTCTGTTGCTTTATTCTGGATTTGCAGCTTACACAAGAAAGCCAGGAAGTACACATCTCTCAGAAAAAAGAAATATTTGAAAATATTCTACAAAGATAAACAAAATGCATATTTAGTCAGAAAGACAACCCAAGTGCAAGTTTTTGTATGCAGCTGTTTATGCTAACTGTTGACAAATCTAATTCTGCTCATAAGCAGTAAACATTTATTATTTTTGTCAAACAAAATTGAATTTGCAGTGAATTGGTTAATGCATTTATTTTGATTCTTTGTATGTGTTTGGCAGAGTGTACGAAAGTTTATAGCAGATGACTTATGATGACCTAATATAATTGTTTTTCTAACCAACTTTATTTCACAGCCAGTCGAATCCTTGATCTTTCCTACATAAACTCCTCAGTTTTGGACCACTTAATTAAACCAGCCTTTCTATCCAAAGAAAATTGGCTACAGTTCTTAAGAAATTATAGTTTTTTTTGTGAAATAACATCAGTGCAAATGCAACACTTTGAACCAAAATGGAAACACATCTCTGGTAACATGAAATAAATCCCTGAATTCTTCACGTATATCAAGATTTCTGAAACACAAATCAGTGGCTAAAGTAGTGTTTTGTTTATATTCCTGAACATACAATTTAGCTAAAGGTAATTCAGTAGGTTTAGAAAGCAAAAGCAGGGGTTTCAATGTAATTGGGAATAGAGAAGAACAAAAATCCACTAACATCTAATATCCTTTAATCTGAAACAACATCTCTTTCTAGCACTCTAGAAAGCTAAACCTGCCTCTTAAAGCTTCTTATTAGGCTTAAATGGACGTGCATCACTTGACAATTATTATTAAAAAAAAAAAAAAAAATAGCAAGCAAACCCTTTTCAAACAAATATACAAACCAAAAGAAAACAATAAAAAAAATGTAAAAGTATAAAATAAATATTATGAAACTTACTATAAATTTGGTCTGATTGTATTATTGGGCATGCCTCTCAGCTAGAGATTTTCGTCAGATCCCCTTACCCTCCTCCATCTTACACGCCCATCTCAGTTTCAGACTAGTCCACTAATGACAAAAAAGGGGAATCAGTAGCAGGTTGAAAAAAAAAAAACTGACATAGGAGCCTGTCCTGCACAAATCACACAGATTTCCTCTCTTCTCCCCCTGTCAGGATGTTGCAAGGTGAAGAGATCTTTCTGCAGATGTGTATATCTATCAGGCATGACCAATGCACTTTTCCAGCATTCCTAGGGATAGAACACTGATTGATTAGGTCATTGCCATCCCTGGAGTGGGTGCAGAACGCATAAGAAAGAACAAACAGTAAATATGGAAAAAAATATTTACTGTGTGTGTGTGTGTGTGTATATGTGTGTGTGTATATATATGCTTTCCCTATGCTTTCCCATACTCGTATGCATGTTCGCTTATATATATATACAACAGATAAAATTTGTATCTTGTAATACCTTTTTTTTATATATATATGTATATATATATATATATATATATATATATATATAAGCGAACATGCATACGAGTATGGGAAAGCATAGGTCTACACATAGTACTTTGTATATAGATAGAATAAACATTTAGGAATGCATTTTAAAGTGTTGATACATATGACAGAACAGTAAGATAATGCTGGGAGAGTGTTCATGTAAAGTGTTGGTAGTTTGACAGGAAACCCAGTAGGATTGCAGTAGGATTCTTCTTCTTCTTTGTGGTGTTTAATAGAGTGTCTGTGCATATTCATTCTGCCATTTAATGGCTGGGTGGTTTACCCAATGTAGCATCCTAGGAGGCATGGGCACTTTCTATCAGTGGCGGATCCAGAGCCTGATCTCGGGAGGGGCACTTGTAGATTATTTAAATAAATAATCCAGACACAATAACCACTACAGCTCAGTGTAGTGGTTATAGTGCCAATAATGCCAAGACCCCCTCCCAGAGTAAGTAGTCAAACTGTTTAAGAACTGTTTGACAACTTACCTGAGGTCCTCTGGGAAATGGGGCTGTTGTAGGGCAGAGGAGCAGTGGTATGTGTGAGGGGTGCAGTGTGTGTGTGTGTGAGGGGGACAGTGTATTAGCAGTGTGTGTGTGAAGGTTGCAGTGTGTACGTGAGGGCGGCAGTATATGTCAGGGGTGCAGTGTGTGTGTGGATCAGTATGTGTGTGTGACAGTTACAGTGTGTGTGTGTATTGCAGTGTATTTGTGGGGCAATGTATGTGTGTGGGGGCAATGTGTTTATGGGGGCAGTGTGTGTTTGTAGGGGCAATGTGTGTTTATCGGGGCAATGTGTGTATATGGGGGGCAGGGGCAATGTGTGTGGATATGGGGGGCAGGGGCAATGTGTGTGTGTGTGTGTGTGTATGGGGGGCAGGGGCAATGTGTGTGTGTGTGTATGGGGGGCAGGGGCAATGTGTGTGTGTGTATGGGGGGCAGGGGCAATGTGTGTGTATGGGGGGCAGGGGCAATGTGTGTGTGTGTGTATGGGGGCAGGGACAATGTGTGTGCGTATGGGGGGCAGGGGCAATGTGTGTGCGTATGGGGGGCAAGGGCAATGTGTGTGCGTATGGGGGGCAGGGGCAATGTGTGTGCGTATGGGGGGCAGGGGCAATGTGTGTGCGTATGGGGGGCAGGGGCAATGTGTGTGCGTATGGGGGGCAGGGGCAATGTGTGTGCGTATGGGGGGCAGGGGCAATGTGTGTGCGTATGGGGGGCAGGGGCAATGTGTGTGCGTATGGGGGGCAGGGGCAATGTGTGTGTATGGGGGGGCAGGGGCAGTGTGTGTGTATGGGGGGCAGGGGCAATGTGTGTATGGGGGGCAGGGGCAATGTGTGTGTGTATATGGGGGGCAGGGGCAATGTGTGTGTGTGTATGGGGGGCAGGGGCAATGTGTGTGTGTATGGGGGGCAGGGGCAATGTGTGTGTGTATGGGGGACAGGGGCAATGTGTGTTTATATGGGGGGCAGGGGCAATGTGTGTGTGTATGGGGGGCAGGGGCAATGTGTGTTTATATGGGGGGCAGGGGCAATGTGTGTGTGTATGGGGGGCAGGGGCAATGTGTGTGTGTATGGGGGGCAGGGGCAATGTGTGTTTATATGGGGGGCAGGGGCAATGTGTGTGTGTATGGGGGGCAGGGGCAATGTGTGTTTATATGGGGGGCAGGGGCAATGTGTGTGTATTTTGGGGGGGCAGGGGCAATGTGTGTTTATATGGGGGGCAGGGGCAATGTGTGTGTGTATGGGGGGCAGGGGCAATGTGTGTGTGTATGGGGGGCAATGTGTGTGTATGGGGGGCAGGGGCAATGTGTGTGTGTGTGATAAGAAGGATTTTTTTTTTTCATGTGTGTGTGTTTTTTTTTATTTATTTAATTAATTAAATAAATGTTATGTCCCCCCTCCCTTCTTACCTTTACTGGGAGGAGGGGGGGCATTTTTCTTTCCCTGGTGGTCCCAGTGGGGATTCCCTGGTGGTCCCAGTGGTAGAACTGAACTCTAGCCCGCGCTCCAGGGCTAGAGTTCACTCTCGCGAGATTTGGAGCGTTGCCGTGGTAACCGCGGCAACGCTCCAAATCTCGCGAGAGGAGGACCCGGAGGAGCTGCTGGTAACAGCTCCCGGGTCCTCTCTCCCTCCCCTGACGGTCGGCTGTCAGTAATGTGCCTGCAGACCGGGGAGGGAGATCACTGATCTCCCTCCCCGGTCTGCAGGCACAATGCAGGGCTGGCACTTGGGCAATGTCAGCCCTGCATTAGCCGGCAGGGGAGAATCTCGGGGGGGGCAATTGCCCCGTTGCCCCCCCCCCTGGATCCGCCACTGCTTTCTATATGCTTCCCAACATTCACAAAGCAGGTAATCCTAGAAGACCCATAATTACAAGAATGGGAACTCTCACAGAACAGATCTCAGGACTGGTAGAAAATACCCTAAAACCTCTAGTCACCAACAGCTTTGTTACAACCGACTTCCTCAACAAACTCAGCCAAATCACCAATCTCCCTGCTAACACCATCCTTGAAACCATGGATGTGGAATCTCTATACAGCAACATTCCACATACAGATGGCATCAATGCTTGCTTCCATTTTCTCTCTCATTTCAACAACCAAAAATACAACCCCTGAATTATCACAGAACTGGCACTATTTATCCTCACACATAACTACTTCAGTTTTAAGAATCAGGTTTACCTACAAACCATGGACAGTGCTATGGGCACTAAGATGGCAGTGGCACCCCAAAATGTTAATCTGTTTGTGGCAGATCGTGAACAGAGATTCCTAGAAATACAACACACCAAACCATACAAATATTATCGCTATATCGATGATATCTTCATAATTTGGACTGAAAGCGAAGAAAAACTGATACAGTTCCATGACTCTTTCAACACATTCTATCCATCAATCAAACTAAAAATTAAATTTTCCACTAGATCTGTGAATTTTCTGGACACCACTGTGACCAGGGCCGTCTTTAATGTTGATTGGACCCTGGGCAAAGCATTTGCTTGGGCCCCCTGGACCCTGTACACCCTCCCCAGGCGTGCAATCACGTTATCACCCTTAATACAGTGGCAACCTAAAGTAGAGAGGTGCAAGAATATTTTTTGGGCCTCCCTATTGCAAGGATGTTTAAAAGGTAGATCCCCATCTGTCGTACAACTCCAGCAATGCCTTGACAGCTGGGGCTCTACCATTTACCCATGTTTGCAGGTTTGTATTTAACACTAAGCAGTTTTTGTATGTTTCAATGTAAACAGGTTTTTGTATGGAATATGTTTGTATGTGGTGTTGGCGTTTGAATGTAAGCATGTATTTATGTCTAGTGTTGGTTTTTGAATGCAGGGGTGTGTATACATATAATGTTGGTGTTTAACACAGACGTGTATTTGTATGTAGTGCTGAAGCTTGAATGCAGGGGTGTATTTGTGTGTAGTGTTAGCGTGTGAATGTTGAGATGTATGCACATATACACACACAAACACACAAGTAGATATACACACACTGACACATAGATACACAACCAGACACAAATTCAGATACACAGACACACATACTAATAACATAACATACAGATACAGCGAAACACACAAAGACAACATACAGGTACACACTGACACACATACAGACACACCGATACACATCCTGACATACACAAAGATTCAAACACTGACACACATGCAGTTACACAGACACACATATACACACCTGACACACTGGCAGATACACAGATACACACAGACTTCATACAGATACACACACAATGACAACATATAGATACACACACAGATATACAGACACATAGAGACAGACATACTTACACAGACACATAAACTGACAGACGTACTGACACATACACTGACAGGCATACTGACCCACATACTTACACACACACTGACAGACATACTGACACACAATCTGACAGGCATACTGACACACATACTGACACATACACTGACAGGCATACTAACAGACATACTGACACATACACTGACAGACATACTGACACACACACTGACCGGCATACTGACACACATACTGACACACATACTGACACACATACTGACACATACACTGACAGACATACTGACAGACATACTGACACATACACTGACACACACACTGACACATACACTGACAGGCATACTGACACACACACTGACACATACACTGACACACACACTGACAGACATACTGACAGACATACTGACACATACACTGACAGGCATACTGACACACACTGACACATACACTGACACATACAGACACACATACTGACACATACACTGACAGACATACTGACAGACATACTGACACATACACTGACACACACACACTGACAGGCATACTGACACACATACTGACACATACACTGACACACACACTGACACAAACACTGGCAGACATACTGACACACACACACAATTTACACTATAAATCCCACCCCCCAGTTTTCTACCTTAGAGGGTGGCTGAAGCTGCTGAGAGTTGGGGTCTGGCTAGCTCGGCCCAGACCCCCTCTGCTCTCCCTCTTCCTCCTCCCGCGCGGCTCCTCTCTTTATGGGAGGAAGTAACGTGCAGCCGTCACTTCCTCCCAGCCTGCTGCCGAAAAGCAAGATGGCCCGGTCGCGCTCTTAAAGCGCCAGAGCGCAAGACCGGGCCCCTGCTGACAGAAGCCCACCGGGTGGCCCTTAGTGCATGGGCCTCCTTAGTGTGTGGGTGCACTGACGGGTGGGAGAAATGCTTGAGGTAAGTGGGGCCCACAGTGCAGCTGCTTCGGGCCCCCCAGGAGTAACTGGGCCCGGGGCAGCTGCCCTGTTTGCCCCGCAGTAAAGACGGCCCTGACTGTGATATGTAACAATGGCACAATCCACACCTCGGTTTACAGAAAACCCACAGACAGGTGCAGTTACCTACACAGCTCCAGCTTCCACCCCTCCCATACTAAACAGGGCATAATCTACAGCCAAGCCACTAGGTACCATCGCATATGCTCTGATTCTAATGACCATAATTCCCATCTAAATGTACTCTCCCAATCTATGAGACAGGCTACAAACCAATGACTATTACCAAACAACTCACTTGTGGTCACCTACAACCCAGCTCTTGAGGAAATATGGAAAATCATCAAAGACCTGCAACCAATATTAACAGAAGATGAGAGTCTGAAAAACATTTTCCCTGAAACACCCATCTTGGCCTTCAGACAATCACCAGACCTCCAACAAAAATAATCAACAGGAAGCTGCCCACTGATGGTAAGAATGAAGAAAATGGGACCAGTTAATGCAAAAAACCTTGCTGCAAACTGTGTCAGCACATATGCACAGACAACACATCCACACACAACAATAAAACACACACAGCATTAAAGGTTCATACTCCTGCACATCCAGCAATGTGGTATACATGATTCAATGCATAACGTGCCACCTAGGATGCTACATTGGGGAAACCACCCAGCCATTAAATGGCAGAATGAATATGCACAGACACTCAATTAAACACCACAAAGAAGAAGACGAATCCTACTGCACTCCTGTGGGACACCACTTTACCCAGCCTGGCCACTCACTGAAGGACCTAAAAATCAAAGTACTGAAAGGGGTTTTTAAAAATACCCAAGAAAGAAAAACTTTTGAAACCAGAATGATCAAATGGTTTAACAGCAAGAATAGAGGACTTAATATTGATTTGGGTTTCTTGTCCCACTACCAACACTTTACATGAACACTCTCCTAGCATTATCTTACTGTTCTGTCATATGTATCAACACTTTAAAATGCATTCTTATATGTTTATTCTATCTATATACAAAGTGCTATGTGTACACCTATGCTTTCCCATACTCGTATGCATGTATGCTTTTATATATATATATATATATATATATATATATATATATATATATATTACTATGCATTTATATTTGTGTATATGAGTTCATGTGCATGTATGTATATGTGTTTATGTATATGTATATGTACATGTGTTTATGCGTTCACATATACATATTTATGTGTGTGTGCATGTATAAAGTGTACCATCATCTGCACTGTCTGCTTGTTTGTTTTTCTTTTCCCTCTCTCCCCCCTCACTCTGCTCTTCAGAAAGATATTTATGACCCTCTGCAAAGATGGTGTCTATTTTTTAACAAACCTGTGTCTTATCTACACTCATGTCGCTTTAACCCCTGTATCACAATTCAACTTTGAATTATATGTGTCATCTTGCTCAGAAATGCTTCAGACTTGAGAAAGGGAGGTTCTCCCGAAAGCTTGTCATTAAAAAATTATGTTAGTCCAATAAAAAAGGTATTACAAGATACAAATTGTATCTGTTTTTTACATCTACATCACTGGACTAATACGGCTACAATCTCTACTGTGTATATATATATATATATATATATATATATATATATATATATATATATATATATATATATATATATATATATATATCTTCTTTATTCAGCCTTCATATTTAGACAACTGTCTTTTTCAAAGCTTAAGCTTTTGAATGAGACAGGTGTTTGAAAGTGATGCATGTCTATTCAAAAGTGGGAGCAGACCTGTCTCTGGACAACATTGAAAGATTGATATAACAGCCTGAAAGTAGAAAGGAAGATTATATGATATGAGTGTAACAAATAAGTACTATGCCCTTGGCTTTAATTTTTGAAGTGCTCTTTGATGTGTACTGTTTTTTTATACAGCTGTTTAAAGTGGTGACTAACCTTTGTACTGTGAATGATTGTGAAATGCGTTTTTTTTTTTTAAAATGCCATACTAGATATGCTTTAGGATCTTAAACCACTGTCAAAATGGATTTCCCTTTGTGTTTTGCTGTATAAATATAGTTTAATGTATGTTTTTTTTCAAATCTTATTTAATTAGATATTAATTTTAGTTGACAAAGATAACATTTATTTAAAAAAATATCCCATTACACTATTGAAGGGTGCTTTACAACAGGTAGAAGTAACATTTACATTGCAGTTGCTTTGCAAATGAATGGCTACCACATGTCCCTGCTATAAGAAAAAAAAGGCCTCTAGTATAAAAGTGGGATTTGGAGAGATGTGGATGCAGATCCCTTTGTTTGCATCAATAAATGAATTCAGTCACAGTTTAATAGTCAACATATATAGAGAACTTAGGATGACTTTAACAGATAAGCAAATGGCAACTAAATGATATGGCAAATTTAGTTAAAATAACAGTATTAGTTTTTTGTGAATAAGTGATTGAGTTGCATTCACATGTAGCAGCTAAACTGTGACAGCTAAATTGCATTTGGCAATAGACATGCTATGAATAATTTTAAATTCAGGCTGCATTATTTGTTACTAATTAATAGATACTCAAACATAGTTATGTATATTACCATGACATATTTACAGACAATGAGAATATAATTTACCTTTTGAGAGCATCATAAATGATGTGTTAATCAAATAAATCAAACAAATGTTTGACAGGTGAATTTTAATAGAAAAATAGCAATATTAAAACAATAATGCTTTATGCACATCTAATATAAGACAATGTTCATTTAGTGTTCCCATGAATATAATTTCATATTAACAAACTAAGGAAAGTGTTGCAGACTGGAATTAGATCTGAACTAAAATATACATGCTAAAATACATTTATTAGATAACAGTAAACATACAAATGTGTAAATAGGTGAAAAAAAAGAAAAAGTAAAGGAGATACACGTAAAACTAGTATAAGAGCTATCAAAATCACTGTAACCACTAAAATATCACATCAGTGTGGGAACTGTCAAAGTCACTGTTACCACTGGGATACCGGTATGGTGTATTTGCAACTGCAAGACTAATAGTCTAATACTAATGGAATCTGGTAATTGTGGCAATAGGTATAATAAAATACTGGTGTAGAGAAAAGCTCTGCCTAACTTTCAAAAATGTAATAAATCAGGGACAATAAATACCCACACATCTCCCAAAATGAATCTGGATATTAGATGAGTCAGGGTAGCTCAATATGCAATAGATGTCCATAATTATATCCTGAATTATGGAAAAAGGAGACCTATAGAGTATGGGCAAAAGACTGCTTGGTAACACTATACACGGCACACGTCTGTGCTCTATTCCTGGGTGCCTCTGATGACCCGGAAATTGTGAGAAAATACACATAAACAAATCAAGTTATGATAGGAGGGGGGGGGGGAGAGGGCACAAAGCCATTCCTAGCAATCACTGACCCAGTGCAGCTATTGCTGGAAAGATCAGTAACTGTAGAAAGTGGACTAAGCCTCTCAGAGAAAAATATAACTCTGAGAATGCAAAGGACAAAGCCCAGTTCCCCAACGATACAAAAAGGAACTCCCACTGACTAATGTTCATCACTCCTGAGGAAGTCTGTTCAAACA
Organism: Pelobates fuscus; assembly: GCF_036172605.1. Classification (NCBI taxonomy): domain Eukaryota; kingdom Metazoa; phylum Chordata; class Amphibia; order Anura; family Pelobatidae; genus Pelobates; species Pelobates fuscus. The sequence goes on from NC_086324.1 coordinate 87,078,479, forward strand.
GACGAAACGCGTAGAGTTATTTGCTGGACTTTTTACTTTATTTGATTTTACTTGATTTTATATATTTTTTTTTTGCTATCTTGCCTGAGATTTCCACAAGGACTTCGTTACTCTGCATTGTCTGGACGACAGATTTGTATTGATGGGCCTTTTTACATCTTTTATGCTGTAAGTGCAACCATTAAAGCAATTTATACTTTTTCAAATAGTGCTATACTATGCTATCTTTCATTTTTTGCATGTAATGTCCATCACTTCAACAACGGGAGATCCATGAGAAGCTACATATTTTGATGGGCTTGAAAACAACCATAATCTTGTGAGTGTGACACATAAACAAGGGGCACTTCATTATATGAACGTTAATCCCCTATGAGCGTACTTTCTTTTGTATTTTTTGGTATAGGTATATCTCGTTTTGTTTCTGTGTATATTGAGGGTTAAGAGGAATCCTTTTGTTATACCTGACCAAACTAAGGGAAGTAATTATTCTTTTACATATATTTCACATACTGCACCTGGGTGGTCTAAATTTGTATTTTCTATATTGTATTTTTCCTCTTGCAATAGACCACAATTGTAATATGTTTTCTGAATTGAAACAACGGAGGGCTGATAAGTTCCAATCATTATTTACAGATGGCCATGATAATCTCCAAAATGTAGATCAGGGAATTGATATGTTCTTTAGAACATTAGAAAGACTTTCCATAAAGGAGACTAAAAAGTGGTGGGAGATTTCCTTCCTAGAAGGTTATATTAAAGAAGGTCTCATACCCAGAGGCTTAAGATTATCTAAGAACCCTGCCAATGGGTTGGAAAACTCACACCACGCCGAAAGGTGGGATAGGGCGTTAGAAACATGTGCCACAGTTTTGATGGAAATTATAGTAGATTTCGAAAAATAAAATTTAAGTAAGGTGACACAGGAATTGGGTGACCTAGAAAAGAACAATTCCTTTAACAAAAGAAGTCCCGAATATATACAAAAAGAAAAAACTGTCTATGACAGAGTCCAAAAAATGGATGAAAAAATTGCAGAAACTAAAAATAATGAATATAAAAGGGACAAAAGAGATAAAGAAACACAACTGTTTTCCATCAAAAATAAAAAAGACAGACGCAGTAATCAAAATTTTTATTTTAATTATAACAAAAGAAAACCTGATAATTATATAAAAAATGACACTCGTTTCTTGAGAAAAGAAAATGAGAGCCATAAACAACACTCACCAAATAAAAGAGATAGGTATGTTCCTACATACAACCAACAATGGAGGACTAGCATACGTAATGAACCTAGACCAAGTAGAGTTGACGTACATTCAGAAAGAGAGATCTCACAAGAGAGAGATTTTTTAGAGAAGGAGCAAGACCAAAGGGTAAAGAAAAAGGGCATCACAAAATATTTTGCCCCCAAATCACACAGGATAGATCTAACCAATCGATTCAATCCACTGATGGATCAAGATACCCCAGGAAAGAGAAGGCGAATAAGCCTGGAGAGGGAAACGTAGTCATCAAACAATGTGATAAAGAGGAATCAATGGGGATATTTAATATCTCCAAGATACAGTTGACTGATGAGGAATGCCTGATTTTAAAAAAAGGGCTTAAATACACACCCAATATCCCTCCAGATCCATTTCAGGTTTACATAGACCTTCAGAAATTTGTCAGAAAACTTAGCATAAAGAGATTTTTTATTAAAAAGGAATTAGAGGAACCATTAGGACAAAAAATGGAACTTGAGTATAAAACAGATCCCTTAAAGAAATTCAGACCCCGATCTACCTTCTGCCCGTATGATAAAGGCAGTCAAATAGAAGTCTTTGGCAAAATGGTAGCGAAGGACTTATAGAAATTAACAAACAAAAAGGAGTTTTGTAACAATATGACCAAAAAAGAGATACAAACTCTGAATAATTTGAAAAAAAGAGATGACATAATAATTAAGAATTCAGACAAAGGGGGGGGGGGGGGGTGGCATAGTGGTGATGTCCACAGAATTCTATCTGGGAGAGGCCTACAGATTGCTAGGAGACAGAACAACGTACATCAAGCTCTCTAGCAACCCAAATATACCCTTTAAGGACACAAGTCAAAAACAAACCCACCAGGAAGACCTATAATCAGTGGAATCGATTCTCTAACATCTAAGTTATCCCAATTCATCGATCACTCGTTACAAAAATATGCCCAAGCTGCTAAATCTTACCTAAAAGACACTAAACATCTTTTACAAGAACTAGAATCCATTGAATGGCAGAAAGATTACATCTGGATTACTCTGGATGTGAGCTCTTTGTATTCACTGATAGACCACAATCAAGGACTAGAAGCAGTAAAAAAGAATCTAGAGGGAGATGATACTGTGGATTCTGACTTTAGGTTGTTTTTACTTGAGGCTATTGGGTTTATTCTGACACATAATTTCTTTATTTTCAATGACAATTTTTTTCTACAGATCAAGGGTACGGCTATGGGCACCAGGTTTGCCCCTAGTTATGCCAACATATTCATGGACTATTGGGAGAGGGCCTTCATTTGGGCCGATAGTTCGTTTGGGGCAAACCTGGTGCTCTGGCGTCGGTACATCGATGACATCCTTGTAATCTGGAAAGGATCTGATGAACAATTGGAAAACTTTTTTTCATACTTAAATAATAACACACTTTCATTGGTGTTCACACCCATTTTCAATCACACAACTATAGATTTTCTGGATTTGACGATCTTTATTGAAGATCTAAAGATTAGAACTAAAACATACTTCAAGCCTACGGATATGAACAGTTTCATCCAATCGGATAGTGGACACCATCCCAAATGGCTCGCAGGAGTTCCAAAGAGCCAATACACCAGATTGAGACGAAACTGTTCAGATGAGAGTCTATATATAGAACAGGCAGATTTCCTGACTAGAAAATTTGTAGAAAAGGGTTACAAGAAGGACCAATTACAAACTGAAGTACAAAAGATTAGAAACATCCACAGGGGAGACCTCCTGGTGGATAAACACAAAAAATCACCCAACAAAAAGAATCCCTTTGAATTTTCATTTAATACACAGTATAATTCAAAAGCTTTTCACATTAATAAAATAATTAAAAACCATTGGTCCATTCTACAACAGGACGAATTTTTGAGATGTCAACTACCAGACATCCCGAAAGTCATCTATAGAAAAGGGAGAAACTTTTCAACTCATTTAACACCTAGTCTATTTAAACCACCTAACAAAACCAAGGAGGAAAAGAGCAGTAGAAAAGGTTTTTTCACATGTGGAAAATGCAAAGCTTGTAGATCCATGCCATGTCACGTCTCAACCTTTAAAAGTACAACAACGGGAGAGGAATTTAAAATCAAGGGACATATCACATGCATATCCACTAATGTAGTATACCTCCTTGGTTGCGGCTGCGGGGCACAATATGTGGGAAGAACAGGACGAAAAGCAAAAATACGCTTTTTGGAACACCTAAACAACATTAAGAAGAGGGTTAGGAACCACTCAGTCCCCACACATTGCAATACATGCCCAGCGTTTAAAACCCACAATCTATCTTGGGTTGTCATCGAACGGGTGAATCTGGATGTAAGAGGAGGGGATATTATGAACAAACTCAGACAGAGGGAGGGATTCTGGATCCATAAGCTGAAAACACTTCAGCCCTTAGGGCTGAATGTGGATTTTGATTTAGTTCGCTTTTTATAACATTTTCATTTTTTTTTTCTTAATTAATTAATTTTTTCTAATTTTATTTATTTTTTCATTTTTATTTATTTCATTTTTCATTTTCATTTTTATTTTTATTTTTATATTTATTTTTATTTATTTATTTTTTATTTTTATTTTTATTTTCATTTGTATTTTTAATTTTAATTTTATTTCTATATTTATTTATTTTTTATTTTTTATTATTATCATCTATTTTTACTAGGCTTATTTGACATTCCAGAATCCCTCTCTCTGTTTTCTCTCCACTATGCACTCATTCCAGTTGTTATATTCTATCTTTTATGTTTATGCTTATTTTTACTTTTGTACCTCACTTGAATCTTGTTGTTATGTTATGATGTTCCATCTTATGTATCTTATTTTAACTTTGGACATCTTCCAATTATATATGGATGATGTCTTCTATAAATAGATTGTGAACAATGGATGTGACTAACCAATATTGAATCACTATATGTGATAAGTTTTCATGCAGATATCACTTTAAGATCATGAAAAGCCATGAGTATCTTATCTCTCTGGAACACATTTCAGAGTGTGATCCTAGTTTTTACATATACCCTTTGATTTGGTTAATAATAACAGTGCTCTGAATAAATTACTAATACCATGTATTTTTTTTATTTATCTTTACTTTATGATGACTGCTCAATCTTAGTGGGGGCGAAATGGAACGCACGTGCGTTCCAGCGGGATGCACTGCGTCCGGCAGAGCCGACTACTTACGCACAGCCGAAATGGATGTGGATGTTTCTGGGTTGGTGGAACGCACGTGCGTTCCACAGAGACGCTCCGGAACTCCATATATGGAAAACTATCACGGACTGTAACAAAGGAGATCAGAGACAGCTGATGGGGGAAAATTGGTTTGAAAAAAAACGGCGGGAGGACCTATAAATGGAGGACAAAGCACCCAGAAGGTTTGAAGCATTTCATCACTCCTGAGGAAGTCTGTTCAAACAGACGAAACGTGTAGAGTTATTTGCTGGACTTTTTACTTAATTTGATTTTACTTGATTTTATATATATTTTTTTTGTTATCTTGCCTGAGATTTCCACAAGGACTTCGTTACTCTGCATTGTCTGGACGACAGATTTGTATTGATGGGCCTTTTTACATCTTTTATGCTGTAAGTGCAACCATTAAAGCAATTTATACTTTTTCAAATAGTGCTATACTATGCTATCTTTCATTTTTTGCATGTAATGTCCATCACTTCAACAACGGGAGATCCATGAGAATCTACATATTTTGATGGGCTTGAAAACAACCATAATCTTGTGAGTGTGACACATAAACAAGGGGCACTTCATTATATGAACGTTAATCCCCTATGAGCGTACTTTCTTCTGTATTTTTTGGTATAGGTATATCTCGTTTTGTTAATGGCCAGTGCTGCACTGCTTCCCCCTGTGCCTTCAAGGGCACCTGTCACTAAACCCCACTAATTGCCCGGTAGCTGCAAGTAACAGAGGCGAACAAAAATAAAGAAAAAGCAAATTAAAACTGCTAAAAGTAATTGCACGGCCACAAGTCCATGTGCTAGTTCAAGGTCATAGGAACTGCAAAGATAGGACCCCTTGACGCGCACATTTCACGCGACTTGGCTCGTCAGTACTGAGCACTGAATTCAAAGAGGAGGAAGAATACTCTCATTGGTTCAGTGTAGATGTTACTGATGGTTTTAAACATGTGTATCATGACGTGCTTGAATCAGGGGTGTATTAACCGCGAGGCAAACAAGGCATTTGCCTTGGGCGGCATTTTCCAGGGGGCGGCAAAAAAAGCCGCCCCCCAAATGCCCAAGACAAATGTCTTGTTAGCCTTGCGGCTAACCGACATGCTGGGCTGCTGGGCGGTCAGGCGGCGCTAGTGGGCGGCCGGCGAGGGAGCACTTTCTCTGAGCTGTCTGCTCAGCTCCCTCGCGCGCCGCACAGTGAGGCTGGGAGCCGGAATATGACGTCATATTCCGGCTCCGCCTCCCAGCCTCACTGTGCGGCGCGCGAGGGAGCTGAGCAGAGAGCTCAGAGAAAGTGCTCCCTCGCCGGCCACCCACTAGCGCCGCCTGACCGCCCAGCAGCCACTGGACCACCAGGGAAAAAACATGACCCCCCCCCCCAGCATTCCCAAAGGTAAGGAGGCTGGGGGGGGGTTAAAGTTAAAAAAAAAAAAAGTGTTAATGTGCGTGAGTGAGTGAGTGTCTGTTAGTGAGTGTGAGTGTCTGTTAGTGAGTGTGAGTATCTGTTAGTGAGTGTGAGTGTCTGTTAGTGAGTGTGAGTGTCTGTTAGTGAGTGTCTGTTAGTGAGTGTCTGTTAGTGAGTGTCTGTTAGTGTGTGTCTGTTAGTGTGTGTCTGTTAGTGAGTGTGAGTGTCTGTTAGTGAGTGTGTGTGTCTGTCTGACTGTGTGTGTGTGTGTGTATGTTAGTGAGTGTGTGTGTGTCTGCTAGTTTGTGTCTGTTAGTGAGTGTGTGTGTGTCTGCTAGTTTGTGTCTGTTAGTGAGTGTGTGTGTGTGTCTGCTAGTTTGTGTCTGTTAGTGAGTGTGAGTGTCTGTTAGTGAGTGTGAGTGTCTGTTAGTAAGTATCTGTTAGTGAGTGTCTGTTAGTGAGTGTCTGTTAGTGTGTGTCTGTCAGTGTGTGTCTGTTAGTGAGTGTGAGTGTCTGTTAGTGAGTGTGAGTGTGTGTGTCTGTCTGACTGTGTGTGTGTGTATGTTAGTGAGTGTGTGTGTGTGTCTGCTAGTTTGTGTCTGTTAGTGAGTGTGTGTGTGTCTGCTAGTGTGTGTCTGTTAGTGAGTGTGTGTGTGTCTGCTAGTTTGTGTCTGTTAGTGAGTGTGTGTGTCTGTTAGTGAGTGTGTGTGTCTGTTAGTGAGTGTGTGTCTGTTAGTGAGTGTCTGTTAGTGAGTGTGTGTTAGTGAGTGTGTGTGTCTGTTAGTGAGTGTGTGTGTCTGTTAGTGAGTGCGAGTGTGTGTGTGTCTGTTAGTGTGTTTGCCTGTGAGTGTGTGTGTGTATGTTAGTGAGTGTGTGTGTCTGCTAGTTTGTGTCTGCTAGTGACTGAGTGTGTGACTGAGTGTGTGTCTGTTAGTGTGTGTGTGTTTCTGTTAGTGAGTGTGTGTTTCTGTTAGCTAGTGTATGCGTATCTGTCAGTGAATGTGTGTGTGTGTGTGTGTGTATTTAGAATGCGGGGCGGGGTAAAGGTGGGGTGGGGGTGGCGCGCGCAGGGGGGTGGGGGGGCGGGGGGGCGCCTGAGTTTTGTCCTGCCTAGGGCAGCACAAAACCAGGATACACCACTGGCTTGAATTACATTAACTATGGAGGGGAGTCACCTGAGTGAAAGTAAATTAACCCCTTCCTTGGTAGATCTCAGGAGGGGAGACATCTGAGTGAAAGTAAATTAACCCCTTCCTGGGAAGATCTTATGATTGAAGAAAACTTATGTTGCGTGAGAGTCACGAAGTTAACTTGTATAAAGTAACAAAATGTATCCATTTATAGGATGACTGGATAAACTAAAAGTGCTGAAGTAGTTACAATGTTGCAGTCAAATAATATTGATTCATAGGGATAAAGAGGGATAAAATGATAATAAAATAGGAATTGCAATATTTAAATTAAGGAAATTCAGAATATTCTTAGCACTGTACTAAAATAAAGAGGCTAATAGGAGAGATAAAAACCAAAGAAAAGAAAAAGTTACCTGCGCTCTCTGCTTAATCCCTATGTATATTTAGACAAATGGAGGTCATTTAGTTGCTCCAATGGCCATTGGAGGGAATGCCCGCCATCTAACGTCAAGGCAGACCCCCTAAGCGGGTCCTAACACTGACCCTTCAGCCTGCTTCCTTGAGCTTCTGGCAAAGATACCTCTAATGAGACAGAGAGGGGTATTTTTTATATACACCCCTATATACTTATTAACCCTTAATAGGGAACACATGGGATGGGCGGCAGCATTGTAACCAGGCTGTGTGATACAAAGTAAATACAAATACAAAAAGAGAAGTCCTGCGCTCACTCCCATCCCTACTGGGCCGGCAGCAAGGATCACAGTACAGATCAGCCCCAATATATAGTAAAAACCAAAGAAAAGAAAAAGTTACCTGCGCTCTCTCCTTAATCCCTATGTATATTTAGACAAATGGAGGTCATTTAGTTGCTCCAAAGGCCATTGGAGGGAATGCCCGCCTGCCAACGTCAAGGCAGACCCCCCTAAGCGGGTCCTAACACTGACCCTTCAGCCTGCTTCCTTGAGCTTCTGGCAAAGATACCTCTAATGAGACAGAGAGGGGTATTTTTTATATACACCCCTATATACTTATTAACCCTTAATAGGGAACACATGGGATGGGCGGCAGCATTGTAACCAGGCTGTGTGATACAAAGTAAATACAAATACAAAAAGAGAAGTCCTGCGCTCACTCCCATCACTACTGGGCCGGCAGCAAGGACCACAGTACACATCAGCCCCAATATATAGTAAAAACCAAAGTAAAGAAAAAGTTACCTGCACTCTCTCCTCAATCCCCATGTATATTTAGACAAATGGAGGTCATTTAGTTGCTCCAAAGGCCATTGGAGGGAATGCCCGCCTGCCAACGTCAGGGCAGACCCCCCTAAGCGGGTCCTAACACTGACCCTTCAGCCTGCTTCCTTGAGCTTCTGGCATAGATATCTCTAATGAGACAGAGAGGGGTATTTTTTATATACACCCCTATATACTTATTAACCCTTAATAGGGAACACATGGGATGGGCGGCAGCATTGTAACCAGGCTGTGTGATACAAAGTAAATACAAATACAAAAAGAGAAGTCTAAGGAGAGAGCACAGGTAACTTTTTCTTTTCTTTGTTTTTTACTATATATTGGGGCTGATGTGTACTGTGGTCCTTGCTGTAACGGCACAAGTTGGGAGCACGTAAGACCACTGAGAAGCGGATTACAGTAGTCAAGGCGAGAAAGACAGTGGCAGGGACGGACTGACAGCCTTCTGGGCCCCCGGGCAAAATCGTATCAGGGCCCTACGAAGAACAAATATTAAGTATTAAAAGGGACACTATAGTCACCAGAACAACTACAGCTTAATGTAGTTGTTCTGGTGCCCACAGCCAATTCTTGCCGTCTTTTCAGAGAAAGGGCATTGTTTACATTACTACCTAGGAACACCTCTAGTGGGAGGCACTGATGTTCAACGTCCCTACACAGTGTGTGTGTGTGTGTGTGTATCCTACAGCATAATTTGTGTAGTGCCAGAGAGTATGAAATGCAGAAGTTTACTTGCATGTAGTAAATGCATTGTTCTATGAGTGAGTAGAGTAGATGTTTGTAAAAGCAGGAGTGTGTTTGTATGGAATGTTGAATGAGAATGCAGGTGTATATTTTGTTGAGGACTTGTGTGTGAACACAGGGGAATGTTGGTGTATGAATGCAAATGTATTAGTGTGGAACGTCTGCGTGTGAATAACAGTATAGATTTGTATGGATTGTCAGTGCGTGAATGCATATATGAATGCTGTAGTGTATATGTGCAGAGTGTACGAGTGTGAATGAGGGTGTATGTGTGAATGAGGAGTGCATCTAAAACCTGGGTCAGAGTGTGTGAATGAGAGGTGTATTTGTGTGTATGTGAATCATATTAAGTCAGTGTCAGCGAGGGGAAATGAGGCATATTTATATGCTGCAAGCATATTTGTTGTTGTTTTTTGACTATCCACCTTCTTATGAGTTTCTGTCTCTCTCAATCTTCACCAATCTGTATGTGTGTCTTCCCATTAACGTCTTCTTGTGACTCTCTAACACCACTTGTCACCCATTTCTGTCCCCCTCACACCTCACTCGGTTGTGCCTCTTCTGCACCTCTTACTTCTCCTTTCCAAATAACCCACATTTGTCTTCCATCTCATTTAAAGGGACACTATAGTCACCCAGACCACTATAGCTCATTGAAGTGATCTGGGAGCACTGTCCCAGGTCCCTTAACCTTGCAAAGGTAATTATTGCAGTTTTTAATAAACTGCAATAATTACCTTTGAGGGTTAACTCCACCTCTTGTGGCTGTCTACCAGACATCCACTAGAGTGACTTCCGAGTTGTTTGGCGAATTTTGATCCCCTAACTCAGGGGTTCTCAACCCGTGGTACGCATATGCTCACATTAGCACTTCCCCCAAAGGAATTACTATCCTGTTTAGCCACAAGGCCAGACAGAATTCTGGATATTTTTTTTTCAAATTCGCTACAGCTTCGGTGCCCAAAAGGTAGATGCTTTCCTATGGAGTTTTACATGACGCTGGATGTCATGTATGAGGTTTTACATGACGCTGGATGTCCTGTATGAGGTTTTACATGACGCTGGATCTCATGTATGGGGTTTTACATGATGCTGGATGTCATGTATGGGGTTTTACATGATGTTAGATGTCCTCATGAATAGCGTGAGGACGTCCAGCAACAGTTAGGTCAGTGGTTCCCAACCTTTTTTCACTTGAGTACTCCTTGGCAGCCCATCCCTGCCTGCACCGCCGTCATTGCTGATTTTTTTTTTTAAAAGAAAAAAAAAATCGTTAATAGCAGCGGTGCAGGCTGGGAGACCCTGGGTCAGAGGAGAAACAGAGGGAGTCTGGGACAGAGGAGAAACAGAGGGAGTCCTGGGCAGAAAGCAGGGGAGTCTTGGGCAGAAAAACATGAATTTGAAATAACAGCAACTATATTAATAACAAACATTTCACTAACTTGAGGGGTACAATTTATGGAAATGGGCTGCCAAGTGGTACTCAAGTGAGAAAATGTTGTGACCCACTGATCTAACTGATGCTGGACGTCCTCACGCTATGCATGAGGACGTCCAGCATCAAGCATTATACATGCTTTCCTGTGGGGGGGGAAGTACTAATGTAAGCGTGGCCATTGCCGTGCCTGCGCATTAGGTCTTGAAGGAGCGAAGGCGAAGCCTCAACCATCACAGAAGGACATCGGCGCTGGAATAAGGGAAGTGACAAAAGGGGTTCTTAACCCCTTCTGCACTACAAGAGGGAGGAATGCGGGGAGGGCAATATACGGAGTTGTAGTGCCAGGAAAACAACGTTGCTTCCCTGGCACTTTAGTTTCCCTATAATTTTTTTAAACAATTCAATTAATTATTATTTTTTTAATTTCATCTTAAATTTTGGACAATATAAAACATTCATGACACATTTAAATATTCCTAAGCATAGTTAACTCGCTTAAACAGCAAAATAAGTAATATATAGGGAGTTGTACAAAACAAATTATGTAAGCAGGCAAGCAATATGGTAATGGCACCTTAGTTAAAGGACCACTATAGTGCCAGAAAAAAAAACTTGTTTTCCTGGCACTATAGGGTCTTCAGGTCCCCCCCCCCACCCTCAGGGTCCCACTCCTGCTGGGCTGAAGGGGTTAAACACTTACCTTTCTCCAGCGCCAGGGGAAACCTCCCTCGGCGCTGGGGAAATCTCCTCCCTCTTCCAACGTCAGTGCTGAATACGCGGCAAGAGCTGCGCGCGCATTCAATCAGTCCATAGGAAAGCATTTCTCACTGCTTTCCTATGGACGTCCAGCGTCTTCTCACTGTGATTTTCACAGTGAGAAGCGCAGAAGCACCTCTAGTTGCTGTCAATGAGACAGCCACTAGAGGCTGGATTAACCCTCATGTAAACATAGCAGTGTCTCTGAAACTGCTATGTTTTCAGCTGCAGGGTTAAAACCTGGGGGACCTGGCACCCAGACCACTTAATTAAGCTGAAGTGGTCTGGGTGCCTATAGTGGACTTTTAAACTAATAACAATTAAAAAAATAAAAATCCCTATTAGTGGAAATTGAATATAAAAAACACACACACACACATCAATAAATATTGGACAAAACTATCAAGAAATAAAAACAAATAAAAAGAGAACCAACCAAACTATGTTAAAAAAAAGTAAACAAAAAAAATCATCTATCCCTCATCTCTACCAAACCCCTGTGTGCCTCAGCCCTGTCTAACCCCTTCACCCCAAGCCTGCTTACCTGTACCAGCCTGAGTTTTTTTTCCTCCTTCCAGCTTGGGAGGATCTGCAGTGGCTGCTCCTCTTCTCACCCTCCATCCATGCTGTGTGTGCTCCGTGTGAGAGGGAAGCAGGGGGTGTGATGTCACTTCCTGCCCCGCCTCCCATCCTCACACAGCGCACTGAGCACTAGCTGCAGGGAGAGAGAGAGAGGAGACCTGGCAGTGAGAGCAGGTAAGCTGCCAGGTCTCATGCTGAATGAGGGGATGGAATTGCAGGGTGACAGGTCGCTGGGGCCCCCTGTATCACCATGGGCCCCTGCATCACCATGGGCCCCATGCAACCTTCCTTCTGCTGTGGAGATCTCTGATTTCCACAGCAGAAGCATAGCTGTGCTGCCGGGCCCCCTGACTGCCCAACCTGTCAGTCTGCCCCTGGACAGTGGAATGGACCAGCACCTTAGTCGCATCTGGCGTTAAGTAGGGTCGGATACGTGCAATGTTTTTGAGATGGAAACGACAGGTTTTTGTCGATAGACTGAACATGAGGCTTGAAGGAGAGGTCGGAGTGAAAGAGAACACCTAGGCAGCGAGCCTGTGTAGTGGAGCTGATGGTAGCACTGTTGGCTTGGAGGGAGACAAACATAGGAGTAACAACACTTAAGGGAGGAAATTTAAGGGACCAGAATTTCACTTAAGGGACCAGAATTTCAGTTTTGGTAAAGCTTAGTTTAAGGAAGTGGGCAGCCATCCAGTTAGAAATAGCAGAGAGGCAGTCAGAGACACTAGTCAAGAGGGACAGGAATAGATCAGGAGAGGACAGGTAGATTTGCGTGTCATATGCATAGAAATTATATTGGCAGCCAAAGGAGCTAATGAGTTTACCAAGGGAGGCAGTATAGATGGAGAACAGTAGGGGACCAAGGACTGAACCTTGGGGGACACCAACTGAGAGGAGTTGGGGAGAAGAAGCATAGCCAGAGAAAGAAACACTGAAAGAATTAGATTCTGACCCCCAAGCAGGTCCACACACACGTCAGTATCACTATATATATACCCTGTGGATTACCAAGCTTCGCCCAGAGGTGGAGATAAGGCGTACCTATAGCAACTATAAGTGACCACCCCCTTGTGTTCCAGACCAAATGGAAACATTTGGTTTTATCTCATCTTAGGTACTTGTCACAGAAATATTAATTGCATCTATGAATTTGTTACCATTTTTCCATTCCATATATATGTCATACTCCTTACTTGTGACCCAATATAAAGGACCTCACAATTCCTTCCCCTATGGTTAAGTTACGCAAATCATGTTTGGGCTTGATTAGAAGATTGTGCTTGTCTCATTCTAAATATAATAAAAACAAGGCTTAATTATTTATCTATGGGTAAATATTAATGTTTATTTTGTAAATGATACTGGAACCAGAGGCGGCTCTAGACTTTATGAGGCCTTAGGCGAAATGCAAACATGAGGCCCCACTAACAAAAAAGTGTCACATATACACATTGACGCACTGTCTACCTGTGTATGTGCCTGAGAGTGTGTCTGACAGAGAGTATCCTTGTGTGTGCGAATGTATGTCTCTGTGAGCATGTTTGTGTTTTTGTCTGAGACCCTATGTGTATGGGGTAGCTGATGGTGAGAGGGAGCGGGGGGTGTGATGGTGAGAGGGAGTGGACGGTGATGGTGAAAGGGAGCAGGGGGTTGATGGTAATGTGAGAGGGAGCAGGGGGTGATAGTAATGTGAGAGTGAGAGGGGGTAATGTGAGAGTGAGGCGGTTAATGTGAGAGTGAGGGGGTTAATGTGAGAGTGAGGGGGGTTAATGTGAGAGTGAGGGGGGTTAATGTGAGAGTGAGAGGGGGTAGTGTGAGAGTGAGAGGGGGGTAATGTGAGAGTGAAAGGGGGGTAATGTGAGAGTGAGGGGGGTTAATGTGAGAGGGGGTAATGTGAGAGTGAGAGGGGGTAATGTGAGAGTGAGAGGGGGTAATGTGAGAGTGAGAGGGGGTAATGTGAGAGTGAGAGGGGGTAATGTGAGAGTGAGAGGGGGGTAATGTGAGAGTGAGAGGGGGGTAATGTGAGAGTGAGAGGGGGGTAATGTGAGAGTGAGAGGGGGGTAATGTGAGAGTGAGAGGGGGTAATGTGAGAGTGAGTAATGTGAGAGTGGGGCGCATAATGTGAGAGTGGGGGGGTAATGTGAGAGTGGGGGGGTAATGTGAGAGTGGGGGGGTAATGTGAGAGTGAGAGGGGGTAATGTGAGAGTGAGAAGGGGTGATGTGAGAAGGAGGGGGTGATGGTGAGTGGGGGGAAGCTGAGGGTGGTGATGCTGAGGGTGGTGGGGGGTAATGCTGAGGGTGGTGAGGGGTGATGCTGAGGGTGGTGATGCTGAGGGTGGTGGGGGGTGATGCTGAGGGGGGTGATGCTGAAGGTGGTGGGGGGAGTGATGCTGAGGGGTGGTGAAGCTGAGGGTGGGGTGAGGCTGAGGGTGGTGGGGGGTGAAGCTGAGGGTGGTGGGGGGTGAAGCTGAGAGTGGTGGGTGATGGTGGTGGGGGTGATGGTGACGGTGGTGGTGGGTGTAGCTGAGGGTGGTGGGGGTGAGGCTGAGGGTGGTGGGGGTGATGGTGGGGAGGGGTGATGGTGAGGGTGGTGAGGGGTGATGGTGGTGGGGGGTGATGGTGGTGGGGGGCTGAGGGTGGTGGGGGTGAGGCTGAGGGTGGTGATGGTGGGTGATGGTGGTGGGGAATGAGGCTGAGGTTGGTGGGGGGTGATGGTGACGGTGGTGGGGGGGTGAAGCTGATGGTGGTGGTGGGTGTAGCTGAGGGTGGTGGGGGTGAGGCTGAGGGTGGTGGGGGTGATGGTGCGGAGGGGTGATGGTGAGGGTGGGGAGGGGTGATGGTGAGGGTGGTGGGGGTGATGGTGGTGGGTGGTGAGGCTGAGGGTGGTGGGGGTGAGGCTGAGGGTGGGGAGATGGTGGTGGGGGTGAGGCTGAGGGTGGGGTGATGGTTGTGGGGTGAGGCTGAGGGTGGTGGGGGGTGAGGCTGAGGGTGGGGAGATGGTGGTGGGGTGAGGCTGAGGGTGGGGTGATGGTGGTGGGGTGAGGCTGAGGGTGGTGGGGGGTGAGGCTGAGGGTGGTGATGGTGGGTGATGGTGGTGGGGAATGAGGCTGAGGTTGGTGGGGGTGATGGTGACGGTGGTGGGGGGGTGAAGCTGATGGTGGTGGTGGGTGTACCTGAGGGTGGTGGGGGTGATAGTTGTGGGGGTGAGGCTGAGGGTAGTGGGGTTGATGGTGGTGGGGGGTGAAGCTGAGGGTGGTGGGGGTGATGGTGGTGGGGGGTGAGGCTGAGGGTGGTGGGGGGTGATGGTGAGGGTGGGGGTGAGGCTGAGGGTGGTGGGGTTGATGGTGGTGGGGGGTGAAGCTGAGGGTGGTGGGGGTGATGGTGGTGGGGGTGAGGCTGAGGGTGGTGGGGGTGATGGTGGTGGGGGTGAGGCTGAGGGTGGTGGGGGGTGATGGTGAGGGTGGGGGTGAGGCTGAGGGTGGTGGGGTTGATGGTGGTGGGGGGTGAAGCTGAGGGTGGTGGGGGTGATGGTGGTGAGGCTGAGGGTGGTGGGGGTGATGGTGGTGGGGGTGAGGCTGAGGGTGGTGGGGGTGATGGTGGTGGGGGTGATGGTGGTGGGGGTGAGGCTGAGGGTGGTGGGGGGTAATGGTGAGGGTGGGGGTGAGGCTGAGTGGGGGGGTGATGGTGACGGTGGTGGGGGGGTGAAGCTGATGGTGGTGGTGGGTGTAGCTGAGGGTGGTGGGGGTGAGGCTGAGGGTGGTGGGGGTGATGGTGCGGAGGGGTGATGGTGAGGGTGGGGAGGGGTGATGGTGAGGGTGGTGGGGGTGATGGTGGTGGGTGGTGAGGCTGAGGGTGGTGGGGGTGAGGCTGAGGGTGGGGAGATGGTGGTGGGGGTGAGGCTGAGGGTGGGGTGATGGTTGTGGGGTGAGGCTGAGGGTGGTGGGGGGTGAGGCTGAGGGTGGGGAGATGGTGGTGGGGTGAGGCTGAGGGTGGGGTGATGGTGGTGGGGTGAGGCTGAGGGTGGTGGGGGGTGAGGCTGAGGGTGGTGATGGTGGGTGATGGTGGTGGGGAATGAGGCTGAGGTTGGTGGGGGGTGATGGTGACGGTGGTGGGGGGGTGAAGCTGATGGTGGTGGTGGGTGTACCTGAGGGTGGTGGGGGTGATAGTTGTGGGGGTGAGGCTGAGGGTGGTGGGGTTGATGGTGGTGGGGGGTGAAGCTGAGGGTGGTGGGGGTGATGGTGGTGGGGGGTGAGGCTGAGGGTGGTGGGGGGTGATGGTGAGGGTGGGGGTGAGGCTGAGGGTGGTGGGGTTGATGGTGGTGGGGGGTGAAGCTGAGGGTGGTGGGGGTGATGGTGGTGGGGGTGAGGCTGAGGGTGGTGGGGGTGATGGTGGTGGGGGTGAGGCTGAGGGTGGTGGGGGGTGATGGTGAGGGTGGGGGTGAGGCTGAGGGTGGTGGGGTTGATGGTGGTGGGGGGTGAAGCTGAGGGTGGTGGGGGTGATGGTGGTGAGGCTGAGGGTGGTGGGGGTGATGGTGGTGGGGGTGAGGCTGAGGGTGGTGGGGGTGATGGTGGTGGGGGTGATGGTGGTGGGGGTGAGGCTGAGGGTGGTGGGGGGTGATGGTGAGGGTGGGGGTGAGGCTGAGGGTGGTGGGGTTGATGGTGGTGGGGGGTGAAGCTGAGGGTGGTGGGGGTGATGGTGGTGGGGGTGAGGCTGAGGGTGGTGGGGGTGATGGTGGTGGGGGTGAGGCTGAGGGTGGTGGGGGTGATGGTGGTGGGGGTTGAAGCTGAGGGTGGTGGGGGTGATGGTGATGGTGGGGGGGGGTGATGGTGGGGTGAAGCTGAGGCTGGTGGGGGTGATGGTGGTGGGGGGTGAAGCTAAGGGTGGTGGGGGTGAGCCTACCTTTCCCTGGTGGTCCAGTGGGCTCCCTGGTGGTCCGGTGGCCCCTGCTCCCGGTCTGCAGCTCCACAGAGCTGCAGACCGTGTAATCTCGCGAGATTCAGAGCGTTGCCGTGGTAACCCGCGGCAACGCTCTGATTGGCCAATTCTCGCGAGTCACATGGTCTGCAGCTCTGCACACTGCGGAGCTGCAGACCAGTGTCTGCGGTGGCCGGCCTGGCAGCCAGGAGGGGCCTCGCACCCGGCGGCATACCGGGCAAGCCGCCGGGCCCCCTCCTGGTGTCAGGTCCTCGGTCACTGCCCGAGGACCTGACACACTCTGCCAACAGGCGGTTTAGGCGGCCGCGAGGCCCCCGCCAGCGCGAGGCCTTAGGCGGCCGCCTAAACCGTCTAATTAGAGAGCCGCCTCTGACTGGAACCCAAGGATAATGGTCATTAACATATCAAATTACTCCCTATCTAAGAGGGAGTCTAGACATATGGCAATTTAGAGAGTTAGTTTATATTTAAACCAGACTTTCAGGCCACTTATATGTGACTTGATTAATCAAAGGATCAATCCATATGGTAAACCATCTGCCCCCTTTCACATTCCTATGCAATTTACATTACCCCTTCTGTCATCTGACCTTGCAACCAAGTGGCCAATTCATATATGCACTACACAAATTACATTAAATGGCAATATTCTATTGTGCAACAATGAATTATGCACCCTTGGCGTGACAATGTGCCATAAATCAGATTTATATAATCTAATCTCAATCACAAAGTGATATTATTTTTCAAGTAGTTTTGCATTTCCAAACAATACATGTAAAATATTGTTAGTTGTACTACTGCTTAAAGAGAACCAATGCAGCTTAATGTAATGGTTCTGGGGCATGTCACTGCAGGGTCAAATTGCCGCTAGAGGGACTTCCCTGACAAAGTCCTTCAAGCTTTGCATGAACTATGAGATACTGATAGGTGCAACGCGGAAACAGCCACAGAGAGAGCTAAACGGTAAGCAAAACATATTTTTAACCCTTGCATGGGTAAAGAGGAGACAAATACCTAAATAGGTAGCAGAACACCATAGGGTTAGGAATACATGTTGTCTTCCTAATGCTACAACGTTCCTTTAAGACCTTCAGAAATCAAAGGTTTTTGTTCACGGTATCATCACATATTGCATGATGACACTAAAGACTGCTATGTTTTTCATGGAGAAGTACAGTATTCAATGTTTCTCTATGTGAAAAATTTAACTAAAGAAACATCAATATCAATTAATACATACATAAATACTTATAAGATAATCCTGTTTTACCTCAAACATTTTGTTTGTGTACAAGAAATAAAATTAGGAAAATAAAATAAAAATTATATACTAGGAGATTTTCATAAATATGTACTTGTACATTTTTCCACATATGTACAGTGAATGTGACATACGGCTGGAATGTGTGTGGACTGTTATCTACCTGAATAGTAATGAAGAACAGTAGAAAGAAACACAAACAGGGTTATTCAGTAAAGAGAGAACTGCAGTGAATTAAATTAGTTATTGAAACAGATACAGGGTTATACAGTAAATTGAGGATTGCTGTAATAAAAGTGAAATATTGAGACACATACAGAGTTATTCAGTGAAGTGAGGCTTGCTGTGTATAATGTACATTATAAATTGAAGCCAAAATTGCCAGTCTGAAAACAAAATTGATGTTGTGAATGTTTCTAACTTGACCATTTTAACCAAACAGGGTTATTTACTAAAGTGGATTTTAAACTTATGGTCAAAGTAGTTGAACTAGAAAAAGTTTCCCTATCAGTTATAATTCCAGATTTAAGCTAAATTGACATTCATTTTGAAATTCACTTTGAACTCCCAACAATTCTCACTTTAGCAAATAACCATGAACATTTTTGAAAATGTTTTCATAAAATTGTATCTAGAAGCAAAATGTCTAAAGTCCTGTTATCTACAAATAAGGAAAATAAAAACTCAGCTAGAAAGACATAAAACAAACCACTGAAGAATGAGAGCACCAGAGACAAAAGGCACAGATAAAAGATTGTTACAAGAAAACTGGGTTGGCTGTATTAAAGATTTCTGAATTACACAGACATAGAAAGAGACTAAGAGAAAATAGTGGAAAGAGAGGAATATTACAATATGTATATACATGAGAGACACACATTTTCTACTAATGGATTTTACTCCCTTTATTGCATGAAAAAGTTTAGAGGAGGCAGAAGAGGCCAGAGGACAAGACAGAGGTAGGATAATGAGGTAGATAAAGGAAAAAGGACCTCTACATTGCCTGCACTGTAAGTTTTAAAGGTACGTCAAACTAAATATCCTGACGTAATTTTGTAAGGATACAGCAATGGTCCTTTTTTTTGCTTATCAAACATTAGCTGTGAAGGGTATTGAGTATTATACTTCAGATAGATAGCATTGACTTGCTTATATATGCGACTGTGCATTTTTTGTGTGTATATGAGTTCATGTGCATGTATGTATATGTGTTCTTGTGTGTATGTGTATGCGTACACATATATATATATTTGTGTGTGTGTGTGTGTGTGTGTATGTATAAAGTGTGTGCATATATGCATACATGTGTGTATATGTGAATAGGTGTATGTGTACATATACATATATATGGGTGTATGTATGTGTAGGCACATTTGTGTAGGTACATGTATTGGTGCTTGTGTGTGGATTTATGAATAGGTGTGCATGTACATATATTTGTGCATTTTGTTGTATTTATATGTATATTGTTGTATGTAATTGTGTATATTGTGTATATGCTTGTGTATACTTGTACATATGCACTGTGTGTGTATATGTATATGTAAATGTGTGAGTGTGTCCGTGTGTGTCTGTGTATGCTGGTTATAGGCCTCCATGCATATCCTATAACTCTTGGATGGGAATTCATGCATTCTTAATATAAGTAATCATTTTGTTTTTACTTCTAGCACCATCTTCTGAACTGTTTGCTTGTTTTTTCTCTCTCTCTCCCCACTCACTCTGATCTTCACACAAGATATTTATGACCCTCTGTGAGAATGGTATCTATTTTCTATCAAACCTGTGTCTTATCAGCCCTCCTGTTGCTTTAGCCTCTGTATCACAACTCAAATTCTGTGTCCTCTTGCTCAGAAATGCTTTAGACTTGAGAAAGGAAGGTTCTCCTAAAAGCTGTCGTTTTTTTTCTTTTCATTAAACAATTTTGTAAGTCCAATAAAAAAGCTATTACAAGATACAAATCTTATTGTTTTTTTACAATTAAATATTTGTGAGGTGTGAAAAGGGAAATCAAATCTACGCATCTTTATCCTTGAAATGGGCTCCTTCATCTTAGCTCCCTGTTATAATTGTTTTAAGCTCTGCCATTTGCAGCTGGCCTTTAGCATAGCGAAAGCATAAAGATAAGAGGATAAACAAACAAATACAATGTTTTATTTCTCCTCTTCATTTGCAATGTTTGCCCTGCCTTTCTCTTGTCTGAACTGGATTATGGTGTAATATGCAAAATATTTAATAGAAATTAAAAAGAAAAGAAAAAAATGGAGAATCTTATGAAAAAGTTCAACACAAGTGAAAAGTTAACATTCTATGTTTTATTCAGTGTTGTAAATTCCAGAGATGGGACAGTTCCCCGGGTGGGGCCCTAAATAACAATAAGGGGGGAAGGCCTATTGTCCTCCCCGTGCCCACACCCCTGAGCACAGGTGGGGGCCCTAAATGAAAATGGGGCAGACCTGTTGTCCTCCCCCTGTTCCCCACCCCTGAGCGGCAAGTGGGGACACTAAATAACAGTAAGGGGGGTAGGCCTATTGTCCTCCCCCTTGCCCACACCCCTGAGTGACGAATGGGGGCCCTAAATAACAATAAGGGGGGGAAACTTTTGTCCTCCCCCTGCCCCAAACCCTGAGCAGTGGTTGGGGGCCCTGAATAACAATAAGGGGATCTATTATCCTCCCCCCAGCCCCCAGCCCTGAGCAGTGGATGGGTGCCCTAAATGAAAATATGGGGGGACCTATTGTCCTCCCCCCGACTCCCACCCCTGAGCGGTGCAGGGGCACTAAATAGCAAGGGTACATCTATAGTCCTCTCTCCTGGCCCCCACCCCTGAGTGGCGGGTGGGGGCCCTAAATAACAATAAGGGGGACCTATTGTCGTCCCCCTCCGGCCCCCACCCCTGAGCAGCGGGTGGAGGACCTAAATGAAAAAGTGAGGAAAGGCCTCTTATCCTCCCACAGGCCCCAGGTGGGAGCCCTAAACAACAATAAGGGGGGGTACCTTTTGTCCTCCCCCCAGCCCCCACCCCTGAACGGCAGGTGGGTGCCCTAAATAAAAATGTGGGGGGGACCTATTGTCCTCCACCTGGCCTCCACCCTAAGCAGTGGGTGGGGGCCCTAAATAACAATAAGGGGGATCTAGTGTCCTTCCCCTTGCCCCCCCACCCCTGAGCAGTGGATGGGGGCCCTAAATGAATATGCGGGGGTGACCTATTGTCCTCCCCCCACCCTCACCCCTGAGAGGCGGATGGGGTCCCTAAATGAAAATTGGGAGAACTTATTGTCCTCCCCCCAGTCCCCACCACTGAGTGGAGGGTGGGGGCCCTAAATAACAATAAAGAAGTACCTATTGTCCTCCCCCCCTGGCCCCTACCCCTGAGCAGCAGGTGTGGGCCCTAAATGATGTTACCCCCCAAGGTGACTAGGGTTCCCCAAGCCCCCAGTCACCCCCATCCAAAATAAAAATAATAAACCCCTACCTACCACCTTCACCCTAAAAATAGTGAGGGGGGGGCAAGATAAATAAATACCTGTAAAAAAAAAACTTACCATTTGATGTCTTCTTTTTTTCTAAAATCTTCTTTTTTCAGCCCCCAAAAAGGACAAATAAAAAACCAGAGTGCCAAAAAAAATCTGATGAAAAAACCTTACGCTAAAATAATGAACCCATCTTCACCCATGGAGGGCACCGCGCAGACTGAGCTTACAAAGCCTTCCCACGCCCTGCAATTAGGCTCAGAGCGCTCTGATTGGTTGGTTTAAGCCAACCAATCCGAGTGCTCTGACAGGTAAATGAAGAGACTGACAGGTAAGTCTCTATATTTTTCCTGTCACAGCACTCTGATTGGTTGGAATGGAATCCAACCAATCAGAGTGCTCTGTGTCATTTTACACAGTGTGGGAATTTTCCAATGTTGTGTAATTTGACTCATAACTCTCTGATTGGTTAATTGAAAGCAACCAATCAGAGTATTGTTATGAGTCAAATTACACAGCATGGAAAAAAATTAATTATTTGGCCTTTTTGGGGGCTGAAAAAATAAGATTTTAGGAAAAAAACATCAAATGGTAAGTTTTATTTATTTTTCACAGGTATTTAGTTCTCTTGTTCCCCCCTCACTATGTTTATGGTGAGGGGGTTAGGTAGGGGCTTGGGGATCCCTAGGCTCAGGGGGGTAACCGGGGGGGGTGAGGACATTAGGCCCCCCCCCTTTTTGTTATTTAGGGCCCTCTCCCGCTGATCAGGAGTGGGGGCCAGGGGAAGGACAATAGGTCCCCTCTCACGTTTTCATTTCATAATATCCACTCCTTCGCTTCTGTGGTGTTCAATGTTGAGTCAGAGTGCAGGCTGATAATCCCTGAGATAGTAATCTCACTCACTAACTGAGAACCAGAACCTTTAGGGAGAGGATATGATCTGACTGCACCTACTGTTGGTGTACACCAGTGGACCACCAGTGAATCATTTAAATTTAACATGCTGGTGTCCCTTACTTGCGTGCTGTGAATTACATCATATTCCAGCTCCTGGCATCACCACAGAGGGAGCTTGAGCAGAGAGGAGTAGGAAGAGACCCACCAAAGACAGTGCTTCCTTGCTGCCCCCTGCCTCCTTCTCCACCCAGGTCCAGTATATTGCTGTGGATAAGGCACTTGCCCTCAGGGATAAGCAGGTGCCTACTCTGTCTTGCTAGATAAGCGCCGCTGCTAGGCCCCCTGTTTCAGGCAATCGCCTGATTTACACAGTGCCCCCTACCTCCTGACTCCTGGGCGTGGTGCACCCCATGCACCTGCCTAGAATCGACCCTGGTTTTGTGTATGTATTAGGATCGATAGTGTGTTTATATGTTTAGGGCTCTATGGTGCGTATGTGTATAGGGGGTATAGCGTGTGGATATATGGATTATTTATTGTTTTGTGTATAGGTGGAATAATGTTTGTGTGTGACCGTAAATTAAAATAATATCATCTACATATAAACTGATCTTAATATATTTTTTTTATTGGAATGGAAATGCACAATTTTGTCATTTTCCCTTATAGCATATGCCAATGGTTCTAGTGACAGAATGTAAAAAAGAGTGGACAATGGGCATACTTGTCTGGATTTGTTAGATAAATCAAACCAACGAGATGTGAAAACATCGCCCAGTGCTCTTGCAGTTGGGATAGTGTAAAAGCCCTTAATCCAATCATGAAACCTCCCCTCTATACCAAATGCTATTAGGGTTTGATTCAGGATCTCCCAGGTGACCCTTTTAGGCCACCAAGGGAGTATCAGATTGTTGCACTTCAAGATATGAATGAATCTTCTAATATTGTTTGTAGAGCATCTCTCCAGAAATAATCCAACTTGATCATGTTTAAGTAAATTAGAAGTAACACTCTGCTTATATAGAAGAATATAATTTAATATCTATATTGAGCAGAGAAATCGAGTGATAGTTTGTGTGGGTTTTTATTTTGTTTTAAAAGCTTATAAAACATATTATTAAGTCCAACTGGGCCACAAGTCTATTTAATTTTATGTTTATTGATGTAAAAAATTAATTCTTCCTCAGTAAATTGTTTACTTAAAACAAGTGTCACTTGGTTACTTTTGGAATATCACTCTTATTCAAATAGTCCTTAATTCTTATCCAACATGCAAAACTATGTAAAATCTACATAGACTATAGGAAATAGACAGAACGTAAACCGGATCTTAGAATGGCCGGGTTAATGCGTTGAAAGACAGAGAATGGTTAAGGGAAAGCCGAGGTCAAGGAAGCCAGAAATACATCAGATCAATAAGGAACGCCAAGTCAGGGAAACCAGAGATAAGAGTAGTCAGGAATATCCAGAGTCAAAATACCGTGAAGATCAAATAACAAGAACAAGGAAAACACACTCTCGGGAACCAGGAACTGAAACCACGACAGGGCAATGGGCTAGGGAACTTCAGAGGTTTAAATACCCCTCCTTGTGTTATGATTAGTCAGAGCTTGGCCTCTGACCCCAGAACGTGCGTGTGCGTCGACATTGTGACGTCACACGCACGTTCGCATGACCGTTGGAGGCGGAGCTACAAATGGTCGTGACCTTGTGGCGTATTGTATTTTTATTATATTGTCTATAGTATATTGTTTGCAACTTTATCATGGTATTGCACCCACAAAATCACCCTCACATTGAAGCCATTGACACACTGATAAACACACACTTATACACACTGGATACATTTCTGCACATAATCACTCTGATACACGCACACTCATGCACACACAAATACACTGACTTGAGGATTGACAAATACAAATTTGCTGTCATAATGTGTCTCTGAGAGGGTGTATCTGGCTGTGTGTATTTCTGATTATGTTTGGTATTGTCTACCTGTGTGCCTGAGATTGATCCACGTGTGTGAATGTGTGTCTCTGTGTCTTTTAGAATGTATAGAAACATAGAATGTGACAGCAGATAAGAGCCCCTGTAGTCTGCCAAATTTTCTTAATACTTGCATTAGTCTTATATGTAGGATAGCCTTGTGAAGAAAATAGACTTATTTTCTGCATTTTCTTCTTTTATTCGTGACTATCCGCTGTATTCGTCTATTTGGGATTTAATGGTTCGGTAGATTAAACTAAGGAAAACACCGACCACCCTCCTGGTTCATTACCTTCAAAGGGAACTGTCTATTAAGCGCTCTCTGGGAGGCCGCCGATCGTATATGCGAATGCCACGTGGAAGAGAAAACGGCGGCCATCTTGTTTGCACAAAAGGAGGCAGGGAGACATTGTCGTCGAGTGCCTGGAACTAAAATCGGACACTCGACTTACCGAACCACCGCTGAAACATACGAACGCCTGCTTCCTTTTGTTGCCAAACAGCTAGGAGAGCGCCATTCGGTAGTTTGGTTCAATAAGAATACGGAGAACAATCGCTCCTATGAGCCAGGAGGCTCCATTCATACTTTTATTCGGTTTTATGCTGTTTTCTGAATTGACCGACCGCACACACTGAATTTGTGGAACTGTTTTGGGCAGGTGCCTCAAGACAACATCCTCTTGTTGTGGTTGCTTTTCGTCTTTTAAATATACTCTCCTCCTTTACTGTGTTGATTCCCTATATATATTTAAATGTTTATATCATATCCCCCTCTGTCTCTTCCTTCCTCCAAGCTAGACATGTTAAGATCATTTAACCTTTCCTGTTAAGTTTTGTAGCCCTTCTTTGAACTCTCTCCAAAGTACCAATATCCTTTTGGGGATACGGTCTCCAGTATTGTGTACAATACTCCAAATGAGGTCTCACTAGTGCGCTGTACAATGGGATAAGCACTTCCCTCTTTATACTGCTAATACCTCTCACTATAAAACCAAGCATTCTACTAGCATTTCCTGCTGCTCTATTACATTGCCTGCCTACATTTAAATCATCTGAAATAATTACCCCTAAATCTCTTTCCTCACATGTTCAGGTTAGGACTCTATCAAATATTCTAACCTCTGCCCTTGGGTTTTTATACTCAGTATGCATTATCTTGCATGCATCCACAATAAATGTCAGTTGCCGCAGCTCTGACCATTTTTAGTTTACCTAAGTCATTTGCTATTTGACTTATCTGCCCTGGAACAACCCTGTTGCAAATCTTAGTACCATCAGCAAAAATATATACTTTACCATCAAGACCTTCTGAAATATCACTAATTCAAATATTGAAGAGAATGGGTCCAAGTACAGATCCTCGTGGTATCCCATGTACATGTATATGTATGGGAGTGTATGTGTATGCAAGGACTGCTTGTGCTCTTGAGTTGTGTTTATGTGTGTTATGAATAATGCATTCCCTGCTTCCCTTGTGGTCTGGTGGATTCCCTCGTGGCTCAGTGGTCCATTGGTCAAGGTGTCTTGAGTGCAACTCTAAGGGGGGCATGAGCAGCTGACTTCTGATTACTGGCTCTTGAAATATCAGGGCATTGCATGGTAGCCCGCAGCAACATTATGATTGGCCAAATCTTGATACAACTACTAACGGTCTGTACCCGGTAGAGGTACAGACCAGATGTTGCTGAGCAATCTCCCTTCTGGTCAAACTGTGTAGCCACAGAAGGGCCCTGCACCGATGGCACAGCAATTTGCAGGATCCCTCCCAATGAATGACTGAGTGCCTGACTGGTCAGTCTGCCCCAAAGTGAGTAAGGCAGCCATGAGGCCCCAGTGAGCACAAGGCCTTATGTGGATGCCTAACTGGCCTAATTACAGAGGCACCTCTGTTAGTGATCATGTTCCAAATAAAGATGGGTTACTGCTTAAATATGATGTAATGTGTAAAATTCTAGAAATATTAGAAATAATATTACTAAAACTGAAAAAGGTCTCTCTAAAATATGGGATGTTAAGAACCCATGACTCGCTACTGTTGGAAAATGTACACTTATGTAGAAGGAGTTAAAAGGAAACCAAGAAATTTGACTAAGGTATCTAAATACTATATCCATACTTATATGTGTCCATCTATTATTATTAAAAGGTACACTGACAACATTAACGGTTTGGATCCACTGCGGTAAATTTGTTTAATATAAGTCTTACCTGCTAAATATAAAAAATTAGAATAGAATAAGTGCTTTTTAAATGTTTGTAGAAAAAAATAGAAATAATTACGCTCACAAAAAGTGAGAATTAAAATCTTTCAATGAAATTTAATGTAATGCCTACATAAAATTGTGTTTGTATACAAAAGCGTATTCTTTTGCATGTGTACTAGTATAATCACTAAGTAAATTTCAATATCTACCACATTTCCATATAAATTGAAATTCTAGATGACTTAAATATATATTTAAATGTTCATCATTATTTGTATTTATATTTTGTAGACACATATAGTTTATTGTTATTATATATTATTATTATTATCATTATTATTATTATTTATAAATAACTTCTGCAGGGATGTACAACAGGTGGACTTACAATTATTTACAACAAGGTGAGTTGGATGCAGAGGAACAGAGGATGTCAAGAGCCCTGTTCAATAAGATTACATTCTAGGGGGAATGGGTTAAAGTGCAATAGGATGTAAGGGTAAGAATTGTTTCATGTATAGGGAAAGAAGGTTGCTATAAAACTTTATTTTGTTTTCTGGGATAGAGCAACGGGAGAGAAAGCAAGATGTAGGGAAGGAAAGTTGTTAACAGTTTAATTGATATGCCTTCTTGAAGAAGCAAGTTTTCAATTTTTTTTGTTTTTTAAAGGAATGTAAACAAAAGATAGATGTGTGTGTAATCTGCCTAGAAGTACTATTGGAAACCAAAAGAGACAATGAGCTTACCAAATAAGGCAGTATAGATAGAGAACAGTAGGGAACATGAAAAGAACCTTGAGGAACATCAACAGAGAGGGGTTTCAGAGTAGAGGAATATCCAGGAAAGGGCGCTCAGAGAGATAGTAGGAGAAAGGAAAGAGCAGGGTCTAGTAGACTAAGGTAATAATGAATGAAAATTTGTTGATGATCATCTGTGTCAAATGCAGCAGAAAGGTCATGGGGAATTAGAAGAGAGCTGTAACCACTGGATTTATCAGCAATTAGATCATTGGATACTTTGGTCAAGGCCATATCGACATAGTGACAAGACGGAATCCAGAGTGAGGTGGGTCAAGCAGAGAGTTGGATTCAAGAATATTTGCCCATCTTGTGTACACAAGTCTTTCAATAATCTTGGAGGCAAACAGTTGTAGTGAGATATGGCGGTAGCTGGATGGGGAGTTTGGGTCAAGGTTGGACTTTTTTAGAATTGGGTTTAATGTTTTCAAAGTCCTTATAAATACCTATAAGCAGAATATGTATTGCATATTTTGTCACACCTGCTATACTTGAGAAAAAAAATATTTTTGCATCTACAGTATACTATTTCAGAAAAATATTGCAAGAAAATGGGGAGTGACAGAACTAATATAGAGAGGGTTTGGTTGCAAACATTTTTTGGGCCTTCTCTATTGCTAATATAGCCAAAAGGAAGATCACCGTATGCCACACAACTCCCACAATGCTTTGCCAGCTGGGAATCTACAATTTGACTATCATTGTACGGTTGTATTTAGCACTGAGCAGTATTTGTGTGTTTGAATGTAAGCATATTTTTGTAAGGAGTATGTGTGAGTGAATGTGTGTGAATTTGTGTGTTTGTATGCACTGTTGATGTATGAATGCTGGCAGGCATTTGTCTGTCGTGTTGATTTTAAGGGATGTGTTTTTGTATACTGTTGGTGTTTTAATACAGAGGTGTGTTCAAATGCAATTATGTTTTTTGAATGCAGGGGTGTGTTTGTATGTAGTGTTGATGTCTAAACTTAGGGATGTATTTGTGTGTAGTGTTAGCAAGATGCTAAGATGCATTGGTGGAACTACTGCTGGTGCAGCCGGTGCAACTGCACTGGGGCCTGCAGACAAAGAGGGCCCATTGGGTGGCCCATGCTCTTAGGGCCATCCGTTGAGCATTTGTTAGCATGGACCCGGCCGGGCACTGCAGCCCTTTCACAGCAAGACTGGGTCCCCTTTTTATTGGCAACATAGGAGTAAGTGACAGTCGGTTACTTCCTCCCAGCGAGGCTGGAGCTGCGAGGGAGAGAGGAGGAAGCAGACAAGAGTGGGTGTGAATCAGGAGGGCCAGCCCCAACTCTCAACAGCCTCAGCAATCACACTGGCACCCAAACGTAGGAAACAGGAGGATGGCTAAAAATATGTAAAATTTGGCCAGCATGTGTGTATGTGTGTGTGTATCTGAAGGTCTAAAAGTGTGAGTGTATCTGTGTATCTACATGTCTATCAGAGTATGCATGTATCCATTTGTCAGTGTGTGTGTGTGTGTGTGTATATATATGTATGCCTGTCAGTGTGTGTCTTTGTGTGTGTATGACAGTATGTGTCTGGGTATCTGAATGCTGTCAGTATGTGTATATGTGTGTCTGTGTATCTGTATGTGTGTCAGTCTGGGTATTTGTATGTGTACTTATTTGACCGACCAATTTGTTTCCCCGCTATTCACAAACTTAAATAAAGGTCAGTAATAGTCAGTAGACATAACAGAACATAGAATAATATAGGTAGTGGGCAGATCAAGTTGAAAAGTTTAAAAAAAGACAATAAAGTTATTTATCATGCCACCACATTTTTGATGATTCATAAGGATACATGAGTAGATGATGTTAGAAAGAAATATAAGACATGCCATGGTTATTTAATAAAACAAAACATAGAAAGATTTGGTAAGAGAATGTGCAATATATCTGAATGCTAAAATATCCATCTCCTATATTATTGCAACTGACTATTTGGGCCTAAATTGTGCTTCATTGTAAACTATCAATTATTTTTATCTTATTTTTTTTATTAAGATATGTTGAGAAATATATGCCTGGCAAGAGGATTTTCAGCATACATTGTAACATGCCGTGAATGTAGTTACTTTAAAGAATAGGTGTATTATTAGATCTATTAGTTACTATACAAATGTCAGTTATTTTAAAAAAAAAAATAAGTTTAATTTTGATGTTTGGATTAATAGTAAACATGTATTTGGCCAAGTCGTTATTCATTTCCCATTTATTTCCTCCTGTTCAATCCCATGCATCGAGAGACAAAAGAGTTCTCCAGTACCACCTGCTGAATGCAAGTGGTACTACATCAACTATTGTAACTTATGCTATCCTCCCTAGTTAGTATACCAACTATAGTTTGTAAATATATTTTTGTAAATATAAGATATAAACTATAGTATATGTTAGGTTGTGGTACTTTTATAAGATATTTATGTCATTGCATACGGCTGCAAATGACATTTTATGCTTTACATACACATTTGTCACATTACTCCCACATCGTATTCTGAATAGCATTAAAACTACATATTTAAGAAGACAGGTCTCAAGTGAGAAGAGTGATCTAATAATTTTAAAAGGTTATTACATTACGCAAACTTTAATTCTATAAGTTCCCCATATTTCCACATTAGATAAAGTATAGAGATCTATGTGATTCTTTTAGTATTCTTGTGGAATACTTATTATTAAGTATTAAATTCGATTCTAGTATTCTTGTGAAAAATAATTATTTCATGCAACAGAATGCCTTGAAATAATTTTCATGTGAAAATGAAAATAGTGGTAGACCGCGCCAAAAGAAAAGTGATCAAATAATCATATCATACATACATATCGTTCTTGAGTTATACAGCATGTAAAAACCTCAAAGGGAAATAACAATAATAAAATAATAGTGCAGTATGTTATAGATATTATAATGATGTATATATAGAGTAAACTGTGGGTGAAAAGCAAACTCACACTTTTCAGAGCTGCAAAGAGCTCTGCTGTATAGCGCCTGGACGGTACAATCCCCGTCTTAGGATCTGAAGATATCGGGAATTGCTCTGGATATTGTAAATAGGACACCTACATTTACTTATATCACTTTTAGTTTATGATACTGTACCATTGGTCTGTATATTGTGTTTTTTCCGCATACATACGACCGCTGAGTCTGGACCTCCCGATATCTTAATGTATTAATTGTCTTCTTATAGGTAACTAAATGTAGCAAGAGCAGAAGAATGTATCATATTAAAAAAAAAAAAAACAATGAAGTCTATTCTCAAAGATCGAACAACATATTCAATGAAGGCTGCTCGGATTCAGGTAGACTGTGCAATACATTCAGATATGAAATACATGGTTTCAGGTAGTCTGCGTAATAATGTCCAGAAATACAATACAGTGCCATTGTTATGATGCAATCTACACTTGTTTTAACCTTGATACATATGGCATTGATGTACTTATTGTAGAACATGGGGTAACTGTTTTTCTTTTCAATTGGTGTATAACAATATGGTATGGAAAGACAATAGATTGTATTATTTTCTCTTGGGAAGTTTCATATGAAAATGCTTTAGTATATGTAAATTAAATCTAGTAAATTATGACTGGAAAGGTGAGCAGAATGTTTGCAAATGTAATTGTCACAAACGTGTTTGGACACTATTCTTTTATTTTTCTTCCATAAATAAATGCATGCATTGTATATTTTAGGCAACAATTTATGTGTACAGCTAATGCTGAAAAAAAAGGTGTGTGTCTGAACATCACAATGTAGTCTATAGTAATATTAATATTAGTAATACACATAATTGTGGAAGAAGATAATGTGATCTGTGATCATACAACACATTATGCTTTTGACACATAGGTGGCAGAAAGGAACCTGTTTTGGGAAAACACCATATTTAAAAAATGGTCAGCATTAGAGATGTCCCGAATATTTCGCTGGCGAATAGTTCCTGGTGAATGTAGCTTGATCGCGTTCGCCACGGATGGCGAACATATGCGATGTTCGGTCCGCCTCCTATTCGTCATCTGTAGCGGAGGGGCAGGGGTTACTCCAATGGCTCTCCGCTGGGAACAAAGATTCAGCATACAAAATCACAGGAACACAGCATAATCCACCTCCCCAAGGACTAGACGACACATAGTCTGGGTGTCAACTATCAGCTTTATTCACAAGTTTTCTTTTATGCATTTCTCCCATGCAAGGGAGGTAACTTACAGTACCCAATCATATCGTGGTCACCTCCTCTCCCTCTCCTCCCCTTAGATTAACAGTTAAACATATTAGTGGAGACAGAGTTTTCCCCACTTTCTGGATGTCCCCCAAATACAGGGGGTACGGGGACAATTAAAAGGTCCCCTGGTAGGTCTGATATGGGTGAGCAACATACTCAAAATTCACCCAGATCGGACCAGGGGTTCGGGAGTTATAGCCAGTTAAAGTTTTGACCGACCGCAAGGATTTAGTAGCCGAAAACAGCTCCATGAATTCTGGCCCTGCGGTCAGTCTATTTCAATGAATCAAAAGTACCGAATGGCTTAGCCATCCGGCTCTAACTCTGCGTTTGGATGAATCCCCTAGTCTGGGGGATTCATCCTACCGAACGGCGGGCCGGTCGGCAGTTTGAATCGAACGTTTCCGTTGTTCTGGAGGTCTGAGCGGTGTCTGGGTAGTCGAGCGTCCGATTTGAGTTCCAGACGTTCGACGACCAAACACTGCTGTTGGTGAGTTAAGATGGCCGCCGCCACGTGTGCGTTATACGAACGGCGGCCACACACGAACCCAATTACCCCTGTTTGCAACATTGTTGCCTTCCACTAATGGGAGGCACACGACCACAGCAGGGTGGTCTCTCTTTCGGTATTTCAATCGGTTCCCGAACCGGCTAACAGTTCTGGTTCGGGAACTGATTACATTATTCACATACAGTTCAAATAAATGCAATAGTCAATGCAAAAGTCTCTTGTGGCTGCTTCTGCCACATCATCATTGAGTAAACTTTGACACTGTACCTCACAGTCAGCAGACACATTCCAGCCAATCAGCAGCAGACCCTCCCTCCCAGACCCTCCCACCTCCTGGACAGCATCCATTTTAGATTCATTCGGAAGCTGCATTTTTTTTTTGTATTATTTTTTTTTCTTTTTAGACAGAAGTGTGTTATATTTGAGCATTGAGCATGCTAGGCTGAACGTGCGTATATCATGGCTAGTTGCACTGAGGGTATGAGTATATAGCAGTACATTGTGAAAGATGGCTGTCATGTTTAGGGTGTAGCTTGCACGTTATCAACTGTGTATTTATATCAGCAGCTCCACCACTAGTTATAAATCAAGTGTGAGTCGCCCCATGAGATGAGACTAGTGAATAAGATAATACATGAACAGTTAAGGTAAAGGCATGTAAGGAACTACGAAAATAAACTCTTTAGGAGGTGAAATAATGACATGTTTAAACGCTTGCTACTTTACGATTAGTTAATGTGCAGAGAGCAGTTCATGTGATCAAAGGCATGGTGTGGAGGATCGGCTATAGTGGGAAATGCTTGGCAGGCTGCTGTTTACTGCTTGTGCTCATCCGATCCCTTCTGGGCGCCAGGTGCAGACCCTGGGAGTCCCTGATATCTGGAACGACAAAGGCAAGTCTCTGGCTGAGTGCCGGGTACGCGTGGAAGCTTGTTTTGTCGAGTGGTCGGATCTGTCCCGGTGGTGCTTCACGTCCGGTGCGGGATTGTGGTGGCTTAAGGTGGAGGCGAGTGCTTGACGTGGGGCAGGCTCTGCATTTCTGTTTGTGCCTCCGGTCCCATTTTTGACGCCTTTTGCATTGGTGGATTTTAATGGGGACTGGTTGGCTTATATGTGGTGGAGCTTGTTGGGGCTGTGGTGGAGCTTGTT
Organism: Pelobates fuscus; assembly: GCF_036172605.1. Lineage (NCBI taxonomy): Eukaryota > Metazoa > Chordata > Amphibia > Anura > Pelobatidae > Pelobates > Pelobates fuscus. The sequence continues at coordinate 87,111,731 of NC_086324.1, forward strand.
GGGGCTTCCTGCTTGTTATTTGCTTCCAAAATTGATTAAAGAGTCTGTCCAGCTTAGACTCAATATCCTGCCATGCTTTGCTGGTACCAGGAGGACACGCGGCTGCCGCCATATTGGGAGAGTCGCAGATGAGTATGTCAGCCTGGGTGGCTGTGCTCTGTGCGTCCATTAGCTCCAGACAGCCTCTCAGGGGTGGACCGGGATAACCCCCACCGGTCCGAGGGGAGGGGTAACGGAGCTCCTGCCGGGAAGTAGCTGCTCCTGGGAATCCCAGGATCGGGAGATCGCCCGCCTCTCCTGCCCGGTGAGCACCAGGCCACACTTGCCACGCGGAGGTAAGTAAGACTCTATCGAGTTGCTGACCGCTATTAAGCATGTCGGGTCGGTCAGGTAGGAGCAACATTGCTGGGTCATCCCCTTCTGGGATGAAATTTTTGACTGTAATAGATTGAATAGCAGTTAGTTGTCTGCAAGCGTGTGTGTCAGGCCTACAGCGTCTACTCTGACAACTTCTGCCAGTGCACAGTGCCACTCATATCTGTTGTCACAGTAGCTTGCACGCATAGTACCACTAATCGAAAAAAAAATGACAGGCAGAGGCAGGCCACCCCGCAGCGTCCGTCGTGGTCGTGGTGCTGTGATTCCCTTTGGCCCTACAATAATGCCCAGTGTTCAGAGGCCATGTACCCTGAACTCGAAAAGTTCTGAGGACATAGTTGACTGGCTAACACCGGACACCCAATCTTCAACAGCTTTCGCTCGGAACCTTGACGCACCATCCTCCTCCAGCTTAGGTTCGGGCACCTCTCAAGTTACCACTCGCCCGCCTGCCACCACCACCAACACTAGCACCACAGCTGCTTCACTTGATCTGTCAGAGCAGTTATTTACACATCAGTTGGAAGAAATGGGTGATGCGCAACCATTATTGCCAGAGGATGTAGATAACAGGGATATGTCTCAGTCAGGCAGCATTACACACATGGACGTACGGTGTGATGATGATGATGTTGTACTCGCTGCTGCTTCCTTTGCTGAGTTGTCAGATACAAGTGAAGCGGTTGATGATGACAATGCATCCGTGGATGTCACGTGGGTGCCCGCTAGAAGAGAAGAAGAACCAGAATGCCATCATTTCAGAGATCAGCAGTGTGGCATTTTTTGTGTGTGTCTGCCTCTGACAACAGCTATGCCATTTGCAACCTGTGCCAAAAGAAACTGAGTTGTGGGAAGTCCAACACCCACCTAGGTACAACTGCTTTGTGAAGGCACATGATTGCACATCACAAACACCTATGGGATCAACACATGAGTACAAGCAGCACACAAACTCAAAGCCGCCATCCTCCTCCTGGTCCAGCATCTTCAGCCACGTCAACCTCTGCTGTCCTCCTTGCCCCCTCTCAACCATCTACCACTCCGTCTCTCGCCTTGAGCAGTTCCTGCTCATCTGCCCACAGTCAGGTGTCTGTCAAGGACATGTTTGAGAGTAAGAAGCCAATGTCACAAAGTCACCCCCTTGCCCGGCATCTGACAGCTGGCTTGTCTGAACTCTTAGCCCGCCAGCTTTTACCATACAAGCTGGTGGAGTCTTAGGTGTTCCAAAAATTTGTAGCTATTGGGACACCACAGTTGAAGGTAGCCGGCAAAAATGTCTTTGCACAAAAGGCAATACTCAACCTGTACTCGATTTTGCAAAAGGAAGTAATGGCATGTCTGGCACACAATGTTGGGGCAAGGGTCCATCTGACCACTTATACCTGGTCTGCAAAGCCTTCAATGACATCAGTGAGGACAAGGAACTAGCTTGGTATCCAACCTTGTGCAAATGGGGAGTTTGCGGTTGTGCAAATGGACTGTTTGTGGTTGTTTGCGGTGCGTTAAACGGGGAGTTTGGTCTGTCACTGTGAAGTGGGCATAACCCTTACACTACCTGATCGATACAACATCATACCTGTTGTTTTAAAGCATGTTATTCCAAACAATTTAGGAATGTTAGGTGATTTATGCCCTTTCTGGATTTAAACCAGACTCTGCATCAACTATGCAATTTTCCATGCGAGTTTTGCCATGGATCCCCCTCCGGCATTCCACAGTCCAGGTGTTAGTCCCCTTGAAACAACTTTTCCATCACTATTGTGGCCAGAAAGAGTCCCTGTGGGTTTAAAAATTCGCCTGCCTATTGAAGTCTATGTCGGTTCGCCCGGTTCGCCCGTTCGCGAACATTTGCGGAAATTCGCGTTAGCCGTTCGCGAACGGAAAATTTTATGTTCGCAACATCTCTAGTCAGAATGTAATTTATCCATTGTGGATAAAGTTTTTGGCTTTTAATATCTGTATATATTTATTATTTTGTATGTCTCTAGCATTGGCAATCATTTGGGCAAACTCCTACCCAAATATGACATTGGAACAATATATTGTTTCCCATGTAGGATTTCCCAAAACATTTCTAGACTAGGTGTGTGGCTTGAATGCTGAGAAAGATGGAGTCTGCACTGGGCAGGGCACTGGGTAATACATTTGGTTGACTGAGGATGGTTGCCAGGCTACTTGCCCCAGCTAGGGGTTGGAGGCCAATTTCTGTGCATTGACTGGTTCAGTGATAGGGCAAGTATCCCTCAGTCAACATCAATTAGTTTTTTTGTATATACTTAATTTATTTCGCTGTATTTTGGTTCTGTTAACTGCTTCCTATGTGTTTTACATGTCTCACATTATTTGGACACTGTCACTCACCTTAATTGGTCCTTGTTTTAGTTTGTACTGATGGGGGAGGGGGGACATGACTGTCCATCACCATTTCAACCAGCTTCCATGATTGTCGTGTCAATCAACTCAAGGGCCTAAACACCTCTGAAAAAATGACTCAGGGATTGATATACATTCACAGCCAGAAGGCACAAATAGCTTACCTCCAGTAGACACATTTTAAAGCTGGGCACTCCCCCAAGCTGACAAATCATGTATAAATAAATTGCTTCTCTTGTGATAATCCAGAGAGAAGTCTAAGGGAGCTGCCTTTTGTTCCAACTGCTACTCTGTTGCATAGGAGGGTAGATGCATCATGGTTAAAACCCTACACACTGGCAAACCTTTATGACTCTCTAACAATAGACAGGATCATATTCTAGATGGACTACTTACTTTTGACCTTCTTTCAGAGATAAAAGAAGTCTGGATGGGTCCAGGACGTGGTCAGACCATGCCCTGCTTCTCTGCTATACCGACCTAAAACCAAAAGTTTGAGGGGGGTCTGGCTCTTCCTGACTTCTGGGTATTTTACCAAGCTACAAGACAGGAGTCTAAAAGCTCTCAAAAGAGGAGTTGGGGCAGCTCAGGTGGGTAGACTGATGGAAGTATTTCCATGGTTAGACACTACTTGTAACTGTACTAAACTGAACCTTTGCTCATTTCAATCCCCTCTCTCACCACTGATACATAACCAGGTCTTCCCCATGGAGATGGAGACGAATATCTTCAAAGGCCTGCTTAGGCTCTTGATTCGTCAGGCTCAACACATTTTTAATGAAGGTAAACCGATTAATATCACAGGGTTAACAGGACACAACCACACAAGCTTTATGGAGCAATTTTGTTACAAACAGATACTCACATTTGCTAATTATCTCCACAATGACCACAACTAGGGAATTAACTCACTATGACAGCTTATGTTCAGAGCCAGAGCTCTTAGAGCATGGGACTTTATATCTTTATTTCACCATACAACAAGAGGCAAACACACTCCCACCTACATTTTTTGGAAGATGGGAGAAAGCCTTAGGGGCAACTTTGACCTTTAACCAATGGTGAAACATTTGTGACTCATCATTGCATAATAGCATGCTGATTTCAAGAGTAAGATTACAAAGCTCTCTCACCCTGGTATAGAACCCCACAACTACTCCATGCTGTCAAATCCATGCTATCTGGCCATTACTGGTATTGCTTTAATGCTGAGAGATCTTTTCTTCATATTTAGTGGGATTTCCCACTGATTCGCTCCTTCTGGCAGACAAAACACACTGTTATACAAACGTTTGCAGATAATCCTCCTCCGTGCCAACTGGCAACAATGTTTCTGCATAACACAAACACTCAAACCTCTGCATACAAGAAATCCAAGGCAATCAGAATACTGAATGTGGAAAAGGGGCTAATCTCATTGTATTAGAGATAAACTATCTCTCTCCCACTCCCAGTATGGTTTCCACACATGGGGGAGCTGTCACATTGGAGGACCTGCTTTTTGGTTTCTTGGGTGACAGGCAACTCTCTCAAGATATTTGGACCAAATGGATGGCAACAACAGAGTCAACAGACTTCTTAGCATTGTTGCAATGACAGGTCCTCCCTTCGCTGAACTTGGGGGCCATTTGCAGGGCAGTGTTGAGAGAGTAATGCTGTTGGTGGTGATGGTGGATTATGCAAACATTATTTGGTAGCTTTCTGATTAAATGAAGGCAAAGATTCCAATGATTTTCCATACTGGAGAGTGTCTCCAGTAGGGAATCTCTGTAATGAAATTTTGATATAAACAGGACGGCCCTGCTGGGCAATCATTTACTTACTGTCACATTGAATTGACATTATGAGATTGTAAACATCGTTACTGAGACAAGGTTGTACTTTTGTGCTTTTGTTATATTTTATTACATTGTATAAACTCTCCTTTGCTCAGAAATCAATAACAATGGTAGATTATGCTAGCTTTAGTGTAACTATAATCTTAATTTTATTAATGACAGGAGGCTTCATATTTTGCTTTTCTCTTTACTACAACTCACAGCAGCACTTTTTCCCAGAGAGAAATCAACCAATCAGAAGCAAACAGAACCATAAGTCTCCACTCCCCTTCCAACACTTCCTCTTTAGAGATGCAACCAAAAATCGGAAACAGGAACAATGATAAACCTGGAAACAAGAGAAGAAAGATAACGTAGGATCCAGAAGATCCCCTTGAAACTGAGAAATCCATCAAAGTCAACACCATAAGCGAACATTATACTGAAACGAGAAAAACAGGATGGAAACCATGGATTAGTTGAGGAAATGTACTCAGAAAAGGCATGTCGCCCTCAGATACCAAGTACTAAGTCAACCCCCTTACAACTCATTTGAGGTAATGTGGTAAACATGATAAGAAAACAAAGATGAACGTGAGAGTATACCTTAACAAATATCCACCTCCACATAGCAGGAAACAAACAATAATCAAAAGGGGTTGGGATACTAAAGGGAGGGAAATATTTGCCTCCTGTCATTAATAACATTAAGATTATGGGTACACTAAAGTTAGCATAATCTAAAATGTTATCACATGACAGGACGTTTTATATTTGCTGTTTTAACACTCAGTCAGCAAGGCGAACGCAGCACGGGTAGAAGGACGAAAATAAAATTGGTGGAAAGTGTCTTCCCAATACCAATCTGCCAAGAATAGAATATCTTGTAAGGAAGCACCTGCCATCAAGGCTCCAGATGCTGCAGCCCCTCTCTTACGGAGTGTGCTCAAACAAGCATTCCACACCTTCCAGGGATAACAGCCATCTGATTAGGTGTGCCAAGGTAGTGGAAGAGACCGGATTATGAGGTCTAACATAGGAAACCAGGAACTGGCCCAACTGGGTAGCGCAGAGGGGAGCCATGTGTGCGACATAGCGAGACAATGCCGACAACACGCATAACCTGGGGTTGTCTCGGAAATAAGGATAAATAATAGCCGGCGAAACTGACTTGATCCGTCTGGATACCGGGAAAGTATCACCCTCCGGGGAGAAGGTAAAAGCATCGACATCGAGGAGTGTAAATTTGGCTGATAAGTGATGGATAGAGAGATCCCGGTCATCCAGCCAGTTAACAAGAAAGTGAAGCACCACTTGGTGCCACTTGGATCTTGGTGTTCACCAGGGCCTGGAGGGCCTGGAGGGCCGTGGTCGAGATCTGCGTTGGCAGTAACAAGTCTTGCTATGGGGGCGTATGAAACTCAATCACATAAACGTGGACCATCTGAAGAATCCAGGCATCTGAAGACAGTTTTCCACCTGTCGAGACAGTGAGACAGTCTGCCAGCATGTAACGGTATTGAATGGTAAATAATAACAGAGCTCAATTGTGGGCATTCTGGCTCTGCCGTGTTCACGGCTCCCTCTACTACGTTCCGATCTCTGCATGTGGAAGAATCTGATAGAGTACTTGGGGAAGAAGGAGGGTATATGGGATCTTTGATGGTCCGACAGCCAGAAACCTGTTGTCTGCCAGCCCTGCCAAAAACCCGTGGGGTTGACATGCGGAATACTAGAGGACTGAGACTTGTTTAGGGTCGCATATAGATTGACATGCTTGTGGAGCTCCTTGATGAATGGTCCTTCATATAGCAGTCCATTTGCTGATGGCCCCAATTCCTTCGTCCCCAGGTCATACAGTTCGCCGTCCATGCGCAGGAGAATCGCCTTCCTCCGCTCCGTGCAAAGCGCCCTTGTTGGAGTTGCCCAGCAGGCAGATGGAGCATAATGCCCAATCCCGTATGGAGGATGGGTCCAGGGCGGTGCCCTGAGAGAAGGCTTCATCAGCCAACAATAATATCCTGGCCAGCAGCCCCAAAATGTCAAGAAGCTTATCATGTGCAAGGCGTAGGCTGCGCTCAATACCTTTCCTCGGGTCACACCAGGTACAGGTGAGATATGTGGAGACCATCGTGTCAAACACCGGGGTAACAGCTTGTTGCGGGGTCACAGCTTGTCCAGCAAGGGTCTGGGGCATTCCACCCGTAGCCGTTTCTGAACCACCTATCTATTGATCTGCGGATCCAATAGTGGATAAACAGCAACAAGTGGCTGGGTAAGGACCGTTCAGAGAACCTGGGGTGCCGGATGGTACGGGGGTCGAACAGTCGTTCCCCAGTTGAATCCAGAATGATGTCCCGGTTGCCCCCCCCCCCGCAGTGGCAGATTGTGACTCTTTAGTGAGGAGTCTTCAGGGTCGTCCCCCTGCCATTCGTCTTCGCCCTCCGAAGGCGACTGATCTGCCCGCAAGTATGGAGAGCGGTGGCGCGGGGATTTCTCCTCATCATCTGATAAGGGGTTTAGTAGGATGGGAGAGGGTCTATCCACCTTTTTGGGCTGCTTCGCAGGGGCCTTACCCTTCCGTGCATGAGGTTCCATGTCACCACATTTTTAGTAGCGCTTGGACCTCCGTCCCTGCTCCCTCAGGAGAGAGTCAGAATCTGTGGAATCATCCACTTGGTGGGGAGCCCCCAAAGAGCCCCTATCTTTGGGCAGTTGTCGGAAAGTCTGTGCCAGGGCCTTTTCCATGGACGTGGCTACGGCCACATTAATCATAGCCTCCAGGTTCTGCTCCTGCGCGGGGGTATCCATAGCGTTATATGTGCTTCCGTAGCTTGGAGACCTATGGACGAAATAGGGAGTGCATTATAGTAGTCCCCCAATCGTATGATGGATATAAGGAACCTGTATGTATATAAATATATAAACATGCGTAATAACCCCAGTGGGAACCCCAGGGAGTGTGCCTTATGGGGTAGAAGTTGGTACAAACAAAGAGGGCCAATCTCAGGTGCTGTATAGCAAGACAGCGAGGCAAAGCTACAATGATGGGGTGTGCAGTATACCAAGTTATGGTAGGCACCTCTCGGTGCCAGTAGGGGTTCACCCCTAAGTAATGCGTAAAGGAGCCACTCACAGAATAGTGGGGTGTGTACTGGCAAATAGGGATCACCCTTAATAGGGGTATAACCCAGTGAGGAGACAACTGTGATGGAGGGGGGCTCGCCCTCTCCAATGGCAAGCAATAATATAGCCTCCAGGACAACAGCAGTGTCTTTACATGTAAGAGGTATAAAGTTACTTTAATTGGAGCCAAGCCACCAACCACAAATATTAAGTTGTACTGCTTCATAGAGATTTTTTTTGTTTTCAGATGACTGGTCAACATTAAGCATTTTTTTTTATTTAAGAAACTTTAAAAACATGTTAAGGTCAAGGTTGTAGAAAACTGAATATCATAGTAAAAAAGGCTGCATTTATTAAATATAGGTTTTGCTTGTGATGTACTTTATCACATGCTTTCTTAGATGTTTTATAAGGAAACTAATTATCACTATTAGCGATATCCTGACAGCTTGACTTGTGTTATGGTATTTTTTAAAATTATATTCTTACCGTATCTTGTTCTTTTGGAAACTCAGGACACTTTAGATCTCCTTCTCAATTTTGAAAATTGACATGTATAACATTAGTTAAAAAAATGTTACTTAATGGCAGTAAACAACATTACGTGCAACATCCGCTAAAAGGCACAGAATTACAAAGATAAATTTGCTTAATGCTCCTACTGACATCTTTTTTTTAAGTCCAAAGATGTGCCCTTCAAACTTTTCTGTTTGAGTTCTTGCCACATTGCAAATCCAGTAAACACGTCAATCAGAATTTTGCACATTTGCCTCAAAGGAATTGGAAAGAATAATTTATATTTTTAAAAGACAACTACAATGCTCAAAATATATATATATATATAGGAACACATTTGAATATGGCGCAATAACTGATTTCATATAGTTTTATATGTACATCATATATAGCGTATGGATTTCTTTGGAACATAATTATGCCATACAAACTTACATACGAACTTATATTCAGAACTAATACCGTTTTACCCTGTAGATAATATTACAGAGCAAGTTTTCGGTCAGGAAGAAAGACTGGTTATAGCGCTCGATAAGGAATTCATATCCTAAGCAACAATTACACAATGCCAAATATATTTCCTCACCAACTGTGTTGTTTTTCTGCGGATTCCTAAATATGACAACAACCTACTGTGAAGAATTCAACCAAACTATAGAAGCTTGTATGAGTAAACCACCTTGTAATGTATTGCATTTATTCATTTATTCTTAAGACATACAACAACTGGCAATCTGTAGGAATTTAAATAATTGTAACATTTTGTAGAGAGTGTAGATATTTATCTGAATTTCAGCTTTTACATTAAGCAGATAAACAAACAAGATTTACTAACTGAGCATAAATAATTCAAACTGCACAGTGTGTAGAATTAAAAAAATAACTTAAACTTATCATATCACAGTTTGTAAATTGTCCAAGTATTCCTAGCCTTTTCTAAATAAATAAATTAATTCAGTTAAATTTCATCAGACTCAACCCAACCCCGCCCCCCCCCCCCCCCAAAAAACAAACAAACAAAAAAAAACAGTAAAATCAGTAAGCCCTTAATTAAAAACCCCAAGGGAGGCTAAAATAGAAAAATGTTTCCAACCTTCTTAAGGAGAATATTCCATTGTGTTCTTTGGTTTGTCATAGTAAGATAACATCAGTGAGAATGCTTTTAAAGCTAAATTAAAATAATTTATTTATATTTTACAATTTTTCTTTATTTTCATTGGATTTCCTAATTTTTTTATTGTAAGCCAATCAACCAGAGCTCTCTGGCTGAGCATGCATTGCGTGAGAGAGCATTTACTAGGACTTTATCCACCTTTCAAGCTCATTCTGCATCAGTGAAGATGGATTCTTTGTTTATGCATCACAATTTTTATATTTTCACCATGGTTTTTTGTGATTGGGTTTTGTCTTATTTGTAATAGTTGCATTTGCCTTTTATGGGGCTGAAAAAAATAAGATTTAAAAAGAAAGAAGAAAACTTTTTTACAGTTATTAAATTGATTGCCCCCTGACTAATATTACAGTGAGGGAGGATTTCATTGTATTCGGAGGCTGGATATAATCTTTGGGAAGGTGGTAAAAGGCATTAGAGTCTCCACCAACTACACATTGTTATGGGGCTAGGGGGGATATTTGGTTCCACCAATTCATCAATATTAGAGCCCCCATCCGGAGCCCATGGTTGGGGGCTAGGAAAGAACACTAGGATCCCCCAATTATCTTTAGTCCCTCTTCACCTACTGATTCCACATGTCTTACATAATTTGTTAGAATTAGATGCTTGTCTTGTTTCATACTGTAGACCTTCGTGTAACTGTAATTGTCATTAACCTTCCACCCATGTTTAGATGCTTCAGGCTTTTACTAGAGTGAAGTAACAAAGAATAGTCACCTCTCTAGAAGTGGCAGTTTCTCTTTAATTTCACAGGCAGGGTCTTTTATTCCTTTTGTATTGATATGTCAGTATTTTGTTCTGTCTATATTCACTAGATTGTACAGAACAATGGAATATGTTAACATTTTATAAATGCAAAATTTTAATAATAGTTTCTCCTAAAATATCTCTACAACATAGATAATTATAATTACATTAAGATGTATTAAAAAAACAATTACGTACATATTAGTTTAGGCACGCATAACTAAAATTATTAAAAGAAACAGCTCATTATACAATTAAAACAACTTGATAATGCAAATGTCTGTAGCTGGCACAGTTAATTTAAATAATCTTCAATATCGCTTAAGCTCAGGAAATGACTGAATAGTATTAAGTACAGTGAGTGCTGCGGTATCCTGGAGATTTTTGCACAGTCTGCAACATAAGCCTGACATAACATTGTGTGACCTATAATAGGATAATTTGCTTAGTCTGCACATGGCTAGATGGACTGCAAAACATTAAAAAAAATACAAATTAGCTTATCTACCTAATGTTTTTGTAGTGTTCACCTCTACTCCCAATATCTGTTACCTTCTTTGTGTGTCCATCCATCTCAACCTTCAAATAACCTCTAAAAATTGCAATATTAGTATGGAAAGCAAAATTAGTTAGTTTGTTTAAACCATTTAAATGTTTGTGGTTCTGGCCACAGTATGCTTCACACAAAGACGACTTTGTGAATATTGCTGCTTCATATATTTCAGTTAAGTTCCAAATATAAATACTATTTTAAGAAATAACAAACAGACATTCACGCAAATATTGCACAATTTTACAGAGATGAAACATGACAGCAGAGGTATACCTATGGTATTTGGAAATCAGGTTGGATTTGTCCTATAGCAGCAACCACATTTTTTAAATTGAAAGAATTATTCCAAGTATAAAAGTCACAAGAGCGTATTGACATGATTAGAGTGCTAGAAGTTTTTAAATTCCGTGCCTCCAGTCTTTCTTGAACAGATTTCAAGTCCATCCAAAGCCCACATCTGGAACAAAGTAACTTGGAAGGTTATCTCAAGCACTATTTATAATAATATTTGTAGTTGGTAGAGAATCCCTACTGCATCCCTTCATGACCAAATCCCCATTTTTATCACCAAAACTAAAACACATGCTTCTTATATTGTTTGCAATGTCAGTGTGGGTAAATGTAAGTGAATTATGTGTAGTGCATGTAAATGCAAATGTGTATTTGTGTGTTTCAGGTTGTGTGAGTATAAATGCATTTTGTCATTCCTGGTTTCAACAATTCCCCTTTTTTTCTTTACTGCTCTCACATCTTCCACACTTGAGTGGTCCTCCCCAATCCATCCCCTGCTAATGTCTCCTGCATTTCCCCTATTTATGTCTCTCTACTGATTTCTTCCTCACTTGTAATTCCCTCCATTTTTTTGTACCCCTTTAGGTATCTCATTCCTCTCTGTCCCCTACTAGTCACTTCCATCACACTACTACAGCAAATATATTTCACACCCAATCACCCCACACCTGTGTCTCCACATTATTTTTCTGCTTCTCTCCCACTGTTTTTCACCCCATACTATTGTTTTCATCAAATAATCCCTCTCTCTCTCTCGCCCAACTTGTATGTTCATCTTTATATATCCCTGTTTGCATCTCTACCTCTACCTGTGCTTGTCATTCACTTGTGTCTTTCACTTATTTTCCACCACTTATGTATATTTTTATTTTTACCTTATAGTCCTAATCCTCTAACCCCCAACCCCTTGTGTTTCTCCTCACGACCTTGTGTGTCTTTTCACCTCCTACATACCTTTGGGTATTACTTTTTTTTTAATATCTTTATTTAGATCATTCCACAAGAGATGATCACAATAGTAGTAGAGTGCCATGCCATACACAGAAGGTTGACAGACGTTGGGTTCACAGCAAGTACAGGATTACATGTTGAATGAGTTTTTAGAATAAAATAAAAGTTAAAAATAACAGGGTAGGGCAGCAAATAAGTAAAAATATATTAGTCATTTCCCAGGGACACTGTGTTGACTAGACTAAGCAAGCAATGTGGATAGATTAAGGTGTCCCACATGTTCATCCCCCTCAGAGACATAGGATGGGAAACAAATATGGAACTAAGCCTCTTCAGAGGGGGGGTAAAGGAGTCACCTTGGGGATTACCGCTTAAGATAAATATCTGTGGCTTGTGTGGGTATGTGTGCAGGTCATATGCATATGTTCCACGTAAGTGATCTTGTCTTGAAGGGATCAAAATCTCAGAATGAGGTCTGCCGTGATGGTAGTGGGTACCCTTACTGGTTTTGGCAGCTGAAACATGGCATCCAGCTTTATTGTCTTTGCCTGTTTGGGCGGTAGTAAGGTTCCGAGGAGGCACTGCACAAAGTGTGGCAGATCAGCAAGGCCTATAGCCTCGGGATTCCCCGGGTCTTTACATTATATCTGTGTCTCAGATCCTCCATTGCTTCAACCTTCTCGGCTGTATCATGCTGCTGTTGTTGGAGCCAATTGGTCAGCCACTTTCTTTTCCACAGTGGTGAGTTGAGAATCATGTGTACTTGTCGAAGCTTCTAAGAGTGTAAGCTTGGTGGTGGCACCTTCTATGGCATCTTTAAAGTAGGCCATGTCAGTACTTAGGTTATGTTGGAGTTAGGCAAGCATGCTTTTAAGTCGACCTACTGTAACCAGTTTACCTGCCGGAGACTGCTTGGCTCTGGGTGTAGTTGTCGGTCCCAGAAAAGTCCCTTGTCTGGGATCAACAGAGGTGCCCTGATAGGAAAAAGAGGATCCTTCATCCCCCAGCGCCTTTTTCTCCCAGGCGACCCTCTGCGAGCTCTGCAGAAGATCTCCTATATCGCGGCTGGTGGGGCCCCAGCCATCCTTGGATTTCTTAGTTTTTTGACCCATTTGTGTTTCCAAGTCTGGGAGGGTATTGTGTGGTGAGATAGGTGCCCAAGATCCACCTGGGTATTATCCCTCTTCTGTCTGCTTATCTGTTTCTCCAACCCTATCATATTTCTTTTATGTTTTGTTATCCCCTTGTGAGCCATACTCTCGCTCACTGGAGGTCTAAGAATGCAAGTTATAATGTGAGTGAATAGAGAGACCAGATATGATGTCTCACTCTTGTCCACTCCACTTGCACAACTTGTGTTTACATACATTCCCTGAGAGACAAGGCAAAGGGACATGCCTATCCTCTGTAATGTTCCCACTTTGTCACACTATAGTCAGTGACACACACAGCACTCCCTCCTAGTTGTTACATGAGTTAGGACTTGTAATGAATGGTCATTGAAGGGGCAGCTGTAACCAGGTGAGCTATTTAACTGTAGCTACATGTGCTCTTGCCTTTTAAAGACAAGCCAGTGTTCACTACTAGAAACAGCTGCTGTATACTGATATCACTTATTAAGTGACAGTTAACCACAACCTTATGCTGCTCATCTCTTCGGATTCAACAAACAATAAATTGAGAAAAAGTCTGTTGTTTACCACCCATGACATGTGAATCACTTGTCTTTTCTTTCCTTCATTCCTATATTTCTTTTTTTTTTATTCATATATTTCTTTTTTTCTTGCTCTCTTATTTTATTAACGCTTTCATCTGCTTCAACTGCTCCCCTTTGACTACCACCCTTCTACCTCCTTTAAAGGGACACTTCCCTGTTCAAATACAAAATAAAAACCATATTAACTAGATATACTCCAAATGAAAACATGTCCACATTTAATTATGTATATTTGCATGGAGGTATATTGAAAAACAGCTTGCAAAGGCTGAAGATCTTTTGTCTGCAGTCTGTGGTAGTCCTCCCCTTCTTTCCCAGCACATACATTCCAATGCAGCTCACGGAAAATACCTTTTGATCTGGGTAATAACCTGCCTCTTGAGTTTAGCTGCACTGAACTAAACTACCATATAGTAACATAACTGGTTGTCTGATTAACAGCCGGTGGGGGGACAACACAAAATTAATTTATAAAAGTCCCAATTTCTTCTTAAATCTACATATTTTGTAAAATGAAAAAAGACAGTGAGCAAGCTAAAATGCTTTAGGTGCTTGGTGTGTCCATTTAAGTTTACAGAGGTTTAGACTTAAATAATCCAGAAAAAGCACATTTGGAAGAATCACGAACAATAACTCATTATATTGTGTCAAAAAGCTGTTGAAATCTGTCCATTTATATCTTCCAAGTATATTTGCCACTCCTTTTTGTCTGTAAACAGGAACCATGACATAAGCCATATTTTCAGACACATTATGCAGGAGAAATTCCAATCCCACATGTTGAGTCTTGGACTTTTTATGGCTTTTTTTTTATAATTTGCCTTTTCAAATAAGAAATGTAAACAGTGTGGTTTTTGTTTTGCAAATTAAGAGGGACATACTATTCCTAGGTTTCATGGTCTGGTTTTTCTAAACATCTGTTGTTGATTTTGGGTTGCAGATATAAGGAAAACAGATTTTCTAAAAGAAGTATAACCCATACTTCATGAAACAGGAAATGAGAGCGGAAAATACAATGTGTATGCCCCATTAAATTTGTATCAGTGAACAGCAAAATGAATCAAATATCTCATGTGACAAACTGAACATACAATGTATGCTTACTTGTTTTTATTAAAAAGCTGTTATGAACCCCTTCATGACAGATACCATGCTAAAACCATCAAGGTAGCACTGCATTTGTAATGTTTTCCTTTACCATAAAGAAGAATACACTATATTCTCTGGTTCTCTACCAGAGGTCTGGTAGTCTGAAGTTCTGCAGAGTGTCTTCTTTTTCTAGAACTGCACTCTTCTGGACAGTGATCTCAGATGTCCAAACTGGAATTTGGTGAAACCACTCTCCCACTTTGGTTATTTCAGTTGAATGCTGTTAACACAACTGGGACTACTGTGGCTTTTACTTTCCACATCTTTTTCTAGCACTTCACTTATCCCTTGTCATTTGTCAACTTTTTGATGTAGGAATAAGCGAGAAGTCCTTGGAGAGGGACATTTCTTATTTGGTTTACAGTCTGTTAGACTGTTAGGGCCACTTGGCCCTCCATGGCCGGTTCTTCTGCCCCCACCTAATTGTCCTATGTCTGCTGTGGTAGTTCATTGCCTGCCTAATTCAGGGTCTCTTGACCTCGTCTAAAAAATTAATGCTGGCAACACAAAGTTCAGTAGTGGCAGGGGGAAGTGTAGATGAAGTTGTTGCAGCAGGTTCAAAATCAGATGTGGACTCCCCAGATGTGTAGTTAATAGTGATTATTAGTCTCCTGTGTTTTGTGCGAGTTGTAGAATTAGCATTCATAATAAATAAGCACTGTTTAACCCCTTAAGGACACATGACATGTCTGACATGTCATGATTCCCTTTTATTCCAGAAGTTTGGAATAATTCTAATAGCCTGTAGGTTGAGTGATTCGCTCAACTTGTTTCATTAGATGACTCTTTACAGGAAGTGTTTAGGAAGGGCGTTTAAGTCACATGAAGGGAGGTGTGACTAGGGCTTCATAAACAAAGTGATTTAACTCCTAAATGGTGCAGATGTAAAAGTACAGTAACCCAAAAAGATATTTGTAACATTCAGTTCAAGTCCACTCAAAGTGCTTATGTGGTTGACTGGATTTGAATAATAAAGAGGTGAAATTACTTAAACATTATTAAATAAATGTCTGCTTTGCCTTACCACTGATAGATTTAAATCATACTCATAATTTGCAGTTATTTGCCAAATAATACAGAATTGACATTTTAAAATAGTCTGTGCCCTAGATTGAATATCAGACAATCATTTATCACCTTCAAACTGTAGTGTTTTTGAATGCAATATAATGACTATAATCCCCAAGAATTTTGCTAGGCTAGTGAATTAGTGCCAGTGAAAAGGCATGATCTTACATATTGTCAGAGAACTTAGAACTAATTCATTACCACTCTTAGGGATCAATTTATTACCTTACTGAATACATTAATATAAAAAATATCCTGCAGCATATTAATCTGCTTCTGGTAAGCAGACAGTCGTGCTCTTAAATTGTAGAATTGTGCGAGCAGGTCTGCAATATTGTATCAGTTACAAATGAAAAAGAAAAAAATAAATATATTCCTGCACATCAATTTGGTATTAAAAATATCAGGCAGTTTAACTGAGGAGAAAATCAGAATTAAAATCTGGTTAGGGAAGGCATAAATCTGGTTCTACATAAAGTAGCAGCAAAGGAATGAAGCAAGCCAACACATCCTAGGTGTCTGCTGCAGCTTTCATAAGATTTGCCTTCAAAGTGTATCTGTTACTTTTGGGGGAGTTTTCATATAAGCTGTCACTGGTGGTCTTCACCATCTTTGCTCAGCACATCCTCCCAAAGGAACACTATAGGCTCAGAAACACAAGCATGCATTCCTGACCCTATAGTGTTAAAACCACCATCTAGACCCCTGGCCCCCCTTGCTACCCTAAATATAGTAAAGTCAAGTCTGCAGCTGCTGTCTCTGCCCCTGTCTGCCTCTGAACTGCATCTGGCCTCTGACATCATCAGAAGTGGTGGTCTGAGCCAATCACAATGCTTCCCCATAGGGTTGGCTGAGACTGTCAAGGAGACAGAGCCAGCACAAGTCAAACACAGTCCTGGCAAATCAGCATCTACTTATAGAGATGAATTGACTCAATACATCTCTATGAGGAAAGTTCAGTGTCTGCATGCAGAGGGTGGAGACACTGAATGTTGTGATGCATACTAAGCAGTACTGCCCAAATAAGCACATCTAGCAGCCATCTAAGGAGTGGCCAGTGGAGTTATCACTAGTATGTAATGTAAACTCTGCATTTTCTCTGAAAAGACAGTGTTTACAGCCAAAAGCCTGAAGGGAATGAGTCTACTCACCAGAACAAATGCAATAAGCTGTAGTTGTTCTGGTGACTATAGTGTCCCTTTAAACTCCTGTATTCATCTCCTAGGAGCTGCATCAGTGCTCTACTCTCATGCGCAAGTACTCTATAGATCGATGTCTGAGTTCTACACCCTTCAAATGTGATGACTGCTGGGATTGGACAAAAGTTAAAGGCAGAGCTTAGTAGTCCCTACTCTATCGTATGGTAACTTTATATCATATGTATGTATGTATGTCCGTCCTCCATAGCAAGCCAGTAACCAACCTCATGCTGATGAGTTGCATTAACAATGAAACAGCTGTCCATGAGGGGTTCACTGGCTTTGCTCCTCTTTCTGAGTTGTATACAGCTGACACATACTCCAAGGAAACCATGTATAAAGTGGAATTATGAGAAAACAATGTGGTTCATTTTTTAGCTCATTTGCATATGCCTACCCAGAATCCCTTGCAGTAGTGAGAGCACTGTTAAAGCTTTATGGAGATGCTGACTTAATTTTCCAAAAGAACTTGACACCTGCCCACACTGCCAAAAGCACCAAAGCCTGATTCAATGACCATGGGATTTCTGTGCTTGATTGGCCAGCAAACTCGCCTGACCTGAACCCCAGAGAGAATCTATGGGGCATTGCCAAGAGAAAGATGAGACATGAGACCGAACAATGCAGAAGAGCTGAAGGCAGCTATTGTAGCACCCTGGTCTTCCATAACACCTCAGCAGTGCCACAGGCTGATAGCTTCCATGCCACGTGGCATTGAGGCAGTAATTGCTGCAAAAGGGGCCCAAACCAAGTACTGAGTCCATATGCATGCTTATAATTTTCAGAGGTCCGATATTGTTCTATGTACACTCCTGGTTTTATTGATTGCATGTAATATTCTAATTTACTGAGATTGTGGATTTGGGGTTTTCATGAGCTGTAAGTAGTGTTGTCGCGAACCCGGAATTTTCGGTTCGCGAACGGCGAACGCGAACTTCCGCAAATGTTCGCGAACTGGCGAACCGCGCGAACCGCCATTGACTTCAATGGGCAGGCGAATTTTAAAAACAACAGGGACTCTTTCTGGCCACAATAGTGATGGAAAAGTTGTTTCAAGGGGACTAACACCTGGACTGTGGCATGCCAGAGGGGGATCCATGGCAAAACTCCCATGGAAAATTGCACAGTTGATGCAGAGTCTGCTTTTAATCCATAAAGGGCAGAAATCACCTAACATTGACACCTGTCCTCAAAGCCCAGCCCTGATACACACTGACACAGAGCAGAATAGATACTGTTCCCCCTACATAGGGTCACTTGGCAGATATGGATTGACACCTGTCCTCAAAACCCCTGATACACACTGACACAGAGCAGAATAGGGACTGTTCCCCCTACATAGGGTCACTTGGCAGATATGGATTGACACCTGTCCTCAAAACCCCTGATACACACTGACACAGAGCAGAATAGAGACTGTTCCCTGTCCACAGAGACCATGATACACACTGACACAGAGCAGAATAGGGACTGTTCCCCCTACATAGGGTCACTTGGCAGATATGGATTGACATCTGTCCTCAAAACCCCTGATACACACTGACACAGAGCAGAATAGAGACTGTTCCCTGTCCACAGAGACCATGATACACACTGACACAGAGCAGAATAGGGACTGTTCCCCCTACATAGGGTCACTTGGCAGATATGGATTGACACCTGTCCTCAAAGCCCCTGATACACACTGACACAGAGCAGAATAGGGACTGTTCCCCCTACATAGGGTCACTTGGCAGATATGGATTGACACCTGTCCTCAAAACCCCTGATACACACTGACACAGAGCAGAATAGAGACTGTTCCCTGTCCACAGAGACCATGATACACACTGACACAGAGCAGAATAGGGACTGTTCCCCCTACATAGGGTCACTTGGCAGATATGGATTGACACCTGTCCTCAAAACCCCTGATACACACTGACACAGAGCAGAATAGAGACTGTTCCCTGTCCACAGAGACCATGATACACACTGACACAGAGCAGAATAGGGACTGTTCCCCCTACATAGGGTCACTTGGCAGATATGGATTGACACCTGTCCTCAAAACCCCTGATACACACTTACACAGAGCAGAATAGAGACTGTTCCCTGTCCACAGAGACCATGATACACACTGACACAGAGCAGAATAGGGACTGTTCCCCCTACATAGGGTCACTTGGCAGATATGGATTGACACCTGTTCTCAAAACCCCTGATACACACTGACACAGAGCAGAATAGAGACTGTTCCCTGTCCACAGAGACCATGATACACACTGACACAGAGCAGAATAGGGACTGTTCCCCCTACATAGGGTCCCTTGGCAGATATGGATTGACACCTGTCCTCAAAACCCCTGATACACACTGACACAGAGCAGAATAGAGACTGTTCCCTGTCCACACAGACCATGATACATACTGACAAAGAGCAGAATAGGGACTGTTCCCCCTACATAGGGTCACTTGGCAGATATGGATTGACACCTGTCCTCAAAGCCCCTGATACACACTGACACAGAGCAGAATAGGGACTGTTCCCCCTACATAGGGTCACTTGGCAGATATGGATTGACACCTGTCCTCAAAACCCCTGATACACACTGACACAGAGCAGAATAGAGACTGTTCCCTGTCCACAGAGACCATGATACACACTGACACAGAGCAGAATAGGGACTGTTCCCCCTACATAGGGTCACTTGGCAGATATGGATTGACACCTGTCCTCAAAACCCCTGATACACACTGACACAGAGCAGAATAGAGACTGTTCCCTGTCCACAGAGACCATGATACACACTGACACAGAGCAGAATAGGGACTGTTCCCCCTACATAGGGTCACTTGGCAGATATGGATTGACACCTGTCCTCAAAACCCCTGATACACACTGACACAGAGCAGAATAGAGACTGTTCCCTGTCCACACAGACCATGATACACACTGACACAGAGCAGAATAGGGACTGTTCCCTCTACATAGGGTCACTTGGCAGATATGGATTGACACCTGTCCTCAAAGCCCCTGATACACACTGACACAGAGCAGAATAGGGACTGTTCCCCCTACATAGGGTCACTTGGCAGATATGGATTGACACCTGTCCTCAAAACCCCTGATACACACTGACACAGAGCAGAATAGAGACTGTTCCCTGTCCATAGAGACCATGATACACACTGACACAGAGCAGAATAGGGACTGTTCCCCCTACATAGGGTCACTTGGCAGATATGGATTGACACCTGTCCTCAAAACCCCTGATACACACTGACACAAAGCAGAATAGAGACTGTTCCCCCTACATAGGGTCACTTGGCAGATATGGATTGACACCTGTCCTCAAAACCCCTGATACACACTGACACAGAGCAGAATAGAGACTGTTCCCCGTCCACAGAGACCATGATACACACTGACACAGAGCAGAATAGAGACTGTTCCCCCTACAAAGGGTCACTTGGCAGGTATGGATTGACACCTGTCCTCAAAGCCCCTGATACACACTGGGGGGAGCTACTGTCCTCCCCAACCCCTGTGCGGTGGGTGGGAGCCATAAATCACAATGGGGTGACCTACTGTCCTCCCCCCCTCGGCCCCCACCCCTGCGCGGTGGGTGGGGGGCATAAATCACAATGGGGGGCCTACTTTCCTCCCCCCCGGCCCCCATCCCTGCGCGGTGGGTGGGGGGCATAAATCACAATGGGACGGACCTACTGATAGGAGTGGAGTATTGTTCATATCAGTTTAATACCTTCCGCGTCTCCTATCAGTGGACGTGTAAATGGCAGAGATTTTTAATTGTTGAATCACCTCCCCTTTTTAGGCCAAGGTGGGAAGATGCTTAGACCACTGGCAGGGCCGGTGCAAGGATTTTTGCCGCCCTAGGCAAAAAAAAAATTGCCGCCCCCCCCCCATATGTCCAGCCCACCATGTGACATCACAATGCCCCGCCCATATGCTCTGCCATATGGGCCAACGCCAGTCTTCACAAAGTGTCTTATCTGAAAAGACAGTGTGTTTACATTAAAAAGCCTACATTATGCTGTAGTGCTTCTGGTGACTATAGTATCCATTTAATGTGAGGTAAATTAGAGATTAGTGCCACTAATAATATATTGGATTGCCTACTTACCACCAGATGAGGACAAGAGGCTGATGATGGGCTCAGTCTGGCTCCACAGGTCTGGTGTAGAAGAGGCTCTCTGGAGACTGTTTTTAACAGTGCTCACAACAATTAACGAACAGGAAGCAGCTCCATTTTTTAGGGCCCCTTACACAGCTCAAGGTCTGGGCCCCCAGGGGGCATACGCCTACAATGCCCACCCATAAATCCACCTACATGGCCCATCCATGAGTTGGGGATGTTTTATGTGTGCAATATGTGTAAGGGATGTAGTGTGTTTATAGGGGATGTAGTGTGTGTTTGCGTGTAAGGAATGCATTGTATGTTTCTGTGTGTGTGTGTGTGTGTGTAAGGGGTGCAAGGTTTGTTTCTGTGTATGTAATTGAATGCAGTGTGTGTCTGTAAGGGGTGCATTAATTATGTAAGAGAACGTAAGGGATGAATTGTGTGTTTCGGGTGTGTCTGTGTGTGAGTAGGAATGCATTGTATGTTTCTGTGTGTGTGTGGGGGGGATGCATTGTGTATGTGTGTAGTGTAAAAGAGAGGGTTTGTGGGGTAGGATAGGGACTGAGATGGGAACAGCTGTCTTTTTTAAAAAAAATTCATAGTGCTCTCCCCTCAATTTTTGATTTCCCCTTCCCTTCTGTCCCTCCGTGTTCTCCCCTTCTGTCACTTAGTGCTCTCCCTTGGCCCCCTGTCCCTCTGCGGTCCCCCTTGGTGGTCTTCTCACTCCCCCCTCCCCCCTTAGTGGTCCTCCCTCTCCCAAACCCTTAGTGGTCCTCCCTCTCCCAAACCCCTTAGTAGACCTTCCCCTACTCCCCCGACCCCCTTAGTGGTAATCACCCTCCTCCCCTCTCCTTAGTAGTCCTCCCTCCTTACCCCCCTTTGGTGGTCCTTCCCCCCCTTAGTGGTCCTTATCCCCCCTCCCCTAGTGGTCCTTATCCCCCCCAACCTCCCATAGTGGTCCTTATCCCCCCTCCCTCCCCTAGTGGTCCTTATCCCCCTCCCCTAGTGGTCCTTATCCCCCCTCCCCTAGTGGTCCTTATCCCCCCCTCCCCTAGTGGTCCTTATCCCCCCTCCCCTAGTGGTCCTTATCCCCCCTCCCCTAGTGGTCCTTATCCCCCCTCCCCTAGTGGTCATTATCCCCCCCAACCTCCCATAGTGGTCCTTACCCCCCCCCCCCTCCCATAGTGGTCCTTACCCCCCCTCCCTCCCTCCCATAGTGGTCCTTATCCCCCCTCCCTCCCATAGTGGTCCTTATCCCCCTCCCTCCCATAGTGGTCCTTATCCCCCCTCCCTCCCATAGTGCTCCTTATCCCCCCCTCCCATAGTGCTTCTTATCCCCCCTCCCATAGTGCTCCTTATCCCCCCCTCCCATAGTGCTCCTTATCCCCCCCATCCCTCCCCTAGTGGTCCTTATAACCCCCCATCCCTCCCCTAGTGGTCCTTATACCCCCCCATCCCTCCCCTAGTGGTCATTATACCCCCCTCCCCTAGTGGTCTATACCCCCCCTCCCCTAGTGGTCCTTATACCCCCCCTCCCTTAGTGGTCCTTATACCCCCCCTCCCTTAGTGGTCCTTATACCCCACCATAGTGGTCCCTATAGCGGAGGCTGTACAAGATTGGGTATCCTGTGTTAGCCAGTCAACTAAGTCCTCAGAACTTTTCAAGTTCAGGGTACGTGGCTTCTGAAAACTGGGCATTATTCTAGGGCAAAAGGGAATCACAGCACCACGACCACGACGGCCCCTGCGGGGTGGCCTGCCTCTGCCTGTCATTTTTTTGGGGATTAGTGGTACTATGCGTGCAAGCTACTGTGAGACCAGATATGATTGGCAATGTGCACTGGAACAGTTCTGCAGAGCACACGCTGAAGGAAGGCCTGACAGAGCCGCTTGAAGACAAGTAACTGCTATTCAATCTATAACAGTGAAAAACAAATTTTGGTTTTAAAAGCACGCTATAGAGACACCAAATATGATTGGCAACTGTCAAAGCACGCTGGAACAGGTCTACAGAGCACACGCTGAAGTAGGCCTGACACCCAGACGCTTGCAGACAACTAACTGATCTTCTATTACAGTGAAAAAAAATGATTTCTTTAAAATCTAAAGCTTAAGCTATTGTTAAAACAGATATGAGTGGTGGCACTGACTGTGCAAATGGGCAAGGCATCCAACCTGACACAGAAGCTGGCAGGCAGGCAACTGCTCTTCTATTACAGTGAAAACAAATTGTTTATTTTAAATGTTAAGCTTAACCAATTGTTAAAACAGATATGAGTGGTGGCACTGGGCAAGTAGGCACAGTATCCAATGTGAACCTCACACAGAAGCTGGCAGGCAGGCAACTGCTCTTCTATTACAGTGAAAAAAAATATTTATTTTAAATGTAAAGCTTAACCAATTGTTAAAACAGATATGAGTGGTGGCACTGGGCAAGTAGGCACAGTATCCAATGTGAACCTCACACAGAAGCTGGCAGGCAGGCAACTGCTCTTCTATTACAGTGAAAACAAAATATTTATTTTAAATGTAAAGCTTAACCAATTGTTAAAACAGATATGAGTGGTGGCACTGGGCAAGTAGGCACAGTATCCAATGTGAACCTCACACAGAAGCTGGCAGGCAGGCAACTGCTCTTCTATTACAGTGGAAACAAAATTTTGTTGTAAAAGCACGCTATAGAGACACAAGATATGAGTGGCAACTGTCAAAGCACGCTGGCACAGGTCTGCAGAGCACACGCTGAAGTAGGCCTGACACCCAGACGCTTGCAGACAACTAACTGCTCTTCTATTACAGTGAAAAAAAAAAAATTATTTTAAATGTAAAGCTTAACCAATTGTTAAAACAGATATGAGTGGTGGCACTGGGCAAGTAGGCACAGTATCCAATGTGAACCTCACACAGAAGCTGGCAGGCAGGCAACTGCTCTTCTATTACAGTGGAAACAAAATTTTGGTTGTAAAAGCACGCTATAGAGACACAAGATATGAGTGGCAACTGTCAAAGCACGTTGGCACAGGTCTGCAGAGCACACGCTGAAGTAGGCCTGACACCCAGACGCTTGCAGACAACTAACTGCTCTTCTATTACAGTGAAAAAAAAATATTTATTTTAAATGTAAAGCTTAACCAATTGTTAAAACAGATATGAGTGGTGGCACTGGGCAAGTAGGCACAGTATCCAATGTGAACCTCACACAGAAGCTGGCGGGCAGGCAACTGCTCTTCTATTACAGTGAAAAAAAAATATTTATTTTAAATGTAAAGCTTAACCAATTGTTAAAACAGATATGAGTGGTGGCACTGGGCAAGTAGGCACAGTATCCAATGTGAACCTCACACAGAAGCTGGCAGGCAGGCAACTGCTCTTCTATTACAGTGAAAAAAAAATATTTATTTTAAATGTAAAGCTTAACCAATTGTTAAAACAGATATGAGTGGTGGCACTGGGCAAGTAGGCACAGTATCCAATGTGAACCTCACACAGAAGCTGGCAGGCAGGCAACTGCTCTTCTATTACAGTGGAAACAAAATTTTGGTTGTAAAAGCACGCTATAGAGACACAAGATATGAGTGGCAACTGTCAAAGTACGCTGGCAGGGTTGTGCAGGGCACACGCTGAAGGAAGGCCTGACAGAGACGCTTGAAGGACACTGACTGTCTGCTATTAGCTTACACTGGAAACCTTTTTTCTTTGTAAAAGCACGCTAAAGAGACACCAGATATGATTGGCAACTGTCAAAGCACGCTGGCACAGGTCTGCAGAGCACACGCTGAAGTAGGCCTGACACCCAGATGCTTGCAGACAACTAACTGATCTTCTATTACAGTGAAAAAAAATGATTTCTTTAAAATCTAAAGCTTAAGCTATTGTTAAAACAGATATGAGTGGTGGCACTGACTATGCAAATGGGCAAGGCATCCAACCTGACACAGAAGCTGGCAGGCAGGCAACTGCTCTTCTATTACAGTGAAAAAAAATTATTTATTTTAAATCTAAAGCTTAACCAATTGTTAAAACAGATATGAGTGGTGGCACTGGGCTAGTGGGCACAGTATCCAATGTGAACCTCACACAGAAGCTGGCAGGCAGGCAGGCAACTGCTCTTCTATTACAGTGAAAAAAATTATTTATTTAAAATCTAAAGCTTAACCAATTGTTAAAACAGATATGAGTGGTGGCACTGACTGTGCAAATGGGCAAGGCATCCAACCTGACACAGAAGCTGGCAGGCAGGCAACTGCTCTTCTATTACAGTGAAAAAAAAATATTTATTTTAAATCTAAAGCTTAACCAATTGTTAAAACAGATATGAGTGGTGGCACTGGGCAAGTGGGCACAGTATCCAATGTGAACCTCACACAGAAGCTGGCAGGCAGGCAACTGCTCTTCTATTACAGTGAAAAAAAATATATTTATTTTAAATGTAAAGCTTAACCTATTGTTAAAACAGATATGAGTGGTGGCACTGGGCAAGTAGGCACAGTATCCAATGTGAACCTCACACAGAATCTGGCAGGCAGGCACCTGCAATTACATTACACAGGAAAAAAAAAAAAAAAAAGCAGCCTGATGTTATAGCCCTAAAAAGGGCTTTTTGGGGTGCTGTCCTTACAGCAGAGATCAGATGAGTCCTTCAGGATTGTAGTGGACACTGAATACCCTAGCCTAGCTATCAATGTCCCTATCTAATCGGCAGCAGCTAAACTTTCCCTCCTCTCACTAAGCATGCATCTTCCGAATGAATCAAAAATGGATGCTGGGAGGGAGGTTGGAGGGTGTGGAAGGGAGGGAGTGCTGCTGATTGGCTGGAATGTGTCTGCTGACCGAGAGGCACAGGGTCAAAGTTTGCCCAATGATGACGAATAGGGGGCGGATCGAACTGCGCATGTGTCCGCCCGCCGCGGCGAACGCGAACACGCTAATTTCGCCGGGAACTGTTCGCCGGCGGACAGTTCGGTACATCACTAGCTGTAAGCCATAATCATTGCACTTATGACAAATCACGGCTTGAACTATCTTGCTTTGCATGTAATGCATCTATCTCATATATTAGTTTCCCCTTTTACATTGCATTACTGCAATAAATGAACTTGTGCACGATATTCTAATTTTTCGAGTATCACCTGTGTGTGTGTGTATATATATATATATATATATATATATATATATATATATATATATATATAGGTAATAGCTTGGCACTCTCCTAAAAAATATATAATAGGATACCTGCCTGGGTGCAATCCACGTTGCGTTGCATATATAAACAATAAGTAATATAGGATGCACTCACAGGACGTGGTGAAAAAATCTTGTTGTTTTATTTAATCCAGGTGTAAACCCAAAACCGACGTCGGTTTTGGGTTTACACCTGGATTAAATAAAACAACAAGATTTTATCACCAAGTCCTGTGAGTGCATCCTATATTCCTTATTGTTTATATATATATATATGTATATATATATATATATATATATATATATATATATATATATATATATGTATATATATATATATATATATATATTTATATAGTGTATATATTTATTAGGGTGACCACATTTTGAAAATGCCACTCAGGGATACTTCCTTGCCCCTCCAGGACCCCCGCATTACACCGGACACAGCGGCATAGCGTCGGTTTCAGCGTCCATTCCCCCCCATTTTTATATCCCCCCCATATTTCATGTACACTCCCCATTTCATGCCCATCCTCCCCATATTTCATGTCCCATATTTCATATCACCCCCATATTTCATGTCCATTCCCCCATATTTCATATCCCCCATATTTCATGTCCATTCCCCCCATTTCATGTCTATTCCCCCATCCCATGTCCATCCTCCCCATATTTTATGTCCCATATTTCATATCTCCCAATATTTCATGTCCATTCCCCCATATTTCATAT
This sequence comes from Pelobates fuscus, assembly GCF_036172605.1. Taxonomy (NCBI): domain Eukaryota; kingdom Metazoa; phylum Chordata; class Amphibia; order Anura; family Pelobatidae; genus Pelobates; species Pelobates fuscus. Next base: position 87,138,833 of record NC_086324.1, read on the forward strand.
ACCCCCCATATTTCATGTCCACCCCCCACTTCATGTCTATTCCCCCATTTCATGTCCACCTCCTGCACCCACTACTGTACTAGTGAGTCCATGATGAAGATTTCACCCCCTCCCTCATTTCATGCACCTACCTGGTCCTGGAAGCTCCCCTCTTTTCTCCCGTGCAGCCGTCTGCGCGTTATCGTATGTGACCTCACTTCCTCACAGTGCTCGGAGTTAAGGGAGAGCACAACACTGGCAGGCAGCAAAAGGGGGCCCGTGGACATGGCATTGTTGGAGAAGCCGGCGGGCCCCCTCTTCACTAATATGGGGCCCAGCTCATTCCGGGACATGTCCCAGAATGAAAGTGCCCGGGACTCGGGACAGACCCACAAAATGTGGGACTGTCCCGGGCGATCCGGGACACGTCGGCACCCTAATATATATAAATGACACAGTCGCTTTAAGGTATAGGACATCTATGCAGTGTTTTTCACAAAGTATGAATAGGCATGAATTAATTTTAAGTCAAAATAGTCGAGTTAAAAAATTATCCAGGTTACTGTGTATTCTGTTTGGCTATTTTGGTCAAATATTTGTAATCAAACCGAATTTCTATCAATTCACTCTTAACTGAGTAACTGCAATTGAGATTGCAATTTAGAACAGTTTCCTAATTTATAGGAGAAATATTAGGTATTTTCTAGTTGTACATATCTTTTCAATACATTTGATTTGACTGCAGAGTTCTCCAGTCTTTCTTGCAGATGGTTAAGCAAGGTCTTAACCAAATGTCATCTGACATCACCCCTACACTTGCTACCCTTCTACTTATCCCCTGTACTTAACTCCTGCTCCAATGAAAGGTCATGTCCTGTTTGACAATATAAACCTACAGATACACATATTTTGGAAAAACAATTTTAAATACGTCACCATCTAGCCCCCCAGGGCCCCTCATGCCTCCATAAATATAACATAATCTTACTTGTATTCAAGCCTGAAGCTGTAGCTCTGCATGCTGTTTGATTCAGAAAAACAAGGTGTCTGCTGACATCATCAGAAGTGGTAGCCTGATCCAATCACAATGCTTCCCCATAGGATTGGCTGAGACTGACAAAGAGGCAGATCAGGGGTAGAGCCAGCAAAATTAAAACACAGCCTTGGCCAATTCGCAACTCCTCATAGAGATGAACTGAATCAATGAATCTCTATGAGGAAAGTTCAGTATCTGCATGCAGAGTGAGGAGATACTGAATGTTTGGATGCATTTTAGGCAGCCATGACCCATGAAGGATTGCTAACAGCCATCTAAGGAGTGGCCAGTGAAGTTATCACTAGGCTGTAATGTAAACACTGCATTTTCTCTAAAAAGACAGTGTTTATAGCAAAAAGCCTGAAGGTAAGGATTCTACTCACCAGAATAAATTCAACAAGCTGTAATTTTTCTGGTGACTGTCCTCCCCCTCAGGCCCCCACCTCTGTGCAGCGGGTGGGGGCCATAATGATAATGAGGGGGGGACCTACTGTCCTCCCCCCCGGACTCCACCCCTGGGTGGCAGGTGGGGGCCATAAAGATAATGAGGGGGGACCTACTGTCCACCCCCTCTCCGGCCCCCACCCCTGGGCGGCGGATGGGGGCCATAAAGATAATGAGGGGGGACCTACTGTCCTCCCCCTCTCCGGCCCCCAGCCCTGGGCGGCGGGTGGGGGCCATAATGATAATGAGGGAGGGGGCTACTGTCCTCCCCCTCTGGCACCCACCCTTGGGCGGCGGGTGGGGGCAAGAAAGATAATGAGGGGGGACCTACTCTCCTCCCCCTCTCCAGCCCACACCACTGTGCGGCGGGTGGGGGCCCTAAAAAAAACAAAATAAGGAGGGAACCTACTGTCCCACCCCCCCGGCCCACACCCCTGAGCGGTGGGTGGGGCCCTAAAAACAACAATAAGGGGGGGACCTACTGTCCCCCCCTGGCCGCCACCCCTGAGCGGTGGGTGGGGGCCCTAAATACTAATAAGGGGTGGGACCTAATGTCCTCCCCTTCGCACCCACCCCTGAGCAAAATTATTATCCCCCTACCTACCCCCCTCACCCTAAAAATAATGAGGGGGGGACCTTTAACTAAGAACCTGTAAAAAAAAATTAGAAAAAAACAACTTACCATTCGATGTTTTCTTTCTTCTAAAATCTTCTTTTTTCAGCCCCCAAAAAGGCCAAATAAAAAACCATAATAACCGACGCAATAAAAAAAAAAAAAAAAAACGAGCGCAAAAAAAACCGGGTAGCAGCTGCCACGCTTTGCAACCCGGCCCGTGTGGCAAACCGCCGGGGCTGCATGTCAAGGGGTCCATCGGGTGGCCCATGCTGTCAGGGCCACCCGATGGACATGGATTTTAAGGGGGCCCGGTCTGCGCTGAGCGCTTTAAGTGCGCAACCGGGCCCCCTGTGATGAGATCATCACACGCTGGGAGGAAGTGACCGCACGTCACTCCTCCCAGCATACTGAGAGCCCGTGCAGGAGGAAACTGAAAGGAGGAGGGAGTCAGAGTGGGAACTCTGACTCCCATCAGGCTGAGCCACCACTGGACCCACACATGGTAGGAAACATTTTGTGTATGTTTGTCTCTGTTTGTGAGTATGTATGTCTGTGTCAGTATCTGTGTGTATGTCTGTGTATGTGTGTGTGTGTATCTGTATGTATGTCTGTGTCTCTGTATGTGTGTATGTATGTCTGTGTCTGTGTGTATCAGACCAGACTCTGGCACTCAACCCCAAAAAAAGTATATAAAATGTGTATTACCAGGGTGCCTCCAGGCCAATAGATAAAAAGGTGAAAATCAGGAGCACTCGCTTGGATTTTTCAAATGTGAATAAACTGTTTAATCACAACTCAGCATCAACGTTTCGACCCTTCAGGGTCTTTATCAAGATAGTGATAATGCACATAGAATACAAATATATACATAATAATAATTGGTTAACTTACCCCACCTGTGTGAAGTGATTCCGGAAGTGAAACTAGCCGGACGGAGTGTGTGTGTAGTAATGAGGACGTCCACATCATGACGTTCATACGTGCGTGCGTGATGACGTGCGTGCGTGATGACGTACATGCGTGCGTGCGTGATGACGTGCGTGCGGCAAAACGTGCCCCCCCGCGTGATGACGTCATCACGGGTAGTGTATAGCGTAACCCTGTGTCTGTGTGTATGTATGTCTGTGTCTCTGTATGTGTGTATGTATGTCTGTGTCTGTGTCTCTGTATGTGTGTATGTATGTCTGTGTCTCTGTATGTGTGTATGTCTGTGTATGTGTGTGTGTATCTGTATGTATGTCTGTGTCTCTGTATGTGTGTATGTATGTCTGTGTCTGTGTCTCTGTATGTGTGTATGTATGTCTGTGTCTCTGTATGTGTGTATGTCTGTGTATGTGTGTGTATCTGTATGTATGTCTGTGTCTCTGTGTGTGTGTGTATGTCTGTGTGTGTCTGTGTCTGTATGTATGTATGTGTCTTTGTCTCTGTATGTGTGGGTGTGTGTGTATCTGTATGTATGTCTGTGTATGTATGTTTGTGTCTGTGTCTCTGTATGTAAGCATGATTGTGTGTCTGTGTCTCTGTATTTGTGTATGATTGTGTGTCTGTGTCTCTGTGTGTGTGTCTGTTTCTGTATGTGTGTATCTGTATGTCTGTGTATGTATGTGTGTCTGTGTCTCTGTATGTATGTGTGTGTCTGTGTCTCTGTATGTGTCTGTGTGTGTCTCTGTATGTGTGTCTGCGTGTGTGTCTCTGTATGTATGTGTCTGCGTGTGTGTCTTTGTATGTATGTGTCTGTCGGGGTTGTGTGTATGTGTTTGTGTCTGTATGTATGTGTCGGGGGGAAGGGCTCACAGTCAGGGGGAGAGGTTCACGGTAGGGGGGGGGGGCCACGGACCAGTTTCGCACCGGGGCCCCATGGAGTGTGTGTACGCCACTGGGAAGGCTTATAAAGCCTTGCCACGCCCTGCAATTAGGCTAAGAACACTCTTATTGGCTGGTTTAAGCCAATCAGAGTGCTCTTTGTCATTTTACACAGCGTGGGAAAATTCCAAAGAACTTTCCCACGCTGTGTAAAATGACACAGAGCACTGTGATTGGATGGATTTCAAGCCATCCCATCACAGTGCTCTTTGTCATTTTACACAGCGTGGGAAAGTTCTTTGGAATTTTCCCACGCTGTATAAAATGACAAAGAGCACTCTGATTGGCTTAAACCAGCCAATCAGAGTGTTCTTAACCTAATTGCAGGGCGTGGCAAGGCTTATTTGGCCTTTTTTGGGGCTGGAAAAAGAAGATTTTAGAAGAAAGAAAACATCGAATGGTAAGTTGTTTTTTAAAAATTTTTTTTACAGATTCTTAGTTAAAGGTCCCCCCTCAGTAGGTCCCCCCTTATTGTTTTTTTAGGTCCCCCACCCACCGCTCAGGGGTGGGGACTGGGGGGGGGGGGCAGTAGGTCCCCCCCTCATTATTTTTATTCCCCTATATAACATTGTTTGGTAATTAGTGAATATTCCCCTATATAACCATGTTTGGCATTTAGTGAATATTCCCCTATGTAAAATTTTTTGGCATTTAGTGAATATTCCCCTATATACCAATGTTTGGCATTTAGAATAAAAAAAAATAATAATAATAAAAAATAAAAAAAATTATTGCAGCTTCCGAATGAATCTAAATTGTATGATGTCCAGTAGGTGGGAGGGTCTGCTAGGGAGGGTCTGCTGCTGATTGGCTGTAATGTGTCTGCTGACTGTGAGGTACAGGGTCAAAGTTTACTCAATGATGACGAATAGGGGGCGGACCGAACATCGCATGTGTTCGCCCGCGGTGGCGAACGCGAACATGCTATGTTCGCCAGGAACTATTCGCCAGCGAATAGTTCGGGACATCACTAATGATAACCCTAGAATACATTTTATTTGGTTAATTAAACAATTTACTAAGTCTTTACTGGCAAAGATTAATATGTCTACATGCAGTCAATGTCTAAAATAGTTTTATTTAGACAACAAATGCATTGTCACTGTTTGTTTTCACACCTATAACCTATGTATTAGAAGTTAGGCATGCTACTCACCTTCTACCACCACTCCATATTGTCACAGCATTGAATTTTTATTTTTTATATATATAAATTGCTCTTATTTCTACTTATTTTAAAAACTACATGAATGTCTTGGAAGTAAATAACTCCCTATGGACAAGTGCATTCTCACATAAACATAGTTAATCCAAAGAACAAAAATAAATGCATACTGAGATTTGTGAAATTGCATTTCTGTAAATATAGGTCACATGTTGTATTTTCCCAAACTGAACTCTTTGGGCAATGTTTAAAGTCCTTTTTTTGCTGCCTGCTTGCTAAGAACATGAAATGCAAGGGAAAAAATATGTTGTTAATTTATTTCATGTCAGATTCAATTTGTCTGAAATATTTCTTGAAACACTGCAAATTTGCCTGAAGGTATATTTAGGCAAAATGTTTTGGAAAAGCTGTTTTACTCTTTATTGCTGAGAATAAAACTTTATTTTTATTTATTTTTTATTAACGACGGTTATGTATGAATCTACATAACTACTCTTGGGTTATAGAAAGGGCATTATTTGTGTATTACAATAGACTGCTCATAACCAAGCATTTATTTTGTTTTACGATACGATTACACTCTTAATTAAATGGCTTGTGTTCAAGTATAATTAATACCAGTCCTGAATAATGAAGCAGGAAAAGGCTCATAGATTATGTTGTACATAAAGATTTACCATACAACTTAATAAACACAAGCTATTTCAGGTTAGAACTTGCCAGAAATATTCAGAGGTTGCTCATGCACCACAAAACATAATGCAGATATGAAATCAGGTATGCCAAGGTATATTTAAATGTTTAAGAAAAAAATCATATTAGAGATTATTCACAAAACCTACTTTTAAGAAATTAGTATTTGAAAATTAGCATAATTCACAAAAACATATTTATTTAACATAATTCATAATTTACACAAAAAACACTGTCCCAAAGTGACCTTGATTTGAAGATCTCTAATGAATATTATAGATGTGCCATTTCCCAGAGCACGTGCCTTGTCACTGTGACATCAACTATGTCAAGACTTCTCATTCAACTAGAAGACATAATAGGCTCTTCTAAAACATGTTTAATAAAAGCCTTCTTTGGTCTTGTTATTTTAAGCTTCTAATGGTATGTAAAAGATTCTTAAAGGAACACTTAATTGCCCCATTTTTAAAATAAAATCACATTAGATTTACCCCCAAATAAAACATGTATGCATTTATGTATTTATGCATTCTTTGTCATTGAGGGAATATCTAAAACAGCTCACAGAAGCTGCAGATCTCTTGTCTGCAGTCTTTGCAAGCCATCTCCTCCCACTGACTATTGTTGGGATATACTCCAATCAGATACTTCTCATTAAGAAGCTTCTGTGCTGGAGTTGCTCACACAAGTACAAACAGTTTTTGCTTTGCAATGCTTTTCATTGAGCTGTTATACAGCACATTGGGGAGGAAGCAATACATGTGTGTGTGCTAGCACAATGAGTCTGCCCCTAATTTTAGCTCTGTGGAGCTAATTGAACCAGAAGAAAACCTCACAGACTTTCTGATTGACAGCCAATGAGTTGTTTCAACCCCCAGTTTCAAAAGTGGCCATTTCTATTGAAATTGGTACTTTTATAAACTGTTGAAAATGTGACAGGCTCAAGATACATAAAGCACTTCAGCGAAGCTAATGGGCAGATGGGCCCTCCCTAGTTCTTGTTGAAACAACAACACCATCTACTGTTGCAAGGACCAACGATAAGTGATTGTCAAATAAAATCTTGTAGTTTCCACCTCCCTTTGATGGATGGCGATGCTGCTAATAGACTGTTTATGTTGTATTTATGGTTTTAAATGCATCAGGGCATGATGTCTCATTATCTCAGGGCTTGAGCACATGCTCAAGTGAGCAGAGTCCATTATGTTTAAATAAGTTGTTAAGCACACCCATCATAAAGAACCTGAGGTAAACGGGTTAAAATGATCCCGATAGATAATGGTGAATATAAAAAGAAATAACTTGTATTGATATAACCTCTTTATCCCATTGAGACTCAAAGCACGTCTCAGTGCATGCCTTTATAATTAATTGAATCAACATCTGAATAATAATAGATGTTATTTGTGGCAGACTGCTTGGTACCTCCGCCAAACACGCCTGTTGCTTCCCATCCTGGAACAGGGTCCTGGATCCAACTTCCAGTGATCAAAGCTCTACTGCAGAGAGAATAGCTGTGTTGTGATTATAGCTGCAACATGATTAGAGCTCTGGAGTGATTATAGCCTCCCCCCACAGACATTAGACGAGACTTAATGCTGGGAGTGAACTTGTTTAGTGAGGCATGGTACAGGCAATTTATACACAGACCCCCAGCAGGGGTTCTCCATAAAATTCAATGCAGACTCCTCCCAGAGTCTCTGTGTCTAGGAGATAATTGAGTGTACTTTGCTTTAACTAATTTTCTGTGGCCACCCAGCCAAACACTTGGGATGACAAGGTGTGAAACAATGATGGAGGTGTCAGGAGACGTGGTTGGCAATTTGTGGGTTTGTTCGGTAACCGAACTGAAGAAGGGTTAAACGTGCAAAGAGTATTTTAAGGGTCAGTTACATAGCCCATAGTCCTTGGGCCGGTGACTAGCTACCAGGCTCCTCCAGGAGCTTGTGGCATTGGCATATTTGCCACATTATTATTATTATTCAATTGATGGCACTCATTTATTGACCTTGGAAGGATCGAGGGCTGAGTTACGCTTGTCATGATTTGAACCTTTGACCTTGTATTTTTAAACAGGCTCTGTAATCAGGGAAGTTACCAACTGATCTATCTATCCTGCCTTTTAGAACAATGCAGGTTCTTTCTTCATGCTGTAGACATGAATTATATATTTTTTTCATTTGCATGTTTTATTGATTTTTTTTTTAAAGGGGAGAGGGTACAGAAAAAAGAAAGGGGGGTATAATATTTTAATTAACAATATATCAACTTATTTTGATGTCTGCCTCTTGGGCAAAACCATTATTTACATGGGGTATTTCTATAATTGGAGTAAGTAGCATATTAAGAATGTGGGGTCTTCTAGAAAATCCCCCACAAATATACAATGCCATGTCATAAGATTTTATTTGACAGAGAACTGTCTACATTCCAGATGTTTACATCAGTCAGAGTTGTGCTAATTAATAAAAAAAACAAAAAAACTTATTTTAATACATAATATATTTCCTTAAATCTGCTATGTGTTGTAATTTGAATGTTTTATGACCTTGGTGTCTGGGAACACTTAATCCTCTTTACAGAAGTTAAATTAGTTAAATATATAAGCCAAACCTGCACTTCCTGGCAGGAACTCAGAGTGAACTGTTGTATGTATCTCAACAATATCTGTAATGAATAAAAACTGTGGTTTTGGTCCAGTTTTAAATCTGTAGATATGTTTATTTTGGAAAATGTAAAAATTGTGTATTTACATCTTTAAAATATGTTCTTATTCTGTCAAACGTAACTTCTTAAATTCTGATTTGCATATTTTCCCTTATCAAATTCGTGGTCGATGTCAACTAAAATTTTAAATATTACATATATATTTTACATATCATTCAAACAGAGTGGGCAGTGTTTTAGAATTGTATATATCCTATTTCTATTTATTATTTAATACAAAATGCACTTGTTAGTATTAATATTTACAGTATTGTGACTAAATTTGTATAAAACACCATCATATTCCAAACAGCTGAACAATGGACCATAAATGAAGATGGATAAAATTACCTAAAATGTAAAAAAAAAAAAATGTATTGAAACTGAAGCTGCTTAGTTTCTAAAGTCTAGATAGTGAGAGAAAAGATATAGGTAAGTGAATTAAATGGGAAAAGGATTCTGTGGGACCATTTCGTTTGAATGTCTTCCTAAAGGATTTCTGAAAGGACTGAGATCTAATGGAGTGAGGAATTGAATTCCATATAAATGTTGCAGTCTTAGAGAAGTTTTGTAGTACTGAATTGAAGGTACAAGTTCAAACTGAGGACAAGTACTGGCTAATTTTAGGGAACATGATTGGACCTGCTTGCCTAATACCTATTGAAAAAAAAATTAATTTGAGTTGTTGCTATATAGAGCCTTGCTTGTGAGAACTAGAGGTTCAGATGAAACCTAGATATCAAAAGTAACACCATTATAGTGACAAAGGGATGATCGTGAGAGGGTCAGGAGGTCAGGTAGATAGATTTTGCAATGGCATTTCTTATGGACCATAAAGAGGCATTCTAGGCATTAGTAATATCAATTAAAACCCTGAATCAGCAGTAATTATGGGAAATAATTGGATAATGAGCAATGGGTCTATCATCAAGAATTAAGAAGAAGTAAATATCAACTATCGTTTCAAAATGAAATTAAGAAGAATTTGCGAATTGACTGGGTGTGGTTAGTTAAAGAGAGGATGGATTTAATGGTACAAAAGCTAACCTGAAAATACACTAACAAAGATACATGTTATATGGAAGAAAAACAAGAAGTTCTCTTTGGAGAGATTGGGTGTAAAAAAGTAAGCAGTCACCCCAGCGAGATGGAGAAGGAGCAGCAGATGGCATAAAAGAAAACAATAGTGGTGGAGACACCAGTGCATCCCCTTGATTTAGATGCTGATGCTAGTAGGTAGGGTCCTTGTTCAAGTGAAATATTTTGTCAGATAAACCAGCGAGAACCTTAGCAGGAATGCCATCTGAAACATCAGGGCCACTCACAAAGCCACTTGCCATCACCTGCCATCCAAAACACATACAGCCAGACACTTACACACTGATACAGCGACAAACAAGTACACATGGTCAGACACAGGTACACACTATTAGACAAATACATTAACATAAACACAGAGTCAGAATCCATAAACACACACATACTTGGCCAGGTTCACGTTATCCCTTGACATCATAGAGCTTGGTTGCTTCTAAGTGTGTGTGTGGTTGGAGATATTCTGGAGAGTTTTACAGAAGCTTCAACTGTCTAAGAGTTCTTTTTTACTGTTACAGGTAAGATTCATCTGTAGGAAAAGGTTACTGACTGCACAAGGTTTGATTTCCTGTTGGTAATTATAAGGCATTTGATTGGATTAGGTAGCTACTTGCTATTGATTGCTATTTAAATTAGCTATTGTTTGCTAATAAGCAGAGGCCTACCCAGGTGTTAAACATTCCTAGTGGGAGGTGATTTTAGGAGTATATAAGGGTAGTTGTCATTAGCTTGGCTAATAGAGCTTGGTTGCTTCATCTAAGTGTGTGTGTGGTTGGAGATATTCTGGAGATAACCTGGAGGTAATCCGAGGTATTCAGGAGGATAAATAAAAAGTTAAGGTTTGTTTGATTTAAATTATTCACCTCATTGGAATGGCAGACTTAGTTCAGTGTAATAGTTGCTTTGCATTTGTTTCACGTTCAACTTTTTGGAGGTTTGGTTGTTGTCTAATCTGTAGACAGTTCTCTATTTTGTGGCAGGAGATTGTATTTTTGAAGTCTGAGATTTGTAAATTATCTGGTAAACAAACTCAGGCTGGAACTGCTGCAAAGCCACTGCCGCAGAGACATACTAGGAATGGCAGATGGATTACTGTAGGATCTGGTAGACTTGGAGTTGTGGATAAAAGGCATATTGCACAGTCTGTTGCTCTACATAATTCATTTTCTGCACTTTCAGAGTGTAGTGGTGTTGTGCAGAGAGGCACTGAGGCTAGTGGTGTTGTGCAGAGAGGCACTGAGGCTAGTGGTGTTGTGCAGAGAGGCACTGAGGCTAGTGGTGTTGTGCAGAGAGGCACTGAGGCTAGTGGTGTTGTGCAGAGAGGCACTGAGGCTAGTGGTGTTGTGCAGAGAGGCACTGAGGCTAGTGGTGTTGTGCAGAGAGGCACTGAGGCTAGTGGTGTTGTGCAGAGAGGCACTGAGGCTAGTGGTGTTGTGCAGAGAGGCACTGAGGCTAGTGGTGTTGTGCAGAGAGGCACTGAGGCTAGTGGTGTTGTGCAGAGAGGCACTGAGGCTAGTGGTGTTGTGCAGAGAGGCACTGAGGCTAGTGGTGTTGTGCAGAGAGGCACTGAGGCTAGTGGTGTTGTGCAGAGAGGCACTGAGGCTAGTGGTGTTGTGCAGAGAGGCACTGAGGCTAGTGGTGTTGTGCAGAGAGGCACTGAGGCTAGTGGTGTTGTGCAGAGAGGCACTGAGGCTAGTGGTGTTGTGCAGAGAGGCACTGAGGCTAGTGGTGTTGTGCAGAGAGGCACTGAGGCTAGTGGTGTTGTGCAGAGAGGCACTGAGGCTAGTGGTGTTGTGCAGAGAGGCACTGAGGCTAGTGGTGTTGTGCAGAGAGGCACTGAGGCTAGTGGTGTTGTGCAGAGAGGCACTGAGGCTAGTGGTGTTGTGAAGAGAGGCATTGAGGCTAGTGGTGTTGTGCAGAGAGGCACTGAGGCTAGTGGTGTCTTGCAGAGAGGCTTGAAGACTATGGTGAGGCCTAATAGAAAGCAGTTGTTGGTGGGGGATTCCATCATAAGAGGTGTGGAGATGGACAATGGTGGTCTTGTGAGGTGTCTTCCCGGAGCTACTGCTCACAGAGACAGGAGACGTATCGGTAATATTGTTAAGCAAGCAAAGCAGGAAGTGGAATTGGATGTACTTGTCCATTTAGGGACAAATGACTTGGCTTGCAATGAGGTTTCAGAGGTTAAGGAAGTTTTTAGTGTTTTTGCCAATGATATACGGCAGGTTGCTTCCACATTGTCATTCTCTGAAGTTCTGCCTGTGCATAACACTCAGAATGACAGGCGGATGCGTATTAGGGACTTTAACTTGTGGCTTTGTGAATGGTGTCGGGAGCAAGGATTTGGCTTTATTGCTCATGGTAGCTCTGTTTGGAATGGAAATAAACTGTACAAAAAAGATGGTTTGCATCTTTCTCAAAAGGGAACAAATGTTCTCAGTGAGCAGTTCAGAGGTTTTGCTAGGATGTATTTAAACTAGGAGGGGGGGGGGGCAAAAGGGTGATAAAACATCAATCCAATTGTCCCCCAAAACAAGGACAGAAGGTGCCTGTAGCAAGTGTGTTAAAAAATGATAAGCTTAGAGTCATGTCTACAAATGCTCGCAGTTTAGGGAATAAGATCCATGAACTTGTGGCAATAATGGCAACTGATAGTGTAGATTTAGTCGCTGTTACTGAGACATGGTATAATGAGAAAAATGACTGGGACATAGCAATACCAGGGTACTCTTTATATAGAAAAGACAGGGAAGGCAAGAAAGGGGGAGGGGTGGCCCTGTATGTAAAGAATAGCATAAAATCTAGCCTAATAAAGGTTAGTGAGGCGAACATAGAGTCAGTTTGGGTTACGTTAGAATTTGGCAATCACACAGTAACTCGTGTAGGTGTGATTTATAGGCCCCCAGGACAAATTGAAGAGTTAGATAATCTACTAGTTGAAGAAATAGCTAAAATGACAATGAAGGGGGAAGTTATCATCATGGGTGACTTTAATCTTCCTGATATAAATTGGAAAACAAAAATAGCTACTTGTGCCAGGAGCACACATATTCTAAACTCCCTACTGGGATTGTCTCTAAAACAAGTCGTTGAGGAGCCAACTCGTAAAGAGGCCATACTAGATTTAGTGTTAACAAATGGAGATTTGGTATCAGATATTACTGTAGGTGAAAGTTTAGGATCCAGTGATCATCAGTCAGTGTGGTTTAATATAAGAACAGTGACTGAGTCACACCACACAAAAACAAAAGTTTTAGACCTTAGAAAAACAGACTTTTCCAAAATTAGAATATGTGTAAAGGAGTCATTATAAGACTGGAGCAATTTAAATGGAGTCCAAAATAAATGGGATTATTTAAAAGTTGCACTACTGAAGGCAACAGAAAATAGCATTAGGCTTGTCAGTAAAAGCAAAAAATTCAAGAAACCACTGTGGTACTCCACAGATGTAGCCAAAATAGTAAAAAACTAAAAGTTAGCATTTAGTAATTATAAAAAAACCCAGAGTGAGGAAGACAGAATGACCTATAAGATTAGGCAGAAAGAGGCTAAGCAAGTTATAAGAGCTTCCAAATCACACACAGAAGAGAAAATAGCACAGTCAGTAAAAAAGGGGGACAAAACCTTTTTTAGATACATAAATGAGAAAAGAAACGTAAAACAAGGATTAGTTAGATTAAAAACAAAAGAAGGAAGGTATGTAGATGAGGATAAAGGTCTAGCTGACTGCCTCAATGAATATTTTTGTTCGGTATTTACAGATGAAAATGAAGGAAAGGGACCTCAGTTAAGAAAAAGGATAAATTAGTCATTTATTACACGTGAGTTTACAGAGGAAGAGGTTCTATTTCAACTGTCAAAAGTAAAGACAAATAAGTCAATGGGACCTGATGGAATACACCCAAAGCTATTAAAAGAGCTTAGTGGTGTACTAGCAAAACCATTAACAGATTTATTTAACCAATCATTGATAACAGGAGTAGTCCCAGAAGATTGGAAGTTAGCGAATGTTGTGCCCATTCACAAGAAAGGTAATAGGGAGGAGTCGGGCAACTATAGGCCAGTAAGCCTAACTTCAGTAGTGGGGAAAGTGATGGAAACCATGTTAAAGTATAGGATTGTTGAACATCTAAAAACACATGGATTTCAAGATCAGAGACAACATGGGTTTACTTCAGGGAGATCATGCCAAACTAATCTTATTGATTTTTTTGATTGGGTAACTAAAATTATAGATCAGGGTGGTGCAGTAGACATTGCTTACCTCGATTTCAGTAAGGCTTTTGACACTGTTGCACATAGAAGGCTTATCAACAAACTACAATCTTTGAGTTTGGATTCCAATATTGTTGAATGGGTAAGGCAGTGGCTGAGTGACAGGCAACAGAGGGTTGTAGTCAATGGAGTATATTCGAAGCTTGGGCTTGTCACCAGTGGGGTACCTCAGGGATCTGTACTTGGACCCATTCTCTTTAATATTTTTATTAGTGATATTGCAGAAGGTCTTGATGGTAAGGTGTGTCTTTTTGCCGATGATACTAAGATATGTAACAGGGTTGATGTTCCAGGAGGGATAAGCCAAATGGAAAATGATTTAGGTAAACTAGAAAAATGGTCAGAGTTGTGGCAACTGACATTTAATGTGGATAAGTGCAAGATAATGCATCTTGGACGTAAAAACACAAGGGCAGAGTACAGAATATTTGATAGAGTCCTAACCTCAACATCTGAGGAAAGGGATTTAGGGGTGATTATTTCTGATGACTTAAAGGTAGGCAGACAATGTAATAGAGCAGCAGGAAATGCTAGCAGAATGCTTGGTTGTATAGGGAGAGGTATTAGCAGTAGAAAGAGGGAAGTGCTCATGCCATTGTACAGAACACTGGTGAGACCTCACTTGGAGTACTGTACACAGTACTGGAGACCATATCTTCAGAAGGATATTGATACCTTAGAGAGAGTTCAAAGAAGGGCTACTAAACTGGTTCATGGATTGCAGGATAAAACTTACCAGGAAAGGTTAAAGGATCTTAACATGTATAGCATGGAGGAAAGACGAGACAGGGGGGATATGATAGAAACATTTAAATACATAAAGGGAATCAACACAGTAAAGGAGGAGACTATATTTAAAAGAAGAAAAACTACCACAACAAGAGGACATTGTCTTAAATTAGAGGGACAAAGGTTTAAAAATAATATCAGGAAGTATTACTTTACTGAGAGGGTAGTGGATGCATGGAATAGCCTTCCAGCTGAAGTGGTAGAGGTTAACACAGTAAAGGAGTTTAAGCATGCGTGGGATAGGCATAAGGCTATCCTAACTATAAGATAGGCCAGGGACTAATGAAAGTATTTAGAAAACTGGGCAGACTAGATGGGCCGAATGGTTCTTATCTGCCGTCACATTCTATGTTTCTATGTTTCTATGTTTCTATCTTTGCATCATTTTATCTGCCGAAACCAGAGTCTCAGTTTGCATGGAATTGAAGAAAGTCGGGATCCAAATGAAGAATTACAGTAATATATTGGCAAATCAAGGTGAGTGTATCACTTGCCAGTTTACTTCAGGTAAGAATTTGCAACTGAAAATAAAGTATAAATGTATGTTCTTAATATAAACATCAATTTGTGGTGTCTCCTTTTTAACGATCAATCCCATGGACCAACCCCAATTAACCATTGGTAAAACAAATTTCTTATTTTCCTTTTTCTTTTCTTTTCATTCATTTTTGTATATAGAGAGAGAATATAAATCATTGAGTTGAAAAAATAAAAACAAATAAAAGATAAGCTAGCAGCACCCTATAATGTATGCATGTTCACACACATATATATATATATATATATATATATATATATATATATATGTTTATATATATATATATATATATATATATATATATATTTGTGTACAGCACATTTCGAGGACGTAAGGAACAATAATAAAGAAGCAATAGTAGTAAGAGCAAAGTCAGTTGAGGTGTGCCGAAACTGACGTGAGGTTAGACCTGTAAAAGAGGGCCCACCTAGGTGATATGAGAATAAATAGAGGGTGCGGTGGGAGGGTCACTTCCGAGATCGTCGACGACAGGTAAGCAGGGGCTCACTGGGTTTAAGTGGTTTTCCATGTACCTCCCACAATTACAGGCCAAGTCTTCTATTTGTGTACAGCACATTTCAAGGATGTAAGGAACAATAATAAAGAAGAAATAGTAGTAAGAGCAAAGTCAGTTAAGGTGTGCCGAAACTGATGTGAGGTTAGACCTGTAAAAGAGGGCAAAAATATAAGAAGCGATTCTTACAAGTCAGATACATTTATTCAGCAGATCATTATTTAGACATTTCACAAAAAGCCAATCGTATTTCTTTCTCAGGATTAGGGATGTATTTGTTGTATGCGGATGATTTCCCCCGACCCATATTTTAATGATGTGAGTTGGTACGTGATTACCGGAGGCAGCTGTGGCTGCTCCAATGCGGAATAAATGACCCGAGAAGGAATGAGGGTTATGTTCTCATCAGAGTGATATAATGTAAAGCATAAAACTTTTATTGGTTAGGGGGTTTCCCTTGAAAAGCTACAAGTGGGAAATCAGGGACAGAAGTGAGTTGAGATTCCAAAACGTGGATAGGACCTGATTTGGTAGAGGTAGGATAATATTTTATCTCTACTGGAGGACCAGTATGGCTCGTTTTGGTATGAGTAATATACAGGGGTGGACTGAGAGCCTTTGGGGCCCCAGGGCAAAATTATATCCCAGGCCCTTTGAAGGCCAAATATATGTGCATTAAATAAATGTTAAAGGATCACTATAGTGTCAGGAAAACAAAGTGGTTGTCCTAACACTATAGTGCCCTAAGGGTGCCCCCAGCTTTAGGGTCCCCATCCCGTGGTGCTGAAGGGGTTAAGACCCCTTCAGCAACTTACCGTTATCCAGCACCGGGCTCCCT
This sequence comes from Pelobates fuscus, assembly GCF_036172605.1. Taxonomy (NCBI): domain Eukaryota; kingdom Metazoa; phylum Chordata; class Amphibia; order Anura; family Pelobatidae; genus Pelobates; species Pelobates fuscus. The sequence continues at coordinate 87,155,384 of NC_086324.1, forward strand.
CGGCGCTGGTGACCTCTCCTCCCCCGCCGACGTCCGCTCCAGAGTAGAGCAGAATGCGCATGCACGGCAAGTGCCGCGGGCGCATTCAAACAGTCCATAGAAAAGCATTTCTCAATGATTTCCTATAGACGTTCTGCACGTTGGATGAGAATTTTGCATCCAGCGTCACAGATGCGCCTCTAGCGGTCACTAGAGGTTGGATTAACCCTGCTAAGTAAACATAGCAGTTTCTCTGAAACTGCTATGTTTACATCTGAAGGGTTAAAACCTGAGGGACCTGGCACCCAGACCACTTCATTGAGCTGAAGTGGTCTGGGTGACTATAGTGTCCCTTTAAATATAACTCATTTAATACGGCATTCCTTTGGATGTGTATATTGTGAAGACCTGTGTATCAATGCATGTTTGTATTTGAGTCGGTGTGAATGCACTTGTGCATGTCTGGATGACTACATGTGCTTTTTTGTATATAGGGTCAGTGTGAATGCATATGTGACAGAGTGTGTGAGGGAGGTGGTGACAGGTGGAAGAGTGTGGGAGGTGGTGACAGGTGGCAGAGTGAGGGGGTACCTGGTGGCAGAGTGAGGGAGGGAGGGGGTGAATGGTGGCAGCGTGAGGGATAGACACAGTGAGGGGGGGTGACTAGTGATAGAGGGAGGGGAGGAAGTGACTAGTGACAAAGGGAGGGAAGGCGTGACTAGTGGCAGAGTGAGGGAGGGAAGGGATGACTAGTGACAGATTGAGGGGATGACTGGTGACAGAGTGAGGGAGGGGGTGACTAGTGACAGAGTGAGGGGGTGACTAGTGACAGAGGGAGGGAGAAACTGTCACTAGTCGCCTCCTCCCTCCCTGTCACTAGTCGCCCCCTCCCTCCCTGTCACTAGTCGCCCCCTCCCTCCCTGTCACTAGTCGCCCCCTTCCTCCCTATGTCACTAGAGTAAAGGGGTGACTAGTGACAGAGTGAGGGAGGGGGTGACACAGTGACGGAGGGAAGGGGTGAACAGTGAGGGAGGGAACGGGTGAACAGTGACAGAGGGAGGGAGGGAAGGGGTGACTAGTGACAGAGGGAGGGAGGGGGCGACTAGTGACAGAGAGTGGGAGGGGGCGACTAGTGACAGAGAGTGGGAGGGGGCGACTAGTGACAGAGAGTGGGAGGGGGCGACTAGTGACAGAGAGAGGGAGGGGGCGACTCGTGACAGAGAGAGGGAGGGGGCGACTCGTGACAGAGAGAGGGAGGGGGCGACTAGTGAAAGAGAGAGGGAGGGGCGACTAGTGACAGAGAGAGGGAGGGGCGACTAGTGACAGAGAGAGGGAGGGGCGACTAGTGACAGAGAGAGGGAGGGGGTGACTAGTGACAGAGAGAGGGAGGGGGTGACACAGTGACAGAGGGAGGGAGTGACTAGTGACAGAGGGGGTTGACTAGTGACAGAGGGGGGTGACTAGTGACAGTGAGGGAGAGATGGGGTGACTAGTGACAGGGGGGGTGACTAGTGACAGTGAGGGAGAGACGGGGTGACTAGTGACGGGGGGGTGACTAGTGACAGAGAGGGGGTGACTAGTGACAGGGGGGGTGACTAGTGACAGAGAGGGGGTGACTAGTGACAGAGAGGGGGTGACTAGTGACAGAGGGAGAGGGTGACTAGTGACAGTGAGGGAGAGATGGAGTGACTAGTGACAGAGGGGGGTGACTAGTGACAGAGGGAGGGGGTGACTAGTGACAGAGGGGGGTGACTAGTGACAGAGGGGGGTGACTAGTGACAGAGGGGGGTGACTAGTGACAGAGGGGGGTGACTAGTGACAGAGGGGGGTGACTAGTGACAGAGGAAGGGGGTGACTAGTGATAGAGGGGGGTGACTAGTGACAGAGAGGGGGGTGACTAGTGACTAGTGACAGAGAGGGGGTGACTAGTGACAGGGGGAGGTGACTAGAGACAGAGGGGGGTGACTAGTGACAGAGAGCGGGGTGACTAGTGACAGAGAGCGGGGTGACTAGTGACAGAGAGCGGGGTGACTAGTGACAGAGGGGGGGTGACTAGTGACAGAGAGCGGGGTGACTAGTGACAGAGAGCGGGGTGACTAGTGACAGAGGGGGGGGTGACTAGTGACAGAGGGGGGTGACTAGTGACAGAGGGGGGTGACTAGTGACAGAGGAAGGGGGTGACTAGTGATAGAGGGGGGTGACTAGTGACAGAGAGGGGGGTGACTAGTGACAGAGAGGGGGTGACTAGTGACAGAGCGGGGTGACTAGTGACAGAGAGCGGGGTGACTAGTGACAGAGAGCAGGGTGACTAGTGACAGAGAGCGGGGTGACTAGTGACAGAGGGGGGGTGACTAGTGACAGAGAGCGGGGTGACTAGTGACAGAGAGCGGGGTGACTAGTGACAGAGGGGGGGTGACTAGTGACAGAGAGGGGGGTGACTAGTGACAGAGAGGGGGGTGACTAGTGACAGGGGGGGGGTGACTAGTGACAGAGGGGGGGGTGACTAGTGACAGAGAGGGGGGGTGACTAGAGACAGAGGGGAGTGACTAGTGAGGGGGGGGGGGTGAGTAGTGCCTACCTTTCTCTTTGCTCTGTCTGCTCTCTCCAAGGCTGCTGCTGCTCCTTCCCCTGGTGGCTGTGCGAGGGCTCTGTGTGAGGAGTAAACCGGAAGTGATGTCACTTCCTGGCCCCGCCTCTCCCATCACACAGAGCCGCGTGGGACAGGAAGCAGGAGACCTGGCAGAGAGAGCTGGTAATGCTGCCAGGTCTCATTCAGTGGGAGGGAGGAGGGGGGTAATGTGCAGAGCGGTAGTTTGCTGGGGCCCCGAGCTCTATCAGGGTCCCCAGCAACCTATTAATAAACTAAAAAATGTTTACATTTTGCCGTTCCAGTTGGAGAGATCTCTGATCTCTCCAGCTGGAGCATGGCTGTGCGGCCGGGCCCCTGGCTGCCTCGGGCCCTCGGTCCATGACCGATATGCCCGAGTGGTCAGTCCGCCCCTGGTAATATACAAATGTGTATGCCTGTGAAGTAAGGTTTGATAGTATTGTAAACTAATTTAGGAGAAAAGTGGCAAAAGTTGTAAATGCGACCATAGTTACAAATAGAAACATTTATCACACAATAAACACAAACAAACCTTTAAACAACTGATACGCTCTTGGGATAGGCTTTCTTAAATTAAGGTATAAACCAGCCTGTGCAAGCAACCTACTATGGACAAACAGAGTATTTAACGCATAATTATGACTGTGAAGCTTGGAGGCTCCTTGGGCTGTGAGTTTGCTGATGGATGACCTCCGAGAAAAAAAAAAGTGACAATCAATTTCACATGCTGTTGTGCAAATGGGATAGACAACAGGTGGAAATTATAGGCAATTAGCAAGACACCCCCAATAAAGGAGTAGTTCTACAGGTGGTGACCACAGACCACTTCTCAGTTCCTATGCTTCCTGGCTGATGTTTTGGTCACTTTTGAATGCTGGTAGTGCTTTAACTCTAGTGGTAGCATGAGACGGAGTCTACAACCCACACAAGTGGCTCAGGTAGTGCAGCTCATCCAGGATGGCACATCAATGCGAGCTGTGGCATGAAGGTTTGCTGTGTCTGTCAGTGTAGTGTCCAGAGCATGGAGGCGCTACCAGGAGACAGGCCAGTACATAAGGAGACAGGGAGGAGGCCGTAGGAGGGCAACAACCCAATAGCAGGACCACTACCTCCGCCTTTGTGCAAGGAGGAACAGGAGAAGCACTGCCAGAGCCCTGCAAAATGACCTCCAACTTGCCACAAATGTGCATGTGTCTGCTCAAACAGTCAGAAACAGACTCCATGAGGGTGGTATGAGGGTCCGACGTCCACAGGTGGGGGTTGTGCTTACAGCCCAAAACCGTGCAGGACATTTGGCATTTGCCAGAGAACACCAAGATTGGCAAATTCTCCACTGGCGCCCTGTGCTCTTCACAGATGAAAGCAGGTTCACACTGAGCACATGTGACAGACGTGACAGAGTCTGGAGATGCCGTGGAGAGCGTTCTGCTGCCTGCAACATCCTCCAGCATGACCGGTTTGGTCAGTAATGGTGTGGGGTGGCATTTCTTTGGGGGGCCGCACAGCCCTCCATGTGCTCACCGGAGGTAGCCTGATTGCAATTAGGTACTGAGATGACATCCTCAGACCCCTTGTGAGACCATATGCTGGTGCGGTTGGCCCTGGGTTCCTAATAATGCAAGACAATGCTAGACCTCATGTGGCTGGAGTGGGTCAGCAGTTCCTGCAAGACAAAGGCATTGATGCTATGGACTGGCCCGCCCGTTCCCCAGACCTGAATCCAATTGAGCACATCTGGGACATCATGTTTCCCTCCATCCACCACCGTCACGTTGGACCACAGACTGTCCAGGAGTTGGCAGATGCTTTAGTCCAGGTCTGGGAGGAAATCTCTCAGGAGACCATCTGCCACCTCATCAGGAGCATGCACAGGCATTGTAGGGAGGTCATACCAGCACGTGGAGGCCACACACACTACTGAGCCTCATTTTGACTTGTTTTAAGGACATTACATCAAAGTTGGATCAGCCTGTAGTGTTTTTCCACTTTAATTTTGAGTGTGACTCCAAATCCAGACCCCCATGGGTTGAAACATTTGATTTCCATTTTTTTATTTTGTGTGATTTTGTTGTCAGCACATTCAACTATGTAAAGAACAAAGTATTTCAGAAGAATATTTAATTCATTCAGATCTAGGATGTGGTATTTTTGTGTTCCCTTTATTTTTTTGAGCAGTGTATATATATATATATATATATATATATATATATATATATATATATATATATATTAGGGTGCCGATGTGTCCCTGATTTCCCGGGACAGTCCTGCATTTTTTGGGTCTGTCCCGAGTCCTGGGCACCTTCATTCTGGGACATGTAATGTCTCAGAATGAGCTGGGCCCCATATTAGTGAAGAGGGGGCCCGCTGGCTTCCCCAACAATGCCAGCTCTGCGGGCCCCCTTTTTAACCTTCAGCTTCGTTAGCAAGGCAGTGGTCATCTCGGAGGTGTGTTTGTGGTCGTTATCATGTTGGAATATTGCCATGCGGCCCAGTCTCTGAAGGGAGGATATCATGCTTTGCTTCAGTATGTCACAGTACATGTTGGAATTCATGGTTCCCTCAATAAACTGTGGCTCCCCAGTGCCGGCAGCACTCATGCAGGCCCAGACCAGGACACTCCTACCACCATGCTTGACTGTAGGCAAGACACACTTGTCTTTGTACTCCTCACCTGGTTGCCCCACACTCCTTCAACCTCTGCAGCAATGCTGACAGCACTTGTACGTCTATTTCCCAAAGACAACCTCTGGTTATGACACTGAGCACATGCACTCAACTTCTTTGGTCGACCATGGCGAGGTCTGCTCGGAGTGGAGCCTGTCCTGTAAAACCGCTGTATGGTCTTGCCCAGCATTCTGCAGCTCAGTTTCAGGGTCTTGGAAATCTTCTTATTGCCTAGACCATGTCGAGCAACAATTCTTTTTTTCATATGCTCAGAGAGTTCTTTGCCATGAAGTGCAGTGTTGAACTTCCAGTGACCAGTATGAGAGATTGTGAGAGCGATAACTCCAAATTTAACACACTTGCTCCCCCTTCACACCTGATACCTTGTAACACTAACAAGTCACATGACACCAGGGAGGGAAATTGACTAACTAGTACAAAAGAATTCAAAGAACAAAGAGACCCACATGGCGATGTACTTACTTTTGTTGCCAACGGTTTAGACATTAATGGCTGTGTGTTAAGTTATTTTGAGGGGACAGCAAATTTGCACTGTTATACAGGCTATACACTTACTACTTTACTTTGTAGCAAAGTGTCATTTTTTCATTGTTTTCACATGCAAAGATATAATAAAATATTTACAAAAATGTGAGGGGTGTACTCACTTTTGTGAGATACTGTATATATATATATATATATATATATATATATATATATATATATATATATATACACTGAACTAAATTATAAACGCAACACTTTTTGCCCCCATTTTTCATGAGCTGAACTCAAAGATCTAAGATGTTTTCTATGTACACAAAAGGCCTATTTCTCTCAAATATTGTTCACAAATCTGTCTAAATCTGTGTTAGTGAGCACTTCTCCTTTGCCGAGATAATCCATCCATCCACCTTACAGGTGTGGCATATCAAGATGCTGATTAGACAGCATGATTATTGCACAGGTGTGCATTAGGCTGGCCACAATAAAAGGCTACTTTGCAGAGGCATGCAGGGCAGTACCCGATAAGGACATTAGGAACTACACGCGGGTTAAACAAGTGATCCTAGCACAGTATGCCAACATACGAGATGCATACCGATGGCCCCAGCATTCAGCAGAGGAGGCCTACCCTGTGACCACAAGACAGAAGCAAAACTCCCACTCTAAGGCTCAGGTAAGAGTTACCATAGAAAACCTTCCCTGGGATGCCCCTGCTGAGTTTGAGAGGGAGCTAGTCCTAGACCCTACCTTACAAGGTATATAAGGATCGGGTCACCTCCAGTCAGGCAGGATTTGAGGGGGGGGGATGCTCTTAGGACAAGGGATTACTGTATAGGAACACAGAAAGGATAGCGACTGGGTCCATACTGATCCCCATTAAGCAGATGGTAGTTCCCCAAAGGTATAGGCAGGAATTACTCCAGATAGCGCATGATATTCCACTATCCGGACACCTAGGCGTTAGCAGGACCAAATATTGGCTGACGCGAAACTTTTCCTTGCCAGGGATTTCAAAAGATATCCGCCAATGTTGCCAGACATGTGACACGAGCCACAGAGTAGGAAAGAGGGGAGACCACTGCAAGGCGAAACTTCACCCTCTCCCCAATATTGAAGAATCCTTCAGCCAAGTGGCCGTAGATCTTATAGGACTCTTGGCGAAGCCGAATCCCTCCGACAAGAAATATATCTTGACCGTGGTGGACTATGCCACTAGATATCCAGAGGCGGTGGCGTTGGCCAATATCCACACCGAGACGGTCGCAGATGCTCTGATGCAGAGCTTCTCTCGCATGGGTTTGCCACAAGAGATTTTTCAGATCAGGGTACCCAATTTACCGCATAGGTCATCCACCAGCTCTGGAGACTATGTGGCATTAAGCAAATAGTGAACTCCCCATACCACCCACAGTCCAATGGCCTATGCGAACGGTTTCACAGAACATTAAAGCAGATGCTCTGCACATTCGTGGCCACTAGCAGGGACTGGGAGAGATTCTTACTGCACCTCCTATTTGCATGCCAGGAGGTGCCCCAGGAATCCACCGGTTTCTCCCCTTTTGAAATGCTGTTTGTATATTTCGTACAGCATACAAATGCTGTTTGTATTTTTATTGAGTTGTCATAGCCATCTTTATGTAATAATCATATGTGCTAGTCCCGAGGAAAATACAGTTTTGTATGTCATTTCCTTTTGGAACTTGTTTCCTGTGTGGATTTGTAGGGATCCCAGTGACAGTATTTGGACCTGTTTGCTGGTTCCAGGATTCCTCTAGCTCTGGGATAAAGCAAGAGAGCTACGCCTGAGAGCTACAAGTGTCCTATTAACCCCTTAAGGACCAAACTTCTGGAATAAAAGGGAATCATGACATGTCACACACGTCATGTGTCCTTAAGGGGTTAAAGAGCTATAACATTGCAGGCAAATGTGGATACCTGCCTGGAAGAAGGGCTGCAGTGTATGATGCAGAGGGGACGTTACCTTCATGGAAGGAAAGCTGCAGCCTGGTCGGGTGGAAAAGCTCCAGAAGGATCCCAGTCAAGTTTCAGCGACTGGGGTTGAAATGTTCCAGGGTCCCTGCAAGCAGCTAGGAAGTGGACTGGGCGGAGGTACTCGGTCAGAGTACAGGAGCTCCGTCACAATATCAAATTGCATAAAACGGAAAAAATCATTATTTAGCTTTATTAATTCACTTCCCTAAAGCCCAAATTATTGACAATGGGGTTTACTGGATAAACAGCAAGTTGTGGTGATTTATGTTAATTTTAGCTAACAAAGGAATCAATTTAATATTGCTGGTTAAGCTTTCTAAATAATTTAATATTTATGGATAAACTTTTACAATTATTTTTTTTGCAACATATCAAAATATCAAAAAATATCTTATGTATAAGTATAACAATAAATATAAAAAATATTAAATATAACAAAATGTAAATATTTGTCTATTAAATAATTGTAAAAGTGTATCCAAAAATATTACATCCAATTGTAAAAACATTTCAACAATATTAAATTGACATGAGTAGGAAAAACATTCAGTTCAATGAAGCTGGAAATCTATTTCACAAGTCTGGTATTATGACCCAGATTTTGCATGTCTTTTGTGAATGTTGTCCACTGCAACCCTGTGTTCCTCAATTCAGAAAAGAAGGATACAGGTTTCTACAAAACAGTTTTAGAATATTTCAGTTGCATGTAATTCTTATACTAATTTCCTTCGTAGTTATACAGGGAAAAACCAGATGGCACATGTTACAGACTTTGACAGAAAGTTCTATAAACTTCATGATTCAACATTCATGTTTAGTACATTCAAGCTCACTAGCATATGGGTATTACAAATGAATGGCTCATCAAATGTACATATTAGTCAGGGATGCCTTATATTAATCACTCTGAGTAGCTTTCATAATTCTTTTTGCAACTTGGTATTTCATTACATTTTCTCTGACAACCTTATGATTTCAAAGTGCTTGATCTTATCATCACTTTACCTTCTCTGGAGTGCACTTTGCTGATTCCTGAAAAGTAATCTTTACATGGATTGCATTGTGATAAATCCAAGATTCTTTTTTTTTTGTTATGTTTAAAAATCTTTTTCTGAGGTTGAAAAAAACTAGCAAAGAAGGTGAATAGTGATGTACAGTAACAAATGGTTAATACACTTGGCATGCAGGTCCAGATTTATGTCTTGGGTGCCCGTAGGCACAGAATGATAAGGTGCTCTCTGCTCCACTCCTCCCCCCTCCAAAATAAAAAAAAATAAACAGCAGACAAAGTATATTTAGTGACTTTATTAAATGGACATTGCAGGCATAAAACATTTTAAATCATATACTGATATTTGACAACTGTATATGTGTATGTGTGTGCATATTTCTGCTTGCCATGTATTGTGTTTGCATCTATAAGTATAGTATCATGTTTATGCAGCTTTGTGAATAAGTGCTAGTTAAAGATAATGATAGAGGCTAGGGTGAAGTGAAGTTTAAGCTTTGAGAGGGATTAATATCAGAGTTAGTTTACATAGGACAATCAGTGTTAAGAGTACTTGCCGTTTGAGAGATATTACAGTTGTGGTATACAGGTGTTTAGGATTATTGGGTTTTAGGGTCAGAGCATGGTTCAATTTAGTTTTTAGGTACAGGAAAGACCTGCCACAGAAGGTCCCTTTGCTTTCCACCCATAGCAACCACAGTGCCACCAGAGGATTGTTTAGTTATTATTAATATTATTTTTATTATTATTTTTGTTTGGCATTTATGTAGTGCCAACATACTCTGCAGCACTTTACAATATTATAGGAGGGGATATTTAACAATAAATGAGACAAGTAGAAATGTTTCAGGAACAGTAAGATTATGAGGGCCCTGCTTAAATAATCTTACAGTGTAGAGGAGGTGGGGTATAGAACACAATAGGACAGGGGATAGCAATCAAACAAGGTGGGAGTGAAGCAGAGCTGGATGAGAGAGTAGAGTGATGCTCTTTAGGAGAGAGCAATGGACAGGTATGTGAGGTAGATGTTACTTTGGGAGGCAATAAGCTTCCTAAAGCGATTTTGAGGAACTTCTTAAATGATTGAAGGCTATGAGAGAGTCTAATGGGGGTAGACAGGCTGTTCCAAATGAAAGGAGTCGCCCGCGAGAAGTCCTGCAAGCATGAGTTAGCAGTAAGGGTGCGATCAGCAGACAGGAGAAAGTCATCAGAGCGGAGAGACCGAGTAAGAGCATACCTACCAATCAGTGAAGAAATGTAACAGGGGCTAGTTGTTCAGCGCTTTATGGATAAGGATTAGAATTTTGAATTGATGCTTAATTTACTGTCATTTAGAAGTTTAATCACTTTTGTTTTAGTTTATGCAGCCCTAGCCACAGCTCCCCTGGCTGTGACTGACACAGTCTGCATGAAAACAAAATGGTTTTATTTTCAATCAGATGTAGCTTATATTAAAAGTTTTTATATCCTGATCTTTAAAGTAAACTTTGATTACATACAGGAGGCTTATGCATGCTCTCACTGGTATCGCCTTGGGACGTTTTAGTTTATGCAGCCCTAGCCACAGCTCCCCTGGCTGTGACTGACACAGTCTGCATGAAAACAAAATGGTTTTATTTTCAATCAGATGTAGCTTATATTAAAAGTTTTTATATCCTGATCTTTAAAGTAAACTTTGATTACATACAGGAGGCTTATGCATGATCTCACTGGTATCGCCTTGGGACGTTTTTTGGAAGGATGTCCCTCTCCTGACTGGCTCTCTCCTCCTACTTGATTTCCAGACGATTTCAAGATGGGTGAATGTTACCAATTTCTCAGGAAAAGTAGATAGATAAATCAAACTCTTCAATATAAAGAGAATGGCATAAATAGCCAATGAATTTATTCGTTATAAAAGCAAAATATAAAAACACTTAATGTTAAAATAACATATAAAATGATGCAGAACTTTTAGCTAAAAACTGCTAAAAGAAAAGATAGCCCAATGGCCAATGATAAGTCTTATCATTGGCCATTGGGCTATCTTTTCTTTTAGCAGTTTTTAGCTAAAAGTTCTGCATCATTTTATATGTTATTTTAACATTAAGTGTTTTTATATTTTGCTTTTATAACGAATAAATTCATTGGCTATTTATGCCATTCTCTTTATATTGAAGAGTTTGATTTATCTATCTACTTTTCCTGAGAAATTGGTAACATTCACCCATCTTGAAATCGTCTGGAAATCAAGTAGGAGGAGAGAGCCAGTCAGGAGAGGGACATGATTCCAAAAAACGTCCCAAGGCGATACCAGTGAGAGCCACACGTCATTGGCTCCACGTTTGTGAGTACCTCATTTGAGAATTCTGCACTGCTCAGTTACACAAACTCTATTACACTATTGTGCGTGTTATATTTATTTTTTACAGACATATCCGGAAGTGTGATTTACCATCTTTTGTATGTATTCATTTATGTTATATTGAGTGGTGTGAGGGGTTTTCCCACTCAGGTGGTTTGTAGCACTTTAGCTACCACACTTGTTTGCATTGTTTATACTGTATACACTCTTTATTTATACTATAACCCTTACACTACCTGATCGATACAACATCATACCTGATGTTTTAAAGCACGTTATTCCAAACAATTTAGGAATGTTAGGTGATTTCTGCCCTTTATGGATTAAAACCAGACTCTGCATCAACTATGTAATTTTCCATGGGAGTTTTGCCATGGATCCTCCTCCGGCATGCCACAGTCGAGGTGTTAGTCCCCTTGAAACAACTTTTCCATCACTATTGTGGCCAGAAAGAGTCCCTGTGGGTTTTAAAATTCGCCTGCCTATTGAAGTCTATGGCGGTCCGCCCGGTTCGCCCGTTCGCGAACATTTGCGGAAGTTCGCCTTCGCCGTTCGCGAACGGAAAATTTTATGTTCGCGACATCACTAATGTATTCACTTTGTAAAGAGAAGAAAACTAATCCTCCTCATCAGTAATGATATTTAAATCTTTTTCCCGTCTTTGAATTACCATGAGTGGATTTTTGACATTACCTATTCCAATTAAATTTACACATTTAAAGAACATATAGAGAACAGATGTTTTGAAGTTTAAGTTGGAAAAAACTATTCCGTTTGATTATAAATTTCCCCATTAGAAGGTATATTAGATACTTATTAGATAAAAACAAATCTTCACTCTTAGATAACAAAATAGCTTTCGACTTGAAAGCTGGTATGCCTTAGAGAGTATATCAAAATGTTGCATCTATTGTTACTCACCAGGTGCTTGATACTGATACTATTCTTATTCCACCAGTTAGTTAGAATTATATTTTTAATTTTCTTTTCAATAATTTTAATCAAATAATTTATCATTGTGTTTAATTGATTTTATTTTTTTCAGGATGGAATAATTTGTTTCAATATAAAAGAGGAAGAATAATTCCCTTCTTTGGAATATCAGTTTAGGCTAGAGAGATATTTAATGTTACTCATCTCTGGTTTTTCATCTTTTTTCCGATTTTACTTGTCCCATATGTAATAAAGCTGTGTGAAAGACTATTCCTGCTTGATAATAAGTCTCAATATGGGGGAGACCGACTGTCTCCCCTTTGGACACATAACTGTGCTGCTGGAGGGGGAGACCGATCGTCTCCCCTTTGGACAAAGCACCATGCTGTTGTGGGGGGAGACCGACTGTCTCCCCTTTGGACAAAGCACCATGCTGCTGTGGGGGAGACCAACCGTCTCCCCTTTGGCTAAACAGCCCTGATGCTGGGGGACAGGACCCTGCACCCTGTGCTGTAAGTGCAGAGACCACAGTCCCATCTGCATGGTTGTGGGGCTTACTGTCTCCCCCTGGTGCGTTAAGCTGTCGCTGGGGAGAGGAGGTAACAAGCTCCTCTCCCATACATACTTCCAGCTGCGGGGGAGGGAGACCGACTGTCTCCGCTCCCAATACAGAGTCCTGCTGCTGGGGAAAGGAGACTGGGCTCTCTATTCCCTGTAACACCACTGCTGTTGGGGAGCAGGACCGACCGTCTCTGCCCTCGGTAGCTCAGTCTGCCGTTGGGGAATGGAGACTGGGCTCCCAATTCCCTGTACATTGCTCTGCTGCTGGGAAATGGAGACGGGGCTCCCAATTCTGTGCATATCACTCTGCTGCTGGGGGACAGGACCAACTGTCTCTGCCCCCTGTAACTCAGCCTGCCGCTGGGGAATGGAGACTGGGCTCCCAATTCCATGCAGGACCGATGGAGAGTCCTCGGCCCCATCTTCACCAGCCACCTGGGGTCCTTCCCAGTAAATCTCCACAATATCTTCCCAGTTGAATGGGTCTGGATCTGGGTCTATCACCTTGCTGTCCTGCTGAGCCTTCCCAATGGAGTGGAAGAGATCTCGGTAGTCCTGCTCCAGTTCCCACTCCAGGGTTGCTAGGTGAGCCAGGTCTTGCTCTACCTCATGGGGGTCATCCCAGTCATGCCTAGCCTCCCTCTCGTAGAAAATGTCCTGAAGTCTGGTCTGCGCAGGGCTACCGAAGTCAGGCGCTGCAAAGGACTCCTATAACAAGCCAGGACCATCAAACTCCTCTCCCTCTGGCTTGTCATGTTCGGATGTCCAGGGTATATACTGTGCCATATACCACCAGAGCGCCTGGTAGGCATCCTCCAGCCATAGCTCCTGCCATACCCGGTACTCTAGTTCCTTTACCCATTCCTCCAGGGGCTGCTCTCCCAGGAAGGCCATCCGCAGGGCCACTTGCTTCTGCAACTGCTGCTCTTCACTGGGGAGGCTCTCACCCTGCTGGTATTGTACATTATCCAGGGCCTGGTACCAAGTGCCTTTCTTTAATGCATCCCGGCCATCCAGGTCCTCCTCCTCGTATAACACTGCTGGTTCCATTCTGCTGCTTTTAGGGTCGCTGCACTGGGACATGTGTTGCCCCCAACTTGTAAATCTACTTAATGGTGTCTCCTGTAGCTGTCCTTCTGGCTGTGGGAATGATCCCGCCGCTTGCCACCAATTGTAACGGCACCCCCAGGCATAAAAGGGGTTAAAAGCCGTTTAGGAGATATTCCCCTTCCAGATATACAGGCAGCTACCAAAGACACCAATCCGCTGAACAGGAAACCATATGAATGCCGTAAACAGCTGAATAGGAAAACCCATACGAATAGGTTTACACTCTTAGCAGTCGAACTGGAACAGCATACAATAAATCCCCCCACGAACGAGACAAGGCTCTGTTTTGAGGGTCAAGCAGGAACAGACAGAGCTGTGGGTTTATTGCTCTTATATACACATTTGTACCACCCACAGGGTTTTGGAAAACAACCAATATACACGTACAATACACTCAGACACTCCGACACAAAATCCTCGCCTCTGCATGTGATACAATTACCTTACACAGTGGGTAATGTAATTATCACAGGCAGAGAAATACAGTTTTTCCACATCATTCATAATTTTTAAAGTATGCATCACATTCACATAAAAAACTTACATTTTCAGAATCAGCATACTCCAAATACAAACATACGTCGAAATCATACAAATTGGTCCAGTGGTTCAAAAGATAGATCATAGTCCTTTGTGACCAAATGAAGCATGGCTTTTCTGCCCCAAACCAGTCCCACAGAGTCTTCTTTCCTGGAGATAATTGGGAAGTAATCCAATTATCTCCAAGGACAGAGGCAAAACTCCATTGAACAAATGGCAGCAAAAGACAATAAGATATATACAAATATATAACTGTGCAGCCATTGCATAAAACAGGTACATATCCCCAGATAGCTTAGATCTGAGCGCACATTATTACTGAATGGCGCTCAGATCACACACATGCAGTTCAATTGCCATGGAGCCAAAGTCTTTCCCATAGTCTTTCATTATACGAATAGGCTCCATGGCATAGCTATCTGGGGTATCACCGCTCAAACAGGGCAAGCACCGAATGACCCGGCTTTCGTGTCTTTGCAGGGGAAAATCAAGCGTTTCAACATGGGGCCATAGTCTAAAGGCAGCAGGCGGGCAACCAGGCTCCTCCAATGCACAGTGGCGAGATTGGTCTCGTCACAGGCATCTCCTAGTTCCTCCGGGGAAATTTACGTCTTATCCCCTGAACTATTTTCTCTACTCGATTATTTTATCTTTTTTTTTTTTTCAAATTGATTAGTTAAGATTTCATCTGCTCTATTGTATCTGTAATAGTGCTTAATTTTCAACTTGAGTGCGTTGTGTCAATTCTCACTATTGTTTTTATTTTAATTTTATGTTAAATGTCCATGAGTGTTAAAGTTCTATAACAGACCATATTTCTTTTTTTTTACAATTTGACAATTTTTTTTTTCACTTATCAAGCAAACTTGGGATGCAGAAGGAAGAAAAGGGGGGGGGGGAGGAAACATCTCGTATCTTGGTTTACATGTCTTCCAGCTTTACATAATACATTACATCGTACACAGTTACATAATTTTCCATTTTCACAATTTCACAAGGGCCTTGCTTTTCACGTTGTTTGTATTTGCCTCGCTCCCTTGCTCCCTTATTGCGACCTGCTAATACGTCTTTCTGTTAATCAACTCTGTCTTTGGACTGCCTTAAGTGTCCTCCTTGTACTAGCTGAAAATTCACTCTTGTTCTAGATTGACGTTTCCAGGGGAGGGGGGGGGGTGAAGAGGGGGATAGGAGGGGGATACAAGCTGGAGGGGGGGGGAGAGATAGTGATATGCCCGCTCTCCCTACCGGTTGCATGCTATGTCTTCCATATTTGCATTACTCCTCTTCGCTACCTTGACTTGTCTAGACTGACATCTGCCTGTTCTCCTTCTTCCCCAAGGGGTCCAGTTCCCTGGATTCCCCATAGTCTCGTGGGGTCTCCTGTGCCTGGTCTGATATGTTCTTCGAGTCAGGCTGGGTCTGTATATTGGTAGTCTCTATCCCTGATCTCCCAAGACGCTTTTATGTCTTCCCACCTAGTGTTCGCGTCCTCAAACTTTCGTGCGTTACCCTGATTTTTCCTGGCTATGAGTTCATATTGGAGGTTGGTGGAAATTTGTCTTGTTAGGGCCAGTTTTGTCGGAGCCGTGTCTGTCTTCCATTCTCTGGCTATGAGCGTTAGTGTCGCTATTAGGGTGTGGAAGACCAGAATCACCTTGTTTCCCTGGACTCTGTCCATGTTCATGAACAGTAGGCTCATTTCTGGGGTGATCCTGAAGTTACCCTCTATTATTAAGTTAAGTATGCTTTCTACCCACTTCCAATAAGGTCGGAGTACCCCACAAAACCACCATATGTGGTACATTGTACCTTCTGACTCCCCGCACCTCCAGCACTTGGTTGATGTACCTGGATATAGTTTTGCCAGTCTCACTGGCACCATGTACCACCTGTAATATATCTTACGCATTAACTCTAGGTGTGACGTACATGTAGTCCTTCCCTTGTGAGCCATGGTCGCTTGCCTCCACTGGGTTGCATCAAAATGCTTCCCAATGTCTGCCTGCCAGGCTTCACTGAATCTGTCTAGGTGTACAGGGTCTCCTATATTCAGGAGTGTATAGCATAGGGAAATCAAGCCCTTTCTCTTCTTCGGGTTCAAACAAGTCCTCTCAAACTCCGTGTAGTCTCCCCCTCCCTTGTGGTCGTTTGGGCCCCTAGCATGGATTTTATCTGAAGGTATGGGAAAATCAATGTAGGGGCCAAATTTAATTTTTCCTGGATGGTAGGGAATGGTAGTACCTTTTGTGCTTCCAGTATATCTCTTACATGCGTGCAGCCTCTCTTTGTCCACTCTCTATGGTCAAGCGTGTTATTTGCTACTTGTAGGCATGATAAGGGCGTTGCCGGTGACCACGGTGACATAGAGAACAGTGATTTGTGTGTTTTGTCCCAGGTCGTCAACAGTGTTTTCGTGGTTGGTAAGATATTAGGTTGGTTGGGTCGCAGTGATTTGGGTACCCACAACAGTCTGCGGAGGTCTGTCCCCTGAAGCCAGTGATCTTCTATTTCTAGCCATTGTGGGGTGTGTTATGTGGATTGTATCCCTAACACTGGGGCCAGTAACGTCGCCTGGTAGTGGAGTTTGATGTTCGGTAGGGCTAGACCCACTTGGTGAATGGGTCTATACAAGTGTTTGGCAGCTATTCTCACTCTTTTGTGTGCCCACACGAATTTAGTGAGCATCGAATGTGTTTTGTTTAAGTATGAGGTTGGTAGGTCTACAGGGAGTGCAGAATTATTAGGCAAGTTGTATTTTTGAGGATTAATTTTATTATTGAACAACAACCATGTTCTCAATGAACCCAAAAAACTCATTAATATCAAAGCTGAATATTTTTGGAAGTAGTTTTTAGTTTGTTTTTAGTTATAGCTATTTTAGGGGGATATCTGTGTGTTCAGGTGACTATTACTGTGCATAATTATTAGGCAACTTAACAAAAAACAAATATATACCCATTTCAATTATTTATTTTTACCAGTGAAACCAATATAACATCTCAACATTCACAAATATACATTCCTGACATTCAAAAACATAACAAAAACAAATCAGTGACCAATATAGCCACCTTTCTTTGCAAGGACACTCAAAAGCCTGCCATCCATGGATTCTGTCAGTGTTTTGATCGGTTCACCATCAACATTGCGTGCAGCAGCATCCACAGCCTCCCAGACACTGTTCAGAGAGGTGTACTGTTTTCCCTCCTTGTAAATCTCACATTTGATGATGGACCACAGGTTCTCAATGGGGTTCAGATCAGGTGAACAAGGAGGCCATGTCATTAGATTTTCTTCTTTTATACCCTTTCTTGCCAGCCACGCTGTGGAGTACTTGGACGCTTGTAATGGAGCATTGTCCTGCATGAAAATCATGTTTTTCTTGAAGGATGCAGACTTCTTCCTGTACCACTGCTTGAAGAAGGTGTCTTCCAGAAACTGGGAGTTGAGCTTGACTCCATCCTCAACCCGAAAAGGCCCCACAAGCTCATCTTTGATGATACCAGCCCAAACCAGTACTCCACCTCCACCTTGCTGGCGTCTGAGTCGGACTGGAGCTCTCTGCCCTTTACCAATCCATCCATCTGGCCCATCAAGACTCACTCTCATTCATCAGTCCATAAAACCTTAGAAAAATCAGTCTTGAGATATTTCTTGGCCCAGTCTTGACGTTTCAGCTTGTGTGTCTTGTTCAGTGGTGGTCGTCTTTCAGCCTTTCTTACCTTGGCCATGTCTCTGAGTGATGTTGCAGCTCTGAAATATGGCCAAACTGGTGGCAAGTGGCATCTTGGCAGCTGCACGCTTGACTTTTCTCAGTTCATGGGCAGTTATTTTGCGCCTTGGTTTCTCCACACGCTTCTTGCGACCCTGTTGACTATTTTGAATGAAACGCTTGATTGTTCGATGATCACGCTTCAGAAGCTTTGCAATTTTAAGAGTGCTGCATCCCTCTGCAAGATATCTCACTATTTTTAACTTTTCTGAGCCTGTCAAGTCCTTCTTTTGACCTATTTTGCCAAAGGAAAGGAGGTTGCCTAATAATTATGCACACCTGATATAGGGTGTTGATGTCATTAGACCACACCCCTTCTCATTACAGAGATGCACATCACCTAATATGCTTAATTGGTAGTAGGCTTTCGAGCCTATACAGCTTGGAGTAAGACAACATGCATAAAGAGGATGATGTGGTCAAAATACTCATTTGCCTAATAATTCTGCACGCAGTGTATTTGCAGTGTTCGAAATAGGTATTGTAGTTTAGGGAGGATAGACATTTTAAATGCTGCCATCCGGCCCAGCCAGGAGAGGTATTTATCTTCCCATAAGGACAGACTGGCCTCCACCTCTTTTTGCAGGGCTTCATATTTCATGAGGATTAATTCCCTGACTGCAAAGCCTGTTCAAAAATGGAAGGTCACAGGTTCAAATCCTGGCAAGGTCAACTCAGCCCTTTATCCTTCCGAGGTCAATAAAATGAGTACCATCAATTGGGTAATAATAACATCTATTACTATTCAGCTTCCGATTTGGTTAATTCTGAGAGCATGTGCAGAAAAGCTCACATCTATTACTATTCAGCTGCTGATTTGGTTAATTCCAAGAGCGTGTGTTGAAAAGCGCTTTGATTCCCACTGTGAGAAAGGCACTATATAAATACTAATTATTATAAAATACACAATAGCAGTAAATTTCAAATTATGAAAATTAAAACAATCATTTACGGGGGCGGCGCCTGACTTCCAGTACGGATGGCCGCACACTGAGAGAGCTCCGTACCACAGGGCCCTAAATCAGCAATAATCAGCACACACCACCACCCGAAAACAACTGGGACTTACCCCTCTGCTCCCCCTGCTCCCCCAAAACACACGCCAACCCCATGATGGGAAGAAAAACGATACCCGACACAATGGTAGCGCCGATTTTCAGAAACCGCGCGAAAACGGCCGCACAAGCGAGATGGACAAAAGCACAAGAGATCTTACCAAAATCACTAGAGGGGTCCTGAAG
This sequence comes from Pelobates fuscus, assembly GCF_036172605.1. Classification (NCBI taxonomy): domain Eukaryota; kingdom Metazoa; phylum Chordata; class Amphibia; order Anura; family Pelobatidae; genus Pelobates; species Pelobates fuscus. The sequence continues at coordinate 87,174,647 of NC_086324.1, forward strand.
GGGCTCCTGAGGGACATCAAAACCAACATGGCTGCAGAACTAGCCAAGCACATGGCCCCCATCAGAGAAGGCCTAGAAGACTTAACCAGGCGCACCCTGGCTGTGGAAGACAAAATGGAGGACATCTCCACGACGACCAGCAGACATGACAGAGCTATACAAGACCTCCACGATCAGGTACAAGCCCTTGAGAGCGTGCAAGAAGACCTGAACAACAGGTCGCGCAGAAACAATGTCATGATCCCTGAAACAATCACACCTGACATGTTAAACACCACCCTCAGAGAAACTTTTAGCAGCATGCTACCTGAGGCCCCCCGGCAGAACTCATTATCGACAGGGCGCACAGGGCCCTCAGAGTCCAGCCTCCTACGAACACCCAGCCCAGAGACGTAATAGTTCGCCTCCACTATTTTCACGTGAAAGAGGCACTGATGAGAGCTGCACGGGATATCCCCATCCACATGGACGGGCACCAGGTACAACTATTCCAAGACCTGGCCCCCAGCACACTGCTCAAACAGAAGGCCCTCAGGACCCTGACCCAAGCTCTAACGAAGCACAATGTCAGATATGCATGGGGACACCCCTTCAAACTAATGGTCCGCAAAGATGACAGAACCTACACATTACACGACACAGCGGACGCTGAAGACTTCGCAGCCCAATTAGGCCTACCCCGCATCGAACCAGATCCAGACCGACAGCGAGAACAACAACTAGTGGCGAGGGGGAACCTGCAATCCCCACAGAGGAGACGCAGACCCTCGAGACGAGAGCAGCTTCAACAATAAATCCGGACGCCAGAACTCACCGCATGACCTCTGCCCAGCCACCCGGCCGATCACCCTGGGACCTCCCAGCCTGCAGCGGTCTCCCACGCACCTAAACAAGTGCAACCTGGAAGCCCCAAATCCACAAGACACCGCAACACGCCGCACAAAGACCCGTGGACAACTTCACACGATAAGCAAACAAAGCACTCTAACACACATACCCCACACTAGGAACCCACAGACCCACACCCACATCACCCATAAACACATCACACATCGCTGGCACCGGACGGCACACTACCAACACCTCACCACCCACGCCTCAACCAGACAGAGCGACCAAACACACACTAACACCCGCCAACAAACACAGTACCACATAGAGCGCAAACAGAACACGACATCACCCCCTCCAAAAACCCCTAAAAGCATGTAGTCGACCAACCACATGAGGCACAACAAAACTTGGCCTTCCAGGGCACCGGGACACTTGAAAATAACCAGCCTCAATATGCCATGGTGCACAATGGACAAAAGCAACTAAGGTACAACGAACATAGGGACTTGAACTTGGGACCACGCAAAACCAGGAACCTAGGAACTATCACAATGTTATCACAATGCCGGGACCTTATATCATTACTTTAATGCACGCTGGGGAAATACTCATAAACATGTGAGGGTAGGGGGAGGGCTAACCACCACACCAGGCAACCATGCACCCGAGAAATTGTCTCACCAACCTGCTGAACATGGAGGGAAAGACACCTCCCCAGGTGATTGCTTGACCATCTTGTGGTTAAAGGGGGGAAGACTGCCTCACTAGAACGATCTCCACGAGGAGGGGGGAGGTCAAGGTTCTACCAAGAGACCACACATTTGAAAAGTTACCCACTTTAGTTGCAGCCTGACTGAAGGCAAGCCCAACCACACTCTAGCACTAGGAAGGGACGCACCCCGCGAAATGGCCTCACCACCCAAAAGCGACCTGGAGACAATGACGCAGGGACGTAGAACAAAATAGCCCAACCCCGGGACCACCGCAAGGGTTACAACCCTAGAACTCCCGGAAAATAGGTGTCAGATCACCAACCTCCCTGCCATAACACACCAGCAACTGGACAGCCCCTCAGGGAATAAAAGGTCCACGCAAACATTACCAACTAGCCCGCCACAGCGAAACCTACTCAGGACCGAACTCAACAGATGTTAAGGGGGGGAGAAGAGACAGACCACATGCAGCACAAACCCCTAAACTATAGCTCAAGACCCAGAGACAGGACTCCCCCCCCTGGAATCCATACCACCAACACTCTAGAAAGGAGACGACAGCAGTAGCTCGGGGAGGCCTGGGGAGGGAGAGGGAATTACGGGCAAGGGGATGTTAAAGCTTCAGGGAATTACGGGCAAGGGGATGTTAAAGCTTCAGGATGTTAAATCTTCTGTACAAAAGTTATGTTTCTGTTTACATTGTGTTCTAAGCCTGACACTCAAATGAATGCTATCCTTAATGTTTGCAATTTTTTTTCCCACAAAGGGGAGGAAAGGGAACACCCAGATGGACAAAAGGACAGATCAGACAAGCAGGGGTGTCCGACGGGGCCCTACGGAGACTCCCACTGAGGACGACATGCCCACTACCCCCACTACTTCACCGCCAAAGACAACCCCAACCGCGCTTCCTGCGGAGACGTCAGACGACACCCCCCACCTTCTGCTGGCCTAAATTGTAAGTCCAGCAGCAACACACACACACACAGAGACCCGGCTGGTCCGGGAAGCAGGGCCCCGCGTCCCTCCACACCTCCTCCCCCTTAACACCACCCACCCACCCCACTACTCCCAAAGAAGTCCCAACCATACCAACAAACAACATGCCACTCCACCTCAAATGCACCTCTATCAACGTAAAAGGCCTCAACTAACCCAAAAAATGACACGCGCTGCTTAGGTGGGCCCAGAGACAACAAACAGACATCCTCCTGGTCCAGGAGACCCACTTCACCGCACACAAAAACTTCCCTCTCAAGAACCGGCTATACAAAACTACCACCTAGCCAACTCCCCAGTACCCAAAACCAAAGGAGTAGCCATAATACTACGAACCACATGACCCCTGACAGAGGTAACCGTGACCCCTGACCCCTCAGGCCGATTCCTCACAATCACTGGGAGAATAGGCACCAATCACTATTCCTTTTGCTCCATCTACGCGCCAACCCAACCAGACCCGGGCTTCTGGAATAAATTCTCTGCACACATAGCCATGCTAACCAACACTCGCCTAATCATAGGCGGGGACTGCAACGCGGTACACTCCCCACACCTAGATAGATCACACCACGCGGAAGACCCAGCTTGACCTGCCAGAAATGACACACTGTTCCAACAGTTCCTCTCCTCTCGAAACTTAATAGACATATGGCGAGCCCAACACACCTACACCAAAGACTTCACCTTCTACTCCAACCCTCACAATTCCTACTCATAAATCGATCACTTCCTGATCATCCCTAATGTTCTATCCCAGACAAAATCCACGAGCATAGGAACGATCTCATTGTCGGACCATGCGGACATCAACCTAACACTGTGCATCTCAAATAACACACGACCATGGACGTGAAAATTAAACCCCTTGCTACTACACGACGTCGTCCACACGGACTCCATCTCCAAAGACTTATCTGACTACTTCGAGCTAAACTCGAACCCAGAGGAAATATCCCCTATACCCCTGTGGACAGCGCACAAAGCGGTCATACGGGGCAAATTTATAAGCCTGGTCACAGCCAGGAAAAATTACAGAACGCAGCAGATCACGGATGCTATAGCAGAAATACACCGCTTAGAAGCCATCCACAAGACGGCCCAGGATCGAAATATCCTAGACCAATTGACCGAAGCACGAGCCCTACTGAAAACGCCTGACCATGGAGGACACTGCAAAAGCCCTCCAATGGCTCAAGCAAAAATACTATGAAAAGAGCAATAAAGCCAACACCATGCTAGCAAGGCACCTAAAACGGCATCGAAGCCAACAAAATAACAAGCATACATGACCCAGACGGAAATAAGTGTGACCGACCAGATCAGATAGGCAACATATTCCAAACTTACTACCAACAGCTATACAACCACGCAACACCACAACAGGTCCCCACGCAGGACACATCCGCCCTCACACAGACATTCCTGAATGTACTCAAACTCCCAGCACTAAACGAAGTCTGAGCCGGAAAGCCATGCTGGCAGGGGTTTTTAAAAGATACTTTACTAACTTTTGAACCCCTGGTCTGATTCATGCCATTTTTTAATATGTTGTTCCCCTGAATGGATTGATTGTGGATATGTATTTTTATGTGAATGTGATGTATGGTTTTAGAATTATGAAAGAAACTGACAGAGGAGGTGACAGTGGAAGAGATGGCTATAGCCCTCCGCTCATTTCAGCCTAACAAAAGCCCAGGCCCCGATGGATTCGGGGCAATATACTACAAAACCTTCCGCCACCTCCTACTCAAACACCTTTGCCCGGTATTCAACGCCATGTTACGCGGCGAGAAACTGCCGACGGACATGGTAGCAGCGAGCATATGCCTCCTCCCAAAACCAGGCAAGGCACTAGACGAACCAGGACACTTCAGACCCATATCCCTATTAAACGTAGACCTCAAAATCCTCACAAAAGTCATGACCAACTGAATAAACCCCCTCCTCAAGGCACTAATCCACCCCGACCAAGTGGGCTTCATCCCGCACAGACAAGCAGCAGATAACACTAGAAGGGCCATAGACCTCATCTGGTACACTACCCACAGACACATCCCTACAATAGTGCTATCCCTTGACGCCGCAAAGGCATTCGATCGCCTGCTTTGGCCCTTCCTCTACCAGACCCTGACCCACTTCGGCTTCCCCACACAGCTCATCTCATTCCTGGAAGCCGCCTACGCACACTCCCAGGGATCCCTCCTCCTACCCAGCATCATTCCTCCCACATTCACTATCTCCAACGGAACGAGACAGGGATGCCCACTCTCACCCATACTCTTTGCCCTGTCCCTGGAACCCCTACTGGAAGCAATATGAGCCAACCCGGACATAATGGGCATCACTATCAGGGACCAGACCTACAAAGCATCCGCCTATGCGGATGATATCCTCCTAACTCTGACGAACTCTGTGACGAGACCAATCTCGCCACATTGCATTGGAGAAGCCTGGTTGCCCGCCTGCTGCCTTTGGACTATGGACCCGACTTTATGTGAAAATGTTAACCCAGATAGCTATGCCATGGAGCCAATTCGTGTAATTAAAGACTCTGGCTCCATGGCAATTAAAGCGGCACTGTCATGCCGAATTCCGTTTTTTTTTTTAACCCCCCTCCGGCCTCAACTACATCCAATCGACCCCCTAGTCATCCCCAAATGCCCCTATGCCCCCCACATTACCTATTTTTTATTCTTTATTTTCTGCCCGAATCTATATTCAGGGCGCCGCCATCTTTGTGTGGGTAGGTGAAGTCCCTGTGGGACACGTCATCTACCCACACTACACAGACTGTGAGATTCCCGCACATGCCCAGTGAAACATCTGGACATGCGAACGGGAATTTCACCTATTCATTCATTCATCAGACAGACGAATGAATGAATAGAAAAAATCAGACAAACAAACTAACACTGTGTATCAGTGTTCGTTTGTTTGTTCGGTTTATTACAAGGAGGGAGCTACCGGCGTGCAGCTCCCTCTTTGCAATATGTAAAGACAGAAGCGGCAGGGAGCAGTGCTCCCCACCACTTCATAAGCCCCCCAGGTCCCCTCCTCACTCTATGGGGGTCAATATGACCCCCATAATAGCACAAGGGAGATTAAAATCTCCCCAATGCCCCTACTCACTATATCGCGAGTAGGGGCATGTCCACTAAACAGTGAATTCCAAAGAACTTTCCCACGCTTGTAAAATGACACAGAGCACTGTGATTGGATGGCTTGAAATCCATCCAATCACAGTGCTCTTTGTCATTTTACAAGCGTGGGAAAGTTCTTTGGAATTTTCCCACGCTTGTAAAATGACACCGAGCACTGTGATTGGATGGCTTGAAATCCATCCAATCACAGTGCTCTGTGTCATTTTACAAGCGTGGGAAAGTTCTTTGGAATTTTCCCACGCTTGTAAAATGACACAGAGCACTGTGATTGGATGGATTTCAAGCCATCCAATCACAGTGCTCTGTGTCATTTTACAAGCGTGGGAAAATTCCAAAGAACTTTCCCACGCTTGTAAAATGACAAAGAGCACTCTGATTGGCTTAAACCCACCAATCAGAGTGTTCTTAGGCTAATTGCAGGGCGGGGCAAGGCTTTATAAGCCTTGCCCCGCCCTGCGGAACTCAGTCTGCGCGGAGCCCTCCATGGGTGAAGATGGATTATTTTTTTGTGCGCTCGGGTTTTTTCTTTTTCGTCAGTTTTTTTTTTTGCGCTCGGGTTTTTTATTTTATTTTTAGTTCGACGGCTATGATGGTTTTTTATTTGGCCTTTTTTGGGGCTGAAAAAAGAAGATTTTAGAAAAAAGAAGACGTCGAATGGTAAGTTTAATTTTACTTTACAGGTTAGCAATTTTATTCCCCCCTCACTATTTTTTAGGGTGAGGGGGTAGGTAGGGGCATTTTTTATTTGGGTGGGGGGTGGGTGACTAGGGGCTTGGGCACCCATAGTCACCTTGATGGGGGGGGGGGAATTTATTTAGTGCCCCCACCCGCCGCCCAGGGGTGGGGGCCGGGGGGGAGGACAGTAGGTCCCCCCCCCTACTACTATTATGGCCCCCACCCGCCGCCCAGGGGTGGGGGCCTGGGGGGGAGGACAGTAGGTCCCCCCCCCCTATTACTATTATGGCCCCCACCCGCCGGCCAGGGGTGGGGGCCGGGGGGGAGGACAGTAGGTCCCCCCCCTACTACTATTATGGCCCCCACCCGCCGCCCAGGGGTGGGGGCCGGGGGGGGAGGACAGTAGGTCCCCCCCCTCTTATTACCATTATGGCCCCCACCCGCCGGCCAGGGGTGGGGGCCGGGGGGGAGGACAGTAGGTCCCCCCCCTACTACTATTATGGCCCCCACCCGCCGCCCAGGGGTGGGGGCCGGGGGGGAGGACAGTAGGTCGTCCCCCCCTTTATTACCATTATGGCCCCCACCCGCCGCCCAGGGGTGGGGGCCGGGGGGGAGGACAGTAGGTCCCCCCCCTTTATTACCATTATGGCCCCCACCCGCCGCCCAGGGGTGGGGGCCGGGGGGGGGGACAATAGGTCTCCCTCCCTTATTTTACTTTACGGCCCCCACCCGTCTTTAAGGGGTGGGGGGCAATATTTTTTTTTTTTCTACAGTGAGCAGCCACAGGCTGCTCACTGCTTACTAGACATGCCCCTACTCGCGGTATAGCGAGTAGGGGCATATTATTTACTAAGACCAAGTCATTTTTACTTTGTGCTTGTAAATTTGGCTGAAAGACCAATTTAGGTCTTTCAGCCTTTTAGTAGATAGCTCCCTGATACCGTGGGAATTAGGGAGTTATCTACTAAGCGGCTGTAAGATGCAGCCACAGCAATAATTAGGATCGGAGTTTCATTCATTTGAATGAAATTCCGATCCGAACAAAGTACCGAATTGCATCCTAACACCAATGGAGAAACAGTGCTCATTCTGTTAGGATGCAATTTGGCAGTTTTGCCGGCGTTCGGCAATACTGACAGGAAGCATTGTGGGAACAGGGAGGAAAGCTAGGGATCATGGGAAAATTGCTCTGACCAGCGGAAATGAAGCACACTTTGCTCCTCTGCTGGTCAGAGCTGGTCAAGCGGAGGAATCCTCCATAAGACAGAGTCCCTACTTTGTCTTATGATTTTAAAGAAAACTAAAGAAGACAGGAAGAAAAGAATAACAGATCCCGAGAGAGGGGGAGGAGAGGAAGAGATTGAGGAAAGGTAAGTTCGGCATGACAGTGCTGCTTTAAACTGTATTTGTGTGTTTTGAGTGCTATTCACCTAATAATGTGCACTCAGACCTGAGCTATCTGGGGATATGTGACATGTCTGTTTTTTATGTATAAAATGTGTTTTTATGTATTTTAAAGTGTTTTACTGTCTTTGTGTCCCCATGTGCTCAATGGAGTCTGTCTCTGTCCCGGGAGATAATTGGATTACTTCTCCAGGAGAGAGGGCTCTGTAAAACCGTCTGAGCCGGAAAGCCATGCTGGCAGGGTTTTTTAAAAGATACTTTACTAACTTTTGAACCCCTGGTCTGATTCATGCCATTTTTTAATATGTTGTTCCCCTGAATGGATTGATTGTGGATATGTATTTTTATGTGAATGTGATGTATGGTTTTAGAATTATGAAAGTTGGGTATAAAGTATGTTTTAACTGTATGTATAATTGAGTTTCCTCTCAGGATAAGGGGAAGGAATATGTGGGATGTAACTGATGTGTGAGTGGTTGTTTTATACCTCCCTGTGGGCGGACCTGTATTTGTAACAACTGCAATAAAAACCAGGCTGGGTGTGCCAGCATCTCAGACCACTGCTTGACCCTCAACACGGAGCCTTGTCTCGTTCTTGGGGGGATTCACTGTATGCTTTTGGAGACTGATTGCTAGGAGTGTAAGCTGATGTATGCTTTTCCTGTTCGTCTGCTAGCAGCTATTCGTGAGGTTCCAGTTTGGAGTGCTACCTTATTCCCTTGTATGCAGTTCGGGAGTTTGGTGCATTCACCTATATCCAATTCGTGAGTTTTGGTGATTTTACAGTAGCTGTGCCGGTCTGTGAAAAGGGGATTATCGCCTAAACAATTTTAACCCCTTGTCTGCTGAAACGGTCCGTTACAAACCCCAATACATCCATCACCCACCTAATGTCACTGATCCACTCCTATTCCCTCATATCAGGATATAAACTGAACATCACAAAATCGGAACTATTGCCGATACACATCCCCTCCCACAAACTCACAAGCATTAATGATCAATTCCCCCTGTGCATTCGCACAACAGCCATAGATTACTTGGGCATAAAACTCACTGCCGACATTTCCACTATATACCAAACAAACTACACCCCCATACTCGAACGGGCACACGCGGACCTCCAGACATGGGCCCCACTAGGGATATCGCCTCAATCAAAATGAATCTCCTACCATGACTACTATACATATTCCAAACCCTACCCATAGCAGTCTGAACGTCAGACATAAAAACCTTACAAAACGCGGTTAACAACTTCATATGGAACCACTGATGGCCCAGAGTCCGAAGAGAAACACTATATGTCCCCAGGCGATCGGGAGGATCTCCTCTGACCTCTCCCCAATGACCCCAATTCTTCGAAATAAACTCTTCCCCTCAGGACTCACAGCCCAACATTTCGCCCAATTCGAGAGGAGAGGAATAGTCAGACTGAGCCACTTATTCACAAATAACCAGTTCATCACCTACGCTGACATCCCCGAAGCCACAGCACTCACAACATTCGACTACTTCCGCTATATACAACTCTGCAGCCTAGCAGCAATGCCATGCATTCAACAAGCAGGCAAATCACAGCCCACCAAGTTTGAACAAGACTGCATCACAGCCCCAGCCAGGAAAAGCCAAATATCCGACATATTCCTCACAATAGCGACCCACACGACTCACATCTCCCTGCCATATATCAAGGCATGGGAGACCGACTTGGGCGCACCAACACACACAGGAGACTGGGCAGATATCTGGGAAGCCACATCATCATCCCTAACGATATGCGTGACACATAAGGAACAAGCATACAAAATGCTCTTTCGCTGGTACCTCACCCCCCAGAGACTAGCACGTATGCACAAATTGCCCACAAACCTTTGCTGGAAGCAATGCGGGGAAGCAGGCACTTTCCTCCACTGTTGGTGGACATGCCCAAAGCTCCGACCCCTCTGGCAATCCATAGGAGCAATTCTCACCAGAATCCTGACCAACCCCCGCCCCCTAGACCCATGGGCCATGCTCCTCTCCAAGCCACTGGACACATTCACAAGAGCCGAGAACAAATTAATAGCAAGAGTAGCCCTAGCCACATGCAGAGCAATAGGAGAAGTATGGTCCACTACAACAATACCCAGACAGCAGACAATACTCCGGAAAATCCAAGAACATATAGACATGGATAGACTCACGGCCCAAATCCATGAAACTTCCAAACAGTTCCACAAAATATGGGACCCCTGGCTTATGAACGACACCTCCCTGCCTTGGTAGGCCAACCCCAGACTTCAAACTGCAAACATCCACCAATTGGACATAAACTACACCTATAAATCAACCTAAACACACACCCCCATGCCTAATCTAAGCAACACACCACTACCCCCCCTAATCCTCCTCCCCCCTCCTTCACCTCCCACCCTCCGGAGGGAACGTGGGACCCTGCAGAAGGACACACTAACTATACCTACAGCCCACCACCGCTAGAACCAACACCCCTCCCCTCGTCGACCAGATGAGGGAATCCCACGCCCACCCTACCCCTAATAGACAAACACCACTAGACAATACATCATCTAATAAACCCCCTACCACATAAGACACAGACGACAAAATCCCTGCACTGCATAGCAAGGGAAGACACAAACAACCCACCAAGACTCACAAGACAACCCCTACCCTCATCCGCCTACCTTGACTAGACGCACTTACCCCCAGACAAGACCACCACTCACCAACCGATAACATAGAACCATTCAAATCAAACCTGCAACTACATAAGGAAAGCATGACGTGACACAACACACCAACACTGACGAGAGTATCTCCCCCCAAGACAACCACCACCCACCCCGAGGACCCAACTGACATGGTGACACAGGGGGCCATACATGGCCACAATAACACAGAATAGCGCTAAACCAGCATTGAAACTAAACCTATATCTGTTATTCCGGTATACATCGCCGTAATATATGGATCCTCTAACCCCTTTTTTTTCTCTCATTCTGTATCCCCCCCCCCCCCGAATGCTTAAAAATTCTACAAATAAAGAATTAAAAAAAAACAATCATTTACATTTGACCTTCCATTTTTAGCTTAAAATTACAAGCTTTTCAATACTTGAAGGCTAGTTAAAAAAAAACTACAAAAAAAAAATACCCTTTAATTACTTTTTCTCCATAAGTACGCACTTGTTGGAACGCTTAGTATGAACTGTCCAGCAATGTGTAAAAATATGGTGGTGTTCCTGTAAAAAACAAAATGTAAACAAACTACAGATTAAGTAACAGTACACACACAAAAAAACTGTTTCAATCTTACATGGCTACTTACGTTTACCTAAATTAGCATCAAATATGGAGACTCAGTTACACCATGTGGTCATATTGTGATTTTCTCACCACAACATTAATAGGACCCCAACATCGACAGGCTCTTCACAAATTCCTTTCTGTGTGTATACTTTGTATCAATACTAGATTCCCTTTGGGTTGAACAACTCACCTACCCACTATAGGTGCTCCTTTGGAGGTGACCACAGGAACAGAAACGTGAGGAGAGTCTCTGCAAGCAGTTTAAGCAATAAGTATTAAGGTTAGCTGTGTATCTCCATTTCTAGCCATACTGTCAGGACCTGGTCTGTTCTGTTCGGATGTCTGACCTTGGCTTCTGGTATCCAGTACTCTTTTTACAATTCTTGTTTAGTTTTTTTTAGGTTTTTCTGGTTTTCTATTCAATGTCTGATTTTCTTTATGCTGGGTTATCTGGGTTCATTCCTTTTTTCTGTTCCTGGAATTCCCAGTCTCATGGATTCCTTTATATGTTTGTTTTATGTTGCCACACCCGTTCCTTTGCCCTTAATCCTTTTGTTTTAATCGGTCCCTGCAGGCAGTGGTTTCATGTCCTCTACTCCTTTCTTTGCAGGTAAGTTCTATGTGTGTTTTATTATTGTTTATTTAGTCATGCATATCTAGGCAGTTAGGACCCACCATAATTGGAGTACTTTGGCGCAGTGGTGGACTGAATACATCTTGGCCATTTATGTATGTCTAAATCTCCAATGTTTTACATATATAGTACTTAGTTATGTCTCCTCCTGTTTTGCCTTGTATATCTTGTCTTGTTTTATTTTGTATTCCCAGTTCATGTACAGTCCTGCCCTGTCCTGCCCATGTTCTTTTAATGTTTCCCTTATGTATTGTGTACATGTTCTGGATTCTGCTTTCTATCCTTCTCCGCTTCTGTGTTCTTCTAGTTTTGTCTTCTTTTCTTGTTTGGTGCCTATTCTAGTCTTACCTTGTTTCTAGTACTGTATACATCTCAGCTTATCATCTAGCTTCTGGCATCTGTTTAAGCTGCTTCAGGGTTCTGGTATGTGGCCGTTCAATTGCTGGTGCTCAACATCAGGGGGTGTGTGGTTACCCTGCACCAGGCCCTGATAGTCCATACCCACGCTGAGACTCCTATCATCAACATCAGGCACACACGGGTCCCAGTCTTCGGACCGCCACGCATGACACATACAGAGTAATTGAATCCCCATATTTGTTTGCTAAGATAATTGATTTTAAGTAGCCTTGTAAAATTTTAAAGTGTGTGTTGTGTTTATGTGTGTGTGTGTGTGCTGTTCCTTAATCTGTATCTTGTATAAATGAGATGTGTCCAGGAAAACATAGTAGTTATGGCAACCCTAGTTTGCAACGTAAATCACTACTTTGAAGTACTTCACCATAGGCACATTCAAAACAAATTTTAAGATTTAAGACAAATATTAGCTGATTAGTGATTACATGGACGCTGTATGCACCCAGACCAGTTCAGCTAACATCCTCATGGACCTCCAGCATTAGATTTTCCTCAAAGGAAAGCATTGAATTTTTAATCCTGTTTTTATTTTGTGTAGAGATAGTAAGTGGTAGAATTCTAAACAGCATTTCCTTTGGGGAGGTCATGTGCGTGGCCCAGTGCCGAGGGACATTCAGGTAAGTGGCTGAAGGGTTTTTAACCCCTTCAGCCCCGCGGGAGGTCGGGGGGAACCAAGACAGTCCCCCTTGTATCAAGTCTGGCCTGTAGTAAAAACTAAAAAGAGTAAAGTCCTATATGTGACCCTGTAACTTTCCAAAACCTCATAAAACTTGTACATGAAGGTTACTACTATTGTAGCCATGAGAGATAGCTGAACACATGTGACATCGCTAAAATCTGTGTATTTTATTGCTGTAAAAGCTAACAGTATTATGATATCCACAGTTAGAAAGTTATACATTATTAGATTTCATTCATATTCAATTATGTTTCATAAAAATATTTTGATGTGAAATGAAAGGCCTGATTCTCCTGAACAAAATTATATATATATAAAGTGTGGATACACAATATGAACAATGTAAACTATGGTTGAACAGAATTATAGCTACATTTTAACCCCTTAAGGATGGAGGACGGTTCAGGACCGTCATCGGCATTTTTGCGTTGCCGACCGGTGACGGTCCTGAACCGTCCTAACCGTCCAATGTACTTACCCGATCGCCGTCGTTCCCCCGGCGGCGATCGGTGGTGCTCCCGGTGTGGGGAGACTGCCTGCAGCCCAGACAGTCTCCCCATGGCGGTTTAGGACCCCTGTGGCCATGTGATCGCCCAACAGGGCGACCACATGGTCACAATAGGTGTCCTAGTCTCTGCCTGCAGGGGGACTGTCTGTGCTGACAGGCAGTCTCCCTGCAACTGTAAAATCTAAAAAAAAATTAAAGTGAAAGTTAATAAAAAAAAAATATTATTATATATGTGTATATATATATGATATATAGACATATATTATACCTATATAATATATGTCTATATATCATATTTATAATGTCATGCTAAGTGTATTTTTATATTAATATGTACATATATTAATATAAAAATACACTTATAATTAATTTACACACGTATATATATAATATATATAATAACTATATATATTGTATATATATATTATTATAAAATATGAATAATAAATAATTTAAATTAAATTAAAAAAATTAAAAATAATAATAACAATTTTAAAAAATTATATATCTATATGAAATTTTATTCTAACTGTATTTTGATATTAATATATATATATTTATATCAAAATACACTTAGAATGAAATTGTATATATATCTATGTATATATAAATAAATAAAAAGAATGCGAACTATTCATATGTCCATATACAAAATTACATAAATAATTATATAAATATACACGTAGACTTCAAATATATAAATATGCATATATATTTAAATTCTGCGTGCGTATTTATGTAATATTTTTACATAATTAAGTTATTTTATTGATTGCAATTTAAGGGACCTGCCTGCCAACCCAGGCCGAAAGTCCAGAGAATTTAATTTGTTATCACTGTATTTTACCCTGTAACGTTCTACGACACCCTAAAACCTGTACATGGGGGGTACTGTTTTACTCGGGAGACTTCGCTGAACACAAATATTAGTGATTCAAAACAGTAAAACATATCACAGCGATGATATTGTCAGTGAAAGTGACTTTTTTTGCATTTTTTACACACAAACAGCACTTTTACTGATGATATAATTGTTGTGATACATTTTCCAGTTTTGAAACACTAATATTTGTGTTCAGCAAAGTCTCCTGAGTAGAACAGGACCCCCCATGTACAGGTTTTATAGCGTTTTTGAAAGTTACAGGGTCAAATATATGGGTCAAATATTTTTACATTGAAAATGGCCAGGTTGGTTACGTTGCCTTTGAGAGCGTATGGTAGCCCAGGAATGAGAATTACCCCCATGATGGCATACCATTTGCAAAAGAAGACAACCCAAGGTATTGCAAATGGGGTATGTCCAGTCTTTTTTAGTAACCACTTAGTCACAAACACTGGCCAAAATTAGCGTTCAATTTAGTTTTTTACTTTTTTCACACACAAACAAATATGAACGCTAACTTTGGCCAGTGTTTGCGACTAAGTGGCTACTAAAAAAGTCTGGACATACCCCATATTGAATACCCTGGGTTGTCTACTTTTAAAAAAATATGTACATGCAGGGTGTTATTTAGCAATTTATGACAGATAATAGTGTTACAATGTCACTATTGATACATTTTAAAAATGTATGTTTTGAAACCGCAATATCCTACTTGTACTTATAGCCCTTTAACATGCAAAAAAATAGCAAAACAAATGTAAACACTGGGTATTTTTGAACTCAGGACAACATTTTGAATCTATTTAGCAGTTTTTTTCATTCCCTTTTGTAGATGAGTAAAAGATTTTTCACATAAAATTAAATTTTTTCAATTTTTCATCATATTTTTTCATTTTTTTAAAAATTAAATTACATGAGATTATATAAATAATGGTATGTAAAGAAAGCCCCTTTTGTCCTGAAAAAAAACAATATATAATTTGTATGGGAACAGTAAATGAGAGAGCGGAAAATTACAGCTAAACACAAACACCACAAAAGTGTCAAAAAGATGCCTGGTCGCAAATGTACAACATCGCAAAAAAAGTCCGGTCCTTAAGGGGTTAAGGGTTTGTTACACTTTGTTTTGATCAGGACATGTCCTTAAGGGGTTCAATTACTGCAATGTAAACATGTTAAAAATTCTGGGAAGTAACAGTTTCCCATTAATTATCAACTAAAACTGTTACAACCATAAATATCATATTCTGAAAATCCTAATTAATGTCAGTTTTCTGCCAACTACCAAGAACTGATCTTTTATTTGGATGTGTAAATTTGCTTCCCGTAACTTTTAACTTTTATGTAGTTTAATTGACAATATTATTCTCTATCTCATTTGAAGGTTATTGCATAGTAAGGTTGATGAAAACACTGAATTAAAAATTCTACGTAGAATAGTTGATAATTTACACATTCCGTTTTCATCTTGTTCTTTTTAGCAGAATGATCAAAAAGATTGAACACATTTCATTTTAAATAACTGCAGATGCAAAGAATGTTACAAACTGGGGTTTTGTCTAATCTTTTTCTCTGATCATCCCTAGGAAAACAAGTTAGCACACACTCAAAAATCTCGAGAGTGCATTTTTGTCATTTTGTAGTCTTTATTTATAGGGTCAAACCCTGGGACTCCCCTTTTCTACCCCGGGTGCACTAATTACGCCATTGGTGGCATAGTCAGACATTTATTTCCTTTTTTTATTACATCCTAGCTCAATGTTTTAGGAATCAGATTATGTTATTTTTTTATTGTTTTTGTATTTTTATTAATTGAAATTTGTTACTTTTGGTTCTCAAGAGATTGAAAGAGAGATCCCAATTTTCTTCATCCTAGCACAGTATTTTTTCCATTATAATTTAATGTACTCTCTACATCTTTGAATCATTAATGTTGATCTATATACAGTGTGTGGCTAATATACTTCTAGGTCCCCAACTCAGAAGAATCAAATTGTTAGTCGATATGTGGTTGCCCTGACATTTACACCAAGTGATGAGTATTTGTTTCTGCAAACAGGAAAATGTAATGAAGACAAGACCGGTGCTGATTCCCTGACAAATTACTGTGCATCATGAAATTCTCTCGAAGGGTCACTGAATCTTGTTAACTTAGCAATCAATATTTCAGCCTCATATCTAATGAAAAACATTTCGTAATAAATATGCGGCAAAAGATGAACTTAAAATGTATGGTTAATATGTTTACTGTTGCTAAATTGCTAGATTCCTACAAGGATTGTCATCTCTATTAAATATGCTAGCATTTATATTAACCAATCTATTAAGTGTTGCTGCTGCAAAAGGTGATTTATTTTGATACGTTTATTTTTTTAAATTTTTATTTTTAGAATAAATTGTTTTATTTTCCATAAAGTAAACAGTGGGATACAGAAAGGAAATAGGGAGGGGAAAATAATACACACGGATCAGACAATTCATACACTGAATATCAGACATGGTGGTACAAGTGACATCAGGCACTAGTGCAAGTCAGCTCCAAGTTTTATATCTATTATATGCATCTATTATCGGTAGAGGTAAAGTTAAAGCGAAAGTGAAAGTGGGGAGCGGGCCCCCCTGATATGTTGTACGTATGTAATGTATGCCTTAGTAGAGTACACTATGTAGAATGAGAAGCAGAGCCTTCTGCGTAAGGCATACCTGTGCGTGTTTCAAACATTACTGGGGGAGCCCGTATGTTGTGCTACATCTTATTCTGTGTGTGGTTCAGGAGGTATACCTAGCAGATTATTACCTAAATGGAGCTTCGTAGTAGTTCAAACGTTGTTACGTCTATTAGTCTACAGATAACCCCGGGTCTGTCTTGTTTGAGATGGAGTAAGGGTGTTTGGTGAGTCCGGATATCACCCTCAACGGTCCCATAGATCTTAGGTGTCCAGTATATTAGTGCCAAGTTTTTCTCGTCGACTTTGTATTCTGTCTGATCTTATCCTCTGTTTTAGTTAGTTTAGTTTAGTTAGTTTAGTTTATTATATTCTTTCTCTAGATTTAACACCATTGTGCTATATTAGATTATTTCTTATACATACAGATTTGCCATAGTAACTTATTTATTGGCTAGCTCCTGGATTCTTTGATTGCTATCTGTTCAATGCAATTCCTCCCTAACATATTGTTTATATAGGTTTTGGTTGACTCCTATTTTCTTCCAGTTTTAGAGCTTCCAATATAAGGTCTTTTTTCCCTCTTTTTTCTATACCTTTGGTACTAGAATTCATCCTATTACTAAAATTTAACTTGTCTATATTGGGACTTTGCAAATTTAGTGGGGCCTGATCCACATTTATAGTTTCAGGATGAGTGTCATTTATTAGTTGGCAATCAGGGTGGTGGAGCATCTGACAAAATAATTGTTAAAGGCATTTGTTATATCTAGGGGAAGTTGCAGGGTTTGGTTGTCCATTTTGACAGTGTAGGGTTGGGAGTAGATTGAGGGAATTTGTAAGTTATTCATGGCTTTCCAAAAATTTCTAGGGTTTGAAATGTTATTGTTCAGAGTTTCACAGAAATATTGGGCCTTGGTCAATGTTGTTTGTTTTGTGCATATATTTTGCCATTGTCTATATGCACAGTGATCGTTCATAGAGCCAGTATGCTTGAACTTTGACCACAATGAACCCCGAAACTGACTATCAAAAGAGAACCTTCATTTTTTAAATACATAAATGATTAGAAACAAACAACCCAATGTTATAGCTTCCTAGAATCAAAAGAACATATTAAGACTTTGGGGACTTTTATCATTCTTGTTTTAAGACAATTTTGTATAAAGCATTCCTCTAGTTGCAAGAATATTCCAACCTTGGGCACCCACGATATTGTGGACTACATCTTCTTTAATGCTCTTACATAATGCCATAATGCTAGAAAAGCATCTAGGGAAATGTAGTCCACAGTATCTGGAATGTCAAAGGCTGCTTACTCTTGTTCTTATGCGTTGTAACCTGTGTCTGTTTTTGGGATAGATCATGCTAAAAGAAATAACCTAATTTAACAATAGTGTTAGATGCCAACAAATAAAACAATACTTAGGTCTTATATGACTTTTGTCATATGTTGCAGTACAAGATTGTCTTCCATGGTGTGACGTATCAAGAAGTAAGAAACCCACATTCTTCAAATAAAGTATCTTCTAGGTCAGCTTAATGGTATTATTGTGGATTATCTTTCAAACTGTACATTTTAAAGGTATTGCTGATGGATCCTAAAGCAGCACATAATACTGAGTGGGGATTATTACTTCTCACGTCCACAACAAGATAATGTGAGGTATTCTCTTAGCACTGTAAGGTTTTTATTTCTACTTATTAAATAGCTATTTTCCCATAGACTTCAGTGGAGGAATTACTTTTTAGTAAGCAGAGTAAGGGTTTACTCCTGAAAGAGAATCTGGCCCAATATGTTATAACATGGAAATTCTCAACCCCTTCCTGAGCAAAAAAAACAACTAATTATCTCAAAATTTGTCAGCCAGGTGTCATCATTGTATGTGCAGCATATGCTCTAACTAAATGTAATAGTAAAAGTGAAATACACAGTAAATGGATAGGTGTGGTAGCGATAACCGCTACAAACCACCTGAGTGAAAACCCCTTATACCACTCTAAAGAATTCACAAAAATACATACAATAGGTTGAACACATGTCTGATGATTCTAAAAAGAAAGACAAAATAATATAGTGCAATATTGCCAGTATAAATAACGTACAGATTATGTGGATATCAAGTACTCACAAGCCTGGAGCCAAATAATAACATATGGCTCTCATGTGTAATGCAGAGGGACTCTTAATAGGATGTCCCCATCCTTCTTTCAGATGGTCCTTGTATGGTCTTTAAAGTTTCCGGAGTAAAGGTGAGATGGAAAGCTGTGCTCCCATAAAAAATACTTTATTTGATTAAGTGCAGTAAAATAAAATATAAATAAATAATTGAAAAAAGTTCAAATCAGTCTTAAAAGGTCCAATATGGGTACTGCCTGGTGCCTGATGGACCACCAAGTAGTACCCATATTGGACTTAAGACTTTTACTGCACACAGTGCACTCTGTTTATTTTATTTAATCAAATACATTATTTTTTATGGGAGCCCAGCTTTCCATCTTACCTTTACTCCAGAAACTCTGTATTGCACTATAATCAATGTGAAGTGCATGGCCCAGGATTAAACGTTTTAATTCTTGATGGTGGGCCACAGTATTTTTCTGAGATATTGCTGGAATTATGATATCTCTGTTCAGTTTTAAATGTCATTATATATCAGCAAGCACTGTCAATACAGTTTATTCTAGATGTTGTCCTGCATGTGGCTGGATACAGAAATATTAGATAACAATAGAGTATGATCCAGATAAGGTATACAATTGACTGTTTTTAAAAAGTATATGGCTGCATTAATGAGCTACTCCAAGTATCCTGACCACTTCAGTGTTCTAAAGTCGTCATGGTGCTTTGAGTCTGTATGTGCAGTTTTTCAGTTAGAAAGATAATTAACTTTGCTGCCAACGGTGTAAGTCCATCTCTGGAGTCATTCAAATTCACGTTCCAGGATGTTTATATGCATAATTTGCATGCTAGTATTGAACAACCAATGGCAACACTTCCCCTGTCCTCCCTCAGCTCAGAGATTTGACATGTAATTTGTTTTTCCCCTATATGCACCAAAGGAGTAGCTAGGTAACTTTTTACCCCTTTCTACTTTGTATGTCTCTTAAACCCTTTTACTTTATTGTGTGTCTCTTAACCCACATTACTTCTTTTGAATCTCCTAACTCCACCTACCCCTTGTGTGTTTCTAACCCTCTTACCATTCTTTGTCCTCCACATGCAAACACAGTGATATTTATACATACATAGATATGTAATAATACATACATTCACATGCAAACCTGGACACACACAATCACAGACACACTTAAACAGTCACAACATAAATAAGTTCACGATTATACACAGTCATTTACACATACATATACACCTAGACAAACAGTCATGTACATAAACATAGACACACACAGTCACATGTCACACAGTCAAACCAACAGATACATTCACAGAAACACAGTTACATGTCACACGGCAGTCAGGTGCACACAGTCCGAAACATACATTATGTAACAAACAGTTACACACACAGACACACAGTCACATTCACAGTCAAAAACCATTACAGACACACATAGTCACACACAGTTGCAGGCACATACAGTTAAACACAGTTACAGACAAACACACAGACACCACACAGAAAATCAAAGGCACACAGTTACAAACACAGTCACTGTTACAAGAACACACAGTCGCACACAGTTACAGGCACACACATAGTTAAAGGCACACACACAAGTTCAATATTAGAAATGGAACCAGGCAAGGGTGTCCACTAGCCCCACCCTTGTACATTATAAAAATATAAACTCTAGCCGATCTAATTAGAAAATGTGAAGGAATTAGTGGAATAAATATTGGTTCTGAACAGCAAAAGATTACATTACATGATTTAATACTTACCCTATCTGATCCATCAAAATCTATCACAGCAATACTTAAATTGATACAAGAGTATGGTGCCTGTTCAGGGTACAAGTTGAATATAGGGAAAACACAAGTACTAAAATGTAATTTGGATGCTGATATATTCAATAGAATATTTAGGAATTTTATTATCACCCAATTTATATAATCTAATTAAAAATAATTATAATAATTTCAGAACATCCATTAAAATGGAAAGGTTTAGAAATTTCATGGGCGGGACATATCAACACAAAATTAATGTATGTAATGCCCAATTTAACATATCTCTTTTGTTCAATCCCACTTAGAGTTCAATCTAAATTACATTTTCAAATAAAAAAAATGTATTTATGAAGTTTATTTGGGGTAACAAAAATTTCATATCAAATTTTAACAAAAAAAATAAATCAAACTTTTTGATATGGATATTCCTAATATTAAGGAGATTCATGATAATATTATGTTTACCCACTAATTGAAATGGTAATAAACCAAGTTGGAAACAAATAGAGAAAGTTACACAATCAAATGTATCTCTTCGACAGTTGATATGGCTTAAAGAGGCCTACTACAAGGAAATTAAGACCTCAAATCAAATAGTTATTGAAGCAATTACAAGTTTGAAAATATTTAAAAGGAAAATTGGAATTTCAAATAAACGTATGCTTTCTACTCCTATTAATATCTTCCAATTTTATTTATTCAGGCTTTAAAAATCTGGGAAGAGCGGGGCATTTTGAAGCTAAATCAAATTATTCCAGTAGGCTCTTTCTTAACCCCTTAAGACCGCAGCCAAATGTACAAGTTGTGATCCAAAAAAACGTAAACAAAACCTGGCATTTGCGCTATATGTCTGTCCAACCATAATTCACCTCTTTCATATTAAATGCACCCCCCATTATTATATATCATTTTATTCAGGGGAAACAGGGCTTTCGTTTAACATCAAATATTTAGGTATGGAACATAATTTAATATGAAAAAAATATTTAAAAAATGGGAGAAAATAAGAATGTTTTAATTTTTTTTAGTTCTACGTGACATTCTAACTGTGAATGTCATAATACTGTTTGCTTTTACTGCAATACAATACACATATTTGTATTCAGTGATGTCTCGCGTGTAAAACAGTACCCCCTATGTACAGGTTTTATGGTGTTTTGGGAAGTTACAGGGTCAAATATAGCGTGTTACATATTTCAGTTTTTTTACATTGAAATTCGCCAGATTGGTTACGTTGCCTTTGAGACCATATGGTAGCCCAGAAATAAGAATTACCCCCATGATGGCATACCATTTGCAAAAGTAGACAACCTAAGGTATTGCAAATTGAGTATGTCCAGTCTTTTTTAGTAGCCACTTGGTCACAAACACTGGCCAAAGTTAGTGTTAATATTTGAAAATGCAAAAAACTAATTTGAACGCAAATTTTGGCCAGTGTTTGTGACTAAGTGGCTACTAAAAAAAACTGAACATACCCTATTTGCAATACCCTGGGTTGTCTACTATTGCAAATGGTATGCCATCATGGGGATAATTTTCATTCCTGGGCTACCATACGGTCTCAAAGGCAACCTGGCGAATTTTAATGTGAAAAAACTGAAACGCAAACCTTATATTTGACTCTGTAACTTTTGAAAACACCATAAAACCTGTACATGAGTGGTACTGTTATACTCAGGAGACTTCGCTGAACACAAATATTAGTGTTTCAAAACAGTAAAACGTATCACAACAATTATATCGTCAGTGTAAGTGCCATTTGTGTGTGAAAAATGCAAAAAATGTCACTGTCACTGACGATATCGTCGTTGTAATATATTTTACTGTTTTGAAACACTAATATTTGTGTTCAGCGAAGTCTTCCGAGTAAAACAGTACCCCCCATGTACAGGTTTCATGGTGTCTTGGAAAGTTACAGAGTTAAATATAGTGCTAGACAATGTAATTCCCTGAACTTTTGGCCTGGGTCGGCAGGCAGGTCCTGCAAATTGTAATTAATAAAATGACCTAATTATGTAAAATTATTACATAAATATATGCGTAGAATTATTATATATGTATGTGTGTATATATATGTGTGTATATATATGTATATAATTTTTTTTAATTATTTTTATTTATATATAGGTATATACATAGTGATATATACGTATATACTTATGTATATAGATATATATATATTATTTCGTTCTACATGTATTTTGATATCAATATATATATATATTAATTTTAAAATACAGTTAGAACGAAATTACGCATGTTTATATATTTTTTATCTATTTTTTTAAATTATTTTTTTATTATTTTTTTTATTTATTTTTTTAACGTATTTATATATTTATTTATTTTTTATTATATATAAATATATATATAATGAAAACTATATATATATTTAATCAATATCATTGTACGTGTATTTTGATATTAATATATATATATAATTATGTATATATTAATATTAAAATACACGTAGACAGTGTATGCATATTTATGTGTATGTGTGTATATGTGTGTATATATATACTTAGATCATATATATAATAAATATATATATGATCTAAGTATATATAATTTATTTTTACACTGTTTTAACATTTTTTATTTTTTTTTCAGACAGCAGGGGGAGTACCTGTCATTACAGGCACTCCCCCTGCTGGCAATGCCTTGGACGGCTATGCCGTCCATGTGATCGCGGGGTCTTCGCAAGGACCTCGCGATCACATGGCCCTGGGCGGCTGAAGAGGACGCAGGGGGACTCTCTGGGCTCCCAGGTAAGTCCCCCATACCGCGATCGCCGGCGTGGGATCGCCGGCGACCGGGTAAGTACATGAGATCGCAGGACGTACTATGCCGTCCTGCGGCTTTTAGAGCCACCAAAATAAGGACGGCATAGTACGTCCTGCGGTCTTAAGGGGTTAACTTTTGATAATTTATAAACAATTTATGGTATTCCTAATTCTGAAGCATATAATTATACACAAATTAAACATTTTATCAATTCTATAGGTATTGAAGAAAATGTATCCTTTCGAAAATTTTATAAATATACAACATAACAATAAACTCATTTCTAAAATTACACAATTAAAGGACCACTATAGGCACCCAGACCACTTCAGCTCAATGAAGTGGTCTTGGTGCCAGGTCCCTCTAGGGTTAACCCTGCCTGCTGTAAGCATAGCAGTGTTTACATATGGGTTAATACAGCCTCTAGTGGCTGTCTCATTGACAGCCGCTAGAGGCGCTTCCACGCTTCCCACTGTGATTTTCACAGTGAGAAGACGCCAGCGTCCATATGAAAGCATTGAGAATGCTTTCCTATGGACTAACTGAATGTGCGCGCGGCTCTTGCCTCGTATACGCATTCGTCAAAAGAGGGAGGAGAGTCCCCAGCGCCGAGGGAGCCCGGCGCTGGAGAAAGGTAAGTCATTTAACCCCTACCTCTCCCTTCAGCCCGGTGGGAGGGGAGGCATGAGGATGGTGGGGGGGGGGGGGACTTATTAATACTATAGTGCCAGGAAAACAAGTTTGTTTTCCTGGCACTATAGTGGTCCTTTAAGACTAGAATGTATAATAATTAAAAAAACACACTCAACGGAGAAGTGGGAGAGGAATATGAATACATTCGTTCCATTAAATGTCTGGAAAGAAGCTTACATACAGCTAAAAAAAAAGTCCATAATTTAACCCTTTAACATTTTACATAGATGGTACCTTACCCCAAATAGGATCCATAAATTTGATGGGACATTTTTAGTTTTATGATGGAGGTGTTGTAAGGAAAAAGGTACAATATATCATCTGTGGTGGGAGTGCAAGAAAAATAATCAGGAGTAAAATTTTAACTATTATTTTGAAAGTTTTTGATCAAGAGGTTTCACTATCCTCAGGCCTGTTCCCCTTCCATTTGGAATTTCCTAAGTGTAGTTTCCAAAAAAAAAAATAGTATCAATTCATATTTTTATGGCTGCCAAAATGATGATTGCTAGAAATTGGAAATCAGTAAAAACAATATTATGGGAAGAAATTAGAAATAAAGTTTATTATCAAATCCAAATGGAAACAGGCATTTATAGAACAGAAGATAACATCACCACATATAAATCTGTATGGGCCAAGATAAAACAATATTAATCTGAAACTGTAAATTACCCCTGGACATTGATTTGATTTAAAAATAAGGTAAATGCTTAGATGGTTGATCATGTATATGTAACAGAATGACCAATCAGCCAATAAGAACTCTCTAAGAAAATAAAAAAAAGCTCTAATCTCTAATATGACAATTCCTGACCACCCCCTGCACAAAATACTTTATATTTTCGTTTCCTATAAGAAGAGGTATGACTGTATTGAATTGTATTGTACTGAATGTTATGTATTGTACACCTCACACTTTATATGTAAATTAAGCACTATGCTTGAGATAATGTACTTTTTTAATATTATCAAATACAATAAAGAAAAATATATTTTAAAAAAGAGATATCTTTGCCAGAAGCTCAAGAAAAAAAAAGGCACACACGCAAGTGTCAGTCACACACACAGACACCAAACGTGCCTCCTGACTCCTACCTATGTGGTGCAGTAACAGAAGCCAGAGCATCCCCAGGTGTCTAGTGGTTGAGTGCAGCATGGGTGGGCTTGGGCCAGTGGATTGAGTCACCATGACTGCTACTTCAGTGACGGTGTGGGTGGGGCTGGCAGCGCCCCTCATAGTCAGCCCCTCTAGTTTCACTGCAGACATGCAGCACCGTATGATCCTCAATAAATAGATCACATTTGCGTACTTGTTCAATACCAGCCAGAAAGCATCAATTTCGACCACTAATTAATGATTCGTAATTTCTGGAAACAGTAATCCACACTCCCCTTATATCGCACATCTTAAAGGGACACTCTAGACCAATAAAAGCACTCATGTTGTGCAAGTGCTTTTTCCTGGCTAATCATGGCAGCATATACACATGGGTTAGCTCCTCCCCTACAGCCGATAGGACAGGAAAACCACCAAGGTTTTAAAAGGAGGCTCCATCCCTAAGGTCCTCAGTCTTTTTCCTGTCCTACAGCCCTTAGGATGTGAGCAATTTGCTCCCTTTACTTACGGACATGTATGGTTTATCTTCATTACTTTATTTGCCTGTTTTACTGTAGTACTTTATGCAGTTGTGCTTTTATGCTGTGATGCATTTAAGCTTTGATATATTTAACCCCTTAAGGAAGGACACATGACATGTCTGACATGTCATGGTTCCCTTTTATTCCAGAAGTTTGGTCCTTAACGGGTTAAACTAGTGCATTATACAGCTGTACCTTGTTTTTAAGATTGTGGTACATTATGCGGTTGTGCTTTACTAGGAAGCATTTAAGCTGTGTTGCATTTAAGCTGTGTGGCATTTAAGCTGTGTGGCATTTAAGCTGTGTGGCATTTAAAACTGTTTCATTTAAATTTGCATTTAATACTGTTCATTTAATACCGCAAGTCATTGGAAACTGCAGTGCATTTGAAGACTGATATATTTTAAAAACTGTGATACATTTTGGAAACTGTGTTACTTTTATACCTTGAGGCCTTTAGACTGTGGTGCCTTTAAACTTAGATTTTTTGCACCCGGTTGCCTTTTAAACTTCCTTGCAGGCACTTTTGTTATCTATTTTGCTGCCCCTCGGTCCCAGTGATTTATTCCCGGTTCCCTGAGTGTTTAGGGGCCATGTAGGCTTCAGACAGAGTCCTCTCCCTGGTCTCTAAACAGCAAACACACTCGGAATAGGCCCACATGTGTGCAGTTTGTGCCTTATTGGGCCTAATACAGATGACTTGCATTGTGGGAATACAAGTTGTGGCAGCCATCTTGGATAAGGGCAATTGCCAGAAAGTGCCTCAAATAAAGGGAAAATTACAGTAAACATACCACACTTATTTGGTAAGTATTTGCAGGGTCTCCAGACATGGATAAGTGCTGTCTTCAGCCTGTTTTAAAGCTGTTTCGCTGGTTTCTTATAGAATTTTACAGTGCACTTTTTTTTTTTTTTCTTAATACTTTACCACAGGTAATATTTAGTTATTATTATTTGTCAAATGTCTGATTCTTCACCAGGATCTGGTTATGAGGAGAAAACAGAGGAAGGAATCGGTTATGCACTGACTTCCTCCAGAAGGTTGTTGCTTCAGCATGACCTATTACTGTGCAGTCTCATGACATGCGGGCAGGGCTTACAAAGTAAGTTCCAGAGGCCTTAGGGGTATGAAAAGAGACCAGGCTTTACCCTGTGGAGGAAGTTATTTCCAACCCCAGAACTACACCACATAAGTTGCACACTTATGGATCATAGGTGGACGCAGACCTGTCCAAAATTTTACGCCTACCATTGCAGGAGGCCAGCCAGCTGTGACTTCCGCTGCTGTTTCTACAAACATGAAATATGTGATTAAAGATCTAAAGGCTACTATGGAGAGAGATATCAAAAGCCAAGATTGAAGAGGCAGTCTGAAGTCTTCAGGTTACAACTGACTTCTTCACAGAAACTTCCTTAGATGTAACTAGGATATTCTCTGGATCAAATGGCTTTGTCTATAGCAGCTAAAAAAGCATTATAGTTCTGTTTCTGGGATGATGACTCATCCTCCAAGTCAGCCCTCTACACCATTCTATTTGAAAGGGTGGTGCTGTTTGGGGGAAACTTTGGATAATTCCATTGGAAAGGCGAATGAGGGCTGCAAGATATTGGTACCTCAGTACGGAAGTTCCAAGGAACCCAGCTCCTCATAGTCTGACCGGAGAAGCTCCTGTGACCAGTATTTCTGAGATACATGGAGCTACTGGCCCTGCAGAGAATACTCCAGAGGTAACCCATGGCAGTTGGTAAACCTGCCTTTCAAGGTTCTAATGGAGCTATAAAGCAGTTGTTTTGCTCTTCAGCAATGAACATATCTCCTCCAGTAGTAGGAGCCTCATTTTCTGATCACACATACCTGGGCTCGTCATACTCTGGAGGCTTGAGTGGTATTCATGGTCCAGATAGATATAGACTGGAGTTTTTTTTCTTCAGGCACAGGAGTCTCCATACCAAAAGGAGTATTTAGACCACCGAATCAAAAGGTAAAGCACTGAAGGAAGAAGCCTTCTGGACGAAGAGGTGATTTTTTTTTTTTTAGGTCCCAGAACAAGCAGTTCCAGGGACAAGTTTTGCCTCTCTTCTGGTGCTAAGAGGAAAAGCACATGAAAGCCTACACTGGACCTAAGAGGGGCCAACAAGAGGCTGAATGTCAGAGTCTTCGGGATGGAGTCAATCAGATCCATATCTCAAGCAATCTGGAAGGATAATTTCCTTACCTATATATATCTCAAGGATGCTTACTTTCACTCCAATCTGCAGAGATCTTCGGCATTAGCTCAGAAGAGAACTTCCATGTTAGTGCCCTACCATTTGGCCTCAATGCGGCCCCAAGAATCTTTATATGTGCTTATAGTGTTATTGAGAGTCCAGAACTCCACCTGGTTCCATTATCTGGAGGATCTACTTCTGATAGCCTTAGACCCTCAGAAGGCAGGCACACAGAGGTATATAGTTCTTTGGCTGCTTGATGAATATCAAGAAAAGCAGTTTCAGACCAGCTCAGTGGTTGACATTCCCGAGTGGAAAATTCTATGCTCTGCTTTTCCCTATCTCGGGAACAGTTCCACAGATTGTAAAGGTTTTCTCTCCCAGTTTCCACCAGCAGACTTGTCAGATGGGCCCAATGGCATCTCTGGATTCCTTACAGATGCTTCCTATCTAGGTCTAACAAGAGAAAGATTATTGGAGCCAGCCACTTACTATGTCCCCATCAGTGGAGTTACACCTTACCCTGGTAGCTGAAAGAGGGATTAGATCTCTGA
This sequence comes from Pelobates fuscus, assembly GCF_036172605.1. NCBI lineage: Eukaryota > Metazoa > Chordata > Amphibia > Anura > Pelobatidae > Pelobates > Pelobates fuscus. Next base: position 87,203,330 of record NC_086324.1, read on the forward strand.
GTTTACAGTGAACAGAACCTCATTGGTCAATTATTAGCTCGAATTCCAGTTTTTATAAGATTGGTTGTAGTGTTTGGACCATGTTGCACAATATTTCCATTCATTTGTATGGAATTAAGAGTCATTTTCAAGGATCTTCTTCACTTCAGAGGCTTGCTGAAGAACGAGTGGGCCCAAATTTGCTCAAATGTCAATGCAACTGTATCCTATATCTATCAAGATGGGTCTCACAGATACGTATTGTTGGAATTCCAGCCCATAATGATCAGGGCACAGAAGAACAACCAGTGGCTCAGAATACAATGGATGTTTGCTGGAGCCGAATAACTGTGGACAAGGTGGATTGGCAACCATGTCCTGACGTATCCTCAGGGTTGACGCAGATTGTCTGATACCCTACATAGATCTGATGGCCATTTCTTGGAACTACCAGGTCCAGAGGTATTTTTTACATGCTAGGACCAGAATGCTCCGGTTCAGGATACACTGACTGAAATTTAGAATTTTAGTCTGATGTACATATTTTCCTGTTTTTGACTTTCCTAAAAAGGCAATGCCAAAGGTGACCGTGGAAGACCGTGTCGACTCTAATTCCTATGATGAATAAGATGATTCTGGAACCTCCAAGCGAAATTCCAGTAAGTCCAGACCTATTACAAGGCCACATGACACACCAGGATCCTCAAGTTCTGGTCATGATGCGGGAGTCCATATTCGTATAGGCATTCCTGAGACGGTCATTGAGATCCTCTTACAATCCTATACAGGCTTTACTTAGCTTGACATGCTTTTGTCTGTTGGAATTACTCCTCGTTCAGGCCTTGAAAGGTCCTTGTTATAACACTCTAGAGGAGAACTTAGCTGTACTTTGCTTCATATAGGCATTGATTGAAATCATGCCTCCACTGAGTGTGGTGAAGCCAATATGTGACGTACCACTGGTCTCACGGGCCCTGACTGAACCATTATTCAAACCTCTAGAAGGAGCTTCCATGGTGGTACCCCAGCAAGGAAACTGGGTGAACTCCAGGCTTGATCCTGTGAACCCCCTTTTCACTACTTTTCAACAGAGATGGTCGTCTTGCATTTGGCACCTGAAGATCCTGCCTATGGTGAATGCTTATCTATGTCATTCTCTACCTGTACTGAAGGGTACCGATTGAGCGTTGATGCCCCTGGTGCTTTGCTTCATGTAAGCAACAATTGAACTCAAGCCTCCGCTGAGGGTGTTGAAACCAATATGTGACGTACCACTGGTCTCACAGACTCTGACTAAACTTCTAGCAGGAGCTTCCATGATGTCAGCCCAGACGTTGCTGTTGCTGGTGACTGGTACCACAGCAAGGTGAATGTGTGCACTTAGCTGCACTTTGCTTCATATAGGCATTGATTGAAATCATGCCTCCACTGAGTGTGGTGAAGCCAATATGTGACGTACCACTGGTCTCACAGGCCCTGACTGAACCATTATTCAAACCTCTAGAAGGAGCTTCCATGGTGGTAGCACAGAAAGTGCTGGTGGCTGGTACCCCAGCAAGGAAAATGGGTGAACTTCAGGCTTGATCCTGTGTACCCCCATTCACTGAATTTCAACAGGATATGGTTGTCTTGCTGGTAGCACCAAAGATCCTACCTAAAGTGAGAGCCTTTCAATGCCATTCTCTACCTGTACCAAAGGATTTGGGGCATTCTCCACTAGTACTGTTACAGCATCTCGTGGGCTTCCATGGCAATGGTCTCTGCTGAAACTTTGTAAAGTTGGCATTTGGACCTCTTTGAACTAGTTTGTCCTGCATTCCATGTTGGACATTGAAGCAATTAATGAGGCACAATTTGGACGTCACGTCCGTTCTCTACCTGTGCTGGAGGGTATCAGGGCACTCTCCTCTCATGCTGTTGCAGCATCATGGGTTGCCATGGCAATGGTTTCTGCTGACACTTTTTGTAAGCTAGCATTTGAACCTCTTTAGACACATTTGTCTGGCATTTCATACTGTTTGTTAAAACAGTCTATGATGCATGATTTGGTACTCAAGTACTTAACTCCGTTCATTCTTCTATCTATGTTGAATTATTCTGATTATTTGATTGGCTATTCTGTCCCTCCCTTTGTAAGCTTGGGTATTTCCCATGTGTATTTGCTGCCATGATTAGCCAGGAAAGTGGAAAATGTATTCATACTTACCGTAATTTTCTTTTCCTGGCTATTATTCATGGCAGCATATACTTCCCACCCATTAATGTCTCTATTTATGTACTGTAGAGCTTGTAAACTGACTGAGGATCTTAGGGATGGAGCCTACTTTTAAAACCTTGGTGGTTTTCCTGTCCTATCGGCTGTAGGGGAGGAGCTAACCCATGTGTATATGCTGCCATGAATAATAGCCAGGAAAAGAAAATTACGGTAAGTATGAATAAATTTTCCACTATGTGTGAAGAGAGTGTTCTCTTTTTTTTAAATTTTACGAAAATTTCAGATTTCAACAGAAATCGGCACTTTTATAAATGAGCTAAACTCAAGAGACAGGCAGTTGATCAGAACACTCTCCCTGCAAATACTTCTCTTTGAGCTGCATTAGGAAGCCTGTAAGTGGACAGAGATATATAGCTTTTGCAAGCTGTTTCTAGATATATTCCCAATAAAAAAAATCATATTTAAATGCATGCACATTTTCAGTGGGGGTACATCTACTAAACAGTGATTTTAATGTATTTATTTGTATTTGGGCAGTGGATTGTCCCTTAAGTAAGTCTCTCCAATATTTCTTATTCACTGGCGACATACTTGATTAGAGACTTGTATATTACCCTATAGTTGCTCAAACGTATGATCGAATGAGTATACTGACTCCTTAAACAAGATATTCTAGTTTGTACTTATAGTTAGGGTATGTGTTAAATTCTTGTATAATGCATATGGTATATGTGACAACTGCCCTGAAACCATTTTAATTTTCCCTGAGTGCAAGTTGTTTTCCCTTGGTTCGGTACTTTTATCTACCGAACACCGACCACCCCCCTGGCTCGTTATCTTCAAAGAAACCACAAACTCAAGTGCTCTCTCTGGGTGGCCGCCATTCGTATAACTCTGGAAAATGGCAACCATTTTATCACCTGAATGCAGGCAGCAGTACAAGGTTGTCAAGTGCATGGAACTCTAGGATGGATACCTTAATCAGCGAACCCCGGTAACTTTATACCATCGCCTGCTTCTTCCCCAGACAAGCCAGGAGAGCGCTGTTCAGTGAAAAGACACTCCCGAACAAGGTGAGTATTTGCTCCCTACAAGCCAGGGGAACCATTTGTTTAATTTAGTGTAGGAACTCTCAAAGGCTTCTACTTTTCTTATGGAACTAATTTGGGCAGCCATCACATGTGCAGTCGGTCAAAACTTTACCCCGGTGGCGATTCGGATGAGATACTTAGTTTAAGTTTTAACTCAGTGGGGGTCTGTGTATGTAAGTAGGCCACTTGGCCATAATAAAGCATTCCTTTGTTCCGTTCATCAAATCTCGACTGATGTATGGGTATGGGATAGAGAGAGCGGCTTTAATCACATGAACCTTGCGGGAATTCTGGAGAGTCCAAACAAGCGTATTACTCTGGGTACATGAGGTCTGTTACAGTGTACAACATTAAACAGGTTCCTGTTGATGTAAAATAAATGAACAATTGAAGAATACAGGGAGTGCAGAATTATTAGGCAAGTTGTATTTTTGAGGATTAATTTTATTATTGAACAACAACCATGTTCTCAATGAACCCAAAAAACTCATTAATATCAAAGCTGAATATTTTTGGAAGTAGTTTTTAGTTTGTTTTTAGTTTTAGCTATTTTAGGGGGATATCTGTGTGTGCAGGTGACTATTACTGTGCATAATTATTAGGCAACTTAACAAAAAACAAATATATACCCATTTCAATTATTTATTTTTACCAGTGAAACCAATATAACATCTCAACATTCACAAATATACATTTCTGACATTCAAAAACAAAACAAAAACAAATCAGTGACCAATATAGCCACCTTTCTTTGCAAGGACACTCAAAAGCCTGCCATCCATGGATTCTGTCAGTGTTTTGATCTGTTCACCATCAACATTGCGTGCAGAAGCAACCACAGCCTCCCAGACACTGTTCAGAGAGGTGTACTGTTTTCCCTCCTTGTAAATCTCACATTTGATGATGGACCACAGGTTCTCAATGGGGTTCAGATCAGGTGAACAAGGAGGCCATGTCATTAGATTTTCTTCTTTTATACCCTTTCTTGCCAGCCACGCTGTGGAGTACTTGGACGCGTGTGATGGAGCATTGTCCTGCATGAAAATCATGTTTTTCTTGAAGGATGCAGACTTCTTCCTGTACCACTGCTTGAAGTAGGTGTCTTCCAGAAACTGGCAGTAGGACTGGGAGTTGAGCTTGACTCCATCCTCAACCCGAAAAGGCCCCACAAGCTCATCTTTGATGATACCAGCCCAAACCAGTACTCCACCTCCACCTTGCTGGCTTCTGAGTCGGACTGGAGCTCTCTGCCCTTTACCAATCCAGCCACGGGCCCATCCATCTGGCCCATCAAGACTCACTCTCATTTCATCAGTCCATAAAACCTTAGAAAAATCAGTCTTGAGATATTTCTTGGCCCAGTCTTGACGTTTCAGCTTGTGTGTCTTGTTCAGTGGTGGTCGTCTTTCAGCCTTTCTTACCTTGGCCATGTCTCTGAGTATTGCACACCTTGTGCTTTTGGGCACTCCAGTGATGTTGCAGCTCTGAAATATGGCCAAACTGGTGGCAAGTGGCATCTTGGCAGCAGCACGCTTGACTTTTCTCAGTTCATGGGCATTTATTTTGCGCCTTGGTTTTTCCACACTCTTCTTGCGACCCTGTTGACTATTTTGAATGAAACGCTTGATTGTTCTATGATCACGCTTCAGAAGCTTTGCAATTTTAATAGTGCTGCATCCCTCTGCAAGATATCTCACTATTTTTGACTTTTCTGAGCCTGTCAAGTCCTTCTTTTGACCCATTTTGCCAAAGGAAAGGAAGTTGCCTAATAATTATGCACACCTGATATAGGGTGTTGATGTCATTAGACCACACCCCTTCTCATTACAGAGATGCACATCACCTAATATGCTTAATTGGTAGTAGGCTTTCGAGCCTATACAGCTTGGAGTAAGACAACATGCATAAAGAGGATGATGTGGTCAAAATACTCATTAGCCTAATAATTCTGCACTCCCTGTACTTTCAGTATGCATTATTTCCTCTATATTAGATATTATAGTTAACATGTATCAAAGAATAAAATGATGCTGAAATGTTCTTCTCTTCTCCTCTTAACAATGTTTCTTCCACTCTGCAGAATCCTGAGAATAATTTTAATGATATCACCTGCAGATTTACTTGATGTTATTATAAATGTGGCTGAAGTAGAGAAAGATCATTACAGCTTTTGTTTGTTTGTTTTTATTGTATCACTGTATGCTTAACAACTTGTAGAGGGATATTCACAGTATGTTCTCACACCTTCTCCACAGCAAACAGGACTGTTTGCCTTCATGACAATTGTTTCTGCAATGTCTTCACTGAATGAAATTCACTTGGCAGGCTGTTCTTGAAATGTTTTCACTGTGAATAAAGGAATATTTTAGCCGTATGCTTAAACTGTCTGCAACTTATTCAATGCAGATAGAGCAAGGTTGCTGTATGCCCTTTGTGCCTGAATGCACTCCGACCTGCTTACTTTTTTGATGACAAAGCTTTATTCAAGTGCATCATCTGTGAGTTGTGTAGCTTGTAACATCTGCTAGATGGTTTAAAACCATAGAAGAGTACATTATTATTATTGTTTTTTTTTCTTTCATATTTTTTTTTAGTCTTCTTTTCTTGCATTTAGTAGTCTTGTAGGTATATATGTATGTGTATATATATATATATATATATATATATATATATATATATACTATTTGATTATTCATTATATATATATATATATATGTATATATATATATATATATATATATATATATATATAAAATGAATAACCAAATAGTATCGTAAGATATGTAAGACGTCTTTTCTTAAAAGATATGTAAGCATATATAGCTAATGAAATGGATACTCTAAGCACAAACATAACTTAATGAAGTTTAATGAAGCTGTTTGGGTATATAGATCATGCCCCTGCAATCTCAGTGCTTGTTTCTCTGCCATTTAGGAATTTAATCACTTTTGTTTCTGTTTATGCATTCTTAGCCACACCTCCCCAGGCTGCAACTCACAAATTCTACATGGAAAAATGGTTTTCACATGTGACAGCACACTGTGTTTGTTTTAGAAGTTTGTATCTCCTGCTCTGTTAAATGAACTACAATCACACACAGGAGGCTCCTGCAAGCTCTAGTCGGCTATTAACACAGCAGAAGATAAGACATTCTAAATTAAACAGATTGTGCAATAAAGGAAGTTTAAACATTAGGTCTCTATTTACAGGAAATGTAAATGGAGACTGTATACGTCAAAAGCATCGGAGATGTGACCAGGGCTGTATTAACAAAGTCATTTTTACTACTAAATGACAGAGAATCGAGAAGTTAGACTGCAGGAGAATGACCTATTCACCAAAACCCCTCTATTTAGCTTACATTGTTTTGGTGTTTATAGTGCCATTTTTAAAGACCCTATTCATGCACATGTGTATAATATATACATATCGAAATGCCTGCCACATGTTCAGAAACAAAAATATAAGTTCGGCACATGAAACTAAAAGCTAATTTACTTTTAGGGCATTCTCTCTAAAATTTGATAGTAATATCAAGTGAATTCAAAGTGAATTTTAAATTTAAGGACAAAATATTCAAACTGATAGAATATATATATATATATATATATATATATATATATAACAAGAAAAATAATCTTGCACTCCACTCACAAAGTATATTAGCCCGGTGCTTGTCCAGCAAAATACAAAAAATCAAAATAAGATAGCACTCCCAGGACTTGTAAATCAAAAGATAAAACTTAACTTTTAATTAGCTTGAAAAAAAATTGACGTTTCAGTCTGTTAACCACAGACTTTCATCAGGACTAATGCACACACTGTAAAAACACATATATATACAAATATACATATTAGCAAAATGACGTCATAACGTGGCGCCGGCGTCATTACCGCAACACGTGACCACCCGTCCGGCAGCATCATGGGGAGGCTGTTGCCATGGAAAAGAGATCCATGGTAACAACTAAAAACAAAAACACAAATGACTGAAGAGGCAGTAGAAATAGAATTAAATGACATTGCATACGAAAAACCCACATTGTAGCATCTATCCCTATAAACTAGGGAGATTTAGAAGTTTGGACATAATTACTGTGTTACTGTAAAGAACGCTATACTGAAAATATCACTTGAGGGGCAGCACACATAAGTGCCAAAGTATATGAGGAATCCACTCATCGTTGAAAATTAAATGCAATAAAGAAATAAATAAATATGTCCTAGGGAATAGTATACAAGTAGGAGCAAATATACAGCCACCGATGGTGTCCCTCAAACATGCAACTACCCAACCCGACAACTCAAGCAAGTAAGCAAGACCTAGCAAGGATAATTTAAAAGTTTGGGGATTTAGGGGGATTTAGTTACATTATATGATCATACATTGCATAAGCCTGCCACAACGTCAATGTACCCCATCTTTGGCAGGTCCTACTCTCACAGTCTAATGTCTGCTCTTATATATATATATAGTATAAAAACCACCATTAAAAAGAATCATGCTTATGCAATATGCAATATATGATCATATAATATAACTAAACCCCCATTATTTTTTGCCTAGGTGAGGTGTTTTTAAATAAAACTATTACATTCTGTGAGATTTGAAATCATTGTTTGGTGAATGAGCGAGTGCGCTGGATTTTCTATTTTGTAAGTTGTATATATTGACCCCAGCAGCGCCCCATAATGTATGCATGTTTAGGTGAGTGCAGCCCTCTTGGTTATATATATATATATATATATATATATATATATATATATATATATATAAAAACACAGAAACATTTGAGGCAAATGGGTTTATGGGAAAATGAATACTTAGTAGATAATGCATTCATTAAGTCACTGACACAATAAAAAAAAGCACATATACATATGACAAAATGTGATGTAACAAAAAAGTGTAAAAAGATACAATTAAGCAATTTTACAGCAGTGATTTTTTTTTTTAAAAGTCCCATCTGTAGTAGTGGGTGCAGAGTACTCCTGTAAAATAAACAGGTGTAAAAAAAATAATGTTTATTACACTGGTCCCTAAAGCCTAAATACTGCAACCACAGGTATTATATTGCAGTGTGCTAAATAATATAACAACAGACCAAACGCATGTTGGTAAAAGAACCCAAAACAGTCTCTTTAACAGTTACCTTTTTGGGATAAGTGTGTGGAAAAAAATCAAAACAGTTCACAAAATGGTTCATAAAAATCACTCATAGGAACGGTAAAACATTCCAGCTTCCCGAGAAGCACGCACCTTCCAAATGCCAGATTGTGGAAGGGAAGAATATTGTATGTATGTATATTTTTATATTGAGGTTTTTAGGTGGTCTTTCTTATCAGTTTAGAGAAGTACCTAGTGGCCTTCTCTTCTAGCTTTTTAGTTGTTTTCAGAGGAGATTGTTTTCAAACTCTGAGGTATATTTATTAAACTGGTAGAATAGCTGACTGTATTTCTTTCTGCAATTTTGGGCTTACAATTTAAATTTACTTTGAATTCACTTGGAATTCTCACAAAAGCCTGTGTTGGGGTCAACTTTTCTTCTTCAGAATATTAAACTGCTGGGAAAAGCATTCCATGCACCTCACTTTTGGACCGGACATTCGGGGAGAGCCTTTCAGTGATACACAGACAACGTGTTAAAAATTGGGCTACTACCAGTGTACTAAGGATCAGTCAAACATATTTATAGACAGAAGTTACAGCAAAAGCCACGTGAAAAGATTACATCAACTCTGCACTATATTGCTTATTCAACAGCCAACATGTATTTCTGGTAACTAAGCTAAAAGGTTATCTCTCTGATGGTCTGCAACTGGTCCACTTTAAGCTGACATTTAACAATTGCTATTTCTACAAAAGTCTGTCCATCTTCAGTAGTAAAATAGTAAAATTTTAACCCTTTCATCCTGTAAAAGATGACCATTTGATATTTAGGGCAGACAATCAGACACATACAATTTGCTAATAATAAATCAACATTTTTTTTGCTTTCTTGAATTTAGCAATCACATGAATAGTTAAAAAGTATCCCCTATATACTCATAGGTGTACCTTACAGTGCAACAGGAGTATGCAATATAAGCTGACAGGTAAATGTGCATTTTTATCAATAAATAGTGTTTCTAAATGGACACTTTTTGTACCATAAAACTACAGTTTACAGGGCTTGTAAAAAAAAAAAAAAAAAGCAAATGTCACAAACAAAAATACAATGGCATGCATACAAATCAACACATTTTAAAGGGTTACTTGCAATAAAAATGTAAGTTTTACTTACAACAGCTCAGCAATAGTTAAGGAATCAATTTTTTTTTTCTGAATGTTTAATTTTGTTCTCATTAGAGATTTGTCAATAATGGTTAAACATTTTATATTTACTAACACTGTTGTTGTATAAAGGTGAACTTCTTGTAATATGCTCTTTGGACTTTGGGAGATGACCAGGCCATAATTTATACTGCAACTATTTATTTATAGTATATTAAACTCGGCTACAACTTTGGACTGTTTATTTGTGTATAGTTTCCTTTTTTTCTGGTTTCAAGTGTTTATTCAAGCATATTTAATGTCTAGCAGATTTGACATCAGAAGCTTATTGATAGGAATTCAAAGACAATCTTTCATTTTTTTATGTCAGCATGTCCCAAATCCCCCCTTTTTTCCAAAACCTAGCTCACCCAACAAAAATGGGGATACAGTTTCACCATAGGGCCATATCGTGTTATCCCACCACTATGTCACAGTGCCAAAATATCAGTGGATAGTACACTTTGAGCAAGGGAGACAAACATGCCAATTGCAATATTTACTACTTAAATAGTACCAGTACTAAATGAATATATCTTAAACTGAAATTGATTCAATTAATTCAATATAAGTGCATTGTAAATATAGATAATATTAAAAATATATGTGAGCAAAAACACAATTAAAAAAATGGCATAATTATATAATTAAAGTGACAGTGCTTTTATATATAAATTGACAACACATATAATAAATCCACTCTATAATCAAATAAATATTATTAACATAATGTTACTATGCAAAAACTCTCTGCAAATGTATACTTTCCTGTGGACCTGTTGTTTGCTGAAATAGGTGATGTTAAGTAGCTTTGCAAAATGTAAAACTGTATTGTTTTGTGTGCACTTTTCCTTTATCTATATTTAGTTTGGTAGCATAGGCCTTGAAATGAGAAAGTCCTGTCTTGTAGTAAGAACAATATAGATGTAGAATTAAAGTGGTTGTTCTGCCAGATTGTAAACAGATTTTGTCTGGATGCTTTTTGTAAAAACAGAATATTCAAGGCTATAATAGTCAATATGTGGGATAAGAGCTTTCTGAAATAAGGAGAAATCTGACTACTACTTTTGAGTTAAAAATGAATGTTCTTTCCATTTTGTGGCAAAATTGGAAATTACTTTAAATTGGATTTTTAATATTCTATGATCGACTTTCGTCATTTTCAAACTATAATACTATGTAACAATGCTTGATTGTGTCTCGATTGTGTGTAGACACCAATACTGTTACACCAAGTGTATAGGAAAAATGGATTTGTAACCCAAGAGTGCACTGACCTCACCTAGTATTATCATACTTAGTACATAGCCGATAGACTGTAAACTCGTTTTGAGCACAGTCTTGTTTAACATTCGTTCATAAAAGTTTTTTTGTAATTGTCCTATTTATAGTTAATTCCCCCTCTTATAATATTGTAAAGCGCAACAGAATCTGTTAGCGCTATATGAATGCCAATAATAATAGCATCGTGCGCACTAGACTTGTGCATGATGTAAAAATGTGTACAGTTGAACTTCTTCGGGGGAAAGGGAGATAGCAGAATTCAGTGTATGCCAGAGTTCAGAATTAAGGAACAAAATCCAGGCAGCCATAAAAGCAGGAAAGCAGGTGGGTGCTGTGCTGACATGCAAAAAGGGCTACAAGATTGTCTAAATGTCCAACCTAGCGGTCAACTGATTTCAGGCATTTTTGCAATGCCAATTCAGAGTTGGCAAAATTGAGATTACGGTAAGTGTATATCTGAGTTTAAAAAAAAAAAAAAAAAATACGTGAGAAATTATTGATTGTAAACTTTTTTCCTTGCTATATTATATTAATGAAACATTAAAAAAAAAAAAAAAACTAATAGAGACTTAAATCAGTTAGGAGATGCTTCAAAAAAGGGTTCATTTATATCTTGGTTTCATGAATTCACACAGTGGTACATTTGGGTAATTTCACCCTTAGTTAAGCATTTACATTTTTTCAATTTTTCATTTTCAATATAGACCAATAGTCCAAATACAGAATGGTCAGAAAAGACAAAATTAAATTTGAAACATGACTTTAAGCTTATTTACATAATAAATAGAATAAAACCATAGTTCTGTAAAAATCTGATGTGGTCTTTACATGTGATTTTTTTTTTGCAATAGCCCTAAGGGTTGATAACATATTTTAAATGCATAGTAACTGAGAATATGTTCAGACGTGTAAGCCTTTCCGGAACAAGAATTCAATCTTAGTGTTTGTTACGTGAAGCAATGTATTGTAATAGAGAAAATGTTATCACAGACTACTGAAAAAAACAGCTTACCCAACACAGAATGTGTACAATTTCTTTCTTATATCAATGACTGATACAGAGATCTGCCTATAATATATATCAGGCTCTCGTTCTTATACCCGAGGCGAAGGATGAACATGTTATTTTTCATGAGCTAATCCTATTATATTCCCCAAAAGTTTATTCTGTGCTACATTTCAACAGCAAAATAATTTTTTTTTACTTTCCCATGTGCAATTGAAGATTATTCCACACTCCCATTATTTAAATGAAAACATATTTTCTATTAGATTTTATGTAGGATTACAGATTCATTTTTACAAATTGGAAAATATGTACTTTGCCAAATGGATGAGTAAAGGTGGCAATACAATATACATTAACAGCCATAAAATAGCAATGGGAAGCATGAATACAATGTTGAAGCAGATTCATCTATTTATCAAGAGATTATTTATTGGGCAAAGTGCTAAATAAGGACATGGAAACCAATAGAATATCCCTAAACATCACCACGTTGCACCCTCATAAACATCTGTTTTCCCTTGATCCTGTCCCCTCTATATTTTTTTTCCTTTTGTCATGTTGTTAGTTACTTCACCAAGGAACATATTGATATAGGGCAACCATAATAATTTATTTATAGCGAAGAAAACAATATTAATAATTTATGTAGCCACCAAACAAGGCTAAAGGAATGCTATAGTGATAGGACAAATGTATTCCTAACACTATAATGTCCCTCTGCTCTCGCCAACCCCAATGAATAAAGGGTTAAAAAACCCTTTTTACACTTAGCTGATTCCCGCGCAAAAGGTACCTCAATGCTTCAACATCAGCAAATTTGGGAACATGCATCTCTGCCCGTCATGTGGTCATTAAAAAATCTTCTGGTGCTTTACATTTTTTACGTTCTGAATGCTTCCAAGCTGAGGCTACAGAAACACATTCTGCTAGCATTTCCTGCCTACCTTTAAGTCATCAGAAATAATTACCCATAAATCCCTTTCCTCAGATGTTGAGGTTAGGACTCTATCAAATATTCTGTACTCTGCCCTTGGGTTTTTACGTCCAAGATGCATTATCTTGCACTTATCCACATTAAATGTCAGTTGCCACAACTCTGATCATTTTTCTAGTTTACCTAAATCATTAGCCATTTGGCTTATCCCTGCTGGAACATCAACCATGTTACATATCTTAGTATCATCAGCAAAAAGACACACCTTACCATCAAGACCTTCTGCAATATCACTAATAAAAATATTAGAGAATGGGAGAATGAGTCCAAGTACAGATCCCTGGGGTACACCACTGGTGACAAGACCATGCTTCCAATGTACTCCATTGACTACAACCCTCTATTAATACAAAACTCTAAAAGGGATATGTGGCACTCGTTTAATAATAATCCAGTGCAGCCTAAAACAACTTCAAGTGCAATGTCACCTTATACACTTACAAAATAGTGGAGAACCCAAAACAAAAAGTTTTAAAGCGCACAAAATGATTAAAAAGTATTTACCTTTTTAAAATTAATAAGAAGGGTCTTGTAACATATATTCAAATGAAAGACCCTAAATAAAACTACAGAACTACAAATATGATGGTTTTAAAAGTTCCCATAAGGCATTGTAGTCCAGACTTCACAGCCAGTTTGTAGTGCATTGAGTCCATGATAAATCCATGTCATTTTAAAATCAAAGAAATAAGGTTTTTAACCTTCCCCTCCACCCTTATTTTTTTGATTTTAAAATGGCATGGATTCATCGTGGACTCAATGCACTACAAACTGGCTGTGAAGTCTAGACTACAAAGCCTTATGGGAACTTTTAAAACTGACATATTTGTAGTTCTGAGCCAATATGTGTGGTTTTATACACACAAACAGGATATTCTTGACTCTGCCCAGAACCTCGTTTGACACTGAAGCCCACCTATACTGCTTGGACACATCATTGTGATTGACAGACGGACATCTTGAAAGGGGCATTTGTGATTGCAAAACAGCCAAAACCGGATGCGTCGCCATCTTGAGTGTGGCAATGTATTTCTAGTCTAGCCCATAATAAGTTTAATTAGTAAATAACACACCTGTATGTATTTATATTGTGTTTGTAATATATATAAACAGCCAGGAGGTCATTGTTACCTTAGACTGCACCTGAGGAAGACCTGTGTAAAGGTCAAAACACGTTGTGCTGCTGCTTCAGCTTACTTTTATCTGTACATAGAATAAAGGGATTTTTACATTGATCATCTGATTCCTGTCGCTTCTGGATACCTCTTTGTTCCAGCAAAAGATTTGATCACAATCCCAATGTTGGATAAAGTGCCAATTCAGTTCAGAGCCATTCTTTAAGGGCTCTTGAAATTGTGATTGTGCCATTTCCTGTTATTTATACAACCCTCTATTGCCTGTCACACATCCACTGCCTTACCAATTCAACAATATTGGATTCCAAACTTAAAGATTGCAGTTTATTGATAAGCCTTCTATGTGCAACAGTGTCAAAAGCCTTCCTAAAATCTTGGTAAGCAATGTCTAATGCACCACCCTGATCTATTATTTTAGTTACCCAATCAAAAAAATCAATAATATTAGTTTGGCATGATCTCCCTGAAGTAAATCCATGTTGTCTCTGAGCTTGAAATCCATGTGATTTTTTTTGATGTTCAAATCCTATCCTTTAACATGGTTTCCATTACTTTCCCCACTACTGAAGTAAGGCTTGGGTTAGTTGCCCAACTCCTCCCTACTACCTTTCTTGTGAATGGGCACAACATTCGCTAACTTCCAATCTTCTGGGACTACTCCTGTTAACAATGATTGGTGAAATAAATCTGTTAATGGTTCTGCTAGTACACCATATATTAACAAATAGACTATTGACATAGTACATTTTGTTGCATTCAATATCCGAATTCATATTGTTTCCAATCACCTTCAGTTTTATCCCTGAATATACATTGTTTGGATAAGTAATTGCCCTAACCCTTGTCCTGACCCTACCTTCCAAAGATCATTATTTCTGCTTGTCTGATGCATTTATTAATATATTAAAGTAGTATTGTAATAGTATATATTTATGTTTTTTCCATCATGTTGGCCTCGTATTTGATAGTTTGAAGGCTAATTTATGTATGCGGATTTTAATGAATTATAACTGTTTTTTGTTTTTTTTTAAATATGCATGTCAAAGCATAATACAATCATCAAATGCCATACAATGCATTAAATTATTGTTTAAAAGAACACCTATGCAGAGGTTGCCGCTTTGCAGGTACAAAGATATATTGTGGTAATACGTCATTTTGGACATGCACGTGGCAGGTAAAATAAATAAACAAAAACAGAGACTTACATATGCAATTGTATACAACAAAAGTAATAGAAAACAAAAAAGAAGAAACACAGTCCCTTGGCAAAATCCTTACAAAAGCAATCAGGTTCTCTTCTCTAGACCGAGAAGAGTGAAAATGTGGTACATATATTACCCGTTATCAGGACATTGATGCTGAGTATTTTAAGAACTGTGAGCCATCAGTTGATACCAAAAAGGAGTGATTTGTTTCTGCTGTGGAACTGTCAATGTCATAGTCTATTTGTATGTATAATTAAGAGTTTAGCTCTTAATTGTGTGGCTGTTGGAAACTTAGTAGTTTTTGAATGTAGGGCTATCAAATGTCTAGCTGCCAAAGACATGACAAGTGAAAGCTATATGTTGTGGGAAATCAAACAATATAAATCAATGGTTCATAGGGTATTGTAATTTTCATCTCAGAATGTAGTTTTGAAACCTCCTGCCACAAAGGGGGAATGCAGGCACAGTCCCACCAGACATGGATCATGAATCCAACCTGAGTCTGGCATCTCATCTCCACAAGTAGAAGACACTGTTTTATATTTAACATTTAACCTGGATGGAGTCATATACCAACTGGTACCCCTTCTGGGTGCATTCAATAAATTGTACTGTTTGCTTGACTCTAACTTAATCCCATTCTCCCTCTTACATTGCTTCATTAATGTAATGTGCTGCGGAATAAGCTGGCGCTATATATAAATACCAATAATAATAATAACAAAGGGAAAAACATAGGTTTCACAGTAATTTAGCAGCAGCTTAAAGAATATTGACAGCATCTTCAATCTCATTTGAGAGTGTGAGCAGCAATTGAGAAATCTATGCATGTCTGACCTTTGTCTCTTCCTCCGACGCGAGGTACACTCTTTTGCTCATAACATCTTTAATTTGGAAATACCAAAACACATATTGAGATGATAAATTATAAGTGATCCTTAGGTCATCAAAGATAATGATGTGACCCCCCAGATATGAAGTGTGAAATGGTTGTCATCCCCCCCCCCCCCCCCCCCCCCCCCCCCGAGCCACTGGCCTTTTAAGTAAGTTGTTGAATAGCTTTGCTTTTTTATCATTCCATACAAAGGAAGAAACCAAGGATTAGATACAGTATGATTTAGGAATAGAAAGCATACAGATTATGTACAAGAGTTTGGGTAAGGTGTTAATAGGTGATAATGGGGAGGATACAAATTTTATCTTAAAGTCACATAGGGAAATTGAAACCGTGAAATGACACAAAACCCTTTTGACACAAAACTTTACGAGGTTTAAAAAACAAAACACTATGTAGAAAATCACACTCATATCATAGAAAATATAGGAAGAGGAAGAGAAAAAACATAAAAAAAGATCTGTCTATTCTACTCATTATTTGCTGTGCCTGAACTGAATATGAAAAAAATATCACCATAAGTTATTGGTGATTTCCAGCGTTTCATTCATTGCTGCAATTTACGAAAACATGCAGTTCAGCTTTAAGTTTATTTAGTACATCAATTTGTTAGCTTATTTTATTCAAACATATAAGTCACTACCTCTCAGACAGGAATTGCAGACTGCTTCACAGTATGTCAAGTAGATTTGCCAGCATCAGCAACACTTAATATCTGAAAGTTGGAAATATGAAACGAACAGCAACTTGTTGTGAGTTGAAAACATGCTAAATTTAAACCAAATTTACTGAGTTAGAAAAATCTCCAAGTCAGTCAGTTAACATTAATTTTCTAACAATGCCTTATTGGTTTAAAATGACTGTAACTAGATTGTTATTATATTGCATACTTATTTAAAACCTAAAAATGACTGTAACTAGATTGTTATTATATTGCATACTTATTTAAAACCTAAATGACCTATAACAGTCTACATGTTGGACTTCAAAGCACATTGACAGGATAAAATGTCATGCATTCAAAATACCAGCAATCCCTCTTACTGCCAAGGAGCCCCAGGTATCATTGGATACCTGAGTGTCCCCTCTGTCATCTGGGGACACACTTAGTGGCCACAGACTGAAAAAAGTGCTATCTGTAGCGCTGAAAGTAAGCATTGCACATGGAAATCTCTTTAAATCACAGATGCTGGGTGATCGTTGTGGTGACTCTTAGACTGCCCTCATGATTTGGGACCCTTGTGATGCCCCTCTATCCAATGGCCAGTGTTGGGCTTTGCTAGCTACCCAGCATCAATCACAGTTTCAGGAGCTGCAGCATGAGAGGGAGATGTCTCTCTCATGTTGCAATCATACAGTACAGATTGCTCACAGAGTATTATGGCTGTGATTATGGATAGGATAATGGGTTAGACTAAGAGTATGGTTATGAGTAAGCATACGGCTTGTATTCCGGGTATGATTATGGGTAGGATTATGGGTTGCATTAGTAGTTGGATTATGGGATAAGATTATGGGAAAAGATATACATGTGGGGTATCATCTTGAGAACAGTAGTAGAATAAAAATATAGGCTGTTTACAGTAGTGGGATACAGGTGGTCTGTAAATATCCCCAAAATAAAACATATTTGTAAAAAAAAACTGAAAAACATTGACTGTATTGACTGTGCTCTGGTTTAAATGAAAATGTCGGTTAAACAGCCTTTGTTAAATACCCAAGTATATAACATACAAATACTATTACTAAATAATTGTGTTTATCGATTTTGCATTATGTTACTGATATAAACGTTGTAATCTCATTATGCCAAATTATACAGTTTTAACATTAAAACCATAATTCATTCAGTGCAGTATTTGCTTTATAACTTCTAAAGGTTCAGTGAAATTCTAGACATATTGGACATCTTAACAATCATAACTAATTATTGAATTAATTTTGAATTATTTTTCTAAAGTTGCATATGTTGTGTAGAACTTAGAAAATCTAAACTGCAAGAAACATTTGTAAACATTTTTTTTTTTTTTTTTATATTTTTATATTTAATATTGTGTTATGTATACAAGTAGGGTATCAGATGAAAACCCCATTTCTCCTTCAAATATAATATTTATGAGTATGCTTAAAGAGACACGTTATTGCCAAAATGCAGAATAAAAAAACTCTGTTTAGTAGATATACCTCCAATGAAAACATGCATGAATTTAATTAGGAATGCAAAAGCTGTAGATCACTTGTCTGCAGCTTTTGCAAGCCCTCCCCTTCAAACTCAGCACAGGCCTTCTGTGGCTGTCTAATCACAGACTTCTCAACACATCTCAACGAAAAGTCTTTGAAACGCAGACGCTTTGAGAAATGGCCTGCCTCGAGTTATGCTCCACTGAGCTAAACAACCAGGAAGTAACCATACTGATTCTCTGACTGACAGACAGAAGGGTGTAATGGGGTTCATTTATTAATGTGTTAATTTCATTTAAACTGCTTTTTGTAAAATAGAAAAAAGGACACACTCTTCACACATAAAGCATTTTAGAAAGATAAAGGGCTTTAGGGATCTGGAGTGTTTTTTTAAACAGAAAATGTGAAATATTGATAGAAAGAACACATGGCAACATTGCCAAGGGGCCTTCATCACAAATGTGTTGCATCTCAAAACAGCCTTGGTCCTTATAGGGTTAATAAGTGACTCCACATAGCAAATACAATATTAAAAAGACACGTATATTGAGAGAGAGAGCTGGTGTGTGAGAGAGAGATACCAGACTGCTTATGGCAATGAAAAATAACAGAAAATATTGCACAGATGGTATGTAAGTGCAACACATGACAAGCTTTTTCTTTGAAAGATGCACATGGACTTTTCAAATATAAGATCAAACTAGCCTTCTGCTAAAATGAGAATATTTCTTCGCTTGCAACTATACATATTTGAAAGCAATAATTTTATTTCTCAGAACAGAGAAAAATTTAATATTTATGTGTCTAGGAATTGTTATGTTTTCTTCTTTTTTGACATAGTAAGACAATAAAAGTCAGTCTAGTATTAGCATTTTCAAAGTAATTTCCTGGGTTTTACTAGGGGTTTTATTTTTTATTTTATTTTTACAAATACTTTAACACTTTTTAACTGCTTTGACTTTTCTTTAATAGGAAACCACAGGCACCAACACAACTGTGCATTTGATTTTGCCTTTGATTTTGTCCTCATATTCACTGTTAAAAAAAAAAGAATAAAACAAGTTTGCAGCTGTCTTCAGTGTAGCTCTGCCCTATAGACTTTCTTCCTCTTTTGACAAAGCAACTTCCTTGAGTATATACTCAGCTCAGCCATTAGAGATCAGAGTGAGTTGCTGACATGACTCTGATGCACCACCAATCACTGTGTTCTTGTTATCTGGCTCCTATATATCTCTATGACGAGTTTAGTGGTTGGCTGTGGACAGTCGAGTCAGTCACTCAGCTCATATGGATCTCTCCTGAAATGACCCCCATTCCCAATTTGGAAAAAGGGGGTACATGATAAAGGGAGTTACGACACTGAAAACTGCAAAACATTTTTTTTTTTTGCAAAACTGAAAACAATTTTACAGGGAGATGGTTACTTTTGAATTTGCAAGGTTTTATTATATTTACCTAATCTTCCTTTATTTCCCTTACACTTATTCAAGGGCAAATATTTAACTGACATTATAATTATATTATTAAATTATAGAGGTTAGTAAAGATGTTTCTCCTGTAAATTGGAACTGTGACAGGTCAATGCAATATTATTATTATTATTATTATTATTATTATTATTATTATTATTATTATTATTATTAGCATTAGCATTAGCATTAGCATTTATGTAGTGACAACTTATTCCACAGCACTTTATAATTCTAGAATGGGGATATTTGACAAGTAACTGACATGCAGAATATAACAGAGACAACCATGCACTGCAGAGAGCCCTGGGGGAAGGATTTCCCAAGTAAGTAGGTTAAACTCATAAAAGCAGGAATTAGGTTGCTAGGATAGGATCTGCCAAAAAAAGGAGTACATAGGCTTTGTGGCAGGCTTATGCAATGTATGATCATATACTGTATACTAAACTCCCATTAGTTTTACATTAGTTAGTTTACATATGATGTTTTAGAGGAAACTAACATTTTGTAAGTTTTGAAGTTGGTGATTAGTGAGTGAGTGCACTGGATCATCACATGCTATGCTAACAGGTCACACTGAAAAAAAAAGTGTTCAGTATATTGTGTAAAAGAAATAGTATGAATTCTTATAAAATGCAAGACATTGTGCAAATCAAGGTACTGGGGATATTACTTAGATACTTGAGTGAATTGGGACAAGATGATATTTAGAATAGAGGTCTAATCCAGGTTATTATGGATCCAGGGAAATCCGGCATTTATTAGTCTATCCAAGTTCCATCAAAACAAGTATTAAATAAATAGTAAATGAACAGCCGGTTATACAATCATGCTGTGAGGGTGTGAGAGAATAAAATTGGCTCATTTGGGTAGGGCTCCTTGTTAGTAAAGAGTCTGAGATCCACGCACATTTCTTCCACTGGGTTCTTGCTTTGTGTGTAACAGCACCGCTGTTTTGTTTTTTAAATCTTTTTTTTTAAATTTCTTTTTTTTCTAAACATTTGACCTACCAGATTTTTATGCAGCCCTGTTAAATATCTTGTCTCACTTAGGTAAATCTTTTATTGAGCGCAATTATTTTTTTCATTTTGGTAGATAGAAAATGTATTTCATCTGAATTCAATGAACATTTTTAGAAGATAACCTTTCAATGTTTATGCATTGGAATTGTGCGACTGTATAGCATAACCCGCAGAAAGCAGCTTTAAATATCTGCTGCTTTGGGCGGAATGTGTCTATGAAATATCTGAAATGTACGGCTTTTCTGGTTAAGTGCTGATAGCTTTATAGCAGCATGCTCATTTGCTGAAATCCAGTGCAGTTCAATACATAAGATAGAGAAAAAAAAAGAAAATCCTCATTTTATGTAATGTCTCATTTTAATCCCAAAACACTGATATTTGTTTCCTCTATCACCACATTGCAGCAATTTCCATCATGGTAATCATGGACTTGAGGATGTATGGGGATTTGATGTGATGTTTATGCATAAGTTTAGTCTGTTTATTTCTCCTCTCAACAATGATAATAACATGTTTTGTTTTTTTCTTTTTCTACATACATAAAAATCTTTAATTTAACAAATGGGTTCCAAGAATCCAGTCTTGGCAGGTCATGGATCCAGTGGTGGCTTGGTGGCTTGTGAAGTTTTAATATAGTGGTGTGCCAGACTCCCCTGGAATTTGACTCCGCTCTTTAAATCTATAAACAGTATCCTCTTAACTGTACAATGTGTCCACTTAACCTCATGTACTCAACCTCTAATGCAAGTCTCCATACATTACATTTTATACATATAAAATGTTTATTTACTTAATCGGAACGCTATAGGGGAGATAAGCCTATAGGGGAGATAATAAGTTATTATAAATTTATTTTGGCAGGGGCCAGGGGCTGCTGCTGCTGTGCTTTCTCACTGATACTTCCAAGATGGCTTCTTGCTTCTCTCTCCTGTGAGCACTGTAATTGTGCTATGAGCCAATGATGGCCACTGAATAGAGAGACCAACAGCATGCATTTACTCATGGGCTTCTAGTTCTGTTAACCAAATGGCAACTTAATGGGGATAATTCCTGAAATCCTTTCTTAAAAACACACTACACATGTGGAAGACATGCTGAAACAGGCCAAATTTCAAACATGTCCCTTTTTTTAAAGGATCACTATAGGCACCCAGACCACTTCAGCTTAATGAGGTGGTCTGGGTGCCTGGTCCAGCTAGGGTTAACCTTTTTTTTATATAAACATAGCAGTTTCAGAGAAACTGCTATGTTTATATTGGGGTTAAGCCAGCCTCTAGTGGCTGTCTCACTGACAGCCGCTCGAGGGCTTGCGTGCTTCTCACTGTGAAAATCACAGTGAGAAGACACAAGCGTCCATTGTAAATGCTTTCCTATGAGACCGGTTGAATGCGCGTGCGGCTCCTGCCGCGCATGCGCTTTCAGCCGAGGAGGCGGAGAGGAGGAGGATAGGAGGAGTAGAGCTCCCCGCCCGGCGCTGGAAAATGAGGTAAGTTTTTAACCCCTTCCACTCCATCCAGCCTGGCGGGAGGGGGTCCCTGAGGGTGGGGGCACCCTCAGGGCACAATAGTGCCAGGAAAATGTTTTCAGGAAAATGTTTTCCTGGCACTATAGTGGTCCTTTAAACATGCCTAGATGATCTCAAGTAGCTTCTTCAAACTGCTACCAAAGCGAGGGGTGGGGCCCTGCTGAACTGAAACATATTACAGAATTTTTTCACAAATATTCTTTTAGCTTTCCACCCTCCCCTCCAGAAAAATAAATTTTAGTTTTTTTAAACTACTGTAGATGTTTTTTTTTACCCAAATAAAAACAGGTTGAGTACTACTTCAAGTGCCCCTATGGATAAGACTCCACTGCCCTCATGTTATTGAACTGAAAGAGAAGCTTGTTTTATTTTATATGAATTTGTGTCAGCTTCAAAGCTGTGCAGGAAAAAAAAGACAAAATGCAAATTGCAAACATGCTATGTTTCCCTGTTTTCACATGTCACTATGTCTAACTGTACATGCAAAGAATCATGAAAATGTTGTGAAATGTACACATATGTAAGAGAGGCATCTTTAGAAAATGGTTGATCAATCAGGATGTGCAAAGAAGGTAAGTATACTCTCTCTCTCGATATGTTTTACCCTAGTAAATGCTCCAATAGTGTTAACCACACTGCATATGTGACTTGCACAGCCACCCTGCATATGTGATTTACATAGCCTTCCTAAACACTACCTTGTAAAGAGTCTTCTAAAGTTTACACTTCCTTTATTGCACAGTCTGTTTAATTTAGATTTTGTTATCTTGTGCTCTGTTAATAGCTTGCTAGACCTTGCTGTAGGCTCCTGTGGGTGATTAAAGTTAAATTTACAGAGCAGGATATAAAAACATCTAGAGTAAGTTAACATGCCAGGGAAGGTGTGGCTGAGGCTCCATAAACATAAACAAAAGTAATATAACTACTAAATGGCAGATAATTGAGCAGTGAGTGCAAAGGCGGGCAGAAAGGTTAACACATTTAAACCTCTTTAGTTTTGAAAAACGTTGCCTTAGAGGGGATATGATAACATTAAACAAATATACCCGGGACCAATACAAACCATTGTGTGGAAATCTATTCACAAACCGGACATAGGACACGAGGTCATGCATTTAGACTGGAAGAAGGCAAAGGAAAGGTTTTTTTTACTGTAAGAACAATAAGGATGTGGAATTCTCTGCCCGAAGAGGTGGTTTTATTAGAGTCCGTACGTATGTTTAAACAGCAACTAGATGCATACTTGCAAAAACAGAATATTCAATTACCGTATTTATCGGCGTATAACACGCACTTTTTTCCCCTGAAAATAGGGGGAAAATCGTGGGTGCGTGTTATACGCCGATATCCCATAATTACTTACCTGTCCTGAAGCGTGGGCCGGCTTCACAGCTTGCACCGCGGTACAGGAACTTTAATTTCATGTTCCGGTTTCCGGCGGGACTGAAAGGAAGTGTGCACAATAGTGTGCACACTTCCTTTCAGTCCCGCCGGAAACCGGAACATGAAATTAAAGTTCCTGTACCGCGGTGCAAGCTGTGAAGCCGGCCCACGCTTCAGGACAGGTAAGTAATTATGGGAGGGGAAGTACACTATGGGAGGGGAGGGGTAAGTACACTATGGGAGGGGAGGGAAGTACATTATGGGAGGGGAGGGGGGGGGAGTACACTATGGGAGGGGGGAAGTACACTATGGGAGGGGAGGGGGGAAGTACACTAGGGGAGGGGAGGGGAGGGGGGAAGTACACTATGGGAGGGGAGGGGGGAGAATACTATGGGAGGGGGGGGAGAATGGGAGGGGAGGGGGAAAATACTATGGGAGGGGAGGGGGGAGAATACTATGGGAGGGGGGAGAATACTATGGGAGGGGGGGAGAATACTATGGGAGGGGAGGGGGGAGAATACTATGGGAGGGGAGGGGGGAGAATACTATGGGAGGGGAGGGGGGAGAATACTATGGGAGGGGAGGAAGGAGAATACTATGGGAGGGGAGGGGGAGAATACTATGGGAGGAGAGGGGGAGAATACTATGGGAGGGGAGGGGGAGAATACTATGGGAGAGGAGGGGGGAGAATATTATGGGAGGGGAGGGGGGGAGAATACTATGGGAGGGGAGGGGAGAATACTATGGGAGGGGGGGAGAATACTATGGGAGGGGAGGGGAGAATACTATGGGAGGGGAGGGGGGAGAATACTATGGGAGGGGAGGGGGGAGAATACTATGGGAGGGGAGGGGGGGGAGAATACTATGGGAGGGGGGGAACACTATGGGATGAGGGGGGAATACTATGGGATGAGGGGGGGGGGAATACTATGGGAGGGGGGGAAATTTCCTGGAATTTCTTTCTAAAAATGAGGTGCGTGTTATACGCCGGTGCGTGTTATACGCCGATAAATACGGTATATAATTTTTTCAACTGTAGGGTAATAGCTTCTTGATCCAAGGATAAACCTGACTGCCATTATTGGGTCAAAAGGGATTTTTTTCTTAGTTTGTTGCAAAATTGAAATGATTCAAACTGTTTTTTTTTTCCTTCTTTTGGATCAACAGCAAAAAATGAATGTGAGGAAGGCTGAAATTGGACACGTGTCTCTTTTCAGCCTATGTAACTATGTAACTAACTATGTAACAGTGGCGGATCCAAGGGGGGAGGGGCAATGGGGCAATTGCCTCCCCTTCCCCCACGAGAAAATATGCCGCCAAACAATTTCACTCATAAGGGGCCCAGCGAGCTCGGGCTCCTTACAAACACACAGACCCAGTGAGTGAGATCGGGTCTTTGCAGAGCTGTGCAGCAGGAAGGGGGGCAGAAGGCTCTCAGTCTTCTCCTCTTGTGCTGCAACCGAGTCCCGACTTTCAGAGCGTTGGTTCACTTGATTCCACGTGGTGCCGGGACTCGCGGGAAGTGCTTTCAACCAGAGGAGCCGCAGAGGTGAAGACTGGGGGACCCCTTAGAGCACCACGGGACCACAAGGGAATACAGTGCAACCAGACCACCATGGAATATGCTGCCCCCCTCCCTTGAAGCAGGTACAAAACAGGGAGGAGGGGGGACACTTAAAAATGTTTTTAATTAAAATAAAAAGATTTACATATAATAATAATATTTTCAAAATGCTCCCCTCTAAGACCCTGCAACAGTCAGCCCCAATCCTAGCCTACATCCCTGCATCCCTCACAATCACACACTGAAACCCTCACAACCACACACACTGTACCCCTAACAATCACACACACTGCACCCCTCACAACCACACACACTATACCCCTCACAATCACACACACTGCACCCCTCACAATCACACACTGCATCCCTCATAATCACACACACCTCATGCCCCACAATCACACAGAGTGCACTCCTCACAATCACACACACTGCACCCCCACACACTGTGTCCCTCACACACTGTACCCCTCACACACTGCACCTCTCACACACAGACACACCCTGCAACCCTCACGCATACACACCCTGCACCCCTTACACACACACACAGCCTGCACCCCTCACAAACACATACGCTAAAGTTGTTTTGGTGACTACAGTGTTCCTTTATTCTTGAAAGAGTTAAAATGTATTTTTCAGACTGAATAGGTAATTCCACAGTGGATTCTTTTTCATGTTCACTGTAGTTATTTTAAGCCCACTTATACAACAGAACATAGTCTGACTTTAATGTTACTACATTAGAAAAGTATTAAAATAATCATCTCATTCAGTAGTCCGGACACAATTGCTTAAATGTAGAACTTTCTTAAATGTCAAAATCCTGGTCTTTTGCACACCATTTATGTTTTCTGAAATTGAATCCTTTAAATAATCCAGGTGCAGAAATAAGTTTCTCATGTACAAAAACTTACTACAATTATATATTAATTAAGAAAATGTATTTCTCAAGTTATCTTTCCTATGCATAATAAATATGTTTCACACAGTAGTTAATAGTAGATATACATACAGATAAAATACTACAGTCCTTTAAAATAATATGTTGACCTCACTAGAAGGCATATTATGATTATGCAAGACATGCAGTCACTGTTGAATTAAGACTTAATAGAGCTCTAGGCAGGATACTGAAACATATTCCCCACTAGCATCTGCTCCAAAACAATACTCTTAATTCAAAATGAAGGGGAAAAGCTAAGAGTGAGCAAGATCCCATGTAGCTTTAATATAAATCAATGTTTGGTTTGCACGTGATTTGCACTCTTTTGATTTTCTTGCAGGTACATAACTACTGAACTCGAGGAGCACCAAAAAGACTACCAGTTTTACTGTGTATTGGGCGAGCAAAGCTTCATCATTTCAAAACTTAAATTGTATGTACTCAATGATGACGTATACAGGGCCGTTAGTGTAATGAATGCAGTGTGTGTGTTAGTGTAATGAATGCAGTGTGTGTGTCAGTGTAGTGGATGCAGTGTGTGTGTCAGTGTAGTGAATGCAGAGTGTGTGTCAGTGTAGTGACTGCAGTGTGTGTGTTAGTGTAATGAATGCAGAGTGTGTGTTAGTGTTGTGGATGCAGAGTGTGTGTGTTAGTGTAGTGGATGCAGTGTGTGTCAGTGTAATAAATGCAGTGTGTTAGTGTAGTGAATGCAGAGTGCGTGTTAGTGTAATGAATGTAGAGTGTGTGTTAGTGTTGTGGACACAGAGTGTGTGTTAGTGTAGTGGATGCAGTGGATGTGTTAGTGTAGTGGATGCAGTGTGTGTGTCAGTATAGTGAATGCAGAGTGTGTGTCAGTGTAGTGAATGCAGTGTGTGTGTTAGTGTAATGAATGCAGTGTGTGTGTTAATGTAGTAGATGCAGTGTGTGTCAGTGTAGTGGAAGCAGATTGTGTGTCAGTGTAGTGAATGCAGTGTGCGTGTTAGTGCAGTGAATGCAGTGTGTGTTAATGTAGTGGATGCAGTGTGTGTCAGTGTAGTGAATGCAGTATGTGTGTAAGTGTAATGAATGCAGTGTGTGTGTTAATGTAGTGGATGCAGTGTGTGTGTGTCAGTGTAGTGAATTCAGTGTGTGTGTTAGTGTAATGAATGCAGTTTGTGCTAGTGTAGTGGATGCAGTGTGTGTGTCAGTGTAGTGAATGCAGTGTGTGTGTTAGTGTAATGAATGCAGTGTGTATGTTAGTGTAGTGAATGCAGTGTGTCTCTTAGTGTAGTGGATGCAGTGTGTGTGTTAATGTAGTGAATGCAGTGTGTGCTAGTACTGTGGATGCAGTGTGTGTGTTAGTGTAGTAAATGCAGGGTGTGTGTCAGTGTAGTGGATGCAGAGTGTGTGTCAGTGTAGTGGATGCAGTGTGTTTGTCAGTGTAGTGAATGGAGAGTGGGTGTTATTGTAGTGGATGCAGTGTGTGTTAGTGTAGTGGATGCAGCGTGTGTGTCAGTGTAGTGAATGCAGTGTGTGTGTTAGTGTAATGAATGCAGTGTGTGTTAATGTAGTTGATGCAGTGTGTGTGTCAGTGTAGTAAATTCAGTGTGTGTCAGTGCAATGAATGCAGAGTGTGTGTCAGTGTAGTGGATGCAGAGTGTGTGTTAGTGTTGTGGATGCAGAGTGTGTGCTAGTGTAGTGGATGCAGTGTGTGTGTCAGTGTAATAAATGCAGTGTGTTAGTGTAGTGAATGCAGAGTGTGTGTTAGTGTAATGAATGTAGAGTGTGTGTTAGTGTAGTGTATGCAGTGGGTGTGTTAGTGTAGTGGATGCAGTGTGTGCGTGTGTTTGTGTAGTGGATGCAGTGTGTGTGTCAGTGTAGTGAATGCAGTGTGTGTGTCAGTGTAGTGGATGCAGTGTGTGTGTCAGTGTAGTGAATGCAGTGTGTGTGTGTCATTGTAGTGGATGCAGTGTGTGTGTCAGTGTAGTGGATGATGTGTGTGTGTCAGTGTAGTGAATGCAGAGTGTATGTCAGTGTAGTGAATGCAGTGTGTGCGTTAGTGTAATGAATGCAGAGTGTGTGTTAGTGTTGTGGATGCAGAGTGGGTGTTAGTGTAGTGTATGCAGTGTGTGTATGTGTGTCAGTGTAGTGGATGCAGTGTGTGTGTCAGTGTAGTGAATGCAGAGTGTGTGTCAGTGTAGTGAATGCAGTGTGTGTTAGTGTAATGAATGCAGTGTGTGTGTGTTAGTGTAATGAATGCAGAGTGTGTGTTAGTGTTGTGGATGCAGAGTGTGTGTTAGTGTAGTGGATGCAGTGTGTGTGTCAGTGTAATAAATGCAGTGTGTTAGTGTAGTGAATGCAGAGTGTGTGTTAGTGTAATGAATGTAGAGTGTGTGTTAGTGTTGTGGATGCAGAGTGTGTGTTAGTGTAGTGGCTGCAGTGTGTGTGTCAGTGTAATAAATGCAGTGTGTTAGTGTAGTGAATGCAGAGTGTGTGTTAGTGTAATGAATGTAGAGTGTGTGTTAGTGTTGTGGATGCAGAGTGTGTGTTAGTGTAGTGGATGCAGTGTGTGTGACAGTGCAGTGAATGCAGTGTGCGTGTTAATGTAGTGGATGCAGTGTGTGTCAGTGTAGTGGATGCAGTGTGTGTCAGTGTATTGAATTCAGAGTGTGTGTGTAATGTAGTGGATGCAGTGTGTGTGTGTCAGTGTAGTGAATGCAGTGTGTGTGTTAGTGTAATGAATGCAGTGTGTGTGTTAATGTAGTGGATGCAGTATGTGTGTCAGTGTAGTGAATAATGTGTGTGTGTGTTAGTGTAATAAATGCAGTTGGTGCTAGTGTAGTGGATGCAGTATGTGTGTCAGTGTAGTGAATGTGTGTGTGTTAGTGTAATGAATGCAGTGTGGATGTCAGTGCAGTGAATGCAGTGTGTCTGTTAGTGTAGTGGATGCAGTGTGTGTGTTAGTGTAGTGAATGAAGTGTGTGTGTCAGTGTAGTGGATGCAGAGTGTGTGTTAGTGTAGTGAATGTAGTGTGTGTGTTAGTGTAGTGAATGCAGTATGTGTGTTAATGTAGTGGATGCAGTGTGTGTGTCAGTGTAATGAATGCAGAGTGTGTGTTAGTGTTGTGAATGCATAGTGCGTGTTAGCGTAGTGAATGCAGTGTGTGTTAGTGTAATGAATGCAGTGTGTGTTAGTGTAGTGGATGCAGTGTGTGTGTCAGTGTAGTGAATGCAGTATGTGTGTGTTAGTGTAGTGGATGCAGTGTGTGTTAGTGTAGTGGATGCAGTGTGTGTTAGCGTAGTGGATGCAGTGTGTGTCAGTGTAGTGAATGCAGTGTGTGTGTTAGTGTAATAAATGCAGTGTGTGTGTTAATGCAGTGTGTGTTAGTGTAGTGGATGCAGTGTGTGTTAGTGTTGTGGATGCAGTGTGTGTGTTAGTGGAGTGAATGCAGTGTGTGTGTGTCAGTGTAGTGGATGCAGTGTGTGTGTGTCAGTGTAGTGGATGCAGAGTGTGTGTTAGTGTAGAGAATGCAGTGTGTGTCAGTGTAATGAATGCAGAGTGTGTGTTAGTGTTGTGGATGCAGTGTGTGTCTTAGTGTAGTGAATGCAGTGTGTGTGTTAATGTAGTGGATGCAGTGTGTGTGTCACTGTAATGAATGCAGAGTGTGTGTCAGTGTTGTGGATGCAGAGTGTGTGTTAGTGTAGTGTATGCAGTGTGTGTGTTAGTGTAATGAATGCAGTGTGTGTGTTAGTGTAGTGAATGCTGAGTGTGTGTTAGTGTAGTGAATGCAGAGTGTGTGTTAGTGCAGTGAATGCAGTGTGGGTGTTAGTGTAGTGAATGCAGAGTTTGTGTTAGTGCAGTGAACGCAGTGTGTGTGTTAGTGTAGTGAATACAGTTTGTGTGTGTGTGTGTGTGTGTTTACTAGTGTATGAATATAAAGTAATAATGTAAATGTAATAACTGTTATTCCCCCCTCCCTGTTTCTTACCTGGTCCAGGGATGGGGGAGATTCCATGATCCCTGGTGGTCCGGTGGCATGGTGGGGCCCCCTGGCTCCCTATACGGCAACGCTCTAACGGCCGCACGTCTCGCGGGAGTGAGAGCAAGGGAAATGCTGTAAAGTACAGCTGCAGTCCGCTGGGCCCCCTCTGCAAGTATAGGGAGCCGGGGGCCCGCGGCTGCACCTATATATATAGCGATCATCGCTATATATAGGTGCAGAGAGTAATTGTGGGGCCCTGGACTGCCAAAGCAGTCCGGGCCCCCCAAGACCACTGGGCCCGTGACAACCGTTATGGTTGTCACCCCCTGATGGCGGCCCTGCATGTGTATTAGTATACAGAAATAGGTAAGCAGATAAAGTAATGAATAATGCAACAACATAAATGTTTGATTTAGGGAAAAAATAAATTTTATCCTCTGTGCCAAATACAAAATAGTGCATGTGATGATATGGCTAAGTATCACAATAAATTGTGGTGTCATATAGTGTTTAAAATGTTGAGGTCATTGTGGTGAAATATGTGTTGGAAAAATTATGTTTTACATAGTTTAGCTGTTTGAGTAAGAACATGTGAGTGTGAGTGTGTGGGATTGATTTTGTTGCAGACTGCAATTTGTCAGAATTTGCACCTATCAGGTATTTGTCCAATCTTCCAATTTCCAAACCACCATATAAACTAATCACAAAACAAACGACTTGCGCATTGGACAAGCATGTTTAATTTGATTCGTAATTTGGAGTTCTGCCCATGGCTCCAAAAAGAAAGATGATCGTTGGGAAAGAAAAGATGACTGATGATAAGGAACGGATTTACCCTCTCTGCTGCCTCAAGGCCAGTTTCCTTAAGGCGCCCAAGCCTAAAGCTTGGTGTATGTGATTGGATGGATAAATGTGACCAGTTTGGGGTATGTGATTGGATGGATTAATTTGATTAGTCTAGGGTGTGACTGTATGGTGAATTTCAGAGACGAACATGGCTTGGTGAAAAGCGCCCAGGTGCACTGTAGATAGAGGCGGGTCAGCGGGGTGTGCAGTGCTAGGCTCTGCCCTCTGACATTAGGTCTCGTCCTCTCATTAGTCTCTGCACCCTCGCGATCGGTGCCAGGCTGCAGAGCTGGAAGACAAAGGTTGAAAGTTGACAAACTATTTCAGGATAACATGGCATAATATTTATATTATGCACATATTTTGCAGTACACTAATTGACGTCCTTTTTGTTTGTCCAATTTTTTTCCCGTCGATTAAATTCTCATGAGCTGAACTGCCACATGCATTTTGGAGGACCATCATCAAGGAGTGGCTGAGGCATAGAGAGCTGACAGGAGCTGACAGGAGCTGCAGGAAAGGTAAGTAACATCTCTCTGCAGCCCCCACAGCCCCCTCCTACACAGTGCCCATCCACTGGACCACCAGGGAAGGAGAGCC
Organism: Pelobates fuscus; assembly: GCF_036172605.1. Classification (NCBI taxonomy): domain Eukaryota; kingdom Metazoa; phylum Chordata; class Amphibia; order Anura; family Pelobatidae; genus Pelobates; species Pelobates fuscus. The sequence continues at coordinate 87,234,952 of NC_086324.1, forward strand.
CCCCTCCCTGGCCAGCTAGCAAGCAGGGAGGGGGGACGAAAAAATTTATATATAGCAATAATAATAAAAATAATAAAAATAATAAAATAAAAATAATAATTAAATAAAAAATTATAATAAAATAAAATAATAATAATAATAAAAAAATTTAATGAAACAAAAAAAATATTAAAATAATAAAAAATAAAAATGCCCACCCCCCACCAAGGCTCTGCATCACACTCTGCATTACACACACATATACACACACTGCATTCATACACACACACTGCACTCATACACACACACACTGCACTCATACACACACACACTGCATTCATACACACACACTGCACTCATACACACACACACACACTGCATTCATACACACACACTGCATTCATACACACACACTGCACTCATACACACAGCATTCTCATACACACACACTGCACTCATACACACAGCATTCATACACACACACTGCACTCATACACACACTGCACTCATACACACACTACACTCATACACACACTGCACTCATACACACACTGCACTCATACACAGCATTCTCATACACACACACTGCACTCATACACACAGCATTCTCATACACACACACTGCATTCATATACACACACTGCATTCATATACACACTGCACTCATACACACACTGCACTCATACACACTGCATTCTCATACACACACTGCATTCTCATACACACACACTGCATTCTCATACACACACTGCATTCATACACACACACTGCATTCTCATACACACACTCTGCATTCTCATACACACACTGCATTCATTATATACACACACTGTAAATAAATATTCAATTAATATAATTTTTTAAGGATCTAATTTTATTTAGAAATTTACCAGCAGCTGCTGCATCCCACCCTAGTCTTATACTCGAGTCAATAAGTTTTCCCAGTTTTTTGGGGTAAAATTAGGGGCCTCGGCTTATATTCGGGTCGGCTTATACTCGAGTATATACGGTAGTCCATAAAAGTGCCGTTCGTTTATAAAAATTCAAAAAACGTCACTTTTACTTACAATATCATCGCTGTAATACAATTTACCAGTTTGAAACACTAATATTTGAGTTCAGCGAAGTCTCCCGAGTAAAACAGTACCCCCTATGTACAGGTTTTATGGTGTCTTGGAGAGTTACAGGGTCAAATATAGTGCTTGTGAATTAAATTCTCTGCACTTTCTCCCTGTGTTGTCAGGAATGTCAATCAAATTTTAATTAATCAAATCACATAATTATGTTAAAAGATTATTTAAATATACACGTAGAATTTTAATATATCTGCATTTATAGGTATTTAAATTCTACGTGTATACTAATGTAATCTTTTATGTAATTATATGTATTTATCTATATATATATATATATATTTGCGGTTATTTGTATTTTATGTATAGATAGATATATATAGAATGTCATTCTAAGTGTATTTTGTTACCGATATATATATATATATTATTAACAAAATACAGTTAGAATGAAATTACATATGCATATATAATTTATATCAAATTTTGTTTCAATATTTTATTTATTTATTTTATTATTTTATTTATTTATTATTTTAATTATACGTATTTATATATAATATATATGTACAGCTATTATATATATAATATATATACATATTATATATATGTAACGTCATTCTAAGTGTATTTTAATATTAATATATATACTTATATTAATATTAAAATACACTTTGTATGACGTTACATATATATAATATGCTTATATATTATATATATAATATATATACATATTATATATATATATATATATATATATATATATATATATATATATATATAAAAATATATTTAATTTATTTTTACACATGTTTTATTTTTATTTTTTTTACTTTCCCACCAGCAGGGGGACTGTCTGATATTTCAAACAGTCCCCCTGCTGGCAGAACAATAGCCAGCTATAGGGGGCCATGTGATCGCTCTTTGAGAGCGATCACATGGCCCCCGGGGGCCTCATTTGCCTGAGGGGGGCTGCCTGGGCTGTCAGGCAGCCCCCCAGAAGAGGATCGCGGCGGAGGTGAGTACAACTCATCTCCAGGGGCTCAAAGCCGTTACGGCGTTCCATGCCGTCGCAGCGGCTTTAAAGCCCATTTAATGCGGGACGGCATGGAACGTCGTAACGGCGTTAAGGGGTTAAAGGACCACTATAGTCACCCAGACTACTTCAGCTCACTGAAGTGGTCTGGGTGCCAGGTCCCCCAGGTTTTAACCCTACAGCTGTAAACATAGCAGCTTCAGAGAAACTGCTATGTTTACATTGCAGGGTTAATCCAGCCTCTTGTGGCTGTCTTCCTGACAGCCGCTAGAGGCGCTTCTCCGACGCTCAATGCGAAAATCGCATTGAGCACACAGAACGTCCATAGGAAAGCATTGAGAAATGCTTTCCTATGGGCATTTTTAATGCGTGAGCGGCTCTGGCCACGCATGTGCATTCGCCTCCACTCAGGAGCTAATGTTAGAGGGGGAGTAGAGGTCACCAGCGCCGAAGGAGCCCGGCGCTGGATAAAGGTAAGTGGCTGAAGGGGGGCCCTGAGGGAGGGAGGGACCTAAGGATTATATAGTGTCAGGAAAATGAGTTTGTTTTCCTGACACTATAGTGATCCTTTAAATATATTTAATTTAAATGTAACAGTTACATTACAGTGTGCATTTTCTTTACCTATTCATAGAGAAGAAAAGGAAAAAGTTATCAATGGCAATGCAATATTATTATTCTAAACAATGTTTATGTACTTTCTTTATTCTGTAATATGACAATTTAATAATAGAAGTAGAGTTTAAGGGATAGGCAAGGCTCACTTTATTTTGTTTTCCATTGTACTGGGTCATCATTGCTACATCAGATTGCTAACGCCTAGGGGACTTCAAGGTAAACACTGCTATTTAGCAGAAAAAGCAATGCTTACCTTGGAGGGTTAAATTCGCCTTTAATAGCTGTCATATTGACAACCACTAGTCAGTGGTGGATCCAGAGACTAATCTCGGGAGGGGCACTGGTGAGAACAATCCAGGCACAATAACCACTAGAGCTCTCATTTAAGAACAGTTTGGCACCTTACCTAGGGTCTGCCAGGATGGAGGCTGTAGTAACCGAAAGGGACTATACTAGCAGATAGGGCTAGTAGTGTGTGTGACATGTGGGATTCAGTGTGTGTGTGTGTGTGTGTGTGAGGGGTACAGTGTGTGTGAGGGGTACAGTGTGTGTGAGTGAGGGGTACAGTGTGTGTGGGGGGGGTACAGTGTGTGAGTGAAGGGTGCAGTGTGTGTGTGAGGGGTGCTGTTAGTGTCTTTTTGTGTGTGTGTATGTGTGTGGGGGGGGTGCAGAGTGTGTGAAGGGTGCAGTGTGTGTGTTTATATGGGGGTGCAGTGTGTGTGTAGGGAGTGCAGATCAAAACAAATATATCTATATGTTTTTTTTTATTATTATTAAAAATAAATACTTTACATACCCCCCTCCCTTCTTACCCTTGCCCAGGGATGGGGGATATTACTTCAAATCCCTGGTGGTCCTCATGGTGAAGCCCTGGCGTTCCTAGTGGGGAGTGAACTCTAGCCTTCAACTCCTGAGGCTAGCGTTCACTCTTGTGAGATCGGAGCATCGCCATGGTAACTGCCGCAATGCTCTGAGCTGATGAGAGAGAAACCGGTGGAGCTGGCAGCTAGAGCTCCCGTGCCCTCCTTCTACCCTGCCGCTTGCTACATTTCACTGCCAGCAGGCCGGTGAAAGAAAACTTTGATCCATGAAGGTACAAAGCAGGGCCAGAGCTTCCACTGGCAATGGACCGCTGTGATAGATTGAAAAAGCCTCTCACTGCTCAGGCTAATGCAGAAGTTGTTCTGAAAATAAACATATTTAAAGGTTACTTCAAGCATCATACCACTACAGCACAGCCAGCTGTGTGCCAGGAGGACCCTGGCCTAGATCCCCATTAATGGGGCAGACTGTTTAGCAAGGGTTTTCCCTCTTACCTGGCTCCAATATTCCCTGGTGGTCCAGTGATGATGTGCAGAAGCCGGAAACTGTGACGTCAATATTCAGTGGCTGAACGGTTTTGGTGACTGCTCACTTTCAGCCAATGACTAACTGACTGAATGATTTCCTCTGCTGCTTTGTCTGCATTATGGCTATAAAAGCATTAGGGGAGATGTAGTCCAAAGGTTCCCTACCTTGGCACTAGTGGAACTAGTGGAACTAGTGGAACTTTGGTCATATGGGTCTATTTAAAGAAATTCAGAATAGTAGAGAACTAAAAACAGAATTTCAAATTTTTTGCTAAAATATCCAAGTTATGACTTTAGCTACCTTCGAGAAAAGTTGAATTTAGCTATTGTAGTCTAAATGTTGAAATTCAGTTTTCAATTTGGTGTTTAGTAAATACTACGATGGTGAATTGAGGCATATTATATGGAATTACATAAATTTACTTTGCAGTAGGCATGGAACAGATCACTGTTATATCCAACGGGTTTATAACAGACATAAAGATGTTTCAGCAGGTGTATTTAAAGTGAAAATATGGTGCTAATTTCATAGATAGGAATATTTGCAGATAGAACTATATTCTGATATAAGCATGTTGCGGAAACTATAATAACGTGCTCTTATATAAAATACAAATTCCTGATTTGAGTCAGGCAACTGTACTTACTGTATATGTCAGCATTTATATACAGGATAATGTGCGCCATATGGGTGGTGCTACATTAATAACTATGATAGTTCAAATATATTTGTTTACTGTGACCATATAGAAAATGTCTAACCATTTATACACGTTGACATGCCTTTCCTCTTGACTGTCACAAGGGCAAAGTGCCAATAAAGCTCAGTTCACGAGACTGAATCCATTAAAAGAATTGCTGTCATAACAAACCATTCAAAATCTTAGTCATTGTTTCAGCACTGCTGTAATGCAATGCCTTCCTAAGTGCACAGACTCATTACAGCATGGCTCCCAGAGTCACCCGTTTTAATGTTGTTGCTTGAGCAATCAAATTCTTAGAGTTTGTGGGTTCTTAGCATTAGGGGTACTTGAGGTTAGGGGGTGATAAGAGTTAGTGGACTATTCCTGTAAGTTAGGAGGTATAAGCAAAGACTAGTTAAGGGTGATGGTTGTTGCAGTGCTGAAAATCCCCATCTTCCCAGATGTAAAAACGTGATTTACCGTCCCTTTAAACGTTACATTTCTTTTATAATATGCCCTGTTCTAGAAAAGTATAGATTCAATGTAATCTATATTACAACCAACCAAGTCTAGAAAAATAGATTACTCTAGTTAACCACTGGTCAATTAAATTAAATATATATTTTTTTTTATTGTCACATAAATAAACACAAAAGAGTATCCCTGGAACCCGTCTACAACGTTTACACAAAGAAACACCACTTCAGATCAGACAATACAGCTACTGTCTGCATGGACGCCTGGAGTCAAGAAAAAGCATACATTTCTGGGATTCCTGATGGGAGATTCTAACTAGGCTGATAACTTGACATACTGTAGCATGCAAACAAAATGCTCAACGATACTTGAAATGAACATCTGATGAGCAGGGAAAAGAAAACCAATGCCAGAGCTATTGAGAACATACTCAGTTTAAGAATATCAACACTGCTTCAAAAAAAAAGAAAAAAAAAGTTCCTTTTGGATTTCAGCAATTTGTTCCAAGATTTGTAAATGGGCTTGTTATTGCCAGAGCCAACAGCATGTTGAGATGGGTGTGCCACATCTAATCCTTGGCATGCCTCCCAGTCTTGATCAAAGAGTGACAGAGGTTGCCCCAATGTTGCCTGAACGTTCCAGCACACAAAGGGTGCTTGAAACCTGCATGTGATTGAGCTGCAAGGAGGGGGGTCTCCCGAGTGGGGGCACGGCTGTGACGTCACGGGGCTGGCTGAGTATTGTGGAGCTCAGACTGTGCACAGGGAGAGCTGGTGGTGGCAGAAATAACAGCTTCTCAGCAGAGCCAGGGTAAGTCCATGCAATTTAAACACAAGCAGAAAAAAAGGAGGGGGGGTGGATGGGTTAACTAATGTGGAAGGAAGTGCATAATTAGTATTAAAGAGACATGTATATATACAGCCCTCTGCCACTCAAATTGTCTTTTAATAGCGACTGGAGCTTATTCTAGACATAGCAGCCTTTCCAATACTAGATTAAAGCAGGCTGACGTCTTAAAACATATTGAAGGGGCTTTTTTTTTTTTTCTTTGAACAAATAAAGATTGATTTATGAAAGTTTGGTTATCGGAATGTACAAGGAAATTGTTCTTTAAAAGAAGACATTTTCTAGGCAAATGCAATGCTGATCCCTGCTGGCTATCAACTACTTGCATTTTTAGGACACAAAAAAAGGATACAAAGTTTTTTTTAACATTGTTCACATCCGTTTCTGGTAGATAAAATAAAACAAACTGTATACTCTAAGGTGGATTTCATTTTTGATACAAAAAACTTAGTTTTTCTTCACAATGATGGACAATGATATTGCAAGGTGCTTTAAACATTCAAAGCCGACTGAGGTTGATAGGATTTCCAGTTTGCATCATGAGTAACTCCATACATCGTTCTTTTCTCTATATATTGCTATTATCTGCATGGACTAGCTTTATCCTGGGATGTCATGCTGTTATAATCTACCAGGAAACGCATCACAGTGAATGAATATTTTGGAGAAATTGACAGTGCTTTATAAATGCCAGTCTGCCGATTTTATTTATTTTTAATTAGAAGATGTTTTGTTGTTGCAATTATTGGTATTGCTCTGCTGGAGAACTGGAGCAAGGCTAATGCAATAAGCAGTTCCAAGGGGGTTATGATCAATGGAGTGTTTTGAGTAAGTAACCCTAACAGTTAGAATGCACTGCTTGGCTGTGTTGTTGTGTAGTTGAGTCATATTGGAGGAGTTGATGAAACTTTTGGCAGGAGACTGTGAACAGGACTGTGTTCAAGCTAGTGGTGTTTTTATTCTGCATATTGTTAATTGCTGCATTCCTCATTTATTGCCATCCTCCACACTTACTGCTGCAGATATAACTATTTGGATACAATGTAAGAATCTCAGAAAATGAAATATCTGCTACCTCCTACATTTAGAATTTAAATAGTTGCCTAGAAGTGGTTACATTAAGGGTGTGAATAAATATTATTCTTGTCACCCTCCTAAATGATTTACAAATGCACATTTCTCCCATTGAGTGATGGTAACTGCATAAACTCTCTCTCTCTCTCTCTCTCTCTCTCTCTCACACACACACACACACTATCTCTCTCTTTCTCTCACACACACATACACACACACTCTGAGTAAATGCTATATCTAGTATATTAATATAATGGAAGGCACAAGGCTTTACCTATTTCATCCCATAAAGGAGACATGCCTTCTTTTTATTAATTTTAGTTGAATATACCAAGCCAAGACTTCTTTTTTAGCAAGCTGGATATCTGGCTCAGTACGATTAGAAGAAGAATAGATAGCAGCTGGAATGGCAAGGTTAGCCATCATTCAACTAATGTCTTCAACGTCAAGGTTCTGTTAGCACAATGTACGTGAAATATTAATGTTATATATAAAGTTTGGAAAGCTTATTGGCAGACAAGATGTGCTCTGGAAATTATTTGTGAAAGATGGAAAACATTTTGTATTTGCTGGCTCCCATGAACATCTATTCATTAAAAAGGAAGTAATGGTAGTTTGAGATTTGTGAAATCAACTGTAAGCCTCAGTTTGCCAAATGAAAGCAAAAAAAACTCTCTCTGTCTCTTTATATTACATAAATATATATGGGGGAAAAAATCTATACACACACACACACACACACACACACATACACGCAAATATTAATTTATATATACACCCGGAAACCTCTTTTTAGTCCAAGGTAGGACATACTTCTGCCTTTAATATGGCCTTTTGAGGTATGGTTTCAACAAGGTGCTAAAAACATTTCGTAGCAATTTGACTTGATAGCATCACTCAAGATTTTCAACATCCTTCATTTACATATTAGTGCTATAATTATCCAGTTCAGCATCATCCAAAGGCTTTTTGTATTGACATTTTGGTAGTCTGTAGGTCACTGGAGTAAACTGAAGTCACTCGTGTTTGTGGAAAGTTTATTGTTCCATTCTTCTGCTGGAACAACCCATTTGCAGACTGTAGCCATATAAGGTATGCACATGGTCAACAACAATAAATGGCACTGAAATACATTAAAATAATTCTCATCAGGTCTCTGTGTCAAAGAAGCATATCCTGCACCATTACAGCACTATCGGCAACCTGTATTGTTGAGAAAATGCAGGATGGAGCCATGGATTCATGCCGTTTGTGCAGGATTTAGATAATTTGTATCTGGCAATAGAAAATTAGATTCAATGGACCAGAAGAGAGTTTTTCTAGTCTTCGATCATCATCTTGTTTTGATGAACACATTCCATTATAGCTTTATATTCCTGTTCTGTATCTCTTTTTTTATTTCATTTTTATTCAACATTTTTAAATATTGGGAAGGAATTCAGAAAGAATAAAAAGAGGAGGATCAAGAGGGGGTTGTTACATACTTAAGCCATTTTTTTCAGATCTATGCAGCAGTATTTGTCACAGTAAAAATCTACAATTCCACCAGTTGTGTAAACAAATTGCAAAGGGCAGTATTACGTATTAGAAAGCAAAAACAACTGACAAATACAATACTGTCAATTTTTATATATGCTGCAAATTGTTACAACTAAAAAAACAAAGTCTCAATCTGAAGTGTTTCTATGTAAAAGTGTGTATTATGCCAATATCTTACCTCTTTTTATGTTAGGCATACATTTGTGTTTCCGAGATGTGAGCCTTCTAGTGGTCTAACATGCTTCATAACTCAATGTCGGAGTATGTTGAGAAAGGTAAGGCATCCTATTGGCAAAATATTTTTTTTGCACTGTAGTATCTACATCTCGTCTATTTCATGTATATGGCTTTTGCCACCACTAAGATATGGTAAGCTAAATTGACTTGTGGTTTGGGCCTAGAACGTGATTGTACCTTTATGACCATACTTTCAGAATCGATGGACATTGGGAAATATGTAGACAGTAAAAACAAAGGTTGCGCCACAATAAACTGTAGAGAAATACAGTAGTGTACTTACTTGTAAGAACCAGAGTAAAGATAGACAATATGCCTGATATTAAATGAGCAGGTAGGCAACCAGGTGGAATGCAGGAACTTAGATTTAGTGTAAGTCTGTATGGGTTGTGGATCTTGAGATGGTCGAGTTCTCTTGATTCAGGTTAAAATATGTGAATACAGAAAAAAAAGAGACTCCAATAGTGCAGGTTGCAACTGGCAATAAAAAGGAACAGGGAAACTTCACAGCAGGGTGGTATTTTTACTCACCTATTGGAGAGCTAGGACTAGCTCTGGTATAACTGGAATTCAGTGGTGTCGATCCCCCACTGGTAGGATCTAGGTGTTGGAAGGCAGAGGTGGTCCTCGGTATGGAGAAAAGATAAAACCAAATATAGTGCTCACTGTATATATATTATAAGGCAGGTTGGTGTGGAAAAGTAAAATACTCACATTTATGTGAGCAGGATATACTGCTCACTGTAGTAGCGTGGGTGGTACAATCCCCACCTCGGATTCTTGGACGGGTGAATGCTCCAATGTAGTGGATGACCAGGTTGAAATAAATAAAAATAAAGTAAAATAATACTATAAAAAGATTAAAATAGTAAGAAAAGGTGTATGGCACATACAATATTAAAAGGCCAATATTCCTTTAATAATGCATATCAAATATATTAAGAACAGCCAAAACGCATTTCGCCACACAGGACTTTATCAACTGGCAATGAAAAATTGGAAATATGTGATTGCTATGAATAGGTGGTGTACATGTGACCAGAAATTCCTCATTTTCTCATAGTCTAACAACATAAATGGCAGAATGTTTTGTGTTTTTCAGCATCTCTGGCACATTTGAAAGCTATATAGATTTATAACAAATACCCAGGATGTTGGGCAAAAGTAGCATCCCAGGATGTATTTGGAAACCAGAGAATATATAAATGTACCTTTCCTGGTTAAATACTGTGTTGTTATTATTATTATTATTATTATTATTATTATTATTATTATTATTATTATTATTATTAGAGACAAGCTTGCTGGAACTAGATCATGTGTAAGTATTTTTTGTCATTGTTTTTAGGTGGTTGGTGCAGGAAGTGAGCCTTATTCCAGTTGGTGGCTGTGAAGGATATGTTCCCCATGACCAAGAAATGAGCCTCATTTCATTGGTTTGTCAGAAATACTTTATCCAGATATCCTTTCGACTGCCTGTTGAGTTGTTTGCTTTGTAGATGTTTTTTAGTGGTGGTGAGTAATAGATGTAAGTTTATGACCTGTGTCTTTAGTTGTTCTGTATTTTTGACATCTTGATAAAAGGAACATTCCTCTTGTTGCCTTTGACAATATTTAGAATTATCATTATTATAAAAAACTTTTTTCAATAGGGAAACACAAACATTGCTGGATTCAAAAATACTGAATCATTTAGCAAAATGTATAGTGCTTTGCATGAAAGAGCTTTGTGTTTTGTTGTAAGTGATATTAGACATTATTTAAATATCCTTATATACATCCTACATTTTAATTGTCAGCACAGTATGTATGGCAGACTTCAGTTGTTTGTAGTTGCATTTAAATAGATCTTGTGTGGTTTTAGTGACATTAAGCCATTAATAAGTAAAAAAAAAAAAAAAAAGATTTTGTTAATCAAAATTAAATTTGTCTTACAGTATCATTTTACTATTTGTTATAATAATAAATAATTGTAAAAGTTTATCCAAAAATATATAATCATTCGTAAAGCTGATCCAACAATATTGAATAAAGGCCTTGTTATGACATAGGGAGTACCTTTTGGAGTATTATTATTATTATTGCCATTTATATAGCGCCAACAGATTCCGTAGCGCTTTACAATATTTTGAGAGGGGGGATGTAACAATAAATAGGACAATTACAAGAAAACTTACAGGAACAATAGGTTGAAGAGAACCCTGCTCAAACGAGCTTACAGACTATAGGAGGTGGGGTATTAGAAACATTAGGATAGGAAATATCAAGTAGGAGTGAAGCAGAGCTGGAGGAGAGAGCAAAGCACTGTCCCATAGGAGAGAGCAGGAGACATGTATGTAAGGTAGAGATTACTCTGGGAGGCCATAAGCTTTCCTGAAGAGATGGGTTTCAGGGCCCTTCTTAAATGATTGAAGACTAGGGGAGAGTCTGATGGCAGTAGGCAAGCTATTCCATAGGAGAGGAGCCGCCCGCGAGAGGTCCTGCAAGCGCGATTTGGCCGTACAGGAGGTGGGTACGAGAAGGGGCATACCTATGGATCAGTGAAGAGCTATAAGAGGGGCTAGAATTGTTCAGAGATTTAAATGTATGGGTTAGCACTTTGAATTGACTCCTATCGCATACAGGGAGCCAATGTAAGGAGTGGCAGAGGGGTGAGGTGTGAGAGGACCGACTAGAGAGGAAAATCAGTCTAGCTGCAGCATTCATTACAGACTGTAGAGGGGCAATACGGCTTTTGGGGAGATCAATCAGGAGAGGGTTACAGTAATCCATGCGGGAAATTACTAGAGCATGGACAAGCTCCTTGGTAGCATCTTGCGGTAGAAAGGGCGGATGTGGGCTATGTTTTTGAGTTGGAACCTACAGAACTTGGCAACAAACTGGATGTGAGACTCAAAGGTGAGACCAGAGTCAAGTATGACGCCAAGACAGCGCGCTTGCAGGGATGGACTTATGTGGATATCACTGACTTGAAGGGAGAGCGAGAGAGGAGGATCAGTATTAGGAGGAGGAAAGACAAGGAGTTCAGTTTTAAAGAGGTTAAGTTTCAGAAAGTGTGAGGACATCCAGTCAGAGATGGGAGAAAGGCAAGCAGTGACACGTTGCAGGACGGCAGGGGAAAGGTCCAGGGAGGAGAGGTATATCTGAGTGTCATCAGCGTACAGGTGGTAGTGGAATCCAAAAGAGACAATAGGTTTACCAAGAGAGGCAGTATAAAGAGAAAATAAAACGGGACCAAGGACAGAGCCTTGGGGAACTCCAACCGAGACAGGACGAGGGGAGGAGGTATCCTTGGAAAAGGAGACACTGAATGAGCGTTGGGAGAGATAGGAGGAAAACCAAGAGAGGAAAGAGTCACAGAGACCGAGCGATTGAAGAGTTTGAAGGAGGAGAGCATGATCAACGGTGTCAAAGGCAGCAGAGAGGTCAAGGAGAATTAATATGGAGTAGTGACCTTTGGATTTAGCGGAGATTAGGTCATTAGTCACTTTGATAAGAGCAGTCTCAGTAGAGTGGAGAGGGCGGAAGCCAGACTGAAGAGGGTCAAGGAGAGAGTTGGAATTAAGGAAGTGAGACACACGGGTAAAGACAAGTCTTTCCAAAAGCTTTGGTGAGAAAGGGAGCAGGGATATGGGACAATAGTTAGAAGGGGAGGATGGGTCAAGGCATGTTTTTTTTCAGGATAGGAATTACAGTGGCATGTTTAAGCTCAGCAGGAACAGTGCCAGAAGAGAGAGAGCAGTTAAAGATGTGTGTTAGGGTAGGCACAAGACAAAGGGAGAGAGATCTGATGAGGTGAGATGAGACAGGATCAGGCGGGCAAGTAGTGGGGCGAGAGGAATGGAGAAGTGCAGCCACCTCTTGTTCAGTAGCCGGGGGGAAAGTCTGGAGGGTAGGGAAAGCATGATTTACGTGTGGTTGAGAAAGAGAATGGAAAGGAGGGGAGAATTGTTTCCTTAGCTGTTCAATCTTGTTGGTAAAGTAGCATGCAAAGCTATCAGCTGTAAGGTTAGTTTGGGGGGTGGCCACAGCAGGGCGGAGAAGGGAATTAAAGGTGTCAAAGAGACGTCTGGGATTGCGGGAGCATGAACTAATGAGAGAGGAAAAGTATGACTGTTTGGCGAGAGCAAGGGCTGTGCTGTATAAAAGCAACATGAATCTATAATGGAGACAGTCTGCCTGGGTGCGGGACTTCCTCCAGGAGCGTTCAGCACAACGGGAGCAACTCTGCAGATAGCGTGTTTATTTATTATGCCAAGGTTGGGGTTGTGTCCTCCTCGAGCTGCATGTTTGGAGTGGGGCTGCAGCGTTCAAGGCAGATGTGAGGGTAGTGTTATATGTGGAGATGGCCAGTGAGGGACAGGAGAGGGAAGGGATGGATAGCAGTTGTGAATCAATGTCAGCTGACAGCTGCTAAAGGTCAATAGAGTTAAGGTTCCTCCTGAGCTGAGGCGGGTTAGGCTGAGATTGTTGGGTGAGGGGGTAATTGAGAGCAAACGATAAGAGGTGGTGATCAGAGAGAGGAAATGGAGTGTTACAGATATTAGATACTGTACATGAATAAGAGAAAATAAGGTTGAAGGTATTGCCAGCTACATGAGTGGGAGAATTAGCCCACTGCAAAAGTCCAAGGGAGGAAGTAATTGAAAGTAGTTAAGAGGCTGCTGGGGTTAAAGGTGGGTTAATGGGAATATTGAAGTCTCCAAGAATTAGGGATGGAATGTTGGAAGAGAGGAAGTAGGATAGCCAGGCAGCAAAGTGGTCAAGGAAGAGGAGAGGGGAACCAGGGGGATTATAGATTACGGCAATGTTAGCAGAGAAGGGTTTGAAAAGGCGAATTGAATGAATTTCAAATGATGGGAAAGAGAGGGAAGGGGGGGGTGGGCAGGGTTTTAAAGGAGCAGTGGGGTGAGAGAAGAAAACCTACACCGCCACCTTTAATCTCCGTTTGTCTTGGATTGTGGGTAAAGTGAAGACCACCAAAGGACAGTGAGGCAGGGGTAGCAGTATCAGAGGGAGAGAGCCATGTTTCTGTTAGTGCAAGTAGGTTTAGGGAGTGTGAGATAAATAGGTCATGGATGGAAGTAGATTTAAAGGTGCTGCACATAGAGCGTGCATTCCAGAGGGCAGCTTTAAAAGAGGAATTATAGTGAGAATTACATGGAATGGGTATTAAGTTGTTGTGGTTTCTGGTGTTTCTACCAGGTGGCTGAGTAGTGGAGGGACCAGGGTTTGAAGAGACATCACCTGATGCTAGGAGTAGTAGGATGGAAAGGAAGAGAAGGTGGGAGTAAGATTTAAATGTTGGGAATGATAGCTTGTATTTAGGGTATTTAGGAGGGGTGTGTGGAGAAAGGCTGGATAAATATGAGTAAAGTGCGTGTGATGAATACAGAGATGAGGGGAGCAGAGAGGGAGCAATGAAGATAGTATTGTTGTTGTTATTATTATTATTATTATAAAAAATATATTTAAATTTACACTTATAAAACAAAAATATAAGACTATAAAATAAAGTTCTAAAAGATGATGACCCAACCAACTCAAAGAATAATTTAAAAAAGTATATAGAATGAAAATGAAATACATTTTCAATAGTATTATAAACCTTCTCTGTGGGTCTGTCAACGAGCCAACCAACCAATCAGTCAAAATGCTACATTCTCGCTAGAATTGTTACGCCTCTATATTATGAGTTTCATTATATAGAGTACACATCAAAGCTTAGTGTAGGTTGTTTAAAACTTTTAAATTATGTTTCCTCTACCAGGGTTCTCCAAACCATGACCCTCCAGATGTTTCTTAACTACAATTCCCATGATTCTCTTGCTATCTGTTTCATAACAATCAAAGAATCATAGGATTTGTAGTTCAGCAACATCTGGAAGGCTAAAGTTTGGAGAACCCTGTTCTAAACAAATAATGTAAACAAATAAGGGCGACCTAGACACCTCTCACTCTTTGAAAACCAAAATCTTTTTTGTGTGGTATATTGTGAGAATATATTCATAACAGATATAACAGAAACATATACATGCAGTTAGCCCTGAGAATGACATGTCTACTGAACATTGTCCACCTCAACATCATCTCAACAATAGTAACAATCACATCATAGTCCAAAGACTTAGTAGAACAAGCCAAAAATATTAGCAAAACACTATTGAGATGATTAGGAGAGTACCTCTGGGACAGTTATACCTATGGAGGACTTGGGAAAACAAATGGTGATATTCAGCTTTAGGACATTCAGTACTTCATAGAAGTGAAGTAGTAGTACACACTTCATATACCTAGAAAATATATTTTTTAAATGGTCACAAGTTTTAAAAGAGAGATTTTGCAATACAAGGTATAATTATCAATCACACTTGGTTTAGTATAAATGAAGGGATTTACCGTCTCATTAACCAATTGCACACAATAGAATACTATGTAGTGGTTAAGATCCTACAGCTGGAAAACACCAGTAAGGTAAAGATTCATATCAAACATAGAACTATCATGGAGACATTGCAATGATTAAGAATATTCGTTAAACACACAAGATAGCAAATATACAAAAATGAGTCCTGCGTTCAAACTTTCACTATTACTGGGTGGCAGCAATGACCGTAGCACACATCAGCCCCAATACATACAATAAAAAACAAAGAAAAAACAAAACCAAAGAAAAAAAGAGTTACCTGCACACTAGCCAAAATCCCTATGCATATATAAATAAATAGTCTATCCTAGACTTAAAATAAGCCAAGGGACTGGTGATATTATTTAGAAAATTGAGCAGACTAGATGGGTCAAACAGTTCTTATCTGTCATCACATTCTATGTTTCCAATGGCCATTAGATGTAAGCCCACCTGCCACGTCAAGGAAAACCTCTTTGGTGGGTCCAACACTAACAATGAGGCAAGGTGAATTGTTAGTGAAAGGACCCACCTAAAAGGTTTGCCTTGACGCTGCAGGTGGGATTACATCTAATGGTCACATTTGATAGCAAATACCTCATTCCTCAATTACCACATGACTTTGCAAGATGCTGAGGTTTGACTGGAACATGCTTTGGTGGAGTAAGGTTATAGTCCCCATTTCTGCAGCAAGTGAAGGCCTTCCTCTGGAACTGGCAATGTTACTGATTTTTTATCAGTGATAGCTTTGTAGGGAAGGCTTACATATTTCTAGACCCCTTATGGAATCAGAACAAAATAATTAACAACGCTTTAGCATTGTGTGGTGGCAAGGGAGGGAGCCATGGGTGAGGTAGAGAGATAGTTTTTTTATGTTAAAGCTTTCAGCTAGTCACTAAACAGTAAATGTGTTAATTTAAGTTGGATAGACTTTTAGCCTAGATGTCCAATGTAAGAAGTAATGGAGGGTCTTTTTGGCACTTCACATAAAAGCATTTTATTATTATTATTATTATTGCCATTTATATAGCGCCAACAGATTCCGTAGTGCTTTACAATATTATGAGAGGGGGGATTTCACT
Source organism: Pelobates fuscus (assembly GCF_036172605.1). NCBI lineage: Eukaryota > Metazoa > Chordata > Amphibia > Anura > Pelobatidae > Pelobates > Pelobates fuscus. The sequence continues at coordinate 87,251,351 of NC_086324.1, forward strand.
ATAAATAGGACAATTACAAGAAAACTTACAGGAACGATAGGTTGAAGAGGACCCTGCTCAAGTGAGCTTACAGTCTATAGGAGGTGGGGTATAAAATACATTAGGACAGGAAATAGCAATTAATAGCAATTAAATAGCATGTATGTTTTCAATTTGCCACAAGTCAATGATTTGTAAATAAACTTCAGTTTACTAACACAGAGATACAACACACTACTATGCAGTTGCATTTTGCAGTTTATTTATCGCCATGCTTCCAGAATGCATTATTTGTGATCCCCAGAATAAAAACAGTTTTTTGTTTTTTTTCTGGGATTGAGCTGTGTAAATTGTGTAATCTGTTGCCAGGAAGATGACCTCTGGTATGGCATAATTGTACCTTTGTAATTGGTAGATTTACTGTGTATTACCTGAATTTACTTTTTAAATTAATGAGGTCATGTCCAGATAATCTAGCAAGAGGTATAAAATCCCCCCAGACATGATGGTGTAACTTTTTCCAATCATATGTTTTACTATTTAAAAAAGAAGAGAAAACCAATGCATATATTAAGAGTTGGACACCTTCTTCACATTTACATTTTTAAAACATTTACATGTCAAAAGAAGATAAAACATTTTTAGTAATTATTTACTGTTTAATAATGGTTTATCATTTTTTGTCTATAGAATATGGCTGGGTTTCTTATAAAACACAGTTCCTCCAAGTTTTTCTTTGGCTCCTACTAGGGATGTGCATGGGCAAACAATTTGTTTCGGTTCTGCACTTCCGAAATTCGTGACTTCAGCAATTCGGGACTTCGGAACCTCAATTTGGTTCAGCATGTCCAGAATTCGGGACTTCGGCAATTCGGGACTTTGGTAATTGGGGACTTTGGCACTCCGGGACTTCGGCACTTCTGCAATTCTGCAATTCTGCACTTCGGCAATTCGGGACTTCGGCGCTTTGGGACTTCAGCAATTCAGACATTCGTAAGCATTCATCTCTTCCCACCACAACCACTTACACATCTGTAGGGCTCCCTAACCCTACACCTAACACTATCCCTATCCAACACCACCACTTACACATCTAGGGTTAGGGGTAGGGTTAGTGGTAGAGTTAGGATAGGGTTAGGGTTAGGGGTAAGGGTAGGGTTAGGTGCCCGGACTGCCACCACAATCACTTACACATCTATAGGGCTCCCACTGCCAGGAATTAGCTTATTGGTCTAGATCCCTGTCATAATTCACGTAATTTTCCCTCCCTCTCTTGTTTTGCCAATTTTCAGGAATCCGAAGCACTTTAGCACTTCCGAAATTCAACACTTCAGCAATTCGGTTTGGCACGTCCGAAATTCTGCATCTTCGGCAATTCGTCACTTTGGCAATTGCCGAAATTCATCCGAATTTACATTCGGAACAAAACAAATTGCACATGTCTAGTTCCTACTTGATGCATGCTTATTGTCATAAGGGCACATGACCAATTTCTTTGTCACACATAAAAAGACCACTGATTCACTGGTGGTACTAATGTAGAAAGGCTCTTGTGCAATATTTTCAGGACGCCTATTGCTAGGGTGGCCAAAAGGTAGATCCCCATCTGTCGTACAATTCCCACAATGCTTTGCCAGGTGGGGATCTACAATTTACACATCCTTGTATGAGCACTGAGCAGTGATTGTGTGTTTGAATGAAAGTGTCTTTTTGTATGGAGCATGTATAATTGAATGTAGGTATATGTTTTTATGTAGTATTGGTGTTTGAATGCATGCTTGCATGTATGTTTAGTGTTGGTTTTGGATGAAGAGGTTTGAATTATATAAATAATTGGTGTTTAATATTTAGGTGTGTTTGTATGTAAGTTAACATTTGAATGCAGTGTGCACATTTTCTTGCAGGGGCGTATTTGTGCATAGTGTTGACGTTTGAATGCTGAAATGTATGATCATAATACACATACATTGTCACAAACACTGATAAATGTACAAACACATATACACATGCAGATACACAGACACAGATACAATCACACAAATACAACACTGACACACATGCAGAGAGGACACACCCTGTTCAAAACCGCTGTATCTCTAGTCATCTAAATGGTATAAACATAACAGGCACCTGTTTTCCTAAAGAAATGCTAATAAATGTGATTTTTATTTATTTATTGCAACAAAGGGGGTGGGCACCACCCCACCTGCCCCTGTGGGCCAGCTTCCACTGCTTACAAGGTTACAGCTATCATTAATTAGAAAAGTACATAAATATCAAAATAGTATAATTTTATAGACGCAAGTATAAATACTTTGCAGAAACATGTCACTTTTTAAGAATTTATCTGAAAACATTCCTTTATACTGAACACCATTAGGTTTATACTCTCATTAGAACCGTTGCTGTACATTTTCAACCAGAAATAAGATTTGTTAATATGCATAGCTCATTTTACCCCCATGGCACATTAATTCTTGCTTTAAAGATTTTCTCTTTTTTTGGGACAAAGTTAACTAGACAGAGTTGTGTGTGTTGTCTGCAGTTTCCTCGTTCAAATGTCAGGCTAAGGAATGCCTCAGGAGAGCTTGCTTTGAACTTAGCCTTTCCACCTTTGTAGCTTCAATTTTTACCGCCAGCCTAGAGTGACTGCCATGTTTGTCAGGAATAATTCTGCTTTTTCTTCAGGTGCAGTTTTTCTTCAAATGTTCTGCTGCTTCTAGCATGACATAGCCTTATTACTTACTATACCCATGTAATGCTTTGATTTTCACAGAGCCTGTAAGATAAAAGCATCAATGAACTGGATTGAAAAAAAATAGGTTCACTGATTGTCTTGGCATTTTATAACATAATCCTATATAACAAGCTCTGGGTAAAAATAATGGTGATAATTTGTTGTTTGCTAATCTAGTTGACATGGGCACTTTCAAGTTAATTTACTGGAAAAAAAAACAAGAGTATCTCATAAAATGACATCATAAAACCCTCCAATATGTTACTTAATAGCACAGCTTGCAGCCTTAACTCGTGCACAACTGAACATTGTTAAGTATGTTCTTTGCTGACATAAGACCAGCCAGGGCTGCCCCTTGTGTGTGTATAGTGTATGTGTATGTAAGGGTTGCATTGTATGTTTCCGTGTATGTGTGTTGGTGGGGTAGGACGGGGGCAGTGTTCTGTAGAGGGTGAGAAATTAAAGCATCTTTATATTATCTTCTTTTTTTGTTGTTGTTTTATTGAATCGCCTCCTCGCCCAATTCTAGGACACTACATTCCCTGGTAGTCTAGTTGTACTTAAGTGGCTCACATGCATTGTAAATATGTGTAAGGGATGCATGCGGTGTGTGTATATAGTGGATATAGCTTGAATGTATGTAAGGTGTACATGCAGTGTGTGTGTAAGGGATACATGTAGTTTGCATGTGTGTGGAGGCAGTATGTGTGTGCAAGGATTGCATTCTGTGTTTGAGTGTGTAAGGATACATACAGGGAGTGTATTTTTGTCTATGTGTGTCAGAGAAAGTTTGTAGGGGAGTTTTGTTTAGTGTGAGTGAACAGATTTTTTCTCATTAATATTATATTTTTTTTGTTTTTTTTATAGCTACCCCCCTGTCTTTCTTACCTAAGGACAGGCAGGGGGGACAGATCAATTCCTGGTGGTCTGGTGTCAGTATAGAGGCTCTCAGCCTCTTACCTTTCTCCTCTACTGCATGAAACCGTTTCTGGTGAGTCCTGGGATCATGTGGTATTGAAGTGTTGCTGTGGTAACCTGTATACTTATTGTGCATGTAGGGCACAGGCTGGTTCCCTGGGCCCTTTACATGTGTTCACATTGTACCCTCCTGATGTCCAGAGCTCAGCTCAGATACAAAAAAATAGTGAAAAACAGTGAAAAACGATTTGTTGTTTGGTGCCATAAAGGTACCTCCCTGTCTGCTGCACTGCAAGTGGAGCAATTAGAAAAATTAAAAGTGATTATTATATATTTTTAATGGCATTAATATAGCAACAGCTTATTCCGCAGCACTTTACAATCTTATGAGGGCCTTTTACCAATAAATGAGACAATTACAAAATGTTACAGGAACAGAAGATTGAGGAACCTGCTAGTAAAAGCTTACAATCTAGAGATTAGAACTAAGTATCAACTGGAGAACCTTTGAAAATACTTCCTTCCTGAATGAAGAGAAGAGAAGAGTATGGCCTCTACCCCTTCATCCATCTCATGTAGGATGGAAAGTTTTTATATATCAGGTAGAGATTATATAAAAGGCTTGTACTAAATGGTTTGTTCTTACTGTCCTATGGGGCTTGGTGACATGCGAGTTGTAATTATTTTATTGATCACCTGCCTATGGAGGAAGGGATAGGAGCTTTTTGCACTCTTACATAAAACAACAAAATAAAAATATGAAGGTATTACAGTATGTGAACAGTAAGCAGATACTTGAAGTCCTTACTGACCTGTTGTTAGGAAAAGGAAGGGACAATGTATGACCCAGATTTTTCATGATTTTTTATTATATAGTATATTTCTTAGTTTGTGTAATACAGAATTTACTGTACTACTACTATAAATAATAATTTAATCTAGAGTTGTGCATAGTGCTGTTTTTAGTCTAAAGTTTATGATCACCCTCAGGGCCCCCCTCCCTTGGTGCTGAAGGGGTTAAAACCCCTTCAGCTACTTACCTTAATCCAGCGCCAGGCTCCCTCGGCGCTGGTGACCTCTCTTACCCCGCCGACTTCAGCTCCCGAGAGCGGAATGCACATGCGAATTTCGCATCCAGCGCACAGAAGCTGCTCTAGCAGCTGTCAGGAAGACAGCCACTAGAGGTTGGATTAACCCTGCAATGTAAACATAGCAGTTTCTCTGAAACTGCTATGTTTACATCTGAAGGGTTAAAACCTGGGGGCCTGGCACCCAGACCACTTAATTGAGCTGAAGTGGTCTGTGTGACTATAGTGTCCCTTTAATAATGATTGAAATTCACAAGATATATATCTGATTATAGTACTGGAAAAAGAAGGTGTTTTCTACATACACACATGTACCATGACATTTTTTACAAGAATAGACATGCATACAAAAGAGTACAATGGACTGGTGAAGCGGTGGCATGTTGTTGATATGTTGTGGACTAGTAGAGCAGTTTCATTCACAGATCATTGAGACTGGTGTGATGTGGAAATTAGGCATTTAAATGAGGATTGTATCTGTCAGCTTGCCACTCAACTATGTCATTATTTGTAGTAGTATGAGGATGATCAAAATGTAGCCACAAATTGTAATAAAACTATATCTCCTGTTATGCTTTGAGGTTTTAATCTAGAGTTGATATTTGGTCCCCAATATTCTAGTATAAAATAGTCTTTACTATTAGAAGTAGCTGTTTGAAACTCTTTTGCTGCAAACATAGTTTTAAATACAAAACATTTTTTCTGTGCTATTATAATTAAGACCAGCAACCAAACAATAAATGTTCTACTTTTAAAACTGCTGAGCCCCCAATGGCAGAGCTGGGGGACACCTTACATATTTCAAATCAGACCACTTTATGGGTCATGGAGTGCACTTTGACTACTTGCGTATGCAATGTTTGCATAGGGAATAATACATGAAGCATATTTTTATAATACTGACTGACAGGCCATACACAAAAGAACTTAGCTGAAGATGTGGAGAAGATAGTTACATTACAGAGGTTTTAATAAAAACATTTCTATTAAAACATTATTATTTAAAGAAATGCCCAAATCACTTTAGTTTGCTGGAATGTTTTATTTTTAGCATTTTATAAAAATAAAAATAAAAAGTGTTGATTTCAATAGAAATTGACACTTTTATAAATTAACTTTGTTAAATTCCTGTCTGTCAATCAGACTAGTTCTGTATCTTCCTAGTAGTTTAGCTCAGTGCAGCTAATCTCAAGAGGCAGGCAATTGATGAGAGTGCCTGCCTTGCAGAGAACTCATCTAATGCTTTTGCAAGCTATTTTTAGATTTACCCCCAATATAAAAATGCATAATTAAATGCATGCATGTTGTCATTGAGGTATACCTACTAAATAGTGATTAATTGATTTTTATTGTATTTGGGAAATGGAGTGTCCCTTTAATTATAAACATTACGTTAATATCCTTTATATTTACTATGATGAAAAGGTTTTTTTTTTTTTTTTTTTAAACCAGCAGTGTCAATGCTCTAATTAATCATAGTCAATAACACTATTGTAAACCTTCCAAGCGCACAGCCTACATATCACATTTGGCACTTATTTAATCACATTCTTTCCAAAGTCATTACAGTGTTTTCTTTCACTATATGATCAGTTTGCCCTTTCCTCTGTATTATTACAACCAAAGCTGTCACATGTGCATGTTATCTTCTCAATTGAATATTGCAACCTTTTTATTCCCCACTCAAGTCTATTTTTAATATTCTATTAAAATAAAACAACAGCTCACCTTTCTAGTTTTGCCTTTAACATTTTTCTTCAGATTGCTGTAAGAAAAGAATGCACTTATTAGGATATGTTTCCCTCAAACTACTATGTTTTAATGTGTTCTTGTATAGACTCACATACTTCACATTTTACCTGTAGTACCAAAAACTACAAATACTTTTATCAGAATCTTCATCTCTTTCTTATAAAATACTTCCATTACTCTGAATACATTTGAGGGAGGAGACGTCACATGAAAAAGACATAGATTAAATTATTCATTTAGTTATCTCTGCATTTTGAGTGGTTTTGTGTACCCAAAAGGGTTGCAAACAAACACATTGTGGGTTTCACTTGTATTAGTATTATTATAATTATTATTATTATTAATAATAATAATAATAATAATAATAATAATATTACATTTTATAATTTGTATTACTTTTTTTTTTTTTGTCTCTTTTGAATAAAACTGGAAAGAACACCATTGTTTTTTTTTTTGTTCTAAGTTTTACTTGGAACATTTGAATTGTTAGATTTTTTTTTAAAAGAACATTCCATGCACCATAAACACTACAGCCTCCTTCCAGAGAAAGGATTAAACAATACTCTGAAAACATACCTAGAGTTAGCAGGCACCCTTTATTTCCTTCACTGCAAGGAGCTTTCATTAGATCCATTAGGCTCTCTCAGACTTACCTATAAATACCTGGGCTTAGTTAAGTGACAGAGCTTCTTGCAGTAGGAGAGGTGGTGAAAGGTGCCGGACAGTTCCCAGGTAAGTCATAAACCTTTCTTAAACAGTTTGCACCTATCCTGGCAGGGTGTAGTGGTTATGGTGCTTGAAGGGTTCTTATTGTTTTATCTTGTTTTTATAAGGAGATCAAGCACATGCCTGCATAACTGTAAACTTTATTAAGAATGGCCAGCCACACTCCCACAATGCAAGAGCCACTTCCTGACTGTTCCATTGTGCACATAACAACAGGTTAGATATGATTCATACCAACTGATAATCTCAATATCACACATTTCCCTTTTTTTTTTAAACTGAAAACGTAAAGTACAAATGTTTTTTACTGTAGTCTATGTGAAATAACTTCAGTCTCTTTTAACATTGTTCAATGAGGCAATTAGGTTTTTTGATGTATCAACCTGACATTGCTTGCTTTGCATCACTAGCAGGCAAGTCATTCGAGCTTTGTAAAATGTCTCTGGCATCATCATTCTCCAGCTGCAACGGTGTGTTCGATGTATCTTCATCTTCATTTATTTCACTGTCGAATTGTTGCAATCTGATGGAATAGCCATCAAATGTCTACAAATCCTACGTAAGTGTTGCCCATCAATGATATCAACAACATATGATCTTGGAGAATATTGCTGGATAACTGTCCCTTCAGTATTCCAGTGGTTTGGACCTTGTACTTATACAGAAGTTTGTATCTTAAGAGATTCTCCAAAGGCTTTGCAGTTTCAGTTTGGTTTCAATTGCATGTTTTTGTGGGAACCTTTTCCAAGGTTTCAAAACTGGTACTTGTGTGACCAGCTGTCTGCCAAACAATAATTCTGCCAGTGACTTCCCATATTTTAAGGGGGTAGCTCTATAGCTAAGAAGAGCCAGACATGAATCCTTGTCTGCTTCTGTTGTTTTACAAAGTATGTTTTTCACTATCTTCACTCCAGCTTCTGCTAATCCATTTGCTTGTGGATATCCCGGGCTGGGTGTTCGATGTTCAAATTCATAGGTACTGGCAAAAACCCTAAACTCTCGATAAGTAAATCGAGGACCATTGTCTAAAATTATTACTCTTGCAATGCCATGTCTCGCCAAAATTGCTTTCACTTTTTTGATCACTGTAATTGCTGACTTATCTTCCAGTAATGCTATCTCTGGGTAATTAGAGAAGTGGTCCATGACTAAGATATGATGCAAATTTTTGAAAAAAGTCAATTTCTAACTACCAAAGGAAAGTCTGTATCCAGTATAGGCTCTTTATGTAACTGAGGTCTGAATTTTTTGCAAGTCTGGCATTGAATGAACATTATCTCAATGCTTTCATTCATGTTTGGCCAGTACAAAATGTCTCTAACTCTTCTTTTGGTCTTTTCTATACCTGAATGATCATCATGTAGTCTTTTCAGTATTTGACTTTGCAAACTCTCTGGTACAATAATCTTCTGTCCTTTCAAAAGCACCCTTTTTATCAAAGAAAGTTCAGAAATGAATGGTTTATACAGTGATGACATTAGTGTCTCAGATTTGCCACTAGAAAGTGCTTTCTTCACTTGACTTAGAAGAGCATCCTTATCTGTAGCCTGTACAATTTCTGTCCACATTGCATGACTAAACGGGGCTGTCTTCAAGATCAGATTTACACGAACAGTCACCTCTTTCTGCAACTGTAAGTCCTCCATTTTAAAGGGTAAGTAAGCTCAAGACAGAGCATCAGCTACCACCAACTCCTTGCCAGGTATAACATCCAAGGTGAAATCATACCTTTGAAGTCTCAGCAAAAAGCGCTGAATTCTTGGAGGAGCATCTATCAAGCTCTTTTGGTAGATGTGCATCAAAGGTTTGTTATCAGTTTCTGCTGAGAATACTCTTCCATACAAATAAACATGATAAACATGACATTTTTTCACATCCATAAACTAGTCCCAGTGTTTATTTTTCAATTTGTGCATATGATTTTTCTGTATCCGTCAATGCCCTTGATGCATAAGCCGCAGGCATCCATCCCGAGTCTTGATTTTGAAATAGAACTGCTCCCAATTTATTCTGTGAAGCATCAGTTGACAACTTTTGCTTGTGGATCAAATAATTGCAGAGTTGGTGCAGTGGTAAGCATTTCCTTCAATAACTTCCATTCTTTCTGGTGATTCTATGACCATTGACGGGCATAGTTTTTTCCGAGTAGTTGGCCCATTAGTGCAGTTTTGTCTGGTAAGTTAGTTACGAACTTGCCAAGGTAATTCACCATTCCTAGTAGGCGTTGTATATCCTGCTTATTTTCTGGCTGTGACATTTCAGTAATTGCCTTAAGCTTTTTCATGTCTGGTAAAACACCATCTCCAGTGAGTTGTTCTCCCAAATATTGAATTGAAGTTTTTCTGAATTGACACTTTGTCTTTGACTCAATACAGATTCTGAGACCCCCATCTGTTTTTTCCACCAACACCATTGAATTAACCCATTCAGTAGGCATCTTGATTTTCTTTATAATATCTTTTTCCTCTATCCTGGTAAGTTCCTGTTTAAGATGATCACTTAGAGCAACAGGAACATTTCGCATGACATCCACTACTGGACGAGAACCTTCTTTTAGTTGTATTTTATGTTGCATTGGAAACATCCGATTCCTTCAAAAACTTCAGCATAGTCTGTTAATAAAATTTTTATGTCCTCTTATTTATTCGTTCCATCAATGGCATTTACCCTTTGAATCAGTCCTAAGGTTTCACACATTTGAAGACCCAGTAAAGCTGGTTTGTTTCCTGGAACTCCAGAATATTCATTTTATGCGTTTGATTTCCATATTCCAGGAACACACTGCACTTGCCAAGCACTGGGATAACTTTCCCATTATATGTCTTCTCAGTTTGACTGAGCTTTTCAGAAGTTCTATTTTGTTCTTTATTTGGTGATACTTGCTCTCAGGCATCAAATTAGCCTGTGCACCGGTATCTACTTTGTTGGCTATATTAGTGCCATTTGTGATAGTTTCAATGACCCACTCATTATCTGTAGCTTTGGTTAATTCAAGTATTCCAATAAAGAATTCTTCTGATTCTGCACATTTTGACTGGTGTTGCCTCTGTACTCTGGCAGAGTGACTGCAGCAGCTTCTCATGCAAACTAAGCAAATGCCAGGTTCAGAGGATCTCTCCTGTTGGCCCATGCAGAGCCCACACTATCAAAGTGCCGTCCCTATGACAGGCAGTGGAGAGATACCCCTCACCGGCTCAAAGGCACTTTACTGTGGCAGCCAGCAGGGGAGGAGAGAGGAGACCCAGGGGCTCTAACCTGCAGTTCCATCAGGTTTCTCTAAACGAACACTGAGACTAATACAGCCTGCTGTAGTGGCTATGGTGCCAGGAGTACCCTGTGTATCACAGTGTAATTTGTCAATCATTTTAGTATGTGTACACCAGTTGTCTGTGGTTGCAAACCCTGATTCTGTTGTCAAAAATGGGCTGTAAAATTAATTAAGTAAAATTACTGAAGTGAAATCACTGCCGAACCCCATGTTAATACTAAAGATGTGCACTTTTATACATTGCATATTTAACTTGGTCATGTGAAATAATAATAAGCTGCTAAACTGACCTAAGTGAAATATAGGGTCATTATAGTTTGGACACTAATGCACATTAACCACATTTAGACCAGAACTTCCCACACACAGATATGTGGGATATAGGTAAATTGGCTTAGAAACTAGCCCCTGTGCAATTTTAAGAATCCTCCTCAGTAAAATCAGCTGAAACTATTTCCATGTTTTTACATTTCTGGAGGTCATATTCATGGCCTTGAGCAACTTAAAGATATGTGACATATTTTGGTATAATAAACTATAAGATTATTTGTAGGATAGTTTTTTGGTAAAACTCAAAGTGACTGTTTCTTGCAAAAGAGAATATTATATGCTACTTTTCGTTCTACATTTTATAAATCCCTTTAGCTAGAATTCCATATTATATCTTTATATTTTAAGAGTGCCTGTCTGTTCAAATGAACAACTTCTTCATCTTTTTTATTTCTTACAGGTAATCCATGTCGTTTTTCTTCTTCAAGATGTTCTTTCTGAAAAGTAGCTTGATCAGTACAATTCCTCTTTAATCTGAGGAATTGACTTTTAGGAAGACACAGAAATGGCTTCTAGTTGTATTGATGTAACTGTTAACATCTAGCATTTGAAGGTCTTTGTTTTCAAGATTGAAATTTCTTTATATAGATCTAAGAGTGACCCCTTTACAACTATAGTGTTAGGTTAGACTGGTCTCCTATCATTTTAGTTTAAATACTGTGGAACTCTTTGAGAGAATTTGTATCTCTGTTTGAAATAAAGAATAACACTGATTACCAGGGCAGGATTTTCCATTAGGCACATTCCTACAAGTGCATGCCTTATGGGTGCACCTTCTCTACCTCCTAAAAGTCCTTCTGCCCAGTGTGCTAAATGGAACAGATGCTTAAGGAGATTGGGATCACACTTATACACTGCTACTTACACTGATGTCTGCAGTGTTACACACACACACACACACACACACACATACTGCTACCCACACAAACTACTATGCACACACACTGCTACTACCCACACTATTACCCCCACACACTACTACATATACTGCTACCCACACTACACACCCACACACTACTACACAAGCTTTTACCTACACTGTTAAAACGACACATTTTTGCACACACACTCTAAACAAACACACACACATAGACAATGATTTTTATCATATTAAAATTGTCAAAACATGTTTTTATTAATTTGCAAGTCAGGGGATAAGGGGCTGCTTAAGAATTGTGTGCCTTTATGTGCTCGTGATGTAAATTTGGTCCTGCTGATGTCAGTAATAAAGTTTGCACTCCATTTAAGCTAAACAAAATGTGTCTCTTTCAAGTATGACATAAATTTGTATAACTTGGCTCAAACATGATCCTTTTACAATCCAGGCTTACATACCATCATGTGTTTAATTATAGTGTAACAATACAGCAGAAAGGGACCACACTCAGCCAGTCACAGTCGATACATTTAAACCAAGAGATGGCAAATTCCCCCAAATCATTTTAGTAAATCCAAGACAACCTGGGCACACAACAGCTTCAATTCAGCAGCTATATTAGATTAGCACAAATAAAGACAATTCTTCAATCTCACTATGATATCTTTGTCAAGATTTACTGAAAATGTAATTATAATTATATACATATTCAACCAACAAGCCATGAAAAATTTCAGGAGGTGGCATACATTTCAACATTTCAATCCCACACACGAGACTTTTATCACGACGTCAAAGAGAATAAAATCCCTGTTTACCAAAGACCCACAACTCAAGACTTTCCCAGAACAGAGACTTAACAGTACTGAAAGAACATCTGGGAGAAAGAATAATCATATAACTCCCCTGCAGCAGTTACACGGCATTTTAGCTCTGCCCCCGCCACACAGTAAGCCCCGCCCCTGCCGCACGGAAAGCCCCGCCACCGCCTCAAATTTTATTTGTTTTATCCCGGCCGGCCCGTGTGAGCTGTGCGGCCGCAGGGCGCCCCCTGCTCCATGGCGCCCTGTGCGACCGCACAGCTCACACACCCCTAAGGCCGGCCCTGGGCATATGAGTCAGTACACTCAAAAAGGGGTTGAGAACATCACCAGAGAATCAAAACAAAAAAAACAAGCAGCCACTAAGGGTTTGTATAGCAGACAGCACAATCTGTGCACATCCTGATTTGACTACAAGAAAGCCAGTGACACAATCCCACACACATGGATATTGGAATACTTTTCTCTATATGAAGACATTAAGAGCCTTCATCAATAACTTAAAGGGACACAATTATCATCAAAACAATGTTAGCTTAAAGAAGCAGTTTTAGTGTATTGATCATGCCTCTGAAGTTCCACTGCTCAATTCTCTACCATTTAGGAGTTAAATCACCTTTGTTTATTATTATTATTATTATTATTGCCATTTATATAGTGCCAACAGATTCCGTAGCGCTTTACAATATTATGAGAAGGGATTTAACTATAAATAGGACAATTACAAATAAACTTACAGGAACAATAGGTTGAAGAGAACCCTGCTCAATTGAGCTTACATTCTATAAGAGGTGGGGTGTAAAACACATTAGGACAGGAATTTGCAATCAAATAAGGTGGGTTGCCCTTTAGGAAAGGGCAAGATACAGGTATGTGAGGTAGGGGTTAGTCTTGGAGGTCATAAGCTTTCCTAAAGAGATGGGTTTTAAGGCACTTCATAAAAGATGCAAGACTAGGGGAGAGTCTGATGGCGGTAGGCAGGCTATTCCATAGGAAGGGAGCCGTCCGCGAGAAGTCCTGCAAGCGTGAGTTTGCCGTACGGGTGCGGACAACGGACAGGAGGTGGTCACGGGCAGAGCGGAGAGACCGAGAAGGGACATACCTATGGATCTGTGAGGAGATATAAGAGGGGCTACAGTTGTTCAGTGCTTTGTAGGTGTGAGTTAGTACCTTGAATTGACTCCTATACCATACAGGAAGCCAATGTAAGGACTGACAGAGGGGTGAGGTGTGAGAGAAACGACTAGAGAGGAAAATCAGTCTAGCAGCAGCATTCATTACGGACTGTAGGGGTGCAGTACGGCTTTTGGGAAGACCAATCAGGAGAGGGTTACAATAATCCATGCGGGAAATTACTAGAGCATGGACAAGCTCCTTGGTAGTATCTGGTGCAAGAAAGGGGCGGATGCGGGCTATGTTTTTAAGATGGAATCTACAGGATTTGGCAACATGCTGGATGTGAGGCTCAAAGGTGAGACCAGAGTCAAGTATGACGCCAAGACAGCGCGCTTGCAAGGATGGACTGATGTTGGTACCAAAAACTTGAATGGAGAGCAAAAGAGGAGGATCAGTATTAGGAGGAGGAAAGACAAGGAGCTCAGTTTTTGAGAGATTGAGTTTCAGAAAGCGGGAGGACATCCAGTCAGAGATGGAAGAAAGGCAAGCAGTGACACGTTGCAGGACGGCAGGGGAGAGGTCCGGGGAGGAGAGATATAACTGGGTGTCATCAGCGTACAGGTGGTAGTGGAATCCAAAAGAGGTAATAAGTTTGCCAAGAGAGGCAGTATAAAGATAAAATAGAAGGGGACCAAGGACAGAGCCTTGGGGGACTCCAACCGAGACAGGATGAGGGGAGGAGGTATCATTAGAAAAAGAGACACTGAATGAGCGTTGGGAGAGATAAGAGGAAAACCACGAGAGGACAGAGTCACAGAGACCAAGCGATTGAAGAGTTTGAAGAAGGAGAGCATGATCAACGGTGTCAAAGGCCGCTGAGAGGTCAATAATAATTAGTATGGAGTCGTGGCCTTTGGATTTAGCTGCGATTAGGTCGTTAGTAACTTTGATAAGGGCAGTCTCTGTAGAGTGGAGAGGGCGGAAGCCAGATTGAAGGGGGTCAAGGAGAGAGTTGGAATTGAGGAAATGAGACACACGGGTAAAGACAAGTCTTTCCAGAAGCTTTGAGGAAAAAGGGAGCAGGGATATGGGACGGTAGTTAGAGGGGGTGGATGGGTCGAGGGATGTTTTTTTAAGGTCAGCAGGGACGATGCCAGAAGAGAGAGAGCAGTTCAAGATGTGTGTTAAAGAAGGCACGAGACAAGTGGAGAGAGATCTGATAAGGTGAGATGGGACAGGATCGAGTGGGCAAGTGGTGGGGCGAGAGGAGCAAAGAAGAGCAGCCACCTCTTGGTCCCCCCCCCCCCCTTATTCTGATTTAGGGCCCCCACCCACCGCTCAGGGGTGGGGGCCAGGGTGGAGGACATTAGTTCCACCCCTTATTTTACTGTAGGGCCCCCACCCACCACTCAGGGGTGGGGGCAAGGGGGGAGGACAATACGTCCCCCCCCCCATCATTTTACGTTAGGGCCCCCACCCGCCGCTCAGGGGTGGGAGCCGGGGGGTGCTATTTTTTATTTTTTTTTAAACAGTGAGCAGTCACAGGCTGCTCACTGTTTACTAGACATGCCCCTACTCGCGGTATAGCAAGTAGGGGCAAAATTTACTAATACTAAGTAATTTTTACTTAGTATTAGTAAATTTGGCTGAAAGACCAATTTAGGTCTTTCAGCCTTTTGGTAGATAACTCCCTAATACCGTGGGAAGTTTACAATAATATGAGAAGGGATTTAGCTATAAATAGGACAATTATCCCAGCTGTCAAAATACTCAAGGGCATGCAAGGGAGCTGTGCAGGGAAAGCACAGTAAGTACATATCTCACTTTTAGATATGCATACTTGAGATTTATATCAGAACTCACTTTGCTGTAAAGATATTCAGTCTCAATAGAATCAGAGCTAATTTTTACATACTAAAAGAAAAGCAGCCTTTCATGGGGACCTTTGACCTGATAGCTGAAACTTTTGCCATTACATGCAGTTTATTGCCTCCTCAGCCCCTTACTACCACTGACCAAAGGTTGTTACTTTTAATAAGAATTACAAGAGTCTAGAGTTTTGTTCTCTACTGTTGGAAAGCACTTCAGCTGGAAGGGTAATTGGTGATTTAAAACATCTTGCTCGATCACAGTTTACAATGTAATTTTGCATTCCATCAATTTGTAAAGACATTCAGCATTAATGTAACATTCATTATTTTGCATTTCCTAACATTTGCTTGTGCCAAAATGTATACATAATGGATAATACATAAAATTATGTAAACTCTTTCTGCAGAAAGATCTTTTTTTTTTTTTTGTAATTCTTTATTTTTGAGTGCAGAGTTAAGTACAGGGGTAAACAGTGACTTGTTCAGTATTACATTTCACATTAAACATTTGGCGCAGGTAGTCAAGAGGTACTGCACTTTTTTTTTTTTTATAACAAGATAGGAACCAGAGTAAAACCGGTTATGGCATAGTAGTGATGTACAAGGTTTATACAGTTGATTGTCACACTAGGCTGGTTTGTCGAGGCTCTAGGCAGTTTAGCGGTGCTAAGTTGCGATGAGGCGTTTAGCAAAAAACATATATGCTTAGGCTAAAGAATTGACATTAACGCTTAAATGGTTGGTGAGATGCCTTATCAATATATAGGAAGTTGAGTAGGTAAATGGTACACATGCTTAAACAGAAAGATTTGAAACTAAGATGATGTAAAACTCAACTTTTGTGTGTCAAGGAAATCAAGAGTGAACAGAGACAGGCATAGTAAATTAAAATAAACTGACAGGCTATACATGCTGCCTAAAACACTTTAGCTTCGAGATAATATTGCAAGGGTATTCAAAGTACAAGTAATGGGTTATAGGCTAGATGTCACATGTAAACTGAGTGTAGCTACCTGTAGCTAGATGAACAATGAGCATATTATGCATTACAACAAGATGTGGTACCATTGTATCCCTGCCCACTGTGTGCAGTTGCCCAGTTTAGGATTTCTTTTTCGATGGCACAGAGAAATGTGGTTGCAATAAATGCTATTCCTAAACATATGGTGAGTGCATGGAGGGTGCCGCCCGAGTCCCTTCAATGGTGTCGGTTTCCTGCACTGGGCTGAGTGTGGGGCCCGGAGGGTTCCCTTTGCTTGCTCCCGGTGTGTCTCCGGTCCTGGGTGCCCCTGCAAGGTATGGGTTGCTTGGTGCTTTTTGTCGTGTGTGCCAGGCCAGATGGTGCGCGTATACTGCTGTGGACTCTGTAGCCTGGTTCCCGCTCTCTCGGCAGCCGCCATCTTAGGTTGGGCCCTGGGCCTGCTTGGTGATCGGGCAGAGCCTCCAAGCGTGTCCATGTGGCTAGGACCGGGATCACCCCCCCGGTCCAGGGGGGGGGGGGGAAATCGGGACCGGGTCCGCCGGTGTTCCGTGCACTTGTCGGGCTCCATTGGGCAGGATAGTGGAGCGGCGGCCATCCACTCCACTCACCGCCAGGCAGGCGCTCACCTGGTGTAGCAGGGGCCTCTCCTCCGAGGGACTAAAACCCTCGCGGCTAGCCTCTCCTCGGCTCCGGTAGCCCGTGTGTATCAAGGGCCGCAGATGGTGAGCATTTTTTCTCCCGAGAAAGCAGATTGATGGGTCTATTGGATCGTGTTGTGCGGGAGCTGCTCTCCCCTGCGGCCATTCGGCTCGGCGGCCGGCCCCGCCCCCCTGCAGAAAGATCATTTAAGCACAAAATTACTTAAATATCTAATTGTAATGACAAAACTACATTTTAATTTTACCCTGTAATGTTTTACATTTACCAATAATAAAATAATAAATTCAGTTTACATGTAGTGATACTGCAAATGCATAGTTTATTTATTAAATCGGTTTTTATTTGGGGAAAGAATGGTAAAGTGCATATTAAAATCTTACATACGAGTAGAAGCTATCTCGAAAAAAGGATACAAAATGGTGAATTAAACAATCATGTATAAACATTTACAGTAAATTTGAACATTACTTAAATAAATTGGGATTTATTTGTCTTAACCCCTTCAGGACGGAGTCAATAGTGCACGTTCTGATCAAAACAAAACATAAACAAAAACTGTTCACCCGTAGTTCCCCTCTTTCATATTATATGCACCCACACTTATTATATATCATTTTGTTCAGGAGAAACAGGGCTTTAATTTATCAGTAACTGTTTCTATATGGAACATAATTAATTATGAATAAAATGTAAAAAAAATGTGAGAAAATAAGATTTTTTTTTTAATTTGTATTTCCATCTGACATTTTAACTGTGAATGTCATAATAATGCACATATTTGTAATCAGCGATGTCTCACGAGTACAACAGTATCCCCCATTAACAGGTTTTATGGTGTTTTAGAAAGTTACAGGGTCAAATATAGAACGTTCCATTTTCAAATTGAAATTTGCCAGATTAGTAATGTTACCTTTGAGACGGTGTGGTAGCCCAGGAATGAGAATTACCCCCATAAAGGCATACCATTTGAAAAAGTAGAAAACCAAAGGTAGTGAAAGTGGGGTATGTTTAGTCTTTTTAAGAAGCCACTTAGTCACATACACTGGCCAAAGTTAGCGTTCATATTTGTTTTTGTGTGAAAAAAGCAAAAAACAAATATTTGGCCAGTGTTTGTGACTATATAAATATATTTATTTTATTTTATAACATGTTTCTTTATTTTTTTTTACAGATCCCACCAGCAGGGGGACTGTCTGATATTTTAGACAGTCCCCCTGCTGGCAGATCCACTGCCAGCTATAGGGGGCCATGCAATCGTTTTTCCAGAGCGATCACATGGCCCCCGGGGGCCTCATTTGCCATGGGAGGGCTGCCTGGGCTGTGAGGCAGTCCTCCCGAAGCGGAGCGCCGGGAAGGTAAGTAACCCGGGCGCTCCAGGGCTCAAAGCCGTTACGGCGTTCTATGCCGCCGATACAGCTTTAAAGCCCACTTAAAGCGGGACGGCATAGAACGCCGTAACGGTGTTAAGGGGTTAAGGAAGACAAAGCTCATGCTATAAGTCCTAAAGTAAGTCAAAAGCAAAGTTACAAAGGAATATAAAGACACACATATATTGATATTCTTAAAGCAACACTGTCATGCTAACCTTACCTTTCCCTAATCACTTCCTCTTCTCTCCCTCTGTCAGGATCTGTTCTTCATTTCTTCCTGTCTGCTATAGTTTTCTTTAAAACATAAGACAAAATAGGGACTATTTTGTCTTATGTATATTTCCTATGCCTGACCAGCTAGGACCGGGTCAGATAAATTTTCCCACAATTCTCACCTTTCCTCCGTGATGTTGCGATGCCTCCTTTCACTTTTCCCGAACATCCTGTAATTTAGACAGGGAATCTCACACTTAACCTGACACTTTGTTGAAATCAAGGCTTGTCCAATAGAGACAAAAAAGGGATATAGGCGCTGGGCACTCAGTGCTTCCTAAATCTGAAAATTCAGAACCCGGTTGTTGCCAGGGATGGAGTGGACATCACTGCTGGAGGCAACTTTGGGGTTAAACAATTCAAGAATGGTTTAAAGGACCCCTATAGGCACCCAGACCACTTCAGCTCAATGAAGTGGTCTGGGTGCCAGGTCTATCTAGGGTTAACCCTGCCTGCTGTAAACATAGCAGTTTCAGAGAAACTGCTATGTTTACATTAGGGTTAATCCAAGCCTCTAGTGGCTGTCTTATTCACAGCCGCTAGAGGCGCTTCCAAGCTCCTCACTGTGATTTTCACAGTGAGAAGACGCCAGCATCCATAGGAAAGCATTGAGAGGTAAGCCTTTAACCCCTTCCTCCCCATAGAGCCCGGCGGGAGGGGGACACTGAGGGTGGGGGGGACCTATTAACACTATAGTGCCAGGAAAACGAGTTTGTTTTCCTGGCACTATAGTGGTACTTTAAACTTTTCATGTAAGAGTGTCCCCAGGGGCCTCCAGACACCCTAACAACTTCACTATGATCAAGTTGTCTTTGTGCCTGGAGTGTCCCTTTAATGCATGTTCCTAAAATATTTCATTTATAAAAGTCACAAATAAATACCAGCTTGCATTCTCATGCCTTTAGGCTTATAACTATATCAGCGTACTATTCTTCCCAATTAGCACTGAAATACAGCAAGCGTGAGGAATTTGCCATTACTAGTGTTTGTCAGGCAAAACTCTCGTGACCATCAAGCAATAGGATTAATATGAGAGCATTAGGTAAAAAGCAGTTGAAAGATTTAAGTTTTCTCAGTTTATAACAGTGTACTATTAATAAGTTATGCACATTCTTTGATCATGAGCTGTGACAATTCATGTCAAATCTGCCTTTGTCTTTTGTGCATGCACATAAGATGGGTATAATGTTGTCATACGTTTTAGACTGGCAGAAAACAGACATTAGTAAACACAATTACAATGATTTATATACCACCAACGAATTTAGATGGCTGTAAAATAGATAAACATGACAAACATTTGTTTCTAACAAAACATGTTTGACATACGGGAACAGTAGGTGAAGAGCATCTTGCTCAACCAAGCTTACAATATAAAGGGATGGGGGGGAAATGGACACAGAGAAGTGAGGGAATCAAATGTTCTGTATGTACCTGCAGAATGTAGTGGGCTGTGTGGGAGAAGGGAACATAGTAGATGGGAGATAGCAGAGTAGCCACTTTAGAAGCCACAGTCACTGCTGGGAAATCCAGAGACGGGCACATGCTGAGAACTCACTCCCAATGTGCATCCATGGCCTGCAATTGGTAGGAGAAATACACAGAGATAAATTGAGTCTTTGTCCCAGGTGAAAGGATATCTAGCTTCATCACTGAGTGGTAAATCAGAAATTAAAGAGAAGAGCAGAAATCTTCTCTTCAGATGAGGAAAGAAGATATGAAGTGCAGAGGCAGGGGCTGAGCAAAGGGTGGGACAGTTGAAGGAAGTAACATTTTTTTTTCCCCAATGTTGTCAATCTTTTCTGTGAAGAAGGATACAAGATTAACAGCCGTGAGATTAGTAGTTTGGGAGGTGGTGTGCGGTGCATTAGTGAATTAAAACTATGAAAGAGGCCTTTGGGGTTGTGCATGGAAGCAAGTAGAATTTTGTGTTGTAGCAAGACCACACAGGGAGGATCAACCAATCAGCCTCAAATTTGGGATTCCATGCCACTCTGGTCATATTGAACATAATACACTCTGCTGCCTCTGAATTGGAGGCCATGCAGCGTTCCAAAGCTCCACGTGCAGGACATGTTCTCCACATCAATGATCTTGTGGGGTTTCCATGGCAACCTTGTGCTGACTACAGGAGTCCTTAAAGTTACAGGATCCTGTAATTGTAAGTCTATTTATAACTAGTTTTTGACTGGTCATATTAGTGGGACACTAATCAGGTTCCCTTCTCAATTCACACCCCTTTGTGTGATTTGGCATATGGTGAAAATACTGTCCAATAGCTTTGGGATTATCCCTTTATATACAGCCCTCTTTCTTGGGACCATGACCATGGTATGGTTTTTATTGTCCAGAAGGGCATTCTGAATTATTGGTGCTCTTGTGTACTGACCTCGCTTCGTGTAGACCATTCTGCTTTTCTGGCATCATGCTGGCTTGTTTAAACATTGGACTTACTGAGCCAGATCCAGACAGACAAGCAAGTACTGACCAACCAATTGTTGTGGTAGACAAGGTATGGAAAACTGCAGTAGTGGGGTATGTGGCAATACCCAGTAACCAACAGTAACCAACCAACAGTAACAACATCAAAAAGAAGGAACATGAAAAAGTGAACAAATTCCAAGGATTAAAAGAGGAGCTAGAAAGGAGGTGGAAAGTAAAGACTCCTAGTTGTGATAGGAGCACTCTGGTCTGCAACTGACAGGTTGTGAGAGTGGTTTCAGCAGATTCCAGGTGGGACCCCTGAGATCGCTGTCTAGAGGAGTGCAGTTCTGGGATCAGTTAAGATACTGCACATAACCCTCAGACTCAGAGGACAAGAAAGGAATACACAGAAAAACATTCGGAGGGGTTGAGAGAGTCAAATATATCTATATATATATATATATATATATATATATATATAGAGAGAGAGAGAGAGAGAGAGAGAGAGAGAGATATTTGATTTATTGATTTATTTCTTTTTGGAAGTTGGTATTTTCTAGTAGTCATGAATAGCTAGCTATTTACACGCTGCTTAAGATCCCAAATCCTTTTACAGCTCTTGTACCAGAATAATTAAAAAATTGTTGTTCTCAGCAGGAGTAAATGTAATATTTATATTATGGGATTTGCATCTTCTATAACATTTTGATGTAAATCTGCAATCCAGTTTTTAACAGAATTTGTTAGCCATGCATATTACATCTAAACACAGCTATACTATTGTTTTTTCGGCATGATGTTTTTTTTTTTTTTTTCTAGTTGTATTGCATTTCTGTTCTCAAACTCCTGCATAAATCTCTCTGCAGTTTCACAGCATGATCTCAGTGCTACTAAAGTAATTTGTAACTTCCCTGATGATCACAGACCTACCACATGTAGATTTCCTCAACTTGGTAAAATGAAAATATTAAACCCATTTTTCCGCTTATGTGCATCTTTACTGAATTGTATTTAAAGAGAGGGGAACAAAATAATGCCTTCACTGTCTGAAAAACTAGTGAAAGTGTTTATCTAAATAATAATTAAAATTGCATCTACAAAGACTAGCCACATTAGATTGATGTTCTGCATGTACAGCAGCACTTTGATATGTGAGCATTTAAAGTAATGTGGTGGAATCTCGGTAAAAATAAATTTAGTAGGCCGAGATTGCCAAAATGGATCCGGATATGCCACGAGGAACAATGTCGCCTCATGGTGGCCAGAACTCGCCTGTCCACTAAGGCCGTAATCACGCCCATTCTGGACACGCCTCCTGAGTCTGAGGAAGAGGAAGAGGAGGTGCTGTTGGAAACGCTCCTCCTCTTGCCTCGTTGTCCCCACCTACCCCCTCCTCTAGTTCAGAGCTCAGTCCTCTTGTTCTGAACCCTCCCCTTCCGATACCTACCTCTGTTAATTCCACATACCCAGATTTGGCGCCATATCTAGTTTCCGGTCAGGCTCCTCCTAGCCCGGCCCGGAATATTTTACTCACCGACCTCCCCCTTAGTAAAGCTTCCCCATCCCCTTGTCTTACTACCCCTCGACCAGAACCCCTAACTGACGTATCTAAACGAAGCCCCATACTAACCCGACAAATGACTGGTACCCTACAACCCGGACATTATCAAATGCCTCTTCGACTGACTCCTGGCCCGACACACATTAACGGTGATGGCCAGATACAGTATGCTGATCCAGTCTTCGTCTATGTCCCTTTTACAACCACTGATCTATTTAATTGGAAGACCCATAACTCCTCTTACACCGAAAAGCCTCAAGCCATGATGGATTTGTTTACCTCCATAGTCCAGACACATAATCCCACTTGGGCTGATTGCCAGCAACTATTGATGACATTGTTTAATAACGAGGAAAGGACAAGGATAAATCAAGCGGCAATTAAAGCGCTGGAAGAAGTCGCCCGTACACAAAATCAGGCCAACCCAGCAGCATGGGCCGCAGCCCATTATCCAAACACTGATCCGAATTGGAATGTTAATGGCACAGACATGGTCCATTTAAAAGCTTACAGGGATGCTATTATTGCTGGCATGAAAGCCGGAGGGAAGAAGGCGATTAATATGTCTAAGACGGCTGAGGTATTACAGAAATGTGATGAATCGCCCAGTGTCTTTTATGACCGATTATTGTAGGCATACCGTTTGTATTCCCCCTTTAATCCAGAGGCTCCTGAGAATTCCCGGATGGTTAACTCTGCCTTTGTCAGCCAAGCCTACGGAGGTATAAAGCGCAAGCTGCAGAAGTTAGAGGGGTTCGTAGGGATGTCTATAACCCAACTCATGGAGATAGCCAATAAAGTATACATGAATAGGGAGACAGAGACAAAGAAGGAGGAAGAGCGTAAGATGCGTAGGAAAGCAGATATGCTAGCGGTAGCTATCGCAGGCGTAGATAGAAGGGAAAAGGAAGTGTATAGGGGAACGGATAAAAGCGAGAGTAAATGGAATAGGGAACCTTTGAGTAGGAACCAATGTGCGTACTGTAGGGAAGAAGGGCATTGGAGAAGTGAGTGTCCACAAAGGGAACAGTATGAGAGAGACAGACCTAGGGCAGGATACAGTAATTATAGAGGCAGAGCGAGAGGTAGAGGAGGTCCTGGAGGAAATAGTGGGAATAATAGAGGAAGTGTTAGTGGAGATAGGTATTATCCAGCAGCGCAGAGACCCCGCGATAGAGAAGATAGGGACTTTGTGGGTTTGGCTGACACAGTCATGGAGGACTATTGATACCGACCGGGCTCCATCCCCCTTGGCCGAGCGGAGCCTATGGTCAATGTAGCAATAGGGGGAAAAAGGAGTGCCTTCATGATAGACACTGGTGCTGAACATTTAGTGGTGACTGACCTAGTTGCTCCTCCATCTGGAAGAACTATCACCGTAATAGGAGCAACTGGAAGGAGTGCTGCTAAACCGGTTCTTAAAAGTCGACTCTGTACATTGGGAGGCCACGTGGTGAAATATCAATTCCTTTATATGCCTGAATATCCAGTCCAACTGCTAGGACGTGATTTGTTGTCAAAATTACAAGCACAGATAACGTTTCTACCTAATGGAACAACATCCTTAAAGTTCAATGGACCTTCAGGTATAATGACAATATCTGTACCAAAGGAAGAAGAGTGGCGACTTTATACAGCGTTGACTAGTCAAAACCCAAATAGTGATGAATCCTTGTTCAATATACCAGGAGTGTGGGCAGAGAACAACCCACCAGGACTTGCTCACAATATTCCACCAATTCGAATCGAACTAAAACTTGGGGTCTATCCATTGAGCTTAAGACAATATCACATCCCACAAAAGGCCAAGAAAAATATACAATCCTATCTGGATAAGTTCATAAGGTATGGTATCCTAAAATTCTGTACTTCCCCCTGGAACACCCCATTGTTGCCTGTTCAAAAGCCCGGTACAGATGAGTATCGCCCTGTGCAGGACTTGAGAGCAGTCAATGATGCGGTCGTAAGTATACACCCAGTTGTGCCCAATCCATATAACCTGCTTGCTTTAATTACGGGCGGGGCTACCTATTTTACTGTCCTAGATCTCAAAGATGCCTTCTTTTGCCTTCGAATTGCTGCGGAAAGCCAGTGTATCTTCCAATGGGAAGATGCTGTAACGGGCTCGAAACGCCAGATGACTTGGACAAGACTGCCCCAAGGGTTTAAAAATTCACCTACCCTATTTGGATCAGCTTTAAGTCAAGACTTACTGGATTTCAAGTCCATCCCAGGAGAGTGTGTACTATTACAATACGTAGATGATTTGTTGATAGCGGCAGTTACAAGAGAAATATGTCAGCAAGCAACACATGATTTACTACACATTCTTTGGAAAGAAGGATACAAGGTGTCCAGGAAGAAAGCTCAGTTGTGTCAGCCAACTGTCAAGTATCTGGGATTCCATATCTCTGAAGGTCAAAGGATAATGGGGCCCGAGAGAAAAGAAGCTGTATGCCAAATACCAATACCCAAGAATAGAAGACAAGTGCGGGAATTCTTGGGGGCAGCAGGCTTCTGTAGGATATGGATTCCCAGTTACGCGATATTGGCGAAACCTCTTTATGCAGCTATAAAAGGTACAGAACACGATCCCTTCCTGTGGACCCCTGAACAGCAAAAGGCATTTGAAGATGTGAAGAAGGCTTTGATGAGTGCCCCAGCATTAGGTCTACCTGATCATACACGCCCATTCTACTTATATGTACACGAGCAAAGAAGAATGGCTGTGGGGAGTATTGACACAGTACTTGGGATCATGGCAACGACCTGTTGCATATATGTCCAAACAACTGGATGCAGTGGCCAGTGGTCTTCCACCTTGTCTAAGAGCCGTAGCTGCCACCGCCCTGCTGGTAGCTGAAGCTGATAAACTCACTCTGGGTCAGGAACTCTATGTGCGAGTCCCGCACGCAGTACAAACGTTGCTAGACTATAAAGGCAATCATTGGTTTAGTAACAGCCGCATGACTAAGTATCAAGCTATGTTGTGTGAAAACCCAAGAGTGCATCTAGAGACTGTTAATACCTTGAATCCAGCTACCCTTTTGCCACAACCTACTGAGAGTCAACATGATTGCCTGGAGGTGATGGATGAAGTGTTCTCAAGTAGACCGGACCTTCGTGATTTCCCCATCCAGAACCCTGATGTCCAGTATTATACAGATGGCAGTAGTTATGTGAAAGAAGGGATTCGCTATGCAGGATATGCAGTAACAACCATAGACAAGGTGATAGAAGCTCGGCCATTGTCAAAAGGAACATCGGAACAGAAGGCAGAATTAATTGCACTCACACGAGCGTTACAATTGGCTGAAGGTTTAAGAGTGAACATCTACACGGACTCCAAGTATGCGTTTTTAACCACTCATGCCCACGGAGCTTTGTATAAAGAAAGAGGACTACTGAATTCAGAGGGTAAAGAAATCAAGTACGCAGCTGAGATATTACAACTACTGGAAGCCGTGTGGGAACCGAAAGAAGTTGGTATCATACATTGTCGGGCGCATCTGAAAGGTGATGGTGATGTAACCAAAGGAAATTGGATGGCAGATAATGCAGCTAAGCGTGCCGCTGAATCAGGAAAACAGGAGTATGTGGAACATATAGCTACTCTTATACCGACCCCACTGTCTCAATGGACTCCAGTTTATTCAGCTCAAGAAGAAGAGTGGTTAAAGACTGAAGCTGGGAAGTACCTGGAGAACAATTGATATCAGTTAGAAGATGGAAGAATAGTCATTTCAGCATCACTAGCTGTAGAAATTGTCCAGAATTATCATAACGGGACACATTCTGGAAGAGATAGTATGGAAGAATCTCTCAGGAAACATTTCTACATACCAAGATTGTCCAACTTGACTCAAGCCATTGTACGAAGATGTGTGATATGTGCCAAGAATAACGCAAGGCAAGGACCAGTGAAACCACCGGGAGTCCAGTATATGGGGGGACTCCCCATGTCCGATCTTCAAATAGACTATACGGTGATGCCTAAATCCGGCGGACATCGCTACCTACTAGTAGTTGTGTGTACCTACTCAGTTTGGGTAGAAGCATGTCCTACTCGTACGGAGAAAGCAGGAGAAGTTGTGCGATTCCTGTTGCGAGAAATAATACCCCGATATGGACTACCATGCTCTATAGGATCGGATAAAGGTCCAGCCTTTGTTCACCAGTGCCTACAACAACTGACTCATATGCTTGGTATTAAGTGGAAGCTTCATACGGCATATAGACCTCAGAGCTCTGGGAAAGTAGAAAGGATGAATAGAACTATTAAGAACCAATTGGCAAAGATGTGTCAAGAGACTCAGCGTAAGTGGAATGTTCTTTTGCCCATAGCTCTGTTGCGTATTCGTAGTACACCTACCAGAAGGATGGGTCTCTCACCTTTTGAAATCATGTATGGGCGTCCACCTCCCGTACTTGGTAACTTAAGGGGGGATTTGAGTCAGTTAAGAAAAGGAATTACCCGGCAGCAGGTTGTAGAGTTGGGTAAAACTATGGAGGAGGTACAGAAATGGGTACAAGATAGATTAACTGTGAATATTTATCCCCCTGTTCATAGTTATTATCCAGGAGATCAAGTATCGATAAAAGAGTGGAACAGTGTACCGTTGGGGCCTAAGTGGAGGGGTCCTTATGTTGTTCTTTTGTCTACCCCTACAGCTATAAAGGTGGCTGAAGTGACTCAGTGGATTCATCACTCCAGGATTAAACCAGCATCAGTAGATTCTTGGCAAGCTACACCAGATCCAGAGAATCCCTGCAAGATCCGGTGAAAGCGCACAACTCAGTCGGAGTGACGAGGAGATATTGGGGTTTCAAGTGTAATTAAAGAGATTAGCAAGTAAGTGTTTTGACGGCCATAATAAAGCCTGACCACTTACCCACGTGACATAGCCAGAGTGTCTTGAAGGGACCTCTGTGAAGGGAAGAGAGGACTTGAAGAACTCCATTCCTTGCAGCCCTTGCACCTGGAAGCTGAGGTGCCATCGCACGGACGAAGAATGAGGATGAAGACGTCAAGAGAAATGCACTTGATAATGTATATATTTGTGTTTTTAATTATTCAGGAAGGTAGAGGTACCGACACACCTGGCTGTGAGGTTTGCATTAAGACTACTAAAACAGGTAATCATATTTCCCAGACCCTTATTTGGCATTCACAATATGAGTGTAAAGGATATGTATCTAGGTGTAGATACTTAGGTATAGATTATAGTGTATGCCATTTAGGAGTAGGAGAACCTAAGAGCTTCAATCCGGAGTATCAACCCCGTACAATTTGGTTGACCCTCCGGAATGGAGACTCACAGGGGACCCTAATAAATAAGACAGTATTAGAAACCGTACATTCTTCGGGTGTTCTGCTATTGGATGTATGTAAGGCGATATCAAGTGGTAGAAAACCGTGGAATGTATGCGGGGATCTTAAATGGGAAAGAACGTATGGGTCTAATGATAAGTATATTTGCCCCAGTAGTAAGAATAAATACATAAATCCAAAATGCCCAAATAAGGATTATAATTATTGTCCATATTGGCCTTGTGTAGGGTGGGCATCTTGGGGACAGACAGTAGATAAGGATATGATTGTTACTAAGTTGCCTACCAAACCATATTGTAAGTCTATGGAATGCAACCCAGTCCATATACTTATCAATAATCCTGAACAATTTATAGATAGGTTCGGAAACTTATTTGGGTTCCAGATATATGGGACGGGTTTGGATCCTGGGACAATATTATTTATAGGGATAGAGACCGATACCGTAGCATCCCAAACTCATCAGGTTTTCCATTCTTTTTACGAAGAGATGAGTGTAGAAAATAAGATCCCTCATAATGCTAAGAACCTGTTTATTGATCTAGCCGAGAGTATTGCTGGTAGTCTTAATGTGACCAACTGCTATGTGTGTGGATGTACTAATATGGGAGACCAATGGCCTTGGGAAGCAAAGGAGGTAATGTATTCTGGTTCTGAGACAATTGAACAAATAATATCTTCTCAAGCCGATTATCAAATGAGTGTTAGAGGTAAATCTGAGTGGCGATTAAAGACCTCCATTATAGGTTATGTTTGCATAGCAAGGAAAGGAATAATGTTTAATACATCTGTAGGAGAATTGACTTGTCTAGGGCAAAAAGCTTATGATGATAATACAAAGAATACAACTTGGTGGTCGGCTTCAAATGTTTCAGAACCACCTAACCCGTTTGCAAGTTATACCAATTTAAAGGACGTGTGGTTTGATCTATCTATTACATCTAGTTGGAAAGCCCCAGCAAATTTGTACTGGATCTGTGGTAAGAAAGCCTATTCGGAGTTACCACAGGACTGGGAAGGGGCATGTGTGTTAGGTATGCTCAAACCAGCCTTCTTCTTGTTGCCTATTGAAACAGGAGAGACTTTGGGAGTTAAGGTATATGATGTGAATCATAGGAAGAAAAGAGGACCCCTAGAGATAGGTACCTGGGAAGATAATGAGTGGCCTCCCCAGCGTATTATAGATTATTATGGGCCAGCTACATGGGCAGAGGATGGTACTTTTGGATATAGAACCCCAATATATATGCTCAATCGTATTATAAGGTTACAGGCAGTGGTTGAGATAATTACCAACGAGACATCGCAAGCGCTCAATCTCCTAGCGAAGCATAATACTAGGATGAGGACAGCCGTTTACCAAAATAGATTAGCTTTGGATTACCTATTGGCAGTAGAGGGAGGTGTATGTGGGAAGTTTAACCTAAGCAATTGCTGTCTTCAAATAGATGGTGAAGGGCAAGCAATAGCTGAGCTTACTAGCCATATGGTTTAACTAGCGCATGTGCCTACTCAGGTATGGAAAGGGTATAATCCAAGTAGTTGGTTTGGTAACTGGTATGAGCAGTTTGGAGGACTTAAGGCATTGGTAGGTGGAGTCATGCTAATCTTAATACTGTGTCTTCTCCTGCCATGTCTTATTCCTTTGGTAGTTAGGTCTGTGCAGAGCATTATAGAAAATATAGCAGAGAGAAAGGCTGCTGCACAGATAATGGCTATATATAGATATGAGGCTTTAAATCAGGGAGAACCAGTACAGGAAGAGGAATGTTGAGGGATTCATGTCTTTAGGGAGTCGCAAAGTCTGATCTGGTTCATGGCAACCTGAGGTATATGCAAACTATGGTTAAGTGATGCCTCTGGAATTGTGAAAATATCAGAAGCATCAAAGGTGGGAATGGGGTGGAATCTCGGTAAAAATAAATTTAGTAGGCCGAGATTACCACGTGGCATGTGTACATGCATATACTGGTGTATCGGTCGGTTGGTTGCACGAGGCAAAGATACAATCAGTAGTGTACAGAGCATGTGCGAGAATACAGGATGTAGTATTCCCCTCCTCCATTGTGCTGGGCAAGCCATGTGGTCAAACAGGAAGTTAGTTCTTGTCCGATTGATTGGGTAAGAGTATGTGTGGGTGGAGCTTATTGTGGGAGGAGTTACATGCCTATATAAGGAGCCTACACTATTGTTCGGGGCTCAGATCTTGTTGTAATTTGGTGACATTAGTCCCTTTGAGAATAAAGAATCTCTTCCTTCCTGAAGAAACCTGTGTCCATCTCTCTACGCTTGGCTTCCGTCAGTTTCTCCGGTATCAGAGCATATATTTCAGAGCATTGTTACAAGTGGTACAGGATGAACCTGTCATTGTCAAACTAGGACTAAAAATAGGTCTAGACATTTACAACACAAAGTCTAAGCACCTGACTGAAATACCCTCTTCACCTTTTAGCATGTCAGTATGTGTGTGTGTGAATGTGGGGTTTTTCTAAGAGATCAATATGCATTTTCCTCCATTTCCATTCTGATTGCACTCCATCTTTTAGTAACTCTAGTTTATTCCTCTGTCAGTTACCAACCCATTTGAGCGTGGACACAACCTCTTTCTCTAGCCTCCTCAGTGCAGTTCTGGGTGCTATTTGTGACAAGTTCTGTTATGTCCCCACATCTTCCACTCTGACCATTTTACCTTTGTGCCTCAGGCTGCAATTATGAAGTTGGGTAAGCACAGCTGAGAATGGAGAAGTGTAGAAGAGCTTGGTCACTCTAGAGAAATATTGGTGGGCAACAGTGATTGAAATAAACCAAAATTGAGATTTCTTTCCTTTTAACAGTCTCTAATATAATGGTAGCAACTCATTGAAAATTATTCTTTCACTCAATTTTTATACCTAGATTGCTTTAAAGCAATGGTTTCCAAGCTACTCAAATGATGGTTATGGGATCAGAGACAGCCTTTGGGGTGTGTGACCTGTGCGTTCACATATGTTGGCTGGATGGGGAGTACTGCCATAACAGGCAGTTCCTGTTGTTCCCTCTTTCCTCCTCTGCAGCAGGGCTAAGAGGAAGTGGTCTTGTGTCACTTGCTCTCAGCATTCTATGGCATCCTCGTAAGATCACTGGACGACATACATATAACTGGGCCCCAGGGAAGCCACTTGTGTCCAGGGAGTCATGTACGATTCAGTACGATTTACACTGTGTTCTATCTATTAACTTGAAGCTGAATCTGGAAGAACTTGCCAATATGATGAAGGAACACCACGGTAGCCACTAAATGTTTACCTTGCATGATGGAAGATGTGGTAACATGCATCACATGAACCCACTGGTATCTCTGGACCCCAGGGAAGCCACGTGACCCCGGGTAAGCATCCGTCCTGCATCAAAATAGTAAGTAAATATGAGGGTGGCTAAAATATTATTTTAGAGATTGATGGTCTTTTAGTAAGAAAAAAAACCCAACAAAATAAATACTAAAGTTTACAACTGTGTATCTGTGAGCATACTGTTAGGTCTGGAAATATATGGACACGGACACAAGTTTTGTTATTTTGGCTGTTTACCAAAATAGATTCAAATAACAGTTAAATAATGAATATGAGCTTAAAGTGCAGTCTCAAACTTTAATTTGAGAGTATGCACATTGACATTGTAGGAAGGGTTTGTGAATTACAGCTCTTTAATATGTAGCCCCCTATTTTTAAAAGTACCAAAAGCGGTTTCATGGACAGATGTGGGCTATTTCTTCGTTATTCCTTCATCAATTAAGCAGGTAAAAGGTATGCAGTTGATTCCAAGTGTGGCATTCACATTTGGAAGCTGTTGCTGTGAACCCACAGCATGTGGTCAAATGAGCTCTCAATGCAAGTGTAATAGGCCACCCTTAAGCTGCCAAAAAAAAAAACAGTCAGAGAGATAGCAGGGATATTAGGAGTGGCCAAATCATCAAAAAAAATGCACAGGTAAACTCTGCAACACAAACAAGTCTTGTCCAGCCAAGTGAACAACACTCTACAAAAGATAGGCATATTATTATCCAAGACTACCATAAAGAAAAGCCTTCAGAAGAGCAAATGAAGAGGGTTCACGTCCAAGGGGCAAACCTTTCATAAGCATAGCCATAGAAAGGTCAGATTAGACTGTCAAAAGAAAATCTAAAAGAGCCAGCCCAGTTCTGGAACAGCATTCTTTGAGCAGATGAATCTAAATCAACCTGTAGCAAAATGATGGGAAGAAATGCTTGGACCAGCTCATTATCCAAAGCATACCATGTCCTCTGTAAAACACAGTGGGTTTCAGTGTAATGGCATGGACATACATGATTTTTAATGGTAGTGGGTCACTAGTATTTTTTGATGATGTGACAGAAGAAGCAGCAGGATGAATTCTGAAGTGTACAGGGATATATTGTCTGCTCAGATTCAGCCAAATTTAGTGACATTGATTGGACGGTGCTTTACTTTGCTGGTGGACAATGACCCAAAACATACTGTGAAAGCAACCCAGGATTTTTTTAAGGCAAAAGAGTGGAATATTATACAATGGCTGGATTTCATCACCTGATCTCAACCGTATTGGGCATGCATTTCACTTGCTGAAGACTACATTTAAGGCACAAAGACCCATGAGCAAACAACAACTGAAGACAGCTGCAGTAAAGGCCTGGTAAAGCATCACAAAGGAGGAAACCCAGCATTTGGTGATGTCCATGCATTCCAGACTTCAAGCAGTCATTGCTTGCAATGGATTTTTGACAAAGTTTTAAAAAGTAACATTTTATTTAAGATTGTGTTGATCTGTCCAATTATGTTTAAGTGCCCATAATAAGGAACTGTGTATGTAAATGGTTGCCATTCCTAAACGTGTCATACAATATTTTTGTTTAACCACTTGAATTAAAGGACCACTATAGGCACCAGGACCACTTCAGCTCAATGAAGTGGTCTGGGTGCCAGGTCCTCTTAGTTTTAACCCTGCAGTTGAAAACATAGCAGTTTCAGCGGGTTTGAATGCGCGCGCACGTCTGGCCACGCATACGATTTTGGCTCCACTCGGAAGCTGACGTCACTGGAGGAGGAGAGGTCATCAGTGCCGAGGGAGCCTGGCGCTGGATTAAGGTAAGCAAATAAATGGTTAATTAACCATTTATTTGCCGTGCAACGGGGCCCAAGTCAACTAAACAGGGTGTGTGGTGCTTTTGCCGGTCAACTTTTGCGTGCTTCATCTCTCAGGTAGTGTTTTTTCCAAAATGCGCTTTCCTGGCAAGTTGCAAAGTGGTTCAAAACCCTGGACCAAGTTGTCCAGGAACCGCATGGACATCCCATGCCGAAAACAGTTCCATAACATTCATTGCTAAGTACCGCTGAGGTGACCGGGGACCCATAAATTCCTCATGCTAAAATTTGTTCCATAGTGGTCACTGAGAACCATTTGTGGGTTTGGTTCATGCAAATGGCCACCAGGGAGCTAGCGTTTGGTTCCATTCGAAAGAAGGGAAAGTGTCAAACCAGGGGCACCCAAGGAACGCTACTAATGGCAGCTGGGCAGGGTCACATGGACCATAGTCGGTGGGCAGGAAGCCAACTTCCTCACTCCTGCAGGAGTCTGCGGCAAACGTTCATGGGAAGGAGTTTTTGTCACAATCAGAAAGCAAAAATATGCTCAGTAGCATTCAATGTGACCTGCTGGTACTATCCTGTAGATGGACGAGATATGTGGGAGCTGTAGTCCATCCTGTGTCTTAGCCGCTGGTGAGGTTGGCGTGCGTTCCACAGTGCGTTGCACCTCAGACCTCCTTCAGAGGTACTCCTTTGGATCTCTCGTATCGATCTTTGGTGTCAGCAGTGGCACAATCACGTCTGTTACCATGGACTTCCAAAAGTCTAATGCTTTTAATAATACTATGTGTGATTAAGTATGCATGTGTGTATGAATCACTATTTGTTAGGGAATCTGTACATGTGGGAATTTGTGAGTGATCATGTTTAAAACAAGGATCCGTCTGAATCCTCAGTATTATTTGCACTGAATCTGGAAGAACTTGCCAATAAAATGAAGGAACATGATGATACCCACTAAATATTCATCAAAGTTTACCAGGCCAAAAGCAATTCTGCACCAAAATGGTTTGGGACACACTGGTTTAACCCCTTAATGACACAACTTCTGGAATAAAAGGGAATCATGACGGAATATATCCGTCGTCTGTCCTTAAGGGGTTAAAGGGACACTCTGTGAACCTCCACAATGTATTCATTTGGTAGGTTTCATCTTCATAGTCTTCTGCTTGTTCAAATCTGCATCTTTCTGCAGCAATACTGATACCGGAGAAACTGACGGAAGCCAAGCACAGAGAGATGGACACAGGTTTCTTCAGGAAGGAAGAGATTCTTTATTGGATCACCGATCGGGACTCAGAGGGACTAGCGTCACCAAAATACAGCAAAGTCTGAGTACTGAATACATAGAGTACATTCCTTATATAGCACTGTAGCTCCTCCCACAATTAACTACACCCACACATACCCTTAACCTATTTAATGAATAGAGTCTAAACTCATCCATCCGGTCTAACCACGTGGCTCATCTGATACAAAGGAGAGGGACGCGTAATTCCAGTTCTTACATTCCTGCACCTGGTCAGTACAGTGATGACAGTATCTTAGCTACGTGTTATTAACTAACTGATACTACAAACACATATACATACATATGCCTTGTGGCAATCTTAGCCTGCTAAACTTGTATTTTACTGGAATTACATCACATTCCCCCCTTTGATGCCTCTGATATTTCACAATTACTTGAGGCATCACTTAACCTTGGTTTGCATATACCTCAGGTTACCATGAACCAGACCAGACTTATCTTATGATGTGAATCTTCAACATTCATCTTCTTGCATTGGTTCTCCCTGATCTAGAGCCTTATACTTATATATCGCCATTATCTGTGCAGCAGCCTTCCTCTCTGCTATACTTCCTATCAGGCTTTGCACAGACCTAACTACTAAGGGTATAAGACACGGTAGGAGTAGACACAACAGTAAAATCAGTAGGACTCCACCTACCACTGCCTTAAGCCCTCCAAACCACTCATACCAGCTACCAAACCAACTACTTGGATTGTACCCTTTCCATACCTGAGTAGGCACATGCGCTAGTTTAACCATATGGCTAGTAAGCTCAGCTATTGCTTGCCCTTCGTCATCTATTTGAAGACAGCAATTGCTCAGGTTAAACTTCCCACATACACCTCCCTCTACTGCCAAAAGGTAATCCAAGGCTAATCTATTTTGGTACACTGCTGTCCTCATCCTGGTATTATGCTTCGCTAGAAGATTGAGTGCTTGTGAGGTCTCATTAGTAATAATCTCAACCACCGCCTGTAATCTTATAATACGGTTGAGCATATAAATAGGGGTTCTATAACCAAAGGTACCATCCTCAGCCCACGTGGCTGGCCCATAATAATCTATGATACGCTGGGGAGGCCATTCATTATCTTCCCAGGTGCCTATCTCTAAGGGTCCCCTTTTCTTCCTATGATTCACATCATACACTTTAACACCTAAAGTCTCACCTGTTTCAATCGGTAACAAGAAGAAGGATGGTTTGAGCATACCCAACACACATGCCCCTTCCCAGTCCTGTGGCAACTCCGAATAGGCTTTCTTACCACAGATCCAGTACAAATTTGCTGGGGCTCTCCAGGTAGATGTGATGGATAAATCAAACCACACATCCTTTAAACTGGCATATCTAGCAAACGGGTTAGATGGTTCTGAGACATTTGAAGCCGACCACCAAGTTGTATTTTTAGTATCATCATCATAAGCTTTTTTTGCCCTAGACAAGTTAATTCTCCTACAGAAGTATTATACATTATTCCTTTCCTTGCTATGCAAACATAACCTATGATGGAGGTCTTTAATCTCCACTCAGATTTACCTCTAACACTCAAATGATAATCGGCTTGTGTAGATATTAATTGGTCAACTGCCTCAGAACCGGACATTACCTCCTTTGCTTCCCAAGGCCATTGGTCTCCCATGTTAGTACCTCCACACACATAGCAGTTGGTAACATTAAGACTACCGGCAATACTTTCAGCTAGGTCAATGAACAGGTTTTTAGCGTTATGGGGGATCTTATTATCTATACTCATCTCTTCATAAAAGGAATGGTATACTTGATGAGTCTGGGAGGATACCGTATCAGTCTCTATTCCTATAAACAATAATGTCCCAGGATCTAAACCCGTCCCGTATATCTGAAACCCAAATAAATTTCCATACTTATCTAGGAACTTGTCGGGGTTATTAATAAGTATATGGACTGGGTTGCATTCCATAGACTTACAATAAGGGCTAGTCGGCAACTTAGTCACTATCATGTCTTTATCTACTGTCTGTCCCCAAGTCGCCCACCCCACACAAGACCAATATGGACAAAAGTTATAGTCTTTATTTGGGCATCTAGGACTCACATATTTATTTTTACTACTGGGACAAATATATTTATCATTAGACCCATACGTCCTCTCCCATCTAAGATCCCCACATACATTCCACGGTTTTCTACCACTTGATATCGCCTTACATGCATCAAATAGCAGAACACCCGAAGAATGTACGGATTCTAACACCGTCTTATTAATTAGGGTCCCCTGAGGATCTCCATTCCTGAGAGTCAACCAAATTGTACGAGGCTGATACTCCGGACTGAAGCACTTAGGTTCTCCTACTCCTAAATGGCACACACTATAGTCTATATTTAAGTATCTACATCTCGATACATCTCCTTTACACTCGTATTGTGAATGCCAAATTAGGGTTTGGGATATATGGTTACCTGTTCTCGTAGTCTTAATGCATACCTCACAGCTAGGAGTGTCGGTACCTCTACCTTCCTGAATATAAAAACACATATAAATAAACACAATCAAAAGCACATCTTTCGCCGTCATCCTCAGTCTTCGTCCGTGCGATGGAACCTCAGCTTCCAGGATGTGAGGGCTGCAGGGAATGGAGTTCTGCTCATCTTCACAGGTGTCCCTTCGAGACTTTCCTGGCTTATACACTATGTGATGGTAAGCGGACAGGCTTTATTATGGCCTTCTCACTCACACCTGTAACAATAAAATTTGTAATCCACAATAATTCCTCGTTACTCCGACTGAGTAGTGCGTTTCAACCGGATCTTGCAGGGATTCTCTGGATCTGCTGTAATTTGCCAAGAATCGACTGCTGCTGGTTTAACCCTGGAGTGATGTATCCACGGAGTTACTTCGGCTACTTTTATCGCTGTAGGGGTAGACAAAAGAACAACATAAGGACCTCTCCACTTGGGCCCTAACGGTACATTATTCCACTCTTTAATCCACACTTGATCTCCTGGATGATAACTATGAACAGGGGGATAAATATTCACAGGTAATCTATCTTGTACCCATTTCTGTACCTCCTCCATAGTCTTACCCAACTCTACAACCTGCTGCCGGGTAATTCCTTCTCCCAACTGACTCAAGTCCCCCCTTAAGTTACCAAGTACGGGAGGTGGTCGCCCATACATGATTTCAAAAGGAGAGAGGCCCATCCTTCTGGTAGGGGTACTGCGGATTCGCAATAAAGCTATGGGTAAGAGAACGTTCCACTTAAGTTGGGTTTCCTGACACATTTTAGCCAACTGGTTCTTTATAGTTCTATTCATTCTCTCTACCTTACCAGAACTCTGGGGTCTATATGCAGTATGAAGCCTCCACTTTATACCAAGCATATGAGTCAGTTGTTGTAGGCACTGATGAACAAAAGCTGGACCATTGTCCGATCCTATAGAACAGGGTAGTCCATATCGGGGTATTATTTCTCGTAGCAGGAATCTTACAACTTCTCCTGCTTTCTCTGTACGAGTAGGACATGCTTCTACCCAGCCTGAATAGGTGCACACAATTACCAACAGGTAACGATGTCCACCCGATTTAGGCATTACTGTAAAGTCTATTTGTAGATCGGACATGGGGAGTCCCCCCATAAACTGGACTCCTGGTGGCTTTACTGGTCCTTGTCTTGCATTATTCTTAGCACACGTTACACATCTGCGTACAATGGCCTGAGTCAAGTTGGACAATCTTGGTATGTAGAAATGTTTCCTGAGAGATTCTTCAGTACTGTCTCTCCCAGAATGTGTCCCGTTGTGATAATTTTGGACAATTTCTACCGCTAGTGATGCTGGTATGACTATTCTTCCATCTTCTAGCTGATACCACTTGTTCTCCAAATACTTTCCCGGTTCAGTCTTTAACCACTCCTCTTCTTGAGCTGTATAAACTGGAGTCCATTGGGACAGTGGAGTTGGTATAAGAGCAGCTATATGCCCCACATACTCCTGTCTTCCTGATTCAGCAGCACGCTTAGCTGCACTATCTGCCATCCGATTTCCCTTGGTTACATCACCATCTCCTCTCAGATGCGCTCGACAATGTAT
Organism: Pelobates fuscus; assembly: GCF_036172605.1. Classification (NCBI taxonomy): domain Eukaryota; kingdom Metazoa; phylum Chordata; class Amphibia; order Anura; family Pelobatidae; genus Pelobates; species Pelobates fuscus. The sequence continues at coordinate 87,289,923 of NC_086324.1, forward strand.
GATACCGACTTCTTTCGGCTCCCACACTGCTTCCAATAGTTGTAGGATTTCGGCTGCGTACTTGATTTCTTTGCCTTCTGAATTCAGTAGTCCTCTTTCTTTATACAAAGCTCCGTGGGCATGAGTGGTTAAAAACGCATACTTAGAGTCCGTATAGATATTTACTCTTAAACCTTCAGCCAATTGTAACGCTCGTGTTAGTGCTATTAATTCTGCCTTTTGTGCTGATGTTCCTTTCGCCAGTGGCCGAGCTTCTATCACCTTGTCTATTGTTGTCACTGCATATCCTGCATAGCGGATCCCTTCTTTCACATAACTACTGCCGTCGGTGTAATATTGAACATCGGGGTTCTGGATGGGAAAATCACGAAGATCTGGTCTACTTGAGAATACTTCATCCATTACTTCCAAACAATCATGTTGACTTTCAGTAGGTTGTGGCAAAAGGGTAGCTGGATTTAAGGTGTTTACAGTCTCTAAATGCACTCTTGGGTTTTCACACAACATTGCTTGATACTTGGTCATACGGCTGTTACTAAACCAATGATTTCCTTTGTAATCCAACAACGTCTGTACTGCATGTGGGACTCGTACATAAAGTTCTTGACCCAGAGTGAGTTTATCGGCTTCAGCTACTAGCAGGGCGGCTGCAGCTACGGCTCTTAGACAAGGTGGAAGTCCGCTGGCCACTGCATCCAGTTGCTTAGACATGTAGGCAACAGGTCTTTGCCATGATCCCAAGTACTGTGTCAATACTCCCACAGCCATTCTTCTTTGCTCGTGTACATATAAGTAGAATGGTCGTGTGTGATCAGGTAGACCTAATGCTGGGGCACTCATCAAAGCCTTCTTCACATCTTCAAATGCCGTTTGCTGTTCTTGGGTCCATAAGAAGGGGTCGTGCTCTGTACCTTTGATAGCTGCGTACAGAGGTTTTGCTAGTATCGCATAGCTGGGAATCCATATCCTACAGAAGCCTGCTGCCCCCAAGAATTCTCGCACTTGTCTTCTATTCTTGGGTATTGGTATTTGGCAGACAGCTTCTTTTCTCTCTGGCCCCATAATCCTTTGACCTTCAGAGATATGGAATCCCAGATACTTGACAGTTGGCAAACACAACTGAGCCTTCTTCCTGGACACCTTGTATCCTGCCTTCCAGAGAATGTGTAGTAGATCGTGCGTTGCTTGCTGACAGATTTCTTTTGTAACTGCTGCTATCAACAAGTCATCTACATATTGTAACAATACACACTCTCCTGGGATGGACTCGAAATCCAATAGATCTTGACTTAGGGCTGAACCAAATAGGGTAGGTGAATTTTTAAACCCTTGGGGCAGTCTTGTCCAAGTCATTTGGCGTTTTGAGCCCGTTACAGCGTTCTCCCATTGGAAAGCGAAAATACATTGACTTTCTGCGGCAATTCGGAGGCAAAAGAAGGCATCTTTGAGGTCTAAAACTGTGAAGTAAGTAGCCCCGCCCGGAATTAAAGCAAGCAGGTTATATGGATTGGGTACAACTGGATGTATGCTAACAACCGCATCATTGACTGCTCTTAAGTCCTGCACAGGTCGATACTCATCTGTGCCGGGCTTTTGAACAGGCAGCAATGGGGTGTTCCAGGGGGAAGTACAGAATTTTAGGATACCATACCGTATGAACTTATCCAGATAGGATTGGATGTTCTTCTTAGCCTTCTGCGGAATGTGATATTGTCTTAGGCTCACTGGATAAACCCCATGTTTCAGTTCAATTTTTATTGGTGGAATATTGCGGGCCAGTCCTGGTGGGTTGTTCTCTGCCCAAACTCCTGGTATGTTAAACAATGTCTCATCACTCCTAGGGTTTTGGCTAGTCAACACTGTATAAAGTCGCCACTCTTCTTCCTTTGTGTCAGGGTACTCACCTGTGAGACAGACGGCCAGACGTGGCCGCTCTTGGAATTCCCAACAGGGGACTTGAACCGGGGTACTTATCTATCCTAGTCCTGCTCTCTGCCTCTGAGCCACAGCAGCTTTACCAGAGACTTCTGATTCCGGTCTTGTTCACCCTGGCTTGGCTACTACACCGGGGGCTGCACCTTGACTTGTCTGCTTCTCACCTGACTCTGATCTTCATCAGCAGGGTATTTAAACCCAGCCTCGCCCTGCACTCATTGTCAAGTCTTTGATCTTTGTTCCTGTGTCGTACCAGTGTTCCTGTTTTTTCTGCTTCGTGTATTTGACCTCGGCTTTTGACTACGTTTATTCTACCTCTGGCATCCTTTGACCTCGGCTATCCCTCGACTATCCTGCTGGTTCTGTCCTTGCCTGTCCTGCGTATTTGGTACTGCATCCTGCACAGCCCCCGTGCACAGACCCACAGGCCAGGTGAATTCTTACCTGACCACCTCGGCCTGTGGCTATCTGCAAGGGTGAGCGTCATATCTGCGCTACAGACTCCCAACTCAGGTAAGACCCTGACAAAAGACTTGACCAATATGGAGTCCGCAGAAATGTGCTCACCCTCACTCCAGCAAGTGTCCAGCCTGGCCCAGATTGTTTCGGAGTTGCAGCAGGAACTTTTTTCTCTTAAAGGCGCAGTACATCCAGCTCCGGAACCCTTTGTCATCATGCCCGACAGATTTGATGGTAACTACACGTCCTTCCAGTCATTCAGGATGGATTGCGAGGTATTGTTCTCTTTAAAGCCTCGAACTTACGCCACGGATTTCATCAGGGTCAGAGCGGCTATCAACCTGTTGTCTGGACGCATTAAAATTTGGGCTTACCAAATGTTGCAGAGGAAGAGTCCTGTCCTTGTCAGCTGGGAGTCCTTTATTATTGCTTTGGACTCACAGTGCAGGATCACTAAGCCCAAGCCAGCTCCACCTACTAAAAAATCGCGGAGTCTACGTCACCACACCCCGGTGATACCCTCTTATGATCCAGTTCCCAGGAGAACTCCAGAGGTATCCTGTGTTCAACTTGATCCTGAGGAGCCTATGCAAATTGGACGTGTCCACTGCAAAGTCACACCGGGGGAGAGGGACCGAAGGAGAAGCCATGGTCTGTGTTTTTACTGTGGAGAAGGTGGACACTTCATCACGCTTTGTCCTGTTCGCCCTCCTAGACCTCCTGCTCCAGAGTCGTCTGCCTTTACTACCAAAGTTGCTTCCTGTATTACCACCACTACTTCCTGCCCACTTGAAAAGGATTTACCTAAGGATTGTGTCATTGCTTCTAATGGCACTACGGTCTGTAAAAAAGACTTGGAAGTGTTCGAAAAAGCACTGCTAGCTGCGAGCACTGTCCCTCCCGAAGTTGTGGAAGTTTTTGTCACCCCTACCCGGAACCTAGACCGATCGTCAGCTGTACCAGAAGCTGGTACTGGGAAATCCCGAGCTAATCAGGGATCCCATACTGAGGACTTTCACTTTGGGGACTCGACGGATTCTGAGAGTGACTCTGGTGAGACGGATTACTTCAATGAGGAGCCTGCTTACGCCCAGAGGTCGTTTTTGAAGGGGGAGGTACTGTCAGGGTACTCACCTGTGAGACAGACGGCCAGACGTGGCCGCTCTTGGAATTCCCAACAGGGGACTTGAACCGGGGTACTTATCTATCCTAGTCCTGCTCTCTGCCTCTGAGCCACAGCAGCTTTACCAGAGACTTCTGATTCCGGTCTTGTTCACCCTGGCTTGGCTACTACACCGGGGGCTGCACCTTGACTTGTCTGCTTCTCACCTGACTCTGATCTTCATCAGCAGGGTATTTAAACCCAGCCTCGCCCTGCACTCATTGTCAAGTCTTTGATCTTTGTTCCTGTGTCGTACCAGTGTTCCTGTTTTTTCTGCTTCGTGTATTTGACCTCGGCTTTTGACTACGTTTATTCTACCTCTGGCATCCTTTGACCTCGGCTATCCCTCGACTATCCTGCTGGTTCTGTCCTTGCCTGTCCTGCGTATTTGGTACTGCATCCTGCACAGCCCCCGTGCACAGACCCACAGGCCAGGTGAATTCTTACCTGACCACCTCGGCCTGTGGCTATCTGCAAGGGTGAGCGTCATATCTGCGCTACAGACTCCCAACTCAGGTAAGACCCTGACACTTTGGTACGGATAAAGTCATAATACCTGAAGGTCCATTAAACTTTAAAGATGTTGTTCCATCTGGTAGGAACGTAATCTGCGCTTGTAATTTGGATAGCATATCACGTCCCAGCAATTGGACTGGACATTCAGGCATATAAAGGAATTGGTGTTTTACTACGTGGCCTCCCAATGTACAGAGTCGACTTTTAAGAACCGGTTTTTCAGCACTTCTTCCAGTTGCTCCTATCACAGTAATAGTCCTTCCAGATGGAGGAGCAACTAGATTAGTCACCACTGAATGTTCAGCACCAGTGTCGATCATGAACGCACTCCTTTTCCCCCCTATTGATACATCGACCATAGGCTCCGCTCGACCAAGGGGGATGGAGCCCGGTCGGTATCAATAGTCCTCCATGACAGTGTCAGCCAATCCTACAAAGTCCCTACCTTCTCTATCGCGGGACCTTTGCGCTGCTGGAATATACCTGTCTTCCCTAACACTTCCTCTGTTCCCATTACTCCCTCTATAACCATTACTCCCTCCGGGGCCTCCTCTACCTCTCGCTCTACCTCTAAAGTTTCCGTAGCCTGCCCTGGGTTGGTCTCTCTCGTACTGCTCTCTTTGCGGACATTCGTTCCTCCAATGCCCTTCTTCCTTGCAATACGCGCATTGATCCCTACTCAAAGGCTCCCTACTCCATCTATTATTGCCTCTATCTGGGCCCCGTTTATCTACGCCTGCGATCGCTACCGCTAGCATATCAGCCTTTTTACGCATCTTGCGCTCTTCCTCTTTCTTACTTTCTGTATCCCTGTTCATATAGACCTTATTAGCTACCTCCATTAGTTGGGAGATTGACATACCTGCAAACCCTTCTAACTTTTGTAGCTTGCGCTTAATATCTCCGTATGCTTGGCTGACAAAGGCGGAGTTAACCATTCGGGAATTGTCTGCGTCTTCCGGATTAAAGGGGGTATACAAGCGGTACGCCTCCAATAATCGGTCATAAAAGACACTGGGCGCTTCATCGCTTTTCTGAATCACCTCAACTGTCTTTGACATATTAATAGCCTTCTTTCCTCCGGCTTTCATGCCAGCAATTATAGCGTCTCTATAGGCTCTGAGTTGAACCATATCAGCACCATTTACGTTCCAATCGGGATCGGTGTTGGGATAGTGTGTCGCGGCCCATGCTGCTGGATTGGCTTGGTTCAAAGCACGGGCTCTATCCTCTAATGCTTTAATGGCTGCTTGATTTATTCTTGTCCTTTCCTCATTGTTAAATAAAGTCATTAATAACTGCTGGCAATCAGCCCATGTCGGATTATGTGTCTGTACTATTGAGGTGAACAGATCAGTCATGGCTTGTGGTTTCTCAGTATACGAGGAATTGTGGGTCTTCCAGTTTAAAAGATCGGTTGTAGTGAAGGGAACATATACGAAGACAGGGTCAGCTTGTGCCATTTGACCTGCGGCATTAATATAGGCTGACCCGGGATTCAGACGAAGAGGCATCTGATAGTGTCTCAATTGTTGGGCACCGGTCAACTGTCGGGTCTGTATGGGGCTACGTGGAGGGGCGTCAGTCATGGGTTCCGGTCGGGGAGAGATAGGGTATGGGGATGTGGGAGGTCGGTTTTGGGAAAAGGTCGTAAATAGAACACTTCGGGCCGAGCTAGATGAAGCTTGACCGGAAGTCTGAAGTGGCGCCAAATCAGGATATTCGTTTCTAATGGAGGTTGGTCTATCTGGTTCCGGAAGGGGGGATTTAGTACGAGGGGGGGTGGATCCTGCACTGGAGGAGGAAGCGGAAGTGGATGAGGGTAATGAGGGAAGGGTTACAGGACTTCCTGTATTTGCGTCACTTCCTCTTACCGGAAAGTAAGGGGGCGGCAAAGGGATCTCGGACTCAGGGGGCGTGTCCAAAATGGGCCTAACACCAGTCCTAGTGGACGAGCAAGTCCTAGCTACCATGAGGCGACACTGCTCCTCGTGGCATGTCTGGAGCCATTTTGGCGAGTCATTTACGGCCTGTCTCCAACAGTCAATATAAGGAAACTGGCCGTAAAGTTCAGGCCTACCTGATACAGCCACGTGTAAGCGCTGTACCAGAGTTGGATCCAAACTGCCACGTGGCGGCCATGCCGCAACCAAAGTAGGCCACTCCCTAGTGCACAAAGTGACCAAACGTACAGGGGACATCTTAACCCCAAAATCACAAACTTTGAATCCCTTTTTAAAATTCTTAACCATACATCCTAAGGGATCCGGAATCGTTGACTGCGACGCACCCATATTTAACAGTGGAACGTCGTCGACAACGAATACTATACACGCGTACTATTCAACAGTCACACCCGTTTCCTCTGGCAACAGCACCACGTGGTACGGTTACCAAGTGAAACGTACACAATAACAATAAACACTCAGGGAATTCCCGTACACACACAGCTGCTACACCAGTCACTATATAATCAATATTATGCCCTTTGGCGTAACTACACAGTCACCCACGCTATAATTCTCTATATACGAATTACCCGTCTATAACACACCCCAGTAACATCGTCTTTTACAAATAGCGGTTACAGTACGGTTAGCATAGGTCAAAGCACAAGTTAAGGTCACAATACAATTATTAGTGGTTATGGTGTTAAACATGCAATGGACGACAATGATTAGTACTTATTATATAATGTCAGTAAATATACAGGGTTATGGTACCGTGCACTATAATACAGCAACACACTATTAACACTCTCGCTAGACGGCTGAGCTCGCGCTATCTAACAAGATATACACTTTACTAAAACAATCGTTAACACATTTACAATTCCCAACTAAACTATTGGCCAGTACCTTGAATGGACTACCTAAAACTATATACACCCGTTTTGGTTAGCCACACTGCCCAATCACCACATATACATAGCGAGCTAGAGAACCGAATTTACACAGGCGCCTCTTAGTCGCACTATACAACGAGCTAGAGATCCGAATTTACACAGGCGCCTCTTAGTCGTACTATCAAAAGTCTAGTGGGTTCCAAATTTACACGCCTTCCCACTTAGCCCAGATAGGATGAGAACTAGCGAACCGAATTTACACAGGCGCCGCTTAGTCTCCCGGTCCCTCCGACCTAGCGAACGTAATATACACCCTAGAACGCTAGTCTAGACAAGACACCGGTGTCCGGCTAGGGCTATCTTACACCAGGACCCCGCCTGACTAACCAAATCAAACGGTCTGACTAAAGAGCGTTCGATCGAGCGGTGCGCCTTCGCTCCTTCCCTCCGACAGAGGGGGCAGATACAGATTCAAAAACCCCTTTGGGCCTACCGCACAATCGGTATACCCCTAGCGGGTCCTGCCGTCTAAAACAGCAGTTATCTTACCTCCTCGTTCCTGAACCTGAGTTCACACTCATCGACGGGGACACCCCAGCACTTCTCACGTAGAGGCCGATGATCTCCTGGACAACAGACCAGTGGCGCCGAGACGAAGGGAGGTCCACGCAGAAGTTCAGGGGTGCAGCCGTAGAGAACGTGGGCAAAGATAGACCGTCTCACGCCTCTGCCTCTCAGCTACCGTTGAACGATGAGCTTCCCGGCCAATGCACCAAATGATACCGGAGAAACTGACGGAAGCCAAGCACAGAGAGATGGACACAGGTTTCTTCAGGAAGGAAGAGATTCTTTATTGGATCACCGATCGGGACTCAGAGGGACTAGCGTCACCAAAATACAGCAAAGTCTGAGTACTGAATACATAGAGTACATTCCTTATATAGCACTGTAGCTCCTCCCACAATTAACTACACCCACACATACCCTTAACCTATTTAATGAATAGAGTCTAAACTCATCCATCCGGTCTAACCACGTGGCTCATCTGATACAAAGGAGAGGGACGCGTAATTCCAGTTCTTACATTCCTGCACCTGGTCAGTACAGTGATGACAGTATCTTAGCTACGTGTTATTAACTAACTGATACTACAAACACATATACATACATATGCCTTGTGGCAATCTTAGCCTGCTAAACTTGTATTTTACTGGAATTACATCACAATACCTTTCCTACTTGGTCATGTCCCACTTCTAAAACAGTATGTTCTGGACTGATGTCTGACTCTTAGTATCTACTCAACCACTGAGAACAGTATAAGCTGTTAGGAGACAGAGACTGCAGACTGAAAGACAAGGATAGCTAGAGGGACATTTGGTGAGTATTACTACTACTTGTATGTCTGGTTGTTTTTTAAATAATTATACTTTGCCTCAGTTCTCCTGTGAATCAAGTCTAGAGAGCATAGACGTGAACACCTCCTTTAGCATTTTGAAAGCTCTAAGAGCCTTGGGGCCCCAATTACAAGGAATAGTGCCTTTCTTGGTAATCTTAGTAATGGGGGAAATACCTGTGCAAAGGTTCCTTATGAACTTTCTGTAATAATTGGCAAAGCCCACAAACCTTTTACTGCCTTGAGTCCCTAACCCTAACCCTACCCCTAACCTGACCCCTAACCCCAACTCTAACCCTAACCCTAGCAGGGTTAGGGTTGTGGTTAGAAGTAGGAATTTCGGAAGTGCTGAACCGAAGTGCCGAATTGCAGAAGTCCTGTATTTCGGAAGTGCTGAACTGAACCGAAATGGGGGAAATAAAGATGGAAAGGTTCCTTATGAACTTTCTGGAATAATTTGCAACGCCCACAAACCTCAATAGCCTTGAGTCCCTAACCCTAATCCTAGTAGGGTTGGGGTTGGGGTTAGGGGTAGGGTTAGGGGTAAGGTTTGGGGGGAGGGCTAGGGTAGGGGTAGGGGAAAGGTTAGGGTTAGGGTTGGGGTAGGGTTAGGGAATTTCCGAAGTCCTGAATGACCGAATTTGGGAAGTGCCAAACTGAGCCGAAGTGCCGAATTGCCGAAGTCCTGAATTCCGAAAGTGCCGAATCTAACAGAATTGCTGAAGTTCGAATTGCCGAAGTCCCGGATTTCGGAAGTGCCGAACCAAACCACATGTTTTGCCCATGCGCATCCCTACTATTTTTCTCAGTAATGCTTTCCCAGTGGATGTAACCCTACCTGGCATATCAAACGTTCATTTTAACGCAGACAGGAAATCGGCATATGACATGGTAGGACCTGATACCCATATAGGATTAGCCCAGCCCAAAGCCCTACCTCTAGCGGTACTTACCCTTTCCAGGGGCTGGCCGGGGTCCTCTCTTCGAGCCGCGCGCGGTCCTGCTTCTGCACGAGCCGCGCGCGGCTCATCCGTAGGCAGGAACAGGAAGGCGGACAGTGACCGCGAGAAGTGGTCACGTGTCCCGCCTGACTCTAAGAGCGCGCTGCGGGTCTCAGGCACGCTCTTAAAGGGACAGTGTGAGCCTAAATTGGAAAAGACCTCCCATTGGTCCCTGTCATGCCACACTCCCCATACACTTACCTTTTGGGGGCGTGGAGATGACAGGGACCGATCTAAATAGTTGTTTAACTATTTATACTCACCTTTTTCCCTTGGTTCCTTGCCCTATCGTGGTTTCTGTTTCAGTTCCCTTTAGCACTTGTTGTATTCAGTTGTGTTCCTTCGTACTTGACCTTGGCTTTGTTTTCTGACTACGTTATCTCTTTATCCTTATCTGTTCTGTTTGCCGGCTTGCTGTTTACTGTGTACCAGACCCCGGCTGTCTCTTTGTGCCCTTGACCTCGGATCGTTCCTGACTCTGTACTTCTCCTATATACGTCAAGTCCGGCCACTCTAAGGTCCGGTAGACGTATCTCCCCTCTGTGTTGTCTTCTGTTTTTCTGAATCCTGCGTGTTGGGGTATATTTTCATTACATTACGAAAGGGCCATGGACCCCACAGATTTAGCTCAGCAAATGGCATCCCATGAGGCTAGATTTGTAGAGCAGGATCACCGTATGGATCAGATAGTCCAGGCTCTCCAGAAGCTCTTATCTAGAACTATTCCAGCAACCACACCTAACCCTCCTACACCTCTTCTTCCTGAACTATCTACTTTGCCCAATACTTCGGCCCATTTAACACCTCCTCCTAGGTATGGAGGGGACTCTAAGACATGCAGAGGTTTCATAATCAAATAGAATTCCATTTTGAGATGTATCCACGTTCATTTCCCACAAAAAGGTCTAAGGTGGGGTTCTTTATGCACCAACTTACCGATAAAGCACTTGAGTGGGCAAACCTTATTTGGGAGGCTAATGGACCTATGGTGCATGATTTCAACAGTTTTCTTACGGCTTTTCGTAGAACTTTTGACACAACAAAAAGGTCCGGCCGCTTTAAGGTCCGGTAGACGTATCTCCCCTCTGTGTTGTTTTCTGTTTTTCTGAATCCTGCGTGTTGGGGTATATTTTCGTTACACTACCAGAGAGGTAATTTATAAGGAAATCTATTTTAGACCTGTCGTTCGGAAAGGAACGTGGGTTCATAACCAGATGTATTTAAATCTGGTCCAGGAACCCATAACATAGAGTAGGATCACTACTATAGCGCTGAGGTGGTGTCATGTGCACGATATGGGATGGAACAGCAGGCAAAGGCTCGTGTGTTGGAACCTGAGCAGCAACAGACCGCTGTGCCTTTGATTGGAGATGAGCAGTATTCTGCAGGACAGTCTGTAGAGCCTGGGCAATCTGATCCATGTGCTGGTCTTGACTATCCAACCTGGAGTTTTGAGCAGCTTGCTGCTGTGAGATGTCTGCTGGTTCAATATGGCCCTGTTGTAATGTCACGTTGGTCTGGGAACCTAAACATACAGACAAGACACAACAGAGAGAATTGCCGTACCGCTCCTTAGAATGGCCAGGCTAAGCAAAAGTATATAAAACGAAAGTTAAGGTGCGCTGTGTCTTTAAGACAATATTAGTGAAAATTGCAACATGCCCTTAAAACACAATCAATTAAGGTGCATATATTATAAAGTGCAATAGTACTTTGGTGCAAACACAATGCAATATAAGTGCCACAATTCGTGAAAAAAATGTGGATCAGTGTAACATACAAACTTACATATTTATTATTGTAGAATATTGGTTGATTTCATTGGGAGCGCATACATGTAAAATAAGAATACAAGAACCTCATAGGGCAATATAGCACAATAAATTGTATGCAATATAAAAGTTTAAAAGGGAACACTTACAAACATAGAGCAGAGAAGCCTGCTCTAAACTTTAATAGCTCCAATATATATCACTCTGGACTAGATGATAAATTGTAGAATGTCCAATCTTTATTGCAATACTTTAAAAACAGCAGCAGCCGCCAAATGACCCATAAGCCCACCCCACTGATAGGATTTCACTTCCGCTACTCCACTGCCGGCTGTGGGATGTTGCGTCCGAAGTTCCCAGAGGCACCGGGGGGCGTGGCTTGAGCAAAGTGCGTGCGTGCGTGTGACGTCAGGGCATGATTACGCGTTTCACCGGTATGCAGGTTTCCTCAGATCTGCCCTCAACATGCCCACACTCCATATTTATGTCCATAAGGTGGGCGTGAATAGTTTGAGATAATTAGAATTCAATACTAGTCCTTAATGAGCAATGAAAAAAATGTCCCATAAAAGTCCACAAACAAACACAATTTTGTATTTGTATACATCTCAGTAGTTCTCATACCTCCCTTCAGAGAAAAAAAAAGGGGGGGGGGCATATTCCCTAAATGTCTAAAAATGCAAATACATACAAACATCATTACATTTTAATTTCAAATACACCATATGGATATTAAATACCTAAATCCTAATATATTTGTCAATTTGCATACTAAAGTGGAGAAAAAGAAAGAGATTAGCCAAGGAATCATGATAGTAATAAATTCAAGTTACAAGGAAATATATAGATAGTACAAAATACAGCCAATAAGTGCTATACTACTGCATATCAAGGAAGGAAAAATACATATCATTAAAAATATCTTGAGAAAGACTTGTTAAAAAACTTTATTAAAAAACTTAATTAAAAATCTTATTGTACTTAATAAAAGGTTAAAACAATCATTTTAACTAATTTTAAAAGATTGAAACATATCCAAAATAATTTTACAATATGTTTTATGTTTTTTAAAGGAAATTAAAAAGGTCAAATTCTATATTCAGATCTTGGAGTACCAACGTTTTCAATCTGTACACTAACTTAATTTCCTCCTTACTGATTATCTGAATATGGTTACCTCCTCTATAGGGTTTTTTAACTACCTGTATATCTAAAACAATGAGCCCCTTGGGGTCCATATTGTGATGTTCTCTAAAATGAGCGGATACACTATGTTGTGTGGATCCTTTTAAAATATTATTCACACGTTCACTAATTCTCACATGTAGTGGGCGGATAGTGCAACCTATATATTGCAAACCACATGGGCATATTAAAAGGTATACAACATTTCTAGTGAAACGTGATAAAATCATTAATAAAATACTCTCTCTCATTATCCTTTGACTTAAATTTACTAATGCCTTTTAAGGTGCTATTCCTACTTACTTTGCAGCCCTTACACTTACTACATGAATAGAAACCATTTTTTGTTATTCAAAAAATGCCTTGTAATATCCATTTTAGGGTTATTATTGGTTAAGAGAAAATTTAAATTTGGGGCTCCCCTAAATGTAATAAAAGGTTTCTCAGAAAGTACTTTGGCCAATTTATAATATGTGGTTAAAAGATGCAAGTGTTTATTGATAATAGATTTGATATCCCTACTTAATTCATTAAAATCAAATACCAAAGGTATTTTATCCAATCTGTTTTGTGAGTTTTATGCCCCAATCATTATGATTCAGGCCACTTAAAAAACATCAAGTTCCACCTCTGGCCCCTTCCAAATAAAAATAAGATCATCAATGTACCTAGAGGACCAAGCTCGCCCCCCAGTGCAGACTATCATATATGAAATGACTTTCCCATGTAGACATGTATAAATTGTCGTAACTAGGGGCGAACTTGGTCCCCATCGTGGTACCCTGGCATTGTAGATAATATGTTGAATTAAAAAGAAAATAATTATTATTTAAAATCCAACTGATACATTCGATTAAAAAACTGTTCAGTTTCTCAGAAAATCTTCCTGACTTTGTAAGGCATTCCTGCACTTTTTCACAGCCTTTCTGATGTGGTATTGCAGTATAATGGGATGATACATCACTGGTAATGAGGAAGCAGTCTTCATCCCATCTTATATTTCTTAGAGTCCTAATAATGTCAGTGGTGTCCCTTATATATGATGGCATTGCTTTTACCAAATCTTGCAGATGGACATCCACAAATTGGGACAATTTGGCTGAAATAGACCCTATACCCGACACTATGGGTCTTCCAGGGGGTCTATCGAAACTTTTGTGAACCTTCGGTAAGGTATAAAATGTAGGTATACGTGGCTATTCATTTTTAAGGAATTTATATTATTTATCATTCAGTATCCCTTTATCCTTACCTTAATCTAACAACTCAAAAAGGGACTGTTGAATTCTAGTAGTAGGGTCCCCTTCTAGTTGTCTATAAACATCTCTATTCCTTACTTAGCGATAGCATTCTTCTAAGTAATTCTTGGTGTCCTGGATAATCTGTAAGGAGGAAATGAAGTGGGTGTACAGATTGAAAACTTTGGTACCCCAAGGTCTGAATATAGAATTTGACCTTTTTAATTTCCTTTAAAAAAACTTAACAAATATTTTAAAATTATTTTGGATATATTTCAAGTTTTTAAAATTAGTTAAAATGATTGTTTTAACCTTTTATTAAGTACAATAAGATTTTTAATTATGTTTTTAAATAAAGTCTTTCTCAAGAAATGTTTAATGATATGTATTTTTCCTTCCTCTGTACTGGGTCACCTACTCCATTTTGTTCCTGCATTGATATGCAGAAGTATAGCACTTATTGGCTGTATTTTGTACTATTTATATATTTCCTTGTAACTTGAATTTATAACTATCATGATTCCTTGGCTAATCTCTTCCTTTTTCTCCCCTTTAGTAAGCAAATCGACAAATATGTTAGGATTTAGGTATTTAATATCCATATGGTGTATGTGCAATTAAATTGTAATGATGTTTTTATGTATTTGGATTTTTAAACATTTAGGGAATATGCCCCCCCCCGCCCTTTTTTTTTCTCTGAAGGGAGGTATGAGAACAACTGAGATGTATACAAACACAAAATTGTGTTTGTTTGTGTACTTTTATGGGACATTTTGTTTGCTCATTGAGGATTAATATGAGAACTATTGAGATGTATACAAATTGTGTTTTGTTTGTGGTTTTTTATGGGACATTTTTTTCATTGCTCATTAAGGACTAGTATTGAATTCTAATTATCTCAAACGATTCACGCCCACCTTATGGACATAAATATGGAGTGTGGGCATGTTGAGGGATCTGAGGAAGCCGGCATACTGGTGAAACGCGTTATCACCTCACTCGCATGCACGTACTTTGCTCAAGCCACGCCCCCCGGTGCCTTTGGCAACTTCGGACGCAACATCCCACAGCCGGCAGTGGAGTAGCGGAAGTGAAATCCTGAAATCCTGAAGTGAAAATCTGTTTAGCGCCTATTTTACTTGATTTTACAGGGAACTGAGGCAAAAGAAAGGCAGGCTTAAAGATGCTCCAGAGGCTTCTGATTGGTTAATCTGTGATTAGAGTTACTTGTGAGGGGTACCTGGGTCCTTTCCCTTTAACTGTGATGTCATGAGGCACTGGCCAGGGACGTGACATCCTATAATTTGTATATAAAGTGCATTACATTTAACCATATAATTATACAGCTACCGGGGTCATTATTCAAACCACTCAATGTTATTGCCAATAATAACCACATTTATAATAGCAGTACTAATATTCAAGGAGAAAACATTTCCTTTATGTGAAGCAGCACACTTGGACTAGAATTTATTCATAAATATCCTCTCTATTCCCAATTTACATCAATAGAATAACTGCAACAGCAGGTTTGCATATAAGTGTCTGCTGACAACCAATAGATATTTCCAACATCATGATTGAAAATATGTAATAGATTAGATCAACATTAATCTGCTGTCTTCAATTTGCCAACAGCCCTTGATTTAAATCATCATTAACCCAGTCCATAACAAATTCCAGGAAGCAGTATTTTCCAATCAGTACTTCTGATGGATACTTTGGTATGATGAATTAAAACAAGCTAATCATGCTTAACCACCATACTCCTTTATTTAACTTACACGGGTAAGAGGAATATATATTAAGATGAAATAGCATATTGTGCAAACACGTAGAAAAAAGAAAAAAACTAGTGAAGAAAGGTAGTAATAGCACGCAGGTAACTCTTAGCAGCATCAGGCTGTCTATCAGACAGACAATAGAGGTGCTTCAGGGATGTTAAGGGACTCTGACTCCCTTAAACGCTCTCCATGAGCACATCCAGTTAAATTCCCATGGGAAAGCACTGATTCAATGCTTCCCTATGGAGAGGGTACAAAAGAAAGAGCAGGTTTAGAACTAATCAACCAGATGAGGCAGGGCAGCAAACCAAAAAAAGAGGATCCCTCCAACCCTTTACAGAATCAATAGAAATAAACAAAAACAAAGTGGTTGCGCCACAAGAATACAATAAAATACTGTTGTCCGTAATCAAATGAAATAGTCCAGAATAAAAATGAATTTCCTTTTAAATGCTAAGTTCTTGGGTAGATGGTAGGAGTAGATGGTAGATACGTATACTGATAGATTCTTCTACTGGTAGATTATTCTACTGGAAAATAGATGTTAAGATTGCTGACAACAGTATTTTATTGTATTCTTGTGGCACAACCTCTTTGTTTATTTCCCATGGAGACGGCCTAATCTGCTGGTGGAGCTCAACACGCAACTGCATTAGGTCCCCTCATCAGATGACGTCGGAGGAGGCAAAGCGCACTGACCCAGTGCTGAGGGACATCGACACTGGAATTGGGGAATTTTTGACCCCTTATATGCTGGAGGACGGGCCCGTAAGGGAGGGATTTGTATTCAGATTTGTATTCCTAACACTATAGAATCCCTTTAAAATATCCATATTTTGATAGCCCTGTTTGCACATATGCTGACTACGAAATCATGATAAATATGCCCACTGTATCAACAGGGATCATCATCATTTCCCCTGGGAAGCTCACACCCTACCTGAGCTGAATGCCCTCCCCAACTGTTCCCACCTCCTATAACCTTTGATCAAGTACCAGTACTTTATTTGGTCTAACTCAATACAAAAAGAAAGTGGTTCGATCCTCATTTTCCTACAGAGCACTGCAATTATGGAATGGCCTCCCACACACTCTCAAATCTTCCTCCAGTCTAAAATCCTTTAAGAGATCCCTCTTTATGTATCTCAATGTATATATGTTGTGTATTAATAGTGTTTTTGTACTTTACTGTAACTTATTGTAACAATGCAATGTTTTGTGGACCCAGAACCTACCTGGAAATGAGAGAAATCTCAATGGATCCTTCCTGGTAAAATATTTTATAAAAACATGAATTGGGGAGGCAATGCTTGTCATTGGTGATAACATAACACACCCCTTTCTGGACTCACCCCCTCCTAGTGGGCTGCTCTGCTTTTAAATGCCCAGGCTAAAAACAATTCCTAGTCCAGTCCTGGTTTTAGTCACTGTGATAACTGTCCTTCATGGAAAATAAATTATATTTATAATTTCACACACATTCGTATGCTATCAGGCACATTCATTCTTCTCTCTCCTTCCATTCTTGTGCCTCTTTGTGTCTGCAGCACATTGAAGTAGTCACACTGCAACATCTCTACTTGAAGTTTTCTTAAATGCTATCTCTGGTTTACTGGCATCTTTGCTGCATTCTTCAATTCATACTAGAACACTGATGAGATGAGATGACCTGACTTTGTGTGGTCAGTGAATGTGTTATCTGCAAGTACAATTTTAGAAGCATGTATGAAAAATGAAAAGCACAATCTAAATACCTCTTCTGAGAATTGCTAAGTGCATCATTGCATTGAATACTCTGCACAAGCTGTCACTGCTGAGAGTGTCCATTTTCTCCTTTGCAGTGTCAATTAAGATCAAAGCTGTGAATTGGCTGTGTATAAACTAAAAGCAACCAAAGTATGCCTTCTTTTATTTTGTTGTTCAGGTTCAATCATCCTATTTGATGTGTGACACTACAGAGCTCCGGGGGTGACAGAGGAGTGTTTTTTTTTATTGTGGGAATGCTGTACTATCTCTTGTGCATGATTTAGCAGATCATGCCCCTGACATAGCCATGGATATAATTCTTCCCTGTTCTTGAAAGGTTTAGTTTTTGGAAATGGCACGTTATCCAGGTTAAAGAAAGAAACAGAGGTAGTTAGTGTGGTGGGATGGAGAAAGATCAAGGGATGAGAGGCATTAGTGCATAAATCATATAACAACTCATACGGTTGCAAATAGAAGCAACATAATGAGAAACAGAGAGCATATGGTAAAGTCTTAACTAAAACAGCAGGTAGTGGAAAGAATGTGGTACCAGAAAAGAAGACATGGAAGGAATTGGGAGAGGCAATATAAGAACTAGGAATGGACACTGGAGAAAAAGATTGCGAAGGGTTTGAAAAATAGAGCTTTTGTTCAACAATGTCAAAAGAATCAAAACTGGTCAAGGATAATTAATTGCCTTATAGGAGAGTAATTACCTTATAGTTTGATCAACACATATCCATACGTAAGAAGGTAATTAAAATAAAAGCAGGAGAAGAAGGAGAACAATTGCTAAAACACAAACAAGCAAGCTGTCACAAGGAAGTTGATGCTGTGACAGACCTAAAATTATTCTCTCAGTGTGCACTTTACTTACCTACCAACATATGATAAGTATTTTGAATTGTTATTGCAACCAACTGTACTATTTAATAGGCCAAGATAACACAAGTTAAAAAGAGATACAAGCAAGCAAATATTTAAAAGTCTATTGTTCTCATCAGGGAGTCTGCAAATTATCAGAGTTAGCAATTATTCAGTTGGAATTGAATTACCATGGATATTAACTGTTACTGAAATTAGCATGTATTATCTCATGCATTTTTGCTTTACTATACTTTTTATTACTTTATTATTTTAATTATTATTACTTTTTATTTATTTTTTGTATTGATGACCAAAAGTGTTTCATCTGCTATTTACACAACATTAAATGTAATTAAAAGTTATGTTTGGGCTTTTCTTTCTTTTTTTTTTTTTGATTCTCAGCATGTTTTTATTTATACATTGATACTGTATGCCTGATTGTTTTGGCATTGCCAGGGCATGCCATGCAATCAGTTTAACCTGCCATGACCCTACCCTAGAGTGACGTTCAATCGTGTCACATTTTAGAAGAAATACTCAAACATTTAAGCCACCAGCACTCTCAGCCAATCATTGCATCAACGAGTTAAAGGTGACCTGTCATGCGCATCTATTAACTTATGTATGCAAGTATGTCATTTAAATATGTATAATTTAGAAGTTTTATTTATGTATCCTTTATGGAAATGTTGGGAGCATAATATTTTTAGAGCTTGATATGAAAGATATGCTCTTTCTTGAAATATTGCAGGCAAGATTTGAAATATTTGCATATAAGTAGGAATGCCATTATTGTCACATTCAATAGTTGTTCGGTCCGCCCCCAATTCATCATGGAGGTGGGAGGGTCTGGGAGGGAGGGTCTGCTGCTGATTGGCTGGAATGTGTCTGCTGACTGTGAGGTACAGGGTAAAAGTTTACTCAATGATGACGAATTGGGGGCGGACCGAACATCGCACGTGTTCGGGACATCACTAGTTGTGACATATCAATAAATATAGTCAAATATCATTATTATGAGTATAATAAAGGAACCTACTGGTATTTGTAGCAGTATATCTTTATAACATTGTTAAAAGTAATCTGAAGATAATGGGTTCATTTACAACCTTCTTGCTATGTTTCAGTGACCAGATGCTACTTGTTAACATGCTTGTTACTACTGTTAGCAAGTAGTGACTGTTTCACAAAACAGTGACAAGCAGTGACAGGGAGTTACTGATCGCTGCTACTGGAAGTCAGTTGCTAACTTGCAGCTAATGGCTACTATTACTTTCTATGGGAGCTGGTATGTAAAGGGGAAATTAATGGAAACCATGTTAAAGGATAGGATTGTTGAACATCTAAAATCCCATGGACTTCAAGATCAGAGACAACATGGGTTTACTTCAGGGAGATCATGCCGAACTAAACGTATTGTTTTTTTTTTGATTGGGTAACTAAAAAAATAGATCAGGGTGGTGCAGTAGACATTGCTTACCTAGATTTCATAAGGCTTATCCATAAACTGCAATCTTTAAGTTTGGTTCCCAATATTGTTGAATGGGTAAGGCAGTGGCTGAGTGACAGGCAACAGAGGGTTGTAGTCAATGGAGTATATTTGAAGCATGGTCTTGTCACCAGTGGGGTACCTCAGGGATCTGTACTTGGGCAAATTCTATTTAATATTTTTATTAGTGATATTGCAGTAGGTCTTGATGGTCAGGTATGTCTTTTTGCTGATGATACTAAGATATGTAATATGATAGAAACATTTAAATACACAAGGGAATAAACACAGTAAAGGAGGAGACTATATTTAAAAGAAGAAAAACTACCACAACATGAGGACATAGTCTTTAATTAGAGGGGCAAAGGTTTAAAAATAATATCAGGAAGTATTTCTTTACTGAGAGGGTAGTGGATGCATGGAATATCCATCCAGTTGAAGTGGTGGTTAACACAGTAAATGAGTTTAAGCATGCGTTGGGATAGGCATAAGGCTATCCTAGCTATAAGATAAGGCCGGGGACTAATGAAAGTATCTAGAAAATTGGGAAGACTAGATGGGTTGTATGGTTCTTATCTGCCATCACATTCTATGTTTCTATGGTAACCACTACTTAGCGACTGGATTCTGACTGTTTTTTAACTTTGTCTCTGCTCTTTACCAGCTGCCACTAAACTCAAAAAACTTAACACCAGCCTCGGGCCTGGTGCAAAAAGGTTATGTACCCACAAATAATGAGGTTATGTACCCACAAATAATCCAAAATGATTTCAATTGTAGAGCGGCAACGTTTTGGCTCTACAATTGAGAAAGACTCTAATGCTGAAAGAGCTGGAATGCCAGCAGCCACTCCACTCCACTCCAAATAAAAGTCAGCTTTGATTAATGTGTGCCTGGAAATCTCCTTTTTCTATTGCGTTGTTGAGAGCTTAAGCCACTCTAGTCTGTGTGGCACCAATGATAAGGAATAGTCCTATTATATTGACGTGTGTGTGTAGTACTGCATTTGTTGGTGCAACTAAGTTGAGAGATGAATCCCTATGTATTATATATCGTATTAAAGCAAGCATTTTTGTTCCAACCTTGACACAAAATTTTACTGGCGAGCCACTTTTCACGTGTTTGTTTCTGTGTTTTACCAGAAAGCTACTATTATTCGAGAAATTGGTTTCTAAGAAGCAACCATTATTAGAGATAGGCTACAAACATTTACAACAAGGTTGGAAAACTGGTGGTAATATGTCGGTACCACAAACTACCAAATGTTGTTAATAGTTACCCCTTATGGCAGCTACTTATTGACAAGGTTGTAAATGAGCCAAATGTCTATATACAGTCATGATATAGTAATAATGTGGGCATTTACTAGAGTACAATACTAAACTGTTGCATTTATTATTATCATTTATATAGCTTCAACATATTACACATTGCTTTACAATTATAAAAAAGGGGCTATTAGAGGTAAAGAATCTAATGAGCTTACAATATACGAGGATTTGAGGTAGGTGGATATATATCATTAGGTATCTTGCCCAAGGATACTGTTCTAAGGCAGTGGCATTACCACTGATCAGACCAGCAGATACACAGTTGCATAATGTAGATGTTTCTAAAACCCTAGAACACCTTACAAATAATATTTTATCTCTATTCAATTAAATTGAGAATTTTTACATGCCCCCTGCCCTGAGTATTATAGACAGCAGTGGTGTACTTACCAAGGTCACAGGGATCACAACTGTGATTGGGCCTGTCACTCCAGGGACACATGGAAGGGTTGTGGGGGAGGTAATGAGACCCTTGGAGGGGTTGGTGGGGAGGGGACTAAAACAAATGAACGGGCTGGGGGGTAAGAATGAGACACATGGAGGGGCTTTAGGGGATTGAATGATACACATGGGGCCTGGTGGTTTCTAGTTATGCCTCTGGTAGACAGCTTGACTACCGTTTTTAATTCAACTGTGTTTATTGAATGAAAGGAAATATAGGAGTAGTGTAGTTCATCTAAATACATGCAAAATAATTTATTAAGTTATATAAAAAAGAATTGCAACTGATAATTACTGTATTTTAAAAGCAATACTATATATCTAATGATAATGTATTTGCTGATCATGAGGGACAATTTATGTTCCAAACTTGTGATTTAAAGATTTTTATATGTAGCTCTGATATATGTTACATGCAAATAGTATTTAGCTATTCCAGAAACCGAGGAGCCGGGAATTACCATAGTAACAGAAATAGAAATGAATGGTTTGATCAGCAAACAGAAGTCTGTGACGGGAAGGAATGAAAATGTCAGCGGATCAGCATATTGCATAAAAAGAAGACAATAGTTAAGAAATAAACAAACAGGAAAGATGACAGGGGATGATAATAAACAGTAGCCAAACGAACACACCCACTTAAGGCAGCTGAATACTTTTAAAAGCATTAATGTTACAATTAATATTTTTATTTAAATAGCATGCAAAAGAAAATGAACTTTCAAAATGTGTTTTCCTCTTCATTTTGATTGTTAATCTTTTATTACAATTTTCAATAATCTATACACATATATTTTCCTAATTAAGCTGCTTAAATGGATACTATATTGCTAGGATTTGCTAGGAGTCCCAATTTTCTTTAAAGTCTGTGTCATCACAAATCTTGTTTATACTAACATATGTCTTTTTAGGATGTATTGTTTTATTGGCTATTAAAAAAAATATTTGCAGATAAATTGATCATTTTACAAGACACATAAAATTCAGCATTATACAGGTCAAATAACCATTTATTTTTTACTGCAAACAAGGTTCTGATTGGATGTCAACATCATACCATACCTCCCGAAAGGCCCAGATTGGACAGGACAGTCTCAACATGAGCTTCTGTCCCTTTGTCTTGTGTTTTATCTCAGGTGTTTTTTGCTTTTGGGTACACCAGGTAAAGAAATACAAGTGAAACAAGTACATTACTGGATTATGTGCACTGGTCAACGTAAACCAGGGCATTGGCACCATGCGAAAGTTTGGATGGAACATCTGCTAATCTGCTTGGACTGCACACACCTAGACTTAAACACTAAAAAGCCAATGCTCCACAACTCAGGTAAATAGATGAAACATAGAAATTATAATCATAAAATAATTCCACCATTCCTATGCTTAAATGCATAAGGCAGAACATTTGGTGGGCAATATTTCACTATATGCAAATAGAGAATATGCTATATTTTGCCTTTACAATGGCACTCTTTTATTAAAATATTTTATATTAAATTATTTATTTAGTTACTTAAGTCCTGGGCCATCAACTTTCATTGTTTATATTTATGTATGAGTTGCCAGCCATGGAGCTGAGACTCCTGAAAACTGGATGACTATTAGAGGAACTACTGTGGTGTGGTGAACTGCTCCAAGTTTCTTTTTCTTTTAGTTAAGTTTACCTTTTCATTGACATAAATCGCCCCATTTCAGTGCACCATCCCTTTCCAGGCAGTTCTGCCAATTTTCTGGGTGGGCTCTCCTCTCTGTACACATTACTTATAGCCTACACCCAATGTTTCAGCTATTTTATTTAAAGAAGGGCTTTTTAAAATATATATTTTTTAAATGAATATCAGTATGAACAAAATCGAGAAATGAGTATGAGATGTAAACAACGTCATATTAGGTTTAGTCGTTTCAAATGCTTTGAGTTCACTTTCCATTGATATCCTACACTTACAGAGTTCCAGTTGAAAGAAAAAAACAAAACCTCTTGAGTTTAGCTGGGATTAAGGTTTAGCTGGACTTGTGCTCAGCTTACTGAATACTCAAGGAGCTAATCGCCTCATTAGAAAAAGTGAACAGGACAAATACAAGACACAGCACAATGCATGGCTTAGACACAGTATTCACTGAATGGGTAGTTTTCACTTTAAAACTGCATGATAGCATGTAATCGTTTTGACAATGATCATACAGAGTATACATTGTTATAGGTAGCAGTTAGTCAGCTCTTTGTTATCCTCTATTCCAATGTTAGATATCCTCATCGCTGCAGATGATGTTATTGTCTGGAAGTAAACTCTGGGAATTGTAAAATGCTAAAACCAAGATACAAATTAGCTAATGGTGCATGTGACGCTTGCTTCCATTTCATATAACCTAAGCCTCTTTCTGAAATGTATTTCAGTGATTTAATGTTACGTTATTATTACAAGTTACATATCCTTTCTTATGACAAATTCCCTTTAAGATCAATAGGTATTTCATGTACATCCTGATTAAAGTTTATGCACTCTGTAATCTTTTTCACATTTCTGTTCTTTTATTCAGTTGGATTATACAGTGATTTGGCTTGTTAAACCCAGAGTTCTCTGATGTAAGAGCTGAGCTCAGGCATTCCAATGGTATAGAGTGGAATACACAATTAGGCTGACTCATTAGTTTAGTGTACTGTTATAAAAACAATGTGAAATGATGTTAGAGCGGTGAAAATGTAACCTGCCTTGTTTTTATCTGTAACGTGCTGATTGTAGCTTTTCTATACAAAAATATCATATTTTAAACTTTCACGATGAGACACTTAAAAAGGCACTTACTGATGAAGCCAGAGACTCCAGATTAAACAACAACTACAAAACACAGAATTCAAGATAGATAGATAGACCATACAACATGTTAAGTGAACAAAAAGGGGCACTTTAATTTCAGGGGGTGTGAGTGGGATTGTAGCCAGGCAATGGGGTTGTTCTGAGCAATTTTAGGTGACTTGCTAATAACAATTTATGCAACTAAAATGCAATTTAGAAAAAATAACAATTTATCTTATTTACACAGATTGATTTCTAAACACATTTATTGTTGTCTAAAGATGCATTACTGTGAGTATTATTCCTGTGGAGCTCTTTTATACACTGAGGCACGCCAACAATATGGAGCTTCTAGAAAATAGCGAAAGGGGAATAGAAAAGAGGGGCAGATGGATTTGGGCACAAAATAGGAACTGTCCCTCCTAAATAGGGACACTTGGGAGATAAATAGACAAACAGAGAGACTGATAGATACGCTATAGAAAACTTTAAAAAGCATATTTCTACAACTATCCCAGAGTTCCCAGCTTGACATGCAAATGTGCACAGACATGCAGAGTGTGTTAGAATTAATATGTACCGATACCCAATGTTTTAAACACAGCATATTTAAACCAAAGTATGGTGCAGTATAAACTAATAAAAAATATAAATGCAATATTTAATGTTTAACTGCTGAAGACCGGCTGGGAACTCTATTTTTATTCATAAACAGTTTACATTAAAAAATCAGTCTTATAAAAAAATATATTTATTTTGAGTTTAACAAGCCTATCACTGATGCATTGTTTTATCATATATTTAATAATTACATTAAATGAATATAATGTGATTATTGTCACATCTGAAAATACTTCTAAAGAGACAAATTGGAAGCAAATACATTCCCATTTCCCATGATCCTTCTCTCATCTCAGGCCAAGTTCCTGAAAAAAAAAAAAAACAATAACAAGTCACTACTGTGTCAATGTGGGC
This sequence comes from Pelobates fuscus, assembly GCF_036172605.1. Taxonomy (NCBI): domain Eukaryota; kingdom Metazoa; phylum Chordata; class Amphibia; order Anura; family Pelobatidae; genus Pelobates; species Pelobates fuscus. The sequence goes on from NC_086324.1 coordinate 87,314,860, forward strand.
TTTTCTTAGAGAAGCTTATTGATCAAACCTCTGAAATAAGTCCTCTTTGAAGTAAATATAAGCTATTATCCTTGTGTTGACATCCTCAAGATGACAGTTGTTCACAAAAAACACAGGAATTGTAGCATATCACAAATATATGCATACAGAGTGCGAAACATTAATTATTTAAAATGGCTCCATCACCAGATAGATGTAAGCTATGCACATACACTTCAGTCTGTATTAGCAAAAAACTATGCACGTCAATACTGTTTGCTGGCATAAATACACTATAAAAACACAAATAATGTCACCATTTCCTTTTAAGCAGCATTTAGCACACAGTAAGTAGTAGTTACTATTTCAGTTTTTTTTTTAATATAAAATAGTATTTTTTGTGGCAACACAAGCATTTATAACAGTGACAAATTTCTAAATTCCCAGTTCAGCTGTTATCTTAATTCTAGTGAGTTGAAAAGCCAGATTAAATGGAACTGAAGCCTAACGGGTGTTAATTGCTATTGATTTAAAATGCACTTGAGGCCAAACTATCTGGTTGCCCATTTGTGATCTACCAGAGCATTGCAGCCTCCTCCTCAACATACCTAGTTTGTAAACGCATGAATTATTATGTATCACATAGTTAATATAGCTTGACAGTTTTATTTTTGTTTTTAGAATGTCTTTCTATTAATTGATTTTTAAAGATTTTTATGTCTGGCCTAATCAATAGAAAATAAATGAAACCATGTTTGTTGTTTAGGTCAGTGAATGCTTAGATTTCTTTGCAATACTTTTTTTTAGTTCATTCTATAGTGCTTGGTAGCTTTATTTTTTTAACTTATCAACAATTGCATTCCTGATCAATTCTGCCCAATTAAGGCCATTTGTATGTTTATGGCTTATTATATAATAAGGAGGAATACAATAAAGGTACTTAGTTAAGCAGTATATAAGGTACAGTAGTTTATTATAAAAATGCTGACTACAATAAAGACATTATACTTTAAATAGACCCTCTAGGCACCATAACATTGTCAGCTTATTGAAGTTGTTATGGTGCCAGGACCCAATCCCTGCAGGCTTTAGTTTGAGAAATGTCTTCTTTTTTAATGTGCCTTCAATTCCTGCCATTCAGAAACCTTGCACTTATACTCATTGACTTACATACCACCACATAGCAATGCGTTGATATGTAGCACTGTTGTAGAAGGGGCTTGCATGAGCTGCTACCCGGAACATGCACTGGTAAGTCTAAAGAAGAATTTCCCTATATTTGTGATGATTGGTGTTGACAGAGGCAGTCTTACAAGTGATTGCTCTCAAGGGAGAGTTTGATACATGTATAAAGAAAAAGAGGCCTGCAGGAAGAGGATCCTTGCACTATAACCACGTCTGTAAGCTGGTGTGGTCATGATGCCAAGAATGTTTAAAAAAAGTTCAAAATCAGCTGAAATGTAAATATCACCAGCATGTTACTAGTGAGAAAGGGATTGATTGAAACCCACTAAGTATACTAATAGACTATAATAGGTAAACATTCTATTTATAGATAGTTTATGATAGATAGTAACAATATATATTTTGAAATTGTTCATATATCTACCCAAAACTTATCTTTATTGACAGTAGAATTCTAAATGTTACACTGACATTATGTTGCTATATGTTTAATGTTTTTTTAGGGGATGGGGGGTGGTAAATAACTTTGTATAAATCTCTAAATAATTTTAGATGTTTATTTTGAATGAAATTAGCTTTTTGTGTGTAAGAAAAAAGATTCTTTTTGAAAACACGCCATCTCTATTTTGATGGTGTGCTCTACGTTTATATTTAACAAGAAAAATGTGAGCGTGTGACTAGGTACAGTACAACATAGCTTTTGTACAATTTTTTTAATAAATTGTCTATCATCTACATACATACTGTATTATGCTATGGTTATATATTGATATGACTTACATTGGCTCCTTCTCAATACAATTAAATCATTATAGAGTTATGAATTATTATTGTGAAATAAGAATTATTTATATTATCTATACATAACCAAATGTCTTCTCAAACACACAGTTATATAGGGCATTAGATATTTAATTACTTTTGATTATATGTTGTACAAACACAGACAAAGATTTTCACTAAAGTGTCATTAACTGTTTAAACTTGAAACTTTAATTTCATGCAAATTCATGCTTGTGTATATATATATATATATATATATATATATATATATTACAGGGCCGGACTGTCCCCCCCGGATACCACGTGTGTGACAGACTGACACACATTATTGCTACCTGTGGGCGATCGGCCAGGGGGTTGTGCAGGGCAGGCAGCTAACTGTGCTGGCGGCCTCAGGGGGAGCTTCGTTGTCTCTGCTCTGCTCCCCCGCCCTCGCGCGCTACTTAATGAGACCGGGGCCGGAATATGATGTCATATTCCGGTCACGCTCTCATTAAGCTGCACAGCTCCCCCTGCGGCCGCCAGCAAAGCCAGCTATCTGCCCTGTTCGACCCCCTGGCCGTACTTCTGAAAGAGCAAGATATTTAAAAATATAATAAAAACTATTTGTAGATTGTTTCATTATTAGGACACTTCAGGCACCAATTCATATATACTTTATTGCTCTAGGATAAATGAATGATTAGCTTTATTTTTTGAATAAAGGATTACTCTAAGCACTTTTGCAACTTTGCATAATTGAAAAAAAAATAATGGTGCACAGAGTACCCTGAAGCCGCTCACAGTTCTGACAGTAGCGAAGAACTGCAGTGGTTTGTAAGAAGCTGTGATTTGTCAAAGCTGTCAATTAGATGCTCTCCACACACGATTCCTGAGTTGCCTATGTTAATTATACATTTAGTATGCAGTATTCATGCATATTCATGCTGCAGGTACAACTTGGGCTGAGCTTTACATAACCCAGTGCTGAGCTGAACATAACCCAGTGCACAAAAAAGTGAATCAGGATACAGGTAAACTGATAGCAGCTGGGATATGGCTATTATTAGTTCACAGATAAGTTTATTTTACTCTAAGTGATAAGTGGAACTGCTCTTTGGGATAAACTACTTTTCAGGTGGTTCTGAACAGAGGAAAATGATATGACAGTGCCATATGTGAAACCATTGTGTCAACCCCATTTGTTTGAACATTACTCCTGTCCTTGGTGAGCACCAGTATTACCTCCAATGGTCTTATGGTTCTATCCAGAACCATTTCATTTCAAGTACTTAGGAACACTCTTTATAGACATACAATGAGTCAGTACAGGAAAATGTCCACTCTTTATTAAACAGAACAAAAGTTCTGTAATAACACGCAATAAAGTATAAATAATAAATAATAATCTTAAAAACATTGCGCACATCCGACCCTACTTAACGCCAGATGCGACTAAGGTGCTGATAACAAAGTTCTTCCCAAGGTCTATTGCACTGTCCTTTCTCGCCTTGACTACTGTAATCCGCTTCTCAGTGGTCTTACGTGCTCCCAACTTGCGCCATTACAGTCCATCATGAATGTGATGGCGAGGCTCATCTTCCTGTCCGCCACCACCTCCCATGCCTCACCCTTCTGTCAGTCCCTACATTGGTTTCATGTAAGATATAGGGCTCAATTTAAAATTCTGGTTCTTGCTTTCAAGTCTCTACATAATGCTGCTCCCACCTATCCATTCTCCCTAATACACAAGTATGTCCTGCCCAGGCTGTTACGCTCTGCTGAAGACTCTATCTTCAGTCCGTACTCCCACCTCTGATGCTCGCCTTCAAGACTTCTCAAGGGCTGCACCATTCCTGTGGAACTAATTTCCCTCCTCTGTGTGATGCTCACCCAGTCTCCACTCCTTCAAAAATCATTAAAAACCCACTTCTTCATAAAAGCTTATCAATTACAATGTTAATAGCTCCCGACTGATTCCTCTCTTGCAACGGTCATTAGTCTAATACTATCCTTACCTTTTGTGTCACTTTACCCCACTCCCTCTAGCATGTAAGCTCATTGAGCAGGGCCCTCAACCCCTCTGTTCCTGTGTGTCCAACTTGTCTGGTTACAACTACATGTTTGTTCGTGCACCCACTGTAAAACGCTGCAGAATTTGTTGGCGCTTTATAAATAATAACATAGTAATAATAAATAATAGAAGGGAGTCTAGGGGAGTGTTATTCATTACCAATCAAAAATTGACAACTAACAGAATGAACAAGCTTGTGCATACAGCATGGTAGGGGCATGTATTGTTATACAACTCAGCTAGGGGGCATTACTAGGTTGGGACTAATTAAATATGAGGGTATATGAGAGTATATGAGAGGTATATGAGAGTAGTGTCTTCTTAGAATAGGGGAGAAAAAAGGTTGCCATGTGCTAAGAAGAGACTACATACATGATGTCGTTGCAAGGCACAAGGTTTCTTGTCTTATGATTTAGCTAAACAGAAATTAACACTTTCAAATTTTAAACAGAGTTTTTCTAAACTCTTGTTCATGTCATCAGCAACCACAAAAATTACTTTGTTGGTTGTAATTCTGCTAACAGCTTTCTTAAGTAGAAAGTTAGTAAGTACTAAAAACACCTCCTCTGAGCAGAACTAAGGGTGGGCTCAGAGAGCTCTTAAATATGCCAGTCAGTTCCTTCTTCTTGCAACAGTTTGCCAGACCTATGTGTGAGTTTAAAACAATATAAATACAAAACTCAAGCCATCCTACATTTTTATAAGAGAAAGCCCTCTCCCAGAAAGGATACTTTCCCCCACCATGCACATTACAATAAATATACAAATTTGCTCTAGAAATTAGCTCGAGCATACCTTGTAAATACTGTATAAAGTGTGAAAAACGACAAACAATGTGAATAGTCCACAGCAGAATACACACCCAAATATGTAAGAATAAGAAACTTACTTTAAAATAGTGTGGTTAATGTTAGAGATATCTTCCATGCCTCTTGCTTTCAAATCAGAATTATTTTACAAGTCATGTATGTCTTTTCTTTTGCCACTCTCATCAGCGAGGAAAAAATCACACGTACCAATAAGTGGGAGTAAAGATAACCATATGCCTTGTGCTAGAGCCAGGCCGTGAGATGTACTAAAATTAATCCAATCTCTCTTCTAAATAATTTCAAGTTTATTACCCATCCACAGATGGGCCCCAAAATGTAAGCAATATTTATAACCCATTCCGTACTGCCCCAAAGTCCATTTAGCTATGCCTAATTTAAACCATCTCTACATAGGCACCCATAACTGCTCTAGATTTTTTTTTTTTTACTGATCTTCACCTACACTTATAAAGCTTTCCCTACTTGCCACCTCCCCACCTTCATGTAGTAACTATTCCCTACTTGATCCCCAGCAATACCTAGGTTTATTAACCCATTCAATCTGCCCAAATACTTCTACACAGCTGTATATACACATTCCCATCAATCCGCTAAATTAGCTTATATATATATATATATATATATATATATATATAGCAATGGAAAAAATATACCAGCACTCCTAGGATTTTCAAATGAAGTTTTCCTTTTATTCCAAAGTACAAAATCGACGTTTCAGCTCTCCCTCAGAGCTTTCATCGGGTATATGTCCTGATGAAAGCTCTGAGGGAGAGCTGAAACGTCGATTTTGTACTTTGGAATAAAAGGAAAACTTCATTTGAAAATCCTAGGAGTGCTGGTATATTTTTTCCATTGCTGTGCATGAGCTACCAGAGCACCAGGTACTTTACAAATAGTGAAGAGTGCAAGAGCTGTCTGCATTTATATATATATATATATATATATATATATATATATATATATATATATATATATATATATATATATATATATATTTGTAGTCGGGGACATAAGCCGTATAATAAGATAAGTACATGAGAATATAACAGTCGGTTGTGATGTGCCGGAACCGACGTATGGGGTAGGCCTGTAATAAAAGAGGGCCCACCCATGTATAGTGATAAAGGGGTGAGGTGGGAGGGATGAACCCAGCGATACCAGTACTGATTAGGAGGGGGCCTGAGTTTATATAGCCGGGTAACCCCTCCCACAATTACAGGCTACGCCTATCTATTTGTAGTCGGGGACATAAGCCGTATAATAAGATAAGTACATGAGAATATAACAGTCGGTTGTGATGTGCCGGAACCGACGTATGGGGTAGGCCTGTAATAAAAGAGGGCAAAAAGGTTGGTGTAACCAAATAACGTATTGAACATGAGTTACATTGCTTGACCTTTAAATGCCAATCTTAGATCTTGTTCTGGTTGTGGAATGTAAGTGGCGTATGCAGTAGACTTCCACCGCCCTAGTCTCTTAAATATGAGTCGGGATGTTGTGGCTTGAAGCCGCAGAAGCGGCTCCAATTCTACATGGGTGTCCTGAAAATCCTGTGGGGACAAGACTGAGTCTGATGAACAAAGTTCTGATGTAGTGTATGAATTGTTGTGATTAAGGGGATACCATGTAATGAAAGTAGTGGAGTATTAGGACCGAGACTTGCCAGGGTAGCAATATATGTGTCCACTAATGTGACAGGGCACCATTGATTACCGGTGTGATAATAGTAGACTTAGGTAGGTGGACCTAGCTGATAGTTAAGGTGGCAAAAAGGAGATAAATGCAATAATGGAGTCTAGTAAATGCGTGTCGCTTATCTGATAGTCTGTCGTGAATTTGGTATATAGGGTGAATGCTCTATTGTATGTACGGGATGTGTTAGTAGAGAGGGCTGCACCAGCTAGGTATCTGCCGTGTGACCGCAGTCAGGGCCGGCCTTAGGGGTGTGCGAGCTGTGCGGCCGCACAGGGCGCCATGGTGCAGGGGGCGCCCTGCGGCCGCATAGCTCACACGGCATGTCTGTTAGCCGCAATGCTAACAAGACATTTGCCTTGGGTGGCATTTTCCAGGGGGCGGCAAAAAAAGCCGCCCCCAAATGCCCAAGGCAAATGCCTGGCTGCTGGGCGGTCGGGCGTCGCTGGCGGGCGGCTGGCGAGGGAGCACTTCCTCTGAGCTGTATGCTCAGCTCCCTCGCGCGCCGCAGAGTGAGGCTGGGAGCCGGAATATGACGTCATATTCCGGCTCCCAGCCTCACTCTGCAGCGCGCGAGGGAGTTGAGCATACAGCTCAGAGGAAGTGCTCCCTCGCCAGCCGCCCGCCAGCGCCACCCGCCCAGCCCAGCAGCCACTGGACCACCAGGGAGGAAGAGACCCCCCCCCAGCATGCCCAAAGGTAAGGAGGCTGGGGGGGTCTAAATAAATGTTAAAAAAATTGTTAATGTGGGTCTGTGTGTGTATGTTAGTGTGTGTGTATGTTAGTGTGTGTGTATGTTAGTGTGTGTGTATGTTAGTGTGTGTATGTTAGTGTGTGTATGTTAGTGTGTGTTTGTGTGTGTATGTTAGTGTGTGTGTATGTTAGTGTGTATGTTAGTGTGTGTGTGTGTGTATGTTAGTGTGTGTGTGTGTATGTTAGTGTGTGTCTGTTAGTGTGTGTATGTTAGTGTGTGTCTGTTAGTGTGTGTGTGTGTATGTTAGTGTGTGTCTGTGTATGTTAGTGTGTGTCTGTTAGTGTGTGTCTGTGTCTGTTAGTGTGTGTCTGTGAGTGTGTGTGTATGTTAGTGTGTGTCTGTGTATGTTAGTGTGTGTCTGTGTATGTTAGTGTGTGTCTGCGCGTGTGTGTGTGTGTGTGTGAGACAGGGTGTGTGGGAAGGGGTAAGGAGTGGGGGAGGGGGGGACGGGAAGGGGGGGCGCTGTGAAGATTTTTTGCACAGGGAGCCCAAATGCCTAAGGCCGGCCCTGACCGCAGTCTCTCTAGTCCAGGATGAGATCTTGGAAAGAGGGGGTACTGATCGGTCTGGTGTTGGCTGTAGGATGGATCCCGAAGAAGATCATGTTATCCTACGTATTAGTTTCAAAATAGTGAGTGAGGAAGTTCTGCCCTTGTTTATGATGTCACATGCTGCTTCGTTATCGGAGAAGCATTTTATTGCTTTCCCCTGCCATAGGTGCCCCCATGCTCTGGAGGCTGCAACTATCGTATAGATTGTGAATAGGGCAGATGTAGTGTTGAATGCAGGCAAACCAAGGGTCTCTATTGTCCAGGAATCTCTAAACCAGTCCTTGCCAGAGATGGGTGCAAACCCTGTGTGAGCTGCGGCATCAGTCCATATGACAGGGGAGGAATCGGTTAGGGGGTGTAAGGAACATGGCTTTCCCATTCTAATGAGATAGGAACCGCAGCCACCAGTGTAGATCTGCCAAGGCGTGGGCATCTAGTGATGAGGAGCTGCTGTCGATATTGAGCAGAGGGAGAAGCACAACAATCCAGAGATGAATGTCCGGCCTTGTGGAATAATTTTCATGGCGAAGTTTAACGTGCCCAGTAAGGATTGTAGGTCTGACCTGGTACACATGTTCCTGGCCAGAAAATATTCCACCAACTCTGATTTGCCGCACCTTCTCCCCTGGTAACTAGCCTGTGAAGTGACATTGTCTAGGTGAATACCTAGGAAGTCAGGATATGGTAGTCGGGCCTAACGTGTTTTCTTGGGACAGTGGTATCCCCAGTGCTGCAAGTAGGGCCAGGGTTTCCTGGAGACTGACTGGACAGGACTGAGGTAGTTCTAATGGAAAGGAAGTCAACCCAATAATGTAGAACTGAGGGACAAAGAGTGATGATTAGAAGTAGCCAACCTGGTGTGTCGGCACGTATATCAAACAGTTTCGGACAGCTTTTGGCACCAAAAGTTAACAGAGTCGCAAAATAATATATGTTCTCCCATGCATATGTCACAGGGCTAGGTGAATGGGTAGGAGCAAGAAAGCGTTAGAAATATATATTTCCCTAACCAAGCTCCTACCCCTGCCTTTGGAATGGCCTGAATGGCATCATTCACTGTGGTATATATACAGATGTGATAATTAACGCTGGGGGTTGCTAAAGAACGTGGAACGAACAACTCGTATATAAGCCTTTTTTATTGTTGAACTTTCCAGTGGCTATACCTATTGGGTTGGGATGCCAGCTGGGAAACGGAGGATTGGAGAAAGGGCCCCCAGATAAACCCGTTGGTAACTCTTCCATGAGTAACAAAGCTGAAGTGACAGGGTCAAGGAGGGCTGACAGTAGGTTGGGACATACATGAATCCCTGTGTGGAGTGTAACGAGGCTAGTGGGGAAACCGTCGGAGAAGCCTTGGATCAGGAAGACAACTAGGAGATGGGAAAGGTATGCCTGGAGGTAAAATGCCAGGTTGTCGATGTTAACTTTGGTCAGTGATGTTTTGGGTACAGATGATTTGGACACGTAGTTTAGGTGTGTGCCCTGAAACAAATTGAGCAGATGTGTAGCAGTCTGCATGAGCTAAATCCACAACTTCCAGATTTAAAATTGTTGTAGATTTGAGCATTCCCAAGGTATATTATGGGTCTGCCCAACCTGTCTTACAATCCTCTATGTTGTGCCGTGGAGGAACCAAAGGGAGCACCACTAATGGTAGGAAGGCTTGGATCGACTGGGCACAAGTTGGTGGAGTGTGAGAAGGAGGCGCACAAGACACAAGACGGAGGCTGTTGGCTGGTGAAATGACAGCAGAAAAAGTTCTGTGTCCAGCTTACTCCAGTTGGTATGGTGATAAACTGAGTAAGGGATGCCTCTGTCTAGCCAAAAAGATTAGATGATAATCATAAAAGGATAAGCCACCATACTTGTGCCCTAGGTCCACCAACTTGTGCATATACAAATCCAACTGTTCCCTACGGTGCGGGGAAGTGCTACACACTACTTAATGATAACAGCCGAAGGCAAGAACAAACTCGGGTATGGTAAACTTTCAGTTGAGTCTAGGGTCTCTGGCTTTTAGCGCAACCGAAAGAACACCGTAGCAATAGGCCTTGTTCTCTAAAACGTCCTGAGAAGCGATAAGCAATGATACTAGGTTTATGTACTTGCCTTCAAAAATATCGTTACGTATGGTCGGGGTTACAAAGTGTGCAGGCGTGATGATGTAAGTGGGTATGCTTGGCATTGGGTTTATGGGGGTGTCGTTACCGTGGTGAAGGGAAGCCGAAGTGGAGGTTGGTATGGGTGAGGTGACTGACGATGTCTGGGGGATACCAACTTGTCCAGCCTAATGCTGATCGTGTTGATAGAGGCCAGGAGAGGGTAGTGGATGCATGGAATAGCCTTCCAGCTGAAGTGGTAGAGGTTAACACAGTAAAGGAGTTTAAGCATGCGTGGGATAGGCATAAGGCTATCTTAACTATAAGATAAGGCCGGGGACTAATGAAAGTATTTAGAAAACTGGGCAGACTAGACAGGTTCTTATCTGCCGTCACATTCTATGTTTCTATGTTACTATGTTTCTATATTAGGTCCTCGATTTCTCTATCGAACGAATCTATAATTCTTGGAATGCCGGACCACTCCTGGCTGGGGGGTGCATGTGTGGGTAATGAAAATTTTGATATAGTTCGGCCTAGCAGGCTGTAGCTGGAAACGGGACCCCCATGCGACGTAATTCGGCTGCGCGCTTGGGGATAGTCCATGACCGGGGAGAGTACGGACTGGCTGGTTCCAAGTTCTTGGTAGGGGTGCTTGGGCCGGCCGGGGGGTGGTAGGCCTAGGTGGGGTTTCGGGTATAGCCATTACTTCTTTTCGGTTGGGAATTTGAGACGTACTAGATGAAAGCCGAGTAAAGATATGGCTTTAATAATGAGTAAAGGTGCTGTGTCAACTGGTACTAGCTAGGCCAGAGGCGAAAAATTATCTGTCCTGCAAGGAAGGTGAAGCCCTGCTAGTGCCAAGTGGCGAGAGAGGCTCTATCTATGAGGAGGGCCGAGTGGACGGGGGCCACTTGCATGACGTGGCAGGATTGTTGGCCTCTCGGTGACTGTAACAAGACAATGTAATTGGGTGTGACTGGTGAGGCCCTAACTGGTAACGGACAGCGGTTGTAGTGAGGCTTTAGCTATGCGTTGGACCGAGGGGTGTATACCTCCGATGAGGATGGATGTTGGCCTCACAGGAGTAGTTTAACTTATGATAGGCTAGGGGCAATTCGCTATACATTACCAGTTGACAGCCCTACTTATTTGGGATATAGCGAGTAAGTGTCAAATGATGACGTACCTTATAGTGAAACGTAAGGGTTCACTACGGAGAATAGAGGATACTCGAGAATCTGAAATATTAGAATAGCTGGTTACGCCTGGGTTTGCTTGGTTGGGGTTACCAATATAATTTTTTTTTTTTTTTTTTTGTGAGTAATCTCACCTGATGGATTGATAACAGTGGTGCTGTCAGGAGTAGTACTATAATGCTAGTACGGGGGGGGTTATCTGAGGCTAAAGCTAGAGTCATCCTCTATACCCTCTTAGTCTTATAGAGCACAGGGGACGAGGTGACCTCTTGACATAGCTGTAATGGACTAGGAGTGGGAGTCCGATGAGTCCCCAAGGTTCTGGGGAAGAGTTGAAAAGGTGTCAGGGTGCCCGGAATGAAATGAGAGCGAGTACAGGAGGCAGTGGTTACTCATATGTTCAGAACATATAAAGGACGGAATAGGCCATACGCTATGGGATAAGCAGGAGTCTGCTAGAGTAGTTTAGTGGATTGTTTTAGAAATTTGCGAAACCTGAAAGGGGAGGGGTGATGGAGTAAGTGAATTATGTAGGGGTGTGAGAGAATAACGCCTAAAAGGTTTTATATATTTATTTTATTATAATATATTTTATTCCTGATTGAAGAGAACCAGACTACTTCTTAAATGGGTATAGGAACTAAGGCAGTCAAGTGCGACTGCTAGCAGAAGTAATGTTAGGGAAAATACCTAGTATAGGGTATAGATAATATTAGCCAGTTTAGCAACGTGGAAAAAGAGTAATAGCCGTGTATGAATTGTAATATTACCGTTAGCATATTAGTAGTGTATAATTACACCTTAACGTGAATATATGGGGGTACAGATGGTGACCAAACAGTAATGAACATATAAGGTACTATAAACAGTTTAAATAATTAAGGTGGGGAAAGAAGAGGTGAGAGGAAAAAAAAAAAAAATGTTCATGTCATAATATTTTTCGCCACCAGGGGTCGTTGTGAGCAGCCGCATGTGTGGTAAGTATGATTAGGATGAACTTGATCGTTTGACTAATCACCAGCTTGCCGACCAGCGTTGGAGGGTAAGTGCCAGAGTGGTGAATGCGCATGCGTGGAGTGAGGTCTCGAACGGAGCATGGAACGACAAGGTAAGTATGAATGAAAGTTGGGTGACTGAGTCTGAGTGCATGAACGGGCGCCAGGCGTCTGGCTGAGTGTGGTGTGAATGGGTGACTCACGGTTCTGGGACCCTGGAAACGGACCACTGGAGCAGGTACGTATAATCTGGCGCTGGTACGCCGCGATGGTGGCTTAGCGGGATAGGAGTTGGAGCCATAGTCAGTCTGGCCACATGAAGTAGGAGGACCTGCCAGCGGGTAAGGATGCCGACCAGAGGGCACAGAAAACGGACAGTAGGAGGCAGGTAGAACTTGGTCGGAAGCCAGACCACGTGGGAGCGATGTCCAGGTAAGTTGTAACCGGAAGTGAAAGGTTCTGCATGAACCCAGCGATACCAGTACTGATTAGGAGGGGGCCTGAGTTTATATAGCCGGGTAAACCCTCCCACAATTACAGGCTACGCCTATCTATATACCCAACACCTTCTGGTCCACCCAACTCTAAAGATATTTATTTATTTATCTTCACCTGTTCCCCCAGATCTAGACAATTTTATATGCTCAACCCAAACTGATCCACACATCTCTACACAGATATTGTTGCCCTTTCCCACCAAGTCCCTAATTGCTACATAGGTTTACTTACCTATTCCAAAGGGATGCCCCAACTCTAGTTAGCTATATTAATTCATCTCTACATCAGATTTTCTTTATAGGCTTATTCCGTTCTAATTGTTTTAAGTTAAGGAGAAAAAAAAAGTCACAAATGAATACATTTTTATCTTGTGTCAGTGTTTATGACAATTTAATTAACAACCATGTTGACTTGCTGTCATACAAAAGCCTGCCTGCCTGTAAACAAAATTATAAATAAATACTAACTTTTTGCAGTAAGAAGTTAGAAAGATGGTATACTGAGCTTAACTTAAAAAACTGTATCTTACATTATTTGTGGTACCTTGGAGAAATGTCTTTCCCATTTCTTATCTCAGGGTCATTGCTACTCATACTGGTTCTAGAGTTTTTTTTTTTCTTTAAATTCATTCATCATTTAGTATAACCAGTTCATTACTTACCTTGGTGGTGCGGAAAATTATGTGACACCACAATCCTGTGGACCACCATCTTGCCTAATCCAGCTGCATTTGACAATTAAGCGCATTAAAAGGGCTTTAAAGCCTGCCCCTGGAGATTGGAGGTACTTACCTCCGCCGCGATCCTCTTCTGGAGGGCTGCCTGACAGCCCAGGCAGCCCTCCCCCGGCAAATGAGGCCCCTGGGGGCCATGTGATCGCTCTTCTGCCCCTGGAAATCGGAGGTACTTACCTCCGCTGCGATCCTCTTCTGGAGGGCTGCCTGACAGCCCAGGCAGCCCTCCCCTGGCAAATGAGGCCCCTGGGGGCCATGTGATCGCTCTTCTGCCCCTGGAGATCGGAGGTACTTACCTCCACTGCGATCCTCTTCTGGAGGGCTGCCTCATAGGAAACTGAATAGTGCAGTTTACCGGTTTAACTATCGCATTGACAATAATTATCACAGCAGTCTTACATAGGACTTTACATGCAGTGCAATTTAACAGTTTAGTTATCACATTGTCAGTAATCATCCTAGCGATTGTACAGAGGACTTTACATAGGAGATTAAATAGTTCAGTTTAACAGTTTAACTATCGCATTGTCAGTAATGGCATTGGAGAGACTAACTTTAAACTCCAGGAAAGGGAACTTCAACAAAATTCTCCTGATGAAAGAGTCCAGATGGATTTATGCCCTAAAAACACTAACACCGGACGGTCTGAACGAAGAGTTCAATTTCACTCCTTTCATACACCAATGAACAAATTGCAAGAATACCGATGCTTTAAGTATGTAACATAACACTCTGCAATATTTGGTCACCACACATTGGGGGTCTAGTTCACTACAACTGGAGAGAATATATAATCTGGACGATCCACATATATACCAGAAATAATACAGACTTCTGCCTAGCATCATCTCAGAGACATAACTCTGTAGACAGAAAACCATAATTATGCTGTAGCCCCATTAATAGTGAACTACAACTAAGTATAGGCATTTATTAACCTGCCTGCTCCAAGTATTGGTATTTCCAATACTATACATTTGTAACTCGTGTTCCTGTCATCATACCCAGCACTGAAGGGGTTAATCAACCTATGCGAATAAGCCCCGCCTACTCTCTCCGTCATCAATGACGGAATGAGCATTCACCTATCAGACGATGGTCTTTCTCATCCAATAGGAATTCTTACCTCCAGATTTAAACCAGACGCAGTGTACCGGCCGGTTCCCCTCTGACGAGCCAGGTCGGGCGAAACGCGCGCGTCAGGGTGTCCTTCAGTACTTCTCCTATGATTGAGTGGGAAGCACTGTAACTAGCGACCACGCTATTTTCTAACTATATTTAATTTCGCCTGTATTCGGAGGCTTGGAGTGTGCCTATTTAGCTATTCTGCAGCGCACCAGCAGTTAGAATCCTCTATTAGTTCCTCGCTACTCTGAGGATAGACATCTCTTCCAGGTGGTGTTAGTTTTGAGGTGCCCTCGAAGGCACAGTTTTCCCGCGTAACGGCAGAGTGACTCTGTTACAGAAGCAGTCCTGCTTTTTACCTAGCGTTAACGACCTCCGATATTTACTATCTGTTTTGGTACATCCAAGATACTCTTAGCGACCAAGTGGGATTACTGTTAGGTGCCCATGAAGGCACGGGGACTAGCAATTTCCTCTCCTAATAAGACAACTAACCAACTCCGCTTTATTTACCATATATAGCATATATATCAAAGTATACTTTAATACTCTGTTTGTTCGAGCGGGTTGGGTGTTAGGTGCCCTTGAAGGCACGGGGATTGGCTGTTCCTTTCTCTAGACCATTTATTAACATGGCTTGGTTTCTGCACTAAGTTATTATACACTTAAGAATACTTCAAGATATTCTGTTTGTTAAGTGGAAGTATCGCTAGGTGCCCATGTAGGCACGGGGAGGAACTTCTTTTCTTCCTTAAAACCACTGCTCTGTTTACCGCACTAAACAAGTGTTCATTTGAGGAGTCCGCTATGGTACAAATAGCCGATAATTTATGCTATATCTGACTACCTATGACTTTAGGCTGCTGTTATCATATGGACAGTTCTACCACTGCCACTGTTATAATATACGCTTAAAACAGGAGGTCACAAACTATCTAACAACTAGACCATTAACAAGTTACTAATCCAGCTACACTGTGGCAGTTTATACAATCGTGACCGTCACTATCTTCCCGTTGGTACGGTGAGAAAGCGCTTGTTTCCTCTGTCTATCCCTACCTATATATTCCCAATTCAGGACGGAGCCTTATCATATTGGCCTACAATATACGTATTTTTCCCTGTGTTACCGCAAGAAGGGTTTGAGGTTTTTCACACACCTACCCAGCGGCCTGGGGATAACTCGACAGTCCTGATATTCTCCACTATATAGATATATAGGTCCTGGAAGAGACTGTTTTCTTCTATTCATTTCTTTTACTTATTACACCTATGTTGGGATTTCAGGTTATCACTAATTTAGGTTTACACTTTTGTACACTAGCACGTTGTGGTTTTAACATTTTTGATTAAAATTTATTTGTTTTTCTTTGCTTCAATTTGCCGAGCATTTTACCTAAGGTAGATATTGTCCTACAGTTGAATACTCTGTATAGCTCACCTTAGTCTTCTCTGCATTTACGTATCTTTGAGCAACTACTCAATATACATAGGTACACTTTTGCCCTCTCCTTTTGCATTGTCAGTAATCGTTTCAGCGATTGTGTTAGATAGAGCATCTCCGGACCTATGTGAGTATTATTTTAGGTATCACTATACTGGGACGAATCAATCCCCTTGCATATCTGCCTTATTTAGGAAATCATTCCAAAGTCCCCATGTACGGTGGAATGTTTGAAGGTCTTTAGTTGTGGCGAAAGTAAGCTTCTACATTTGTTTTATTCCTTCTACCTTATTAAACCATTCTCTAACAGAGGGGGGTTGCGCCTGTTTCCATTGTTTTGGTATTAGCAGATTTGCTGCCGTGAGTAGGTGTGTAATGAGTGATAAAGTGTGTTTCTTTATACCTGGGGGTGGGAGAAGGAACAGTATATATTCCGGGGAGAATGGTATATTTATTCCTGTGGCACTGTTAATGAGCGTAATCATTCGTATCCAAAAGGCTTGTATGTGAGTGCATTCCCACCATATGTGCGCGGGATGAGCATTGGGTTGCTGGCATCTCCAGCATTCGTGCTTTGTCGTTGTGTATATTTTGTGTATCTTGGCTGGGGTATAGTGCCAACGGGACAGTCTCTTATAGTTTCCCTCCTGTGTATTTACGCAGGTGGATGTTTTGTGGACTCTCAAAAATATTTGTCTCCATTGGGTATTGGAGATATCTAATTGCATTTCATTACACCATTTCCCCACGTAAGCTGGCAATTCCTTTTCCCGGGGTCTAAGCAATAGTTTGTACATTGTGGAGAGCACTTTTCTTTTCAGTTTGTGTTTGGAGCACAGCTGTTCAAAGTCAGTGAGTTCTCTCTCTCCTTTTGGCAGGAGTTGCATGGTTTGGATAAAGTGAGTTAGTTGGGCGTAGTGTAACTGCTGTATCCCTGACGGTGTCTGTGAAGCAGCTAAAATTTGAATTGGTAGTAGGTGACCTTCTTTTGCCACCTCCCTTAGTTGGATGTACTCTTTCTTCTGGTTAGGGTTTAATAGTTTGCCCGTCTTACCCGGCTCATAATGGGGGTTGTAGGTAATTGGGTATAGTGGTGATGGGAAGCTCGACGTGTTTTCGTTAGTGTGTAGGGATTGCCATACCTTGATAGTGGCCTCTATTGTGGGATGGTGTTTGTGTCGTATGAAGGGAAGGGCTGTCTTATGCCAGGGCAACGTCTGTATAGGGGTTTCTAGGAATGAGTTTTCTATCGCCGTCCACTGGTGGGGAGAGGGTACTTTAGTCCACTCGTAAATTCTGGCTAGGTGTATAGCTTTGTGATATAAATCCAAGTCTGGGAGACCCACTCCTCCACTTTCACGGGGGGTCGTCATGGTTGAGTGTGCCAGTCTGGGGTGGGAATGTGACCAGATGAAAGTTGTGACATTTTTAGCACCGTATCAAAGAATGACTTTGGGATAGCTATGGGTAGAGTTTGGAGAGGGTACAGTAGCCTAGGGAGCACATTCATTTTAATCATGTTAACCCTGCAAAACCAACCGAAGCCCGGTCTGTGCAATTTGGTCAGGTCTGCAGAGATCGCTTTTAAGATTGGGAGGAAGTTCAGTTCGTATATGTGTTTGTCTAATATATGTATATGTGTGTGTCTAATTTACGTGAAAGGTGTACCCCTAGGTATTTGATAGACTTACTAGCCCAGCTGAAGGGGAATGATGTCTTGATTTGCATCTCTAGTTCTGGTTTGATAAGTAATGGGAGAATTTCGCATTTGGTAAGGTTTGCCTTAAAGTTGGAGACCATACTGTAGGTCTCCATTTCCCTGAGAATTTGAGTAAGTGAGTGAAGAGGGTCCGCCACTGTGAACAAAAGATCATCCGCAAACGCAGAGACCTTGTATTCTATGTTGTTGACAGAGAATCCCTTTATCTGATGGTTATCTCTTATCCCTTGCAGGAACGGTTCTAGCACTAGAATGAAAATTAGTGGCAAGAGAGGACAGCCCTGTCTCATTCCATTTCGGATTTGGACCATGTCAGATAGTTGGCCATTTATTCTCAGTTTAGCTGTGGGGGAGGAGTATATAGCTTCAAGCCACTCCATCCATCTGTCCCCAAAACCCAAGCTTCTCATCGTGGCCAGCATAAAAGACCAGTCCACTCGGTCAAAAGCCTTCTTGGCATCTATCGACAAAAGTAGACTGGGGGAGGCTTTGTGTATGGTCCTTGCCCAGTGTATCAGATTGATAAGCTTTGTGGTGTTGTTCTTCGCCTCCCTATTATAAGATCTGTGAGTAGGGGCTTTAATCTAGTGGCCAGTATCTTGGTGAATATCTTCAGGTCTATGTTTATAAGCGAAATGGGTCTATAGCACCCGCAGTTATTATATTTTTTTTTATTTTTTTTCGTCCCCCCTCCCTGCTTGATATATGGCAGGGAGGGGGGCTCTCCTTCCCTGGTGGTCCAGTGGCATTGGCTCCCTCCTCCGCGCCGTCCGTTCAGCACCTCGGTCAGCTCTCAGTGTAAGTCTCGCGAGAGCCGCGGCTCTCGCGAGACTTACAGTGTGAGCTGACAGAAGAGCTGAACTGACGGCGCGGAGGAGGAGGGAGCTGACAGGAGCTGCAGGACAGGTAAGTTACAGCTCTGACAGCCTCCCTCTCCCCCCCACTGAACTGCCAATGCCACTGGACCACCAGGGAAGGAGAGCCCCCCTCCCTGCCATATATCAAGCAGGGAGGGGGGGACGAAAAAAAATAAAAAAAATTATAATAATAATAAAATAAAAAAATAATTAAATTAAATAATATTAATGAGAAATAATAATAAAAAAAATATGAAAATAATAAAAAAAATAATAATAACATTGCCCACCCCCCACCAAAGCTCTGCAACACACACACACACATACACATACACATACACACACACTGCATTCATACACACACTCCATTCATACACACACTCCATTCATACACACACTCCATTCATACACACACTGCACTCATACATACACTGCACTCATATACACACTGCATTCATATACACACACTGCATTCATACACACACACTGCATTCATACACACACACTGCATTCATTCGCACACTGCACTCATACACACACACTGCATTCATACACACACTGCACTCATACACACACACACTGCATTCATACACACACTGCACTCATACACACACACTGCATTCATACACACACTGCATTCATACACACACTGCACTCATACACGCACTGAACTCATACACACACACTGAACTCATACGCACACACTGCACTCATACGCACACACTGCACTCATACGCACACACTGCATTCATACACACACTGCATTCATACACACACTGCACTCATACACACACTGCACTCATACACACACACTGCACTCATACACGCACACTGCATTCATACACGCACACTGCATTCATACACGCACACTGCATTCATACACGCACACTGCATTCATACGCACGCTGCACTCATACGCACGCTGCACTCATACGCACGCTGCACTCATACGCACGCTGCACTCATACGCACACACTGCATTCATTATACACACACTGTAAATAAATATTCAATTACTATATTTTTTTTAGGATCTAATTTTATTTAGAAATTTACCAGTAGCTGCTGCATTTCCCACCCTAGTCTTATACTCGAGTCAATAAGTTTTCCCAGTTTTTTTGGGTAAAATTAGGGGCCTCGGCTTATATTCGGGTCGGCTTATACTCGAGTATATACGGTATGTTCACTTTACAGTCCTTTAGATCGTCTTTCTATCGCTAGAAAAAATTGGACTTGAAGGTTGTTGAGTTTTTTGGGGGGAGTGGGCGTACCGGGACCCTGGTACTATTTTTGCATTGGCTATATAAACATATATACTATCCGTCTAGACAGTCTGTATTTTACTACTACAATACTTTAGGTATCCCATGTATATACTTGCAGCTTACAATCATGGTACTGAGAAAATGTAATTAACCCCCTGAGAGATAAGTAATACAATACACATTGTCAACATACATTCTACAAGTATACGACCTGTCTGCGGATATCAGGATAGGGTGGTTGATGAAGTGTCTCCTTTTTTTTTTTTTACTTTTTTGTCCTTTTTCTATTTATTTTTTTTTTTTCTATTTTTTTTTTTTAGTTTATACTAATCTGTCCAAATCACCTTTCATCTGTATTGTCCGTTCAATCCTTGTGGTTGCCGTCTAGCTGGTGAGAGAAACCTTTGGTCTGGCCTCTTTTTCTTCAAAGGTGTATATCCTCGCTGCCTTTGTGGGAGGGGAATAGTTTATTGGTTAACAAGAGGCTGATTCCAGTCCATCACCTGTGTGTCTGGTAACTCCATAGCTTTAAGAAATGGGGCTACATCTAGGTACGAGGCGATGGTGTGTAAAGTACCTTTGTGGTTCACTATGAGAGCGAAGGGGAATCCCCATCTATATTTGATTTTTCGTTGCCTCAGCAATTCCGTGACTGGCTTTAACATTCTCCTGGCTTGAAGTGTGTACCAGGAAAGGTCAGGATAGATTTGTACCTGGATACTATGGAACAGTAGGGGTTGGGATGTCTCCCTCAGATTTTTCAGTAGGTCATCTTTAACCGTGAAGTAATGTAATCTGCAGATCACGTCTCTGGGAGCATCAGGTGTTGCACCTCTCGGACGGAAAGATCTATGTGCTCTGTCCATGAGGATTACATTGTGCACTGGCTTCTCTAGAATTAAATTAAAAAGCTCAGTGAGCATTGCAGGGATATCTTCTCCTTTTTTTTCAGTCTGCCGCGGTTGTCCAGGTCATCCACATATCTCTGGAATCCTGCTAGCGCAAGTGTTTGGGAATCTATTGTGGATGATAGGTTAGTGATTTGGGCCATACCTGTCACCCTCTGATTCACTTGCTGAACTTCTGCCTCTATCTTTTCCACTCTGATTTGGAATGTTGTCTCCAGCTTACCTAGCATGCATGCCAGATCTGTTTTCGACGGCAGAGATTTCAGTATCTCTCTGATGGCATACTCTCTCCCTGTATCTTGGGATCTGCTCGACATGTCAGAGGGCGCTGGGCTGGCCGGCTCTACCTCCGTTTCATTGCCTGTCGCCGCCATTTTGTTTATTCCAGCTCCGGTCTCGCGGTCCGCCATTTCTTTGAAAAAACGGTTTAAGGTGCCTGCTTTCAGGTTTGGGGTCCTGCCCGCCTTCTCCTGGGTACCTCCTTGCCTTTTTTGGTTACCCATATCTTGGTTTTAGTCTCCGATTAATGTGGATTTGCTTTAGGGCTGCAGGGAGCTCTCTCAGTGCACTTCCATGCAGCTCCGCAGTCGGCCACACGCCCCCCTTGAACAAAATTTTATATAAATTATATATTCATATGTTATTTCATTCTAACTGTATTTTGTTATTAATATATATATATATATATATATATATATATATATATATATATATATATATGTAACAAAATACACTTAGAATGACATTTTAAATATATCTATCTATATATAAAATACAAATAACCGCAAATATATATGTATAGATAAATACATATAATTACATAAAAGATTACATTAGTATACACGTAGAATTTAAATACCTAGAAATGCATATATATTAAAATTCTACATGTATATTTAAGTAATCTTTTAATATCATTATGTGATTTGATTAATTAAAATTTGATTGACATGCCTGACAACACAGGGAGAAAGTGCAGAGAATTTAATTCACAAGCACTATATTTGACCCTGTAACTCTCCAAGACACCATAAAACCTGTACATAGGGGGTGCTGTTTTACTCTGGAGACTTCACTGAACTCAAATATTAGTGTTTCAAACTGGTAAATTGTATTACAACGATGATATTTTAAGTAAAAGTGAAGTTTTTTGCATTATTTTTTACAAACGAACTGCAGTTTTATGGACTATATTATTGTTGTAATATGTTTTACTGTTTTAAAAGACTAATATTTGTGTTTAGTGAAGTCTCCCGAGAATAACAGTACTCCCCATGTACAGGTTTTATGGTGTTTTGGAAAACATTTTGACATTGAAATTTGCCAGATTGGTTATGTTGCCTTTGAGAGCGTATGGTAGCCCAAGAATGAAAATTACCCCCATGATGGCATACCATTTGCAAAACTAGACAACCTAAGGTATTGCAAGTGGGGTATGTCCAGTCTTTCTTAGTAGCCACTTAGTCACAAACACTGGCCAAATATTAGTTTTTTTGCAAAAACAAATATGAACGCTAACTTTGGCCAGTGTTTGTGACTAAGTGGCTACTAAAAAAGACTAAACATACCCCACTTTCAATACCTTTGGTTGTCTACTTTTTCAAATGGTATGCCATTATGGGGGTAATTCTCATTCCTGGGCTACCACACCGTCTCAAAGGTAACATTACTAATCTGGCAAATTTCAATTTGAAAATGGAACGTTCTATATTTGACCCTGTAACTTTCCAAAAACACCATAAAACCTGTTAATGGGGGATACTGTTGTACTCGTGAGACATCGCTGATTACAAATATGTGCATTTTTTTGCAGTAAAACCTAACAGTATTATTACATTCACAGCTAAAATGTCAGACGGAAATACAAATTTAAAAGCAAATCTTATTTTCTCACATTTTTTAAAATGTTATTCATAATAAATTATGTTCCATATATGAATAGTTAATGATAAATTAAATCCCTGTTTCTCCTAAACAAAATGATATATAATAAGTGTGGGTGCACTTAATGTGACAGCGGTGAATTACGGTTGAACAGACATATAGCACAAATTCAAGTTTTTTTTACGTTTTGTTTTGATTAGAACATGCACTATTGACTCCGTCCTGAAGGGGTTAATGAAGTGGTTTTAGTGTATACCACACTCCACAATTTTCTGCCATTCAGGAGTTAAATAGTTTTGTTTATGCAGCCGTAGCCCCACCACTCTGGCTGTGACTCACATAGTCTGAAAAAGAGCTAACAATTTTAACTTCCCTAATTGCATGGTGTGTTTCATTTAGAATGTATCTTCTGCTCTGTTAATAGCCTAGTAGAGCCCACAGCAGCCTCCTGTGTGTGTGATCAAAGTTCAATTTACAGAGCAGGAGATAATAACTTCTAAGTAAATGCAATGTGCTATAATGATCTTATTAAAAGTGAAGCTATTTTTCTTGGAGATTGTGTGAGTCCCAGCCAGCATGACTGCATAAACAGTAACAAGAGTGATAATACTCCTAAATGACAAAAAAGTGAGCAGTGAGACTGCAAGGATGTAATCTATACACTGCTTTATTAAGCTTAATTTATTTTGGTGCTTAGAGTGTCACTTTAAACACTTAACTAAATAGAAGAAATCTAACACATACATAGACACACAAGCATGTATACATTGGCACACGCAGACAAATACCATACTAACAAGTATGAATGTGGGACAGAGTATGAGGAGGATAATGAGAAGTTCTAATAATGCTGTGGTGGGAAGGAAAGCCCCCCCAAAAGAGTATATACATCCCTAGTCTGCAATGCATGCTTTGGTCAGCCTCATTCAAAAATGTTGAGGTGCTCACACATGAACTGATGGTTTTATGTGCTCTTTGCATAAGTCTATATTTATTGGTGGTATTATTTGAAATTCCTGAAAGTGGAAAAAGTATCCTGAAAACTATCCCGAAGAAGACTTCCATGTCAAATCTAGGACTGTTAGGATTTATGAATTATATAGATGTACACTCACAAATAGTAATTGTATTTCACCTCCCTCACCCTGATGTAGAACTAACTAACCTTGGCAGGTAGCAGTTACTACACTTCCCAAAACCTGGAAACTGGTCTTATTCTCATATTTTACAGGGGACCATGTCAGTATGGGAAAGCAGCAAACCAAGGGTCAACACACATAGAGTAGCAGGTAGCAAAATGTTGCCCCGCTCTAAGTGTAGCATGCTCCTGAGACAACTTAAATGTTGTGTTCTGGCCTTCTTCTCGGAATACTCCCAGGCATTCACTCCAGAAACACAGCAAATAAGGGAGATGTAATACATACACCTTAATGCACATCTCATTTGTAGACCACCAAAAACAAGGCATGCATGTGGATGTGCAGTAGTCTTTGAACTATTGGTACCCTTGTCTAGATTGTTGCTTTACTTCTGCTCAGAAGTTAATAGCGTCTCATGTGCTTCAGTATCTTGTCTGTCATTAGTCACAGTTGATGGTTTGGAATATATTTTATAATAAGAATCTAATATAATCTCAGATATATTACTTTTCAGCCATGTGTCTCCTGGTATCAGCTGTAGCGGGAAGACTGTTCATTTTTTTCATTATTATTATACATCTGTGATACACCTGGCAGTCCCTCTTGTACTTGCTTGTATTTAGACTAATAACAATAAATCACAGAAAAGCTTGTACTACAGGTTTCTAATTCAACACAAAATGTAAACTGTCTCTTAACTGTACATTGTCTACATGGCCCACTACTAGGAAGTAATGAGAAGATTACATTATATAACAGGCAATACTGAACTACGCTTGATCTTGGTTAAATTTGAAGATCTAACATTCACTATCATTAACTGGCATTATTGAGCTGGGTCATGTTTACAAGTGTAGAACTAACAGTTACTGCTAGGTATTCCTGGAGTAATATTGCACAACATAAAGCAACACATACCTCCTGAGGTCAAGGTAGTCTAGTAACATGATAAATCATGATAAAATAGGCAACTTCAAGAAATACTACACTGAATGAATAGAATTGATCTTAGAATTATCATTTCATATATATCTAAACACAGTGGCGTACACACAACCCATGGGGCCCCGGTGCGAAAACTGATCTGTGCCCCCCCCCCCCCCCCGCTTACTCTGCGCGGGCTGGGGCCGCAACACATGGCGGGCGGGCACCTGGTCGCAGGGCTGCGACCCGTGCGACCGCGGTATGTATGCCAGTGCATGCATAAACACATACACTTAAAGGACCACTACAGACACCCAGATCAAATCAGCTCAATGAAGTGGTCTGGGTGCCAGGTCTCTCTAGTTTTAACCCTGCAGCTGAAAACAGCAGTTTCAGAGAAACTGCTGTTTCACTGAGGGTTAATCCATCTCTAGTGGCTGTCTCATTGACAGCCGCTAGAGGATTTTCTGCGATTCTCACTGTGAAAATCACAGTGAGAAGACGCTGAACGTCCATAGGAAAGCATTGAGTAATGCTTTCCTATATGGGCGGTTTGAATGCGCGCGTGGCTCTTGCCACGCATGTGCATTCGGAGCTGAGAGGCGGATCGGGACGGAGAGATCCCCAGCGCCAAGGGAGCCCGGTGCTGGAGAAAGGTAAGTGCTTTAGACACACACACACACACACACTCTCATGAACAGACGCACACATTTACTGACAGACACACACTCAGTGACAGACGCACACAAACATACTCAGTAACAGACACACACACTAACACTAACACACTCACTAACACAATCACTCACACTAACACACTCACTAACACACTCACTAACACACTCACTAACACACACTCACTAACACACACTCACTCACTAACACACTCACTCACTAACACACTCACTCACTAACACACTCACTCACTAACACACTCACTCACTAACACACACACAAACTAACACTAACACACTCACTAACACACACTAACACACTCACTAACACTAACACACTCACTAACACACTCACTAACACACTCACTAACACAATCACTAACACAATCACTCACACACTCACTAACACAATCACTCACACTAACACACTCACACTAACACACTCACACTAACACACTCACACTAACACTAACACACTACCACTAACACACTACCACTAACACACTACCACTAACACACTCTCTCACTAACACAAACTAACACTAACACACTCACTAACACTAACACACTCACTAACGCTAACACACTCACATTAACACACTCACTAACACACTCACTCACTCACTAACACACTCACTAACACTAACACACTCACTAACACACTCACTAACACTAACACACTCACATTAACACACTCACATTAACACACTCACTAACACACTCACTAACACACTCACTAACACACTCACATTAACACTAACACACTCACTAACACACTCTCTCACTAACACACACACACTAACACAAACTAACACTAACACACTCACTAACACTAACACACTCACTAACACTAACACACTCACATTAACACACTCACTAACACACACACTCACTCACTCACTAACACTCACACACTCACTAACACACTCACTAACACTAACACACTCACTAACACACTCACTAACACTAACACACTCACTAACACACTCACTAACACACTCACTCACACTCTCACTAACACACTCACTAACACACTCACTAACACTAACACACTCACTAACACTAACACACTCACTTTAACACACTCACTTTAACACACTCACTAACACTCACTAACACTCTCACTAACACACTCACTAACACACTCACTAACACACTCACTAACACACTCACTCACTACCACTCTCACTAACACACTCACTAACACTAACACACACACTCACTAACACACTCACTAACACTAACACACTCACTAACACACACTCACACACACTCACTAACACACTTACTAAACACACACACACGTTTTTTCTGTTTTTTTTTTTAATTTAATCCCCCCAGCCTCCTTACCTGTGTGAGAGCTGGGGGGATTCCCTGGGGTCCAGTGGTGTTACTGGTCACCCGGCTGGCGCGCGCGCGAGGGAGCACTGTCCCCTGGGTGCTCCCTCTTCAGCTCCCTCGCGCGCCGCGTACTGATACCGGAGCCGGAAGATGACGACAATAAGGGCTCAAAAAGCACATGTTTTAATGAGTATCACTTTTAACAGAGGCCAAACATGGTCTTATACTCTAAAGAAATGCAAAGCAGTTAATAAACATAGTCAATAATTAAATACCGTATATACTCGAGTATAAGCCGACCCGAATATAAGCCGAGGCCCCTAATTTTACACCCAAAAAATGGGAAAACGTATTGACTCGAGTATAAGACACGGGTGGGAAATGCAGCAGCTGCTGGTAAATTTCTAAATAAAATTAGTACCCTTAAAAAATTATATTAATTGAATATTTATTTACAGTGTGTGTATATAATGAATGCAGTGTGTGTATGAGAATGCAGTGTGTGTGTGTATGAGAATGCAGTGTGTGAGTGCAGTGTGTGTGTATGAGAATGCTGTGTGTATGAATGCAGTGTGTGTATATGAATGCAGTGTGTGTGTATGAGAATGCTGTGTGTGAGTGCAGTGTGTGTGTATGAGAATGCTGTGTGTATGAATGCAGTGTGTGTGTGTGTGTATGAGTGCAGTGTGTGTATGAATGCAGTGTGTGTATGAATGCAGTGTGTGTGTATGAATGCAGTGTGTGTATGAGTGCTGTGTGTGTGTATGAGTGCAGTGTGTGTGTATGAATGCAGTGTGTGTGCATGAATGCAGTGTGTGTGTGCATGAGTGCAGTGTGTGTGTGCATGAGTGCAGTGTGTGTGTATGATAATGCTGTGTGTGAGTGCAGTGTGTGTGTATGAGAATGATGTGTGTATGAATGCAGTGTGTGTGTGTGTATGAGTGCAGTGTGTGTATGAATGCAGTGTGTGTATGAATGCAGTGTGTGTGTATGAATGCAGTGTGTGTATGAGTGCTGTGTGTGTGTATGAGTGCAGTGTGTGTGTATGAATGCAGTGTGTGTGCATGAATGCAGTGTGTGTGTGCATGAATGCAGTGTGTGTGTGCATGAGTGCAGTGTGTGTGTGCATGAGTGCAGTGTGTGTGTGTATGAATGCAGTGTGTGTGTGTATGAATGCAGTGTGTGTGTGTGTGTAATGCAGAGTGTGATGCAGAGCCTTGGTGGGGGGTGGGCATTTTTATTTTTTAGTTCTTATTTTAATATTTTTTTTGCTTCATTAAATTTTGTTATTATTATTATTTTTTTATTTTATTATTATTTTTTATTTTATTATTATTTTTATTTTATTATTTTTTTATTTTTCTTTTTTTTATTATTATTAATATATATAAAAAAAATTTGTCCCCCCTCCCTGCTTGCTAGCTGGCCAGGGTGGTCCAGTGGATGGGCACTGTGTAGGAGGGGGCTGTGGGGGCTGCAGAGAGATGTTACTTACCTTTCCTGCAGCTCCTGTCGGCTCTCTCCTCCTCCGCCGGTCCGTTCAGCACCTCGGTCAGCTCCCAGTGTAAATCTCGCGAGAGCCGCGGCTCTCGCGAGATTTACACTGTGAGCTGACAGAAGAGCTGAACGGACCGGCGGAGGAGGAGAGAGCTGACAGGAGCTGCAGGAAAGGTAAGTAACATCTCTCTGCAGCCCCCACAGCCCCTGTCTGTATTATGGCAATGCAAATTGCCATAATACAGACAATTGACTCGAGTATAAGCCGAGTTGGGGTTTTTCAGCACAAAAAATGTGCTGAAAAACTCGGCTTATACTCGAGTATATACGGTACCTAGAAAAACATGCAACATGCTTAACCTCTTAAGAATAGAGTCAGTTGTACAATTTATTATGGATAAAATCTAAATAAGTATGAGAAATTAAGATGTTTTGTTTCATTTTTTTAAAGTTTGCATGGCATTTTAACTGTGAATGTCATAATACTGTTAACTTTTATTGCAAAAAAATACACGTATTTGTATTCAGCAATGTCTTATGAGTACAATAGTATCCCCCTTGAACAGGTTTTGGCAAGTTATTGAGTCAAATATAGCACGTTCCATTTTTCAGTTTATACACATTGAAATTTGTCAGATTAGTAATGTTGCCTTAGAGACCGTATGGTAGCCCAGGAATGAGAATTACCCCCATGATGGCATACCATTTTTAAAAGAAGACAGACCAGGGTATTCAATATGGGATATGTCCCGTCTTTTTAGCAGGCACTTAGTCACAAACATTGGCCAAAGTTAGCATTCATATTAGGTTTTATGTGAAAACTGCAAAAAACAAATATGAATGCTAACTTTGGCCATTGTTTGTGACAAAGTGGCTACTAAAAAAGTCTGGACATGCCCCAAATGCCTTGGTTAACATCATTTTCGGTTTACAAATGAAAATTCATTGAAAATAATGCCTTAGTTTACAAAATGTTTTTGCAATACAAAGAAAGTTTCCCCAGGATGCATTGCACCTGGGAGGTTTATAGCACCACCCCCTGCATGCTGTAACCTGTGGGTAGCGAGTGTGGAGGTGTTGGAGCGGCTTTTGCATCGAGTTTTGGAGCCATTTTGGAAATTGTTTGCAGTTGTTTTGGGACATTTTGGTGCATTTCTCAAGCTGTGGAAAGGTAGTTTGCTGAGCTTTGCCATTTGCATGCCTTTTATTGTGTGTTCTGCATTGTGGGTTGGTTTTCACGCCAGCTCATTTTTACTTTTCTTTCTGACCTCCAGAACGGATTAATTGGTTTTCAATGCATTCCTATGGGAAACCACGTTTCGGTTTACAAATGTGTCGCAATAAGAAACGTCCCAGAGAACGCATTAAATTCGTAAACCGGGGTCCCACTGTACATTGAGTTTTATAAGAGCAGTTTCCCTCGCAGTCTGCATGATTTAACTGGAAACATCCTGAGCATTTTGATTTTGTATTTAGGTCAAAGTTTAGGTCAATAAAGATAAAGCTTTAACAGACTTATTTAGCATAATGTGAGAACTAAGTGTAATTAGTTATGGAATATAACAAATACATAAACATTAATAGTAACTGTGACTATTGGGAAACCTTATTATAAGGCTCTGTTTAGAAAAATTAGTAATATGATTATATTTAATAAATTATTTTTTCCTTGCTATTTGTAATGCATGGGCATGTTCAGCAATACTGTATTATTTAACAGACAAGCTGATGTGCACCGATATATATATATATATAAAATTAAATAAAATCATTAATTTAATTTTTTTTTTAAAAACACATTTTAATTATGAATTCTTTTTATTGGGGACTGTGACGAAACCAACCTCGCCACTGAGAACTGGAGAAGCCTGGTTGCCCGCCTGCTGCCTTTGGACTATGGCCCTGGGAGATTGGGCCCTTTACAAACAGTATTCGGCCCTAACAGAGTGCATGTCACTCATTCTGGCCCTTTAAATACAGTGGGGCCATTCGGTACTTGCCCTGTGTGAGCAGTGATACCCCCCAGATAGCTATGCCATGGAGCCTATTCATATAATGAAAGACTATGGGAAAGACTTTGGCTCCATGGCAATTAAACTGTATTTGTGTGGTCTGCGTGCCATTCAACTAATAATGTGCACGCAGACCTGAGCTATCTGGGGATATGTTAAATGTCTGTGTTTAATGTATAAAATGTGACTGTATGTATTTTAAAGAGTTTTATGTTGTTTTGCAACCATGTGGTTAATGGAGTCTGCCTCTAGTCCTGGATAATTAGATTTCTTCTCCAATTATCTCCAGGGCAGAAGGGAGGAAGCCAGGATGCATTGTGGGGATGTTTTACTTTTACTGTTTGAGCCAGGGGGAATAAAAGATACTTTTACTAACTTTTGAACCCCTGGTCTGATTCATGCCATTTTTTAATATGTTGTTCCCCTGAATGGATTGATTGTGGATATGTATTTTTATGTGAATGTGATGTATGGTTTTAAAGTTATGAAAGTTGTGTAAAAGTATATTTTGAACTGTACACATAATGGGATTAAGTGTCACACTAAGGGGAGGGGATGTGTGGGAGGTAACATCTATGTTATTGGTTATTTTATGCCTCCCCCTGGGTGTGGCCTGTATGTGTACTCATGTAATAAAAACCAGGCTGGGTGCCCAGCACCTCAGACCACTGCTTGACCTTCAACACGGAGCCTTGTCTCGTTCTTGGGGGGATTCACTGTATGCTGTTGGAGATTTGACTGCTAGGAGTGTAAGCTGATGTCTGCTTTTCCTATTCATCTGCTAGCAGCTATTTGTGAGGTTCCAGCTGGAGTGCTACCTTATTCACCTATATCCAGTTCGTGAGTTCTGATGTTCTGCAGTAGCTGTGCCTTTCTGAGAAAAGGGGATTATCGCCTAAACGGATTTTAACCCCTCATATGCTGAAACGGTCCGTTACAGGGACATATCTAAAAACAGCTTGCAAAAACTGCATATATCCTGTCTAAAGCCATTGCCAGCCCTCCTTTTTTAACCGAGCCTAGACTTCCTGTGGCTGTTCAATCACAGGCTTCCCAATGCAGTTCAGTGATTGCAAGGCAGGTGTTCTGAACAGTTGGTTGCCTCCTGAGTTGAGCTCCACTGAGCTAAACAAACCAGGAAGTAATAGAACTAGTTGGCTGAGTGACAGCGAGGTGGTGTGACAAGCTAAATTTATAAAAGTGTACATTTCTATTGAAATTTGCATTTTTTGTAAAATGAAAAAAGAGCACACACTCTTCACACATATAAAGGCTTGGCCTGCAGTTGTGGGAGGGGCATGTTAACCTACTTAAACCCCCTCCTCACCTTCCTCAGTCACGTTCGTTTTTGGCGATTCGCATGTCGGGTCGTCATTCTTCTCCTTTCCTGTTCCTCGTGGCTCCATTGTCCTGGCCTGACGTTTCCCTGCTGCTCGTTGGTCCGCGGTCCTCCTGGGCTCTGCTCTGGCGCTCCAAGCCTTGGGTCTCCATTTTTGCGAGTTTTTCTTGGGTCTCTTGGGGGGGGGGGCAGGCGCTGCTCGCCTCCGCTGGCGGCTCAGCTTGCTGCACCTCTCTTTCAGGCGTTCTTGGCTGTCAGCCCCCTCGCTGCCGGCGGCGCTGTCACAAGTTTCTCATCTGCACTCACCGACAGTCGCACATCCATGCAGCCACGCAAGCATGTGTCGGGTGCAGTTCTGGGTGAGGAAGGATGCTTATGCATAGCTCGTCTATATGTGATGAGTTGAATCAGATTTAGGCTGGCCTCTGCAAATATGGAGGTGATGAAATGTTGGTACCGGGATTTCATATACTGTTTTATCTCGGACGTAACTGCACAACTCCCTTTTCTCACTTAGGGCTTGAAGTTGCTGGAAGCAGTGTGTGATAAAACCGTGTATGTGAATAATTACTTGCTTTCGACCATGCTATTCCCAGCTCACTGGTTACCTTACTGCAGGAGTCAGAGTTTACCTTGGGAAAAGCAGACATACTTGCAATTTATGCAGATATCTGTGCTGCTTCTAATTGCATGTATGTTGCTTTTATATATAAAAATATATATCTGGTGTGAGTCTTTATTGTCTTACTAGCAGGTGGGCGAATCTCATTCGGTCTTAACAAGGCCCAGGGAGCAGGGATTAAAAGGGGGAGGGGGGATTCTGAGGCCACACTGGATCTGCACGTTTATTAACCCATTATACACATCACTGCTCCCCGGCAGCACAGTTCCCTAGTAAGCGTACACCTACTAGACATGTAGCACACTGCCTGGGTGACTTTACATGTAGGTTTCCATGTGCGGTAAATTTTGGGGGCGCAGGGTGTACCTAGAACCTCTGAAGGTCCTGATCTAGGGTTCCTCTAAATGGCATCTTCCCCTGGATCAATTGCTATATCTTTGGCCGTTTGGCATAGGGTGAATCTATGACTGCACCTTACTTAGGTTTGGTAGTGCCAGGTTACAGCGCGGCCACATGCCATCTCGTGTACGTTTCACTCTTCTTCGTGTCCCTGAGGATAAGCTCGGTTAGATGGCGCGTGTCTTTGTATTCTTTGTAAAAAAAAAAAATGGCCAGGGGTGTCTCGTTCGAGTTTCCTTTCCTGCTGCATCAATACACAGTCTTAAGCTACGTAGTTCTGGTTTTTGTGAGGTTGCGCCGCAGGGTTTTACCCAGGTTTTTTTTTTCTTCGTATTTTCGTTTTTCCCGGCTGCGCTACGTCTGCCCGCTATACCCGTGCTATGTTTTTTTTCCAGTAGGGCTGTACACGCACATGCACTTTCTTTTTTTTTTCATGCCTGCTCCAATATCAGCCTGTACACCTGGACTCTGATGGGCTCACTCTGCCCTGCAGTCCCGGTTGCCCCTACGTTTCTTCCTCGTTCCCCGACCCCTCTTCTTTTTCTTTCACACAGTACGTCCCCTCTCTCACTCTTTGCCCTCCCCTCTTAGTTAACTGTTGCTGCCTGTCAGGGTCCTAGGTGTCCACTAGCTGTATTTCCCCTGGCTTCTTTGTCTAGGTTAGTGGTCCTGCGAGGCCAACACCCATCCTCGCACTCTGAGGTACTACGCCCCTCGGGCCAACTCATAGTTAGTCACCTCGCACTGTGGCATAGAGAGGGCCTCACCTGTCACTCCCACTCTATCTTATGTTTAGCTGTCACCGAGAGGCCGACACCCCGCCACAACGTTCAGTGGCCACTCTATCCCCTCGCGCCAATGCATAGATAGAGCCTCTCACGGCGCTTGGCATCTAGCAGGGCCTCACCTGTCACCAAACCTAGTTTAATTGTTTTGCCTTTTTGGCTTAGCTAGTATGCCAGCGCTCACACACACACACTCTCTCACTGGGTCTCGTGACCCCCATGGGGTTTACACCACCACAGTTTCTGTTACCTACTGCCGAGCTTGCTCCTTTCAGCCTGTCCACCTGGACTCTGTCGTGCTTACTCTGATTTTGGTTATGGTCAGCACAATTGTTTTCCGCGTTCACCCTCACGGTTTCAATACACGTTTCAGCACATCAGTCCTCTCTCACACTGCCTTCCCTCCCCTCTTAGTTAGCTGTGGCTGGCTGTCAGGGTCCTAGGTATCCACTAGTTTGTAATTCCCCCCTGGCTTCTTCGCCTTAGGTTAGTGGTCCCGCGAGGCCAACACACATCCTCATACTCGGAGGTACTACGCCCCCTCGGGCCAACTCATAGTTAGTTGCCTCGCACTGTGGCATAGAGAGGGCCTCACCTGTCACTCCCACTCTATCTTATGTTTAACTGTCACCGAGAGGCCGACACCCCGCCACAACGTTCAGTGGCCACGCTATCCCCTCGCGCCAATGCATAGATAGAGCCTCTCACGCTGCTTGGCATCTAGCAGGGCCTCACCTGTCACCAAACCTGGTTTTAATTGTTTCGCCTTTTGGCATTAGCTAGTATGCCAGCACGCACACATACTCTTTCACGCTCACGTGCATGTTGGGTCACTTATGCGCGGTTTCTTCATCTCTTTTTGTCTGGGTCTGGGTCTGGTTCTCATTGCCCGGTGGAGTTTTGGCTATGCCTACCTTCTTTTTCAGGTCCTGGGCGCTTCCTCGCTTCGCTGTGGTTCTCGCGAGTCGGCTTATTCCCCCCACCTACGGCAGCCTTCCGGTCAGCTGTTCTCTCAGTGTCTGTCCACCTACACGGGTATAGCTGCTGTCGGCTATGGGGCGGTGTCGGATGGCAGTTTGGGGTAACTGGCACCTGCCGCTTTGGCTGGATCCGAACCGGTCTTCCCGCACCTCTTTCGCACGATCAGTCCTGGGCCTCCTTTACGCTTTCTAATGTGGCCCTGCCTATGGCCTCTCCCGCAGCCGCTACCATTCCTGGCGTTTTCTGGGCTTGTTCGCGGCTGCCAGCCTTGTAAGCTCGTGGTTGCCACATTTCACGTCTGCCTCTCATCTTTCTAGCACTCGCAGTGCGTGTGTTCGGACCTTCTTCCCCTTCGAGGCTCCTGTCTCACATATAACATTTACTGTCTCTGTTGATATGTTGTCTCCGATTGACTTACGCTTCTTTTGCCACCTCTTACTTGCATCAACTCTACCTATCCAGTCTACAACTTCACATGTTGTACAGGTTTCTAGTCACACACAATTTCACGTTATCATACCAGTTTATTACTCAAGAGTTCAGGTTCTAGGAATTTTCTTTTTTATATAATTTCTTTTTATTTTGGTTTTACATATTCAATGTTCCATTTCACATACAATTAGTAGTATATGTATAAAGGTTTAGCAGTGTACATACAATATGCTTAGATGTGACAGTAATACAATATTCGTTCAATGTAATACAATGGTGTTGTGAATCATTTCCCATCAGTTGAGGTATAACTAATAGAATAAAACAAATAAAGTCAAAACAAGACAAGACAATTCCCATCAACGTGTGCATATGTCTGAGCTCTTGAAGGAGGGTAAGATTGATCTATCTTTGATCATTTAATCATTTAATTCCCAGTAACATGTCTGTATTCCAAACTTGCTTCAGCCCTTAAGTTAGTCTAGATTACCTTGGATTTTTTAGATAGGAATTCCATGGATCCCAGATTGTGTGATAAGTGTGGGATTTGTCTAGTGCTGATAGTCTCAATTCCTCCATTTTATTAATGTTTTCAATTGGTTCTGGGAATTTTCAATCTCCAGATTTCCCATCTACATCCAAGTTTTACAATCATTATCAGACCTATTTAATACTTGTCATCACGACCGGGCATCAACTTTCAATGTAGGGCGATATCTGCTTGATCCAAGGATAAATCCGACTGCCATTCTGGGGTCAAGAAGGATTTTTTTCCCTAGCTTGTTGCAAATTGGAAAGCGCATCAAACTGGGTTTTTGCCTTCTTTTGGATCAACCGTTTAATCACAGATGTAAAGTAGGCCGGAATTGGGGGACGCTAGTCTTTTTCAGCTAGGTAACTATGTAGTCTAGTTGTCAAGCCGCTATACAGCTTCTCGTGGACACACATATTTCCCACAGTCACCACATCATTTTGCAGCATTGTCTCAGGAAATCTCACCTATTCATGCAGTCTATTGATTACCTTCTCTACCACACTTAGTCTACGCTAGATGGCCAACATGTTTTATATTCCTTACTTCCCCTTGCACAAGTAAGAGGGCCGTTCAAAGCGCCGGGCACCTTATTACTCGCTCAGCTGTTACCATACACCTAGGCTATTTAAGGTTGTTGATTGCTTTTAACCCATTAGGGACCAAACTTCTGGAATAAAAGGGAATCATGACATG
Source organism: Pelobates fuscus (assembly GCF_036172605.1). Classification (NCBI taxonomy): domain Eukaryota; kingdom Metazoa; phylum Chordata; class Amphibia; order Anura; family Pelobatidae; genus Pelobates; species Pelobates fuscus. The sequence goes on from NC_086324.1 coordinate 87,350,790, forward strand.
TCACACATGTCATGTGTCCTTAAGGGGTTAAACAGGTATCCTTTTTTCCCTCTTTTATTACAGGCCTACCACGACGTTGGTTCCGGCACACCACAACTGACTTATTCCCCCCTTTTTTATTTCCTTTACGGCCTTATTTGCCCCTCACACAAATGTGAAGGCTTGGCATGCAGTTGTGGGAGGGGCATGTTAACCTACTTAAACCCCCTCCTCACCTTCCTCAGTCCCGTTCGTTTTTGGCGATTCGCATGTCCCCACCCTCCACTCTCTTTATTTATACTTTTCATTACACTTAATGGGTGGGCCCTCTTTTATTACAGGCCTACCACGACGTCGGTTCTGGCACACCACAACCGACTTATCCCCCCCTTTTTTATTTCCTTTATGGCCTTATTTGCCGATCACACAAATAAAGAATTTTGCAAACTTGTTTGCAAGGCAGGTGCTCTGAGCAATTGACTGCCTCTTGAGTTTAGCTCCACTGAGCTAAGCAAAACCAGGATGTAACAGGAATAGTTGGCTGAGTGAGGTGGTGTGACAAGCTTAATTTTATAAGTGTCAATTTCTGTTGAAATTTGCACTTTTTGTAAAATGAAAAAAGAGCACACACTCTTCACACCCATAAGTGCTTTATGGGTTTGGTGTGGTCATTTAAAGCTCTTTAACCCTTGTTTGCCAGAACATATTCATTCCATGTATATGCCTGATATGGATGCCTACTAGGTATCTACTTTATTAAGCGTTTATACTGAATTGTTGCTAATTGTCACAAGACACAAACTTACCATTTGTTAAACTGAAGAAAATCGTATGCTCCTATTTTGTGTAAATGGGGATGGCAGCAACTTGGGATAATTATATAAAAAATTTAATTAATAGACCTCATTGATTTCTTGTAGCTTTGGCTTTCTTCACCCATTTTAATAAAAGATCATTCACACCTGACAGGAAATTAATGAAGAAACTATAAATAGTATATTCATGGAATCTGCTCACAAACTTCTAAATAAGAAACAGTCATTGTGTTGTAAAGTTAATATTATATAGTTTGCTAGCCTGATGATTAATACACCTCAGGCAAATAGATATCTCAGTGTATTAGCAAGGTTTGAATTTGAAAGCATGAATGTGAAAGGGCAGCCTAAGCACCATATCCGCTATATGCTAGCAGGCTGTGGACTGCGTATCCTCAAAATGTTTTCAAGGAATTAAATAAAACTGTGGGTACCTCAGACTTGCTGTATCACTAGTGCTGAATTTACACTTCTACATTAGCAATATCAATTCTGGTATAGACAAAATAGGAGAGCGCAGATCTTAAAAGTAAATAAAACTAAATATAAATAAGAACGTGAGTAAATTCAGCAGCTATACACATATAAAGATCCTTAAAAACTTTCCACATAATATATCAACAAAATAAAGTGTCAGAGCTATACTTGAAAAGCTAATTTAGGTGATCACTCTCAATCTGAAGTAAAACACTTATAAATGCGGATTCGTGGAAATACTTCCAAGTGCAATAAAATAAAATACAATAAAACAAAATACAATAAAACAGACCAGCATAAGTGTAGTACTCAAATAATCATAACAAATCTTGCTATAGGGTCCAATAAATCTTGGGTGATGATCTTTTACAGGGTTAAGATTAGTCTTGCAGCTATGTCACAGCATCTGTAGGTACATTGTTGCACTGTGGGCTTTTAACCCCTTAAGACCGCAGGACGTACTATGCCGTCCTTATTTGGGTGGCTCTAAACGCCGCAGGACGGCATAGTACGTCCTGGGCGGTCTTACCCCCCACGTGGCCGGCGGCACGTGGCCGGCGGCACATGGCCGCTGCAGATCGCGGTCGGGGGGCATGCCTGGCCCCCCAGGCAGCCCCCCTGTGCCTGGGGACCGCGGTCTGCAGCTTCCGATCGCAGTGACAGGCTGTCACTGCGAACGGTATTTACCATGTGTCAGCCGATTTTAAAATCGGCTGACACATGGAGCCGCGGCATTTTTAATCTGCAGATCGCGGTCGGGGGACATGCCTGGCCCCCCAGGCAGTCCCCCTGCGGTCAGTGACCGCGATCTGCAGAGTCTGATCGCAGGGAGAGGCTGTCTCTGCGATCTGAATGCAGAGACAGCCTCTCCCTGCGATCTGATCGCAGTGACAGCCTGTCACTGCGATCAGAGTTACTATGGGTCAGCCTATTGGCTGACCCATAGTAACTCCAGGCAGGATCCCCCTGCAGATCACGGTGGGGGGCATGCCTGGCCACCCAGGCACTCCCCCTGTGGCCAATTACCGTGATCACTGTGATCACTGATCCTGTGTGTCAGCCAGTGATGTAATAAAAATAAAATATTAGTTAAAAAAATAAATAAATTACAGTTACACATCAAATATACTTAGATCATTTATATATATATATTATATATATGATCTAAGTATGTATGTATGTATGTATGTATGTATGTATACACACACACACACTAAGTGTATTTTAATATTTATATATATATATAATTATATATATATATTATCAAAATACACGTAGAAGGATATTGATTAAATATATACATAATTATAATTATATATATATATATTTTATAATAAAAAAAATATAAATACGTTAAAAAAAATATTAAAAAATTAAAAAAAATAATTAAAAATATATGTGTGTAATTTCGTTCTAACTGTATTTTGATATTGATATCAAAATACACGTAGAACGAAATAATATATATGTATATACCTAAGTATATACGTATACATCACTATATGTATACCTATATATAAATAAAAATAATTGTAAAAAAATTATATACATATATATATATCCACACACGTGGATATATAATAATTTTACATATATATTTATGTAATAATTTTACATAATTAGGTATCCTAATTAATTACAATTAGCGGGACCTGCCTAACAACCCAGGCCGAAAGTATAGGGAATTTAATTTGCTAGCACTATATTTAACCCTATAACTTTCCAAGACACTATAAAACCTGTACATGGGGGGTACTGTTTTACTCGGGAGACATCGCTGAACACAAATATTTGTGTTTCAAACCCGTAAAATGTATTACAACAATATCGTCAGGGAAAGTTAAATTTATTGCATTTTTCACACACAAACGGCACTTACACTGACGATATTTTTGCTGTGATACTTTGTACTGTTTTGAAACACAAATATTTGTGTTCAGCAAAGTCTCCTGAGTATAACATTACCCCTCATGTACAGGTTTTAGGGTGTTTTCAAAAGTTACAGAGTCAAACATAAGGCTTGCGTTTCAGTTTGTTCACAATGAAATTCGCCAGATTGGTTACGTTGGCTTTGAGACCGTTTAGTAGCCCAGAAATAAGAATTACCTCCATAATGGCATACCATTTGCAAAAGTAGACAACCCAAGGTATTGCAAATGGGGTATATGTCCAGTCTTTTTTAGTAGCCACTTAGTCACAAACACTGGCCAAAATTGGCTTTCAAATTCGTTTTTTGCATTTTTCACACACAAACAAATATTAACGTTAACTTTGGCTAGTGTTTGTGACCAAGTGGCTACTAAAAAAGACTGGACATACCCCATTTGCAATACCTTGGGTTGTCTACTTTTGCAAATTGTATGCCATCATGGGGGTAATTCTCATTCCTGGGCTACCATACAGTCTCAAAGGCAACGTAACCAAACTGGCAAATTTCAATGTGAAAAAACTGAAAAGTGTAACATGCTTTATTTGACCCTGTAACTTCCCAAAACACCATAAAACCTGTACATAGGGGCTACTGTTTTACACGTGAGACATCGCTGAATACAAATATGTGTATTTTATTGCAGTAAAAGCAAACAGTATTTTGACATTCACAGTTAGAATGTCACATAGAACTAAGAAAATTAAAAAAAAATCTTATTTTCTCTCATTTTTTTATATTGTATTCATATTAAGTTATGTTCCATACCTAAATATTTGATGTTAAATGAAAGCCCTGTTTCCCCTGAATAAAATGATATATAATAAGTGTGGGTGCATTTAATATGAAAGAGGTGAATTACGGTTGGACAGACATATAGCGCAAATGCCAGGTTTTGTTTACGTTTTGGATCACAACTTGTACATTTGGCTGCGGTCTTAAGGGGTTAACCTTGAAATGATTCAAAAAGACCATAGTGTAATACTGCAATTTAATCAAGTTAACATACAAAACCCTTCCCCCAAATTAAAGACCCTTACATCAGCAAGTTGTGGTACTCGTTTCCAAGATACCACGATATAAACTGTAAAATACACAGAGGCTTGGCAGCCGTTACCATCAGTGCACACTCCCACCCGATCTCAGCGCTGATAAAATGAATATTCAAATGGAGAGGAGGTTGTGGCTGGCAAACAATGCTGACAGTTAGACGTGCATCCACCTCTGGCAGCAGGAAGCTGTTCATACTTCGACGCATTCCGCCCACAATACCAGGCTTTCTCAAGATCATCACCCAAGATTTATTGGACCCTATAGCAAGACTTTTTATGATTATTTGAGTACTACACTTATGCTGGTCTGTTTTATTGTATTTTATTTTATTGCACTTGGAAGTATTTCCATGAATCCGCAATATCAATTCTGGACATAGTTAGGCAGCAGTGATGTAGCATGTCTTCCGGAGCAAATCACAGTAGTTAAAATGATTTAGAGTAATTTAGATGAGGGCGGGGAAGTCCTTGCACCATATATAATCTATAAAATGTACATAGAAAAATAAGGGCGCGGTTTCCTTTTCTTTCTTTGTTCACCATTATTTTATTATAAGGTGGGGAATCCTTGTGTTGGTCACTGCTGCCCATTCTATACCACTCATACTACTATAGTGAGCGCCTATACCCTGTTTGTTTTATAAAATGTACATATCTTATTAGAATGTTGGGAGTATCATTTTAATATATGAAAGTAAACTATTATAATTATTATTATTATTATTAATATAGTTCTGATATTATTAATTTATTATATTTAGTAGATAAATCCTTCAGCATGTTTATTTTTATTTCATATTGTGTAGACTTTTGGCTTTATGCTGTGTGTTTCCATTTAATATCAGCACTAGTGATATCAGAACAGAACAGAACCAAATTCTCAAACAACACCAGAAAAGTTGTAAGACTCATTTACTATGTCAGTTTTTACAAAATGCTTTGCTTAGATGTCATAAAGGTATTTGACTGATTATACTGAAGTTATATGCCGGACACATTAAAACTATATGGTTTTCCTGCTACTTTCCTAGTTGCTTTGAATGTCTTATAATGTTTCTCTACAGTGTATGTCTGGGTCGCAAAATCTCACCACTCTTGTATGAACATTCATTTGAACTTCTGGTAACAGCTTTATGATCTAATCCTACTATTTCAGGATACCTGACCACAAGGACAATGTGAACATGTTTGCATATGGTATAATAGTAACAGAACCAGACCTGTTAGTAGCTCCGCCCAATCTTCAAGGCTCTTTCTAAGTCTTGTGCTGTCTGTACCATCATCATTTAACCTTTTGGGACATTTTATTCACTATGCAAACCAGTTTGAAACCCTATATAAAATAATTTTGCAATGGCATATGACGCTTGCCCATTTAACCCACATGGCATTCTACCTAAGACGAATGCTAGCAGAAGGTGGCCACAAGCCCCTGACGAAGTCTTCCATACGAAACGCGTAGGGTGGCAAGCTTTATTTCACTTTTGAAAATTATTTTACTGTGGACTCTTTTCATCCACTTTTGTCTTCTTATCCTGGCGGTTTCCTGGTGGCAGACAGCGGATGTATGGATTGATGAGCCTTTTTAATTTCTTTATTTTGTAAGTGTATACAATAAAGCATTTTTTAGAATACCATACAGTTATACACTATGTTTTTTTCTATGCTTTGTTTTAAGTACTTATCTTCATACACAAGAAGAAAAGAAGCACTGGAAGAAGACTGGTTATACCCTGCATTTTTACTTCTATGTTTGTGAGTGTTTTATAGTTCCCCTTTTTTATGTTTTTAGCTCTTTTTTGTATGCACTATTGGTCTCCCTTTGTACTTTCAGGTCGTGCTATTTATGGTTTTATGTTTAAGATTTTGAAGACATTGAGGAGTCTTCGCACTTCCTATTTCTGGGTATTTATATAAATTTTATATTTTGCCTTTGTAATAGCCACAGAGGATTTTTTTGCATTCTGTAGTTCAAATCACGTTTTTATACCTGGGAGGTGATGTTACACAAGGTGTGTAATTGTCCTCAAACATATGGAGGTGTGGTATGAATGGATAGTATATTATAAAGAAATGTTTGCTTATGCCACTTGCTACGGGGGAGCACCATATAACAATAATGATAGCAATAATGTTTCCCAATTCTTGGAGATGGTATTCACAGACTCTGTAGGAGTGGCCATATTTTTGTGGTCACATTTGCCTGCATGAAACTACAGTTCTTTACTAATACATGTTGCGGGATGTAGGCATTTTAACTCAACAGTAAAACCGCTGTAACAGAGCCTTTTCTTTTCTTTATGTACTTCCTCAGCCTTCCTTTGTTGTTATCTTCATTCCTGCTTTTCTTAATTTCAGTGTCTATTTATCTGATATTTTACATTTGCATATGCAGTACTTTTCCTGTGTACTATTTTGTGAAAATCAGAAATGATTATACTGGAGGAAAAAAGCTCATTAGTAATATTTTCTCCTGGAATCACACTTAAACTGGGACAATTCTCATGGTGGGCAATTTCATTATGAGTCAACATAAGTGCAGGAGTAAAAAATACTCATGCAATATGCAGTAGAATTAAGACATAAGTATGAATTGTCCTTGTAGCAGTGCTTTTGCTACTTGCCAAAGCAGCATATTGTCTCTTCAAAAATTCTTTAAAACATGGTAAATGAATCTATTATATGCTAATTATTTAGTATTCACTCCCAAATTCCTTCTGTAGAAAACTGCATTACAAAGCTTTCAGGAGTTTCCCTTTTATGCTGCAAATTATTTAAGAATGCAGTTTCATCTTCTTAATTAGTTTGCAGTGTCACTTTCGTAACCAGAAGTGTTCCACTAACAGTGATTTAATTGACCGTATAAAGATAATTCATGTCACCATACTGTAATTTCATAATTTTGAAGTCTTTCTTTTTAAGTTCTAGCTGATGTAACACACGAGATCGGGTTAGATTTATGAACTGGAGCAATTCTGAAACAAAGTCCTAAATAAACTTGGAAATTTGTTTCTGATCAAACTGCAGGTCAGCTGAATTCAGGCCGATCAAGTAATTGGAAGCATTTCCGATTTCCGAACAGCCACATACAAGAGTCTTAGAGGAACCAACTCACATGGGTCTGAGCCAGCACATTTTCATTCATGATTTGGAATGCCATTCCTGGCATCACAGAACAGGGATGGAATGGGTAATGTTTCTTTTTGGGCGACTGCAAATGAACAGCTTCAATTTCCATAACGGGCAAGAGGCATGCCTGATCATATATCATCTAGATCTCTTGCCCATTCAAGAGGTATCAAAAAAGCATGATTGATGGCTACAAGACATACCTTAAATTTAGATTTTATTCACAGATCAAGTGAAGTGACCAACAGAGGGGAAAAAAAAGAGAAGAAACACTATTTTTTCAAGCCCTTTTTTTTTTTTTTTTTAGACAATTTGACTTTAGCTATTAAGAGAGAAAAAACAGTAGTGATACAAGTGTTGGGTCATTGATTATAGTGTGAGGCAAGATTTTTCTTAATGCTTTATCTAGCAGCTTAGTACTGCCAGGCTCACTTGAAAAGATAGTCACTTGTGTTGGCAAGCATTTGTCATTCTTCCAAGTGAGACTATTTTAACAAAATACATGTGCTAATGTTTTTGTTACCCCTTGGAGGAGAGAGAACCTTATTTTTTGCACTGTGGTGTCAGGAAAAAAAATAATTTTGCCTAGCCTGGATTCTAGTGTGAGAATATTTTTCCTTATGCTGTATCTAGCAGTTAGTACTGCCAGATTCATTAGAGAAAACTTTGAGTGTGAGAAAGGAGGCATTTTGTCATCATTCATCCTAGTGTGAGATAATTTTACCAATATACAACCAAAAAGAAAATCATTATTTTGTGGACTGTGGAGTCATTGATCCTAATTTGAGACTAATTTACCAAGATATTGTTGTTAAAAGTTATTTATTTATTTTTTGTTAACTTTTTAAGGAAAAATAAATAAAAAATGTTTTGTTTTGTTATGTTTTTTTCCCTGACTGTCCAGTCCAGTGTGTATTGCGCAAGTGTGCGAGCACTGTGCACTGTTTCTTAAAGTCAAACGCAATGTTACAACAGTAAATCCACCAAGCACTAACCAATTTTGAAACAGCTATTTTTGATTAATAAAACTGTGTTGGTTTACACAATACACAATCTTAATTTACACATACCTAATTTACTGTACTGAAGAACAAAACACTATCATAATTGTTCACTTCTAATCCAAAGAGGAAATTGTGGAAGGGTAGGAGAAGGGGTCGTGTTTCTCAATCCACCGTCAGCAGAAGTGCGGTGATATCTGAGAATCTTAACATCTATTTTTCAGCCATGAGTACTGCTGGCACCTCCTCCACTGCTTACTGCACCACCACTTCCACCACCAGTATTAGTAGTATTCAGTTTCAGGATAATGAAAATATCAGCATATACATTAAACTTGATATAACACTCCAGATGAAAATTGATTTTTCTTAGGTTTTTCATGCTGCAAAAACTGCTAATGCTTCAACTGGCACTGAAGCTTCTTATAACACAACTAGTTCTCCGCTGAGCAAGCGTGCCCAAGATGGCACTGGAGAAGCACACTCTCCTACCTCTGAATCAGGATGCAGCGACCTGACCTCAATCTCCCAGACTACAGCGATGCTGGCTGCTGACAGCACCCTACATAAGTTGCTACAAGATCTGAAGGCTACCATAAGGTCAGAATTTCAAAAATTAGCAGCTGATATAATAAGTGACGTGCAAGCTATACGTGGACACACTGCCCACCTAGAAGATAAAACAGAGGAGTTCATAGAGGTCCATAACACACTGGCTGATGCCTACACCAGCTTTTCCACAAAATTACAAATGCTGGACACGAAGGTCACTGACCTTGAGGATAGGGCCCGCAGGAAAAACATCCGCCTGAACGGCATATCAGAGAAGATCAAAGCACCAGATCTAAAGGAATACCTATATCAACTATTTCAGGCTCTACTACCTGATGCCTCAGCCTGGTACTTGGAGCTAGACAGGGCCCACAGGCTGATGAGGCCTGCTGCTGTCCCACGAGCCACTATTGTCTGTGTCCACTTTTTAAATACAAAGGAGAGGTTGATGCAGGCGGCCCGTGACCCGACATGGCTGGTAGGGGGATATGCTGGCATCCAACTCTTTGCAGACCTATCCCCAGCCACCTTGGCCAAGTGAAGATATTTTGGCACCATCACCAAAGCACTGAGAGGGGTACAGATTCACAGGAATGGAACTGACAAAGTGATCTCAACTCCAGAAGTTGGACACCCACTTCCACCACAATGGAACATCCAGCTGCAAACGGAGGCTTAACCTGCCAAGGGCCCAGCGACAACCTCAACCCGCATAACAGGGGACTGGCAAAAAATTGAGGCAGAAAAATAAACTACCAACCCATGCCTCAAGTCTTTCTGCGCTCCCTGTTAATCGGCAAACCTGGTGTCAGGATTACTAGTTGATCCAGCACGTAGAATTGTGTCACACAGATGACTAATAGGTAACATATTACCGGGCCTTAGAATGGCCGGACTCAACGTACCAAAGAATAATCAGGATACCTGCTGAGGTCAGGGGATACAGAAAGAGACACAACGATAAGAGAAAGCCAGAAGTCATGGATACAGAAAACAGGGAAGTCAAAATCAAAGTTTTACACCCCACCTCCTATAGAATGTAAGCTCGATTGAGCAGGGTCCTCTTCAGCCTATTGTTCCTGTAAGTTTATCTGTAATTGTCCTATTTATAGTTAAATCCCCTCTCATAATATTGTAAAGCGCTACGGAATCTGTTGGCGCTATATAAATGGCAATAATAATAAATAAAGCCAAAGTCAAAAACCAGAAGAAACTTGAATCAGGAACGTGTTCTCGGACAACCACAAGGGAAACCACGACAGGGCACTGAGCAGGATGAGAACTGGGCCTAAATACACCTTCTCTAGATCTGACAGGCTGTAACCGGCCTTTGACCCCAAAGGCAGTTACCAGGTTCCCATTTGCATAATTGCTGCTCAGCATTAACCCTTCTGTGGATTTGGTTGCTGCTCAGCACAACTTTTCCTGTGTGGACAGTAAAAGCCATTAACCACATTTTTATAAGCGGATGAATACGTGACACCTGGTCTCGGACTTGGTGCAGTATTACTTTCTATAACTAATATTTACTCCTCTATACCTATTCTAACTTCTCTATATTACAATATATATGTTGGGATTACAGGGATTCCCGATCACAGCTTATTTGATATCTCCGCACAATGGTGATTAATATCCTCTCCCTAAACACAAAGGGTTTAAACTCCCCACACAAAAGATGCCTAGCTCCACAAGAGGCCAAAGAATCGAATGCTCATATAGCATTTTTTCAGGATACCCACTTTAGGGAACCAACCCAAATTTAATTATCAGAAGTTTCCAGTATTCGCAAAAAAGATGAGGGGAGTTTAACCCCTTAAGGACACATGACGTGTCTGACACGTCATGATTCCATTTTATTCCAGAAGTTTGGTCCTTAAGGGGTTAAATCCTTATAAGCAAAGATAGCAAAGCACACTGATAGAAATGGAAGGTACCTAATAATACAATGCTACATCAACAATGCGCAGTACATGCTAGTTAATGTGTATGGACCACATACTGACCAAACATGTTTCTTAGAAACCCTATTCCAAAAACATGACAAATGGAAATTTGGGGAAGTGATCTTAGGGGGAGACTCTAATTTTATACTAGATGACCATATGGATGTTACATCCTCAGGGACATCCCACATGTACTTGAAGAATTTCGCAAAGAATTGAACTTGTACTTTGCAACTAACAAGGTACCAGGCACTGATCCAAAATCGCTATGGTGAGTGCATAAAGCGTATGTAAGAGGGGTACTAAGCACGTAAGCCACGCCAAAGCACAGAGACTTAAGGACTACTTAGACCTTACAAAAAGGTTAGCGGAATTGTCCTCAATGAATAAATCAGCCCCATCCCCCAACAAGCAATAGATATCAAAGAAATCAAGCGCCAAGTATCAGACCATGAAATAGTCAAAACCAATTTTTTGCTTTGCAAATTTAAGCAGCGCTATTTCAAACACGGCAACAGGGCTAGAGCTCTATTAGCCTCCCAATTAAAAAAAACGGTCAATGTCCACAAAAATAGCTTATATACACACGACACAGGGCCACATAATTATGAACCCAGTCCATATTGTCCAGGAATTCGCTAAATACTATAGCTCGCTGTGTAACCAAAAGATGACTCCTCCACACATATTCCCGCGCTACAACAGATAAATACCTTTCTAATCTCAACACACCTGCCTAGGCTGCAAGATCCAGACATGTGCAACCTCGCAATATCCATTATACTCAACAAACTAAATAGACACATCAAAGCTTTACCTCTAGCCAAGAGCCCAGGGCCTGATGGCCCAGTGGCCTTACTACAAAACCTTCCAAAATAAATTGGACTCCTACTTATTAGACTTATTTAAACAGAGCTTTCAACTTGGATCCCTTCCTAAAGAGATGATTCTGGCTCATATAGTTACTCTACCAAAACAGTCAGGTTTCATCATTGGACAGCAGGGGTCAGATAGCTCCAGGCATCTCTTGAATGTGATTCATCACCTTAATGAGGAATTGAGCAAGAGCCTTCTCTTAGCGCTGAATGCGCAGAAAGCCTTCAACAAACTTAACTGGCAATACATGACGGAGGTGCTGGGAAGGTTTGGACTCCCCAAATCATTCATAATGGCAATAATGGCACTGTACACCTGCCCAATAGAGATGTCACAAACATAACATTTTCCGAACGCGAATTTCCGCAAATGTTCGCGAACGGGCGAACCGGGCGAACCGCCATAGACTTCAATAGGCAGGCGAATTTCAAAACCCACAGGGACTCTTTCTGGCCACAATAGTGATGGAAAAGTTGTTTCAAGGGGACTAACACCTGGACTGTGGCATGCCGGAGGGGGGTCCATGGCAAAACTCCCTTGGAAAATTACATAGTTGAGTCTGGTTTTAATCCATAAAGGGCATAAATCACCTAACATTCCTAAATTGTTTGGAATAACCTGCTTTAAAACATCAGGTATGATGTTGTATCGATCAGGTAGTGTAAGGGTTACGCCCGCTTCACAGTGACAGACCAAACTCCCCGTTTAACGCACCGCAAACAAACGCAAACAGTCCATTTGCACAAACGCAAACTCCCCATTTGCACAAGGTTGGATAGCAAGCTAGCCATGTCCCGTTCCTTGTCCTCACTGATGTCATTGAAGGTCTCTTCCTCCACCCAGCCACGTACAACACCAAGGGTCCCCGAAAGGTGACAACAAGCCCCCTGGGACGCCTGCTGTGTTTGGTCTTCCACCTCCTCAAAGCCACCTTCCTCCTCTGACTCCTCTTCTTCAGACTCCTCTCTCTGCATTGCCTCTCTCTGTGTTATTATAAGGTGTGTTAAGTAGTACTATTCCTATCAGTTTAATCCCTGTTACGTCCCCTATCAGGGGACGTGTATATGGCATCGATTTTAGGAACCGGGAGATGGAAAAAGATGCTTGGTCGGTCCTCCTACTTCAAATTTGGGGCACTGGGCGTGCAATCTAATGTGCCAACAGATAGGAATGGTGTGTTAAGTAGTACTATTCTTATCAGTTTAATCCCTGTTACGTCCCCTATCAAGGGACGTGTATATGGCATCGATTTTAGAAACCGGGATATGGAAAAAGATGCTTGGTCGGTCCTCCTACTTCAAATTTGGGGCACTGCACGTGCAATCTAATGTGCCACCAGATAGGAGTGGTGTGCTAAGTAGTACTATTCTTATCAGTTTAATCCCTGTTACGTCCCCCTCATCAGGCCTTTTTTAGTCGAATGTATCGCCCACTGTCAGTCCCTTCGGGATCCATAGCTCATTCATCTTAATAAAGGTTAGGTAATCTAGACTTTTTTGACCTAGGCGACTTTTCTTCTCAGTGACAATACCTCCTGCTGCACTGAAGGTCCTTTCTGACAGGACACTTGAAGCGGGCAGGCCAGAAGTTCTATCGCAAATTTGGATAGCTCAGGCCACAGGTCAAGCCTGCACACCCAGTAGTCAAGGGGTTCATCGCTCCTCAGAGTGTCGATATCTGCAGTTAAGGCGAGGTAGTCTGCTACCTGTCGGTCGAGTCGTTCTCTGAGGGTGGACCCCGAAGGGCTGTGGCGATGCGTAGGACTTAAAAAGCTCTGCATGTCCTCCATCAACAACACGTCTGTAAAGCGTCCTGTCCTTGCCGGCGTGGTCGTGGGAGGAGATGGATTACTTTCACCTCTTCCCCTGTTAGATTCCCGTTGCGCTGTGACATCACCCTTATACGCCGTGTAAAGCATACTTTTTAATTTATTTTGGAACTGCTGCATCCTAACATTTCAGGCACCTTCTGCTTATACCGGGGGTCTAGTAGCGTGAACACCCAGTACAGGTCGTTCTCCTTCAGCCTTTTTATACGAGGGTCCCTCAACAGGCAGGACAGCATGAAAGACCCCATTTGCACAAGGTTGGATGCCGAGCTACTCATGTCCCGTTCCTCGTCCTCAGTGATCTGACTGAAGGTATGTTCTTCCCCCAAGCCACGTACAACACCACGGGTACCAGATAGTTGACAATGAGCACCCTGGGATGCCTGTTGTGGTTGGTCTTCCTCCTCCTCCTCAAAGCCACATTCCTCCTCTGACTACTCTTCCTCACAATCCTCTTCCAGCGTTGCCGCAGGTCCAGCAAGCAATGCTGATAAGGCTGTTTCTGGTGGTGATGGTGACCACAACTCTTCCTCTTCTCTTCACGGTTATCTATGGCCTTATCCAGCACTCTTCGCAGGGCACGCTCCAGGAAGAAAACAAATGGTATGATGTCGCTGATGGTGCCTTCGGTGCGACTGACTAGGTTTGTCACCTCCTCAAAAGGACGCATGAGCCTACAGGCATTGCGCATGAGCGTCCAGTAACGTGGTAAAAAAATTACCAGCTCCACAGAGGCTGTCCTTGCACCCCGGTCATACAAATAGTCGTTAACGGCTTTTTCTTGTTGGAGCAGGCGGTTGAACATTAGGAATGTTGAATTCCAACGTGTTGGGCTGTCGCAAATCAAGCGCCTCACTGGCATGTTGTTGCACCGCTGTATTTCTGAAAAGTGCGCCATAGCCGTGTAGGAACACCTGAAATGGCCACACACCTTCCTGGCCTGCTTCAAGACGTCCTGTAAGCCTGGGTACTTATGCACAAAGCGTTGTACGATCAGATTACACACATGTGCCATGCACGGCACATGTGTCAACTTGCCCAAATTCAATGCCGCCAACAAATTTCTTCCGTTGTCACAAACCACTTTGCCGATCTCCAGTTGGTGTGGAGTCAGCCACTGATCCACCTGTGCGTTCAGGGCGAACAGGAGTGCTGGTCCGGTGTGACTCTCTGCTTTCAGGCAAGTCAACCCCAAGATGGTGTGACACTGCTGTATCCGGGATGTGGAATAGTACATGGGGAGCTAGGGGGGTGCCGTTGATGTGGAGCAAGATGCAGCAGCAGAAGAGGACTCAACCGAGGAGGTTATGGAAGAGGATGGAGTAGGAGGAGTAGAGGAGGTGGCAGCAGGCCTGCCTGCAAGTCGTGGCGGTGCCACCAACTCCTCTGCAGAGCCACGCATTCCATGCTTGGCAGCCGTCAGCAGGTTTACCCAATGTGCAGTGTAGATGATACACCTGCCCTGACATGCTTTGCAGACCAGGTATCAGTGGTCAGATGGACCCTTGCCCCAACACTGTGTGCCAGACATTCCATTACTTCCTTTTGCACAATTGAGTACAGGTTGGGGATTGCCTTTTGTGCAAAGAAATTTCGGCCGGGTACCTTCCACTGCGGTGTCCCAATAGCTACAAATTTTTGGAACGCCTCAGACTCCACCAACTTGTATAGTAAAAGCTGGTGGGCTAAGAGTTCAGACAAGCCAGCTGTCAGATGCCGGGCAAGGGGGTGACTTTGTGACATTGGCTTCTTATGCTCAAACATGTCCTTGACAGACACCTGACTGTGGGCAGATGAGCAGGAACTGCTCAAGGCGAGAGACGGAGTGGCGGATGGTTGAGAGGGGGCAATGAGGACAGCAGTGGTTGATGTGGCTGAAGATGCTGAACCAGGAGGAGGATGGCAGCTTTGAGATTGTGTGCTGCTTGTACTCATCTGTTGATCCCTTAGGTGTTTGTGATGTGCGATCATGTGCCTTCGCAAAGCAGTTGTACCTAGGTGGGTGTTGGACTTCCCACGACTCAGTTTCTTTTGGCACAGGTTGCAAATGGCATCGCTGTTGTCAGAGGCAGACACACAAAAAAAATGCCACACTGCTGAGCTCTGCAATGACGGCATTCTGGTGGTGGCAACAGCATGCGTTGATTGGCGTGCTGTCTGGCTGACCCCGGGTGCCGATGCATGCTATCTGACTGTGACACTAGCTCCTTGCGACGACCTCCCCCTGCTTCCAACTCGTCTCCTCCTCCTCTCTGTCTCCCCATCTGAACTTTCCCCCTGTTCTTCTTCTCTTCAAGCGGGCACCCACGTGACATCCACGGATGCATCGTCATCATCAACCGCTTCACTTGTATCTGACAACTCAGCAAAGGAAGCAGCAGCGGGTACAACATAATCATCATCACACCGTGATGTGTTTGGTCTTCCACCTCCTCAAAGCCACCTTCCTCCTCTGACTCCTCTTCTTCAGACTCCTCTCTCTGCATTGCCTCTCTCTGCGTTATTATAAGGTGTGTTAAATAGTACTATTCCTATCAGTTAAATCCCTGTTACGTCACGCATGTGTGTAATGCTTCCTGACTGAGACATATCCCTGTTATCTACATCCTCTGGCAATAATGGTTGCGCATCACTCATTTCTTCCAACTTATGTGTAAAGAACTCCTCTGACAGATGAAGTGAAGCGGCTGTGGTGCTAGTGTTGGTGGTGGCGGCAGGAGGGCGAGGTGTAACTTGAGAGGTGCCCGAAGCTAAGCTGGAGGAGGATGGTGCGTCAAGGTTCCGAGCGGAAGCTGTAGAAGATTGGGTGTCCTGTGTTAGCCAGTCAACTATGTCCTCAAAACTTTTCGTGTTCAGGGTACGTGGCCTCTGAACACTGGGCATTATTCTAGGGCCAAAGGGAATCACAGCACCATGACCACGACGGCCCCTGCGTGGTGGCCTGCCTCTTGACTGTCATTTTTTTTTTCGATTAGTGGTACTATGCGTGCAATCTACTGTGACAACAGATATGAGTGGCACTGGCAGAAGTTGGCAGACTAGACGCTGTAGGCCTGACACACACGCTTGCAGACAACTAACTGCTATTCAATCTATTACAGTCAAAATTGTAACTGTGCCCTGACAGGCCCTGAAACGCACACGTGTGAAGGAAACTGACTGCTATTATTTCACAGTCAAATTTCTATTTTTATTTTAATGTACACTACTTTTACACCAGATATGAGTTGCACTGGTGTGACACTGTGCCCTGGCAGGCCCTGAAACGCACACGTGTGAAGGAAACTGACTGCTATTATTTCACAGTCAAATGTATATATATTTTTTTAATGTACACTACTGTTATACCAGATATGAGTTGCACTGGTCTGACACTGTGCCCTGGCAGGCCCTGAAACGCACACGTGTGAAGGAAACTGACTGCTATTATTTCACAGTCAAATTTCCAGGTTTTTTTTTTTAAATGTACACTACTGTTACACCAGATATGAGTTGCACTGGTGTGAAACTGTTCCCTGGCAGGCCCTGAAACGCACACGTGTGAAGGAAACTGACTGCTATTATTTCACAGTCAAATTTCCAGTTTTTTTTTTAAATGTACACTACTGTTACACCAGATATGAGTTGCACTGGTGTGACACTGTGCCCTGGCAGGCCCTGAAACGCACACGTGTGAAGGAAAATGACTGCTATTATTTCACAGTCAAATTTCTATTTTTATTTTAATGTACGCTACTTTTACACCAGATATGAGTTGCACTGGTGTGACACTGTGCCCTGGCAGGCCCTGAAACGCACACGTGTGAAGGAAACTGACTGCTATTATTTCACAGTCAAATTTCTATTTTTTTTTTTTAAATGTACACTACTGTTACACCAGATATGAGTTGCACTGGTGTGACACTGTGCCCTGGCAGGCCCTGAAACGCACACGCATGAAGGAAACTGACTGCTATTATTTCACAGTCAAATGTATATATATTTTTTTAATGTACACTACTGTTATACCAGATATGAGTTGCACTGGTCTGACACTGTGCCCTGGCAGGCCCTGAAACGCACACGTGTGAAGGAAACTGACTGCTATTATTTCACAGTCAAATTTCTATTTTTTTTTTAATGTACACTACTGTTATACCAGATATGAGTTGCACTGGTGTGACACTGTGCCCTGGCAGGCCCTGAAACGCACACGTGTGAAGGAAACTGACTGCTATTATTTCACAGTCAAATTTCTATTTTTATTTTAATGTACACTACTTTTACACCAGATATGAGTTGCACTGGTGTGACACTTTGACCTGGCAGGCCCTGAAACGCACACGTGTGAAGGAAACTGACTGCTATTATTTCACAGTCAAATTTCTATTTTTTTTTTTTTAAATGTACACTACTGTTACACCAGATATGAGTTGCACTGGTGTGACACTGTGCCCTGGCAGGCCCTGAAACGCACACGCATGAAGGAAACTGACTGCTATTATTTCACAGTCAAATGTATATATATTTTTTTAATGTACACTACTGTTATACCAGATATGAGTTGCACTGGTCTGACACTGTGCCCTGGCAGGCCCTGAAACGCACACGTGTGAAGGAAACTAACTGCTATTATTTCACAGTCAAATTTCTATTTTTTTTTTAATGTACACTACTGTTATACCAGATATGAGTTGCACTGGTGTGACACTGTGCCCTGGCAGGCCCTGAAACGCACACGTGTGAAGGAAACTGACTGCTATTATTTCACAGTCAAATTTCTATTTTTATTTTAATGTACACTACTTTTACACCAGATATGAGTTGCACTGGTGTGACACTTTGACCTGGCAGGCCCTGAAACGCACACGTGTGAAGGAAACTGACTGCTATTATTTCACAGTCAAATTTCTATTTTTTTTTAAATGTACACTACTGTTACACCAGATATGAGTTGCACTGGTGTGACACTGTGCCCTGGCTGGCCCTGAAATGCACACGCGTGAAGGAAACTGTAACGGAACCGCTGGCACCCCGACCGGGTACCCTCCGCTGACGGATGCTCCTAGTGTTTTCCGAGGTCTCCAAGCACTCTGCCTGACACCATAACCACTGCAGACCCCACGAACCGCCGCAGCTTGGTTGGGGTCTCGCCGACTCCACCCACTCTGGACCCAAGACCAGGGTCCAGCTTCCAGTAGGTGGACCTCTCCGAATTCCAGAGAGCAGGAACAGGAACAAGCTCTTAGCAGAGCTCAGCGATTATACCCTGGGGAGTATAGTGATTATAGCAATCCCCAGAGTGTAGTTCTCCAATCCCCCAAACATGAGCCGAAACTTCATGAAGGTACAAGATGATCTGAGGTGCTAGCACACCCAGTCTGCTTTTATTTCCATCTTACACATAAAAGACCGCCCACAGGGGCGGGGTAAAACAGCCAATAGCATAACGGTTACAACCCACAAGTTCCCTCCCCTCAGATAACCAGTTAACATAATTATTACAGCCAGGGAAAATACAGTTTTTATACATGTGCTATAACTTTAAAACCGTACATCCAATCTTCCCAAAAAACATATATTTAGAATCAGCACACTTTAAACATACACCCTTCCAAAATTCAGCCAAATCCCTCCAGCGGATCAAAAGTTAGCTGGAGGTCCCTTTATGACCGACCGCAAGCACGTTTTCCTGCCCAAAACAGTTCCATAGATTTGGGCTGTGCGGCCGGTCAATTTCATGCGAAAAAACGACTAAGTCCCATTTCGAACGGGACTTAGTCTCTGGAGCTGCAAGTTCAGTATGGGAGAAGGTAAGGGTCAGCGGTGTTCGGTAAAATGTGTAGCCGATTTTAGTTCCACAGAATCTTTAGCTGACCGCATTCGAATGAACAAAGATGGCCGCCACCACGTGCAATTAACCTGCAGTAACCTCACAGCCTGGGAGGTAAATTGCTGCACACTTTAACTCCTGGGTGGTCCGCCTGTGTGGTACTTGGTTCAGTAAGCCCTATTTACTGAACCAAGTGGGAGAAAGCCAGGGGCAAGTTATTTTACAGGTCTGGGGACATAGTCTTAAAGGGACATTGTTCACCAAAGTTACAAGATGTCCCCAGACGGTTCTTAAAGGGCCATACACACACAATAAAAGTTCATACTTTTCAGGGGCCATAGTCTTAAAGGGTATTGTTACCCAAAGTCTCAATATGTCCCCAGACAGTTCTTAAAGGGCCAGCAGCAGTACAATAAAATACCATTCACTGTGCTTAAAGGGCCAGCAGTCGCACAATAAAATACAATATGCCCAAATATAGTTCTCTAAAAGTACCAATTTTCAAGGGGCCATAGTCAGCAGGTAGGAGGCAGGCAAACAGGCTTCTCCAATGCCCAGTGGCGAGGTTGGTTTCGTCACAGAAACTGACTGCTATTATTTCACAGTCAAATGTATATATATTTTTTTAATGTACACTACTGTTACACCAGATATGAGTTGCACTGGTGTGACACTGTGCCCTGGCAGGCCCTGAAATGCACACGTGTGAAGGAAACTGACTTCTATTATATTACAGTCAAAAAAGTGTTTTTTTTTAAATGCTATTGTGACACCAGATATGAGTGGTGGCACTGGGCAAGTGGGCACATTATATGCTGTGAGCCTGACACACACGCTGGCAGGTAGGCAACTGCAATTAGATTACACAGAAAAAAAAGCAGACTGATGTTCTAGCCCTAAAAAGGGCTATTTGGGGTGCTGTCCTTACAGCAGAGATCAGATGAGTCCTTCAGGACTGTAGTGGACACTGAATACACCAGCCTAGCTATCGATTTCCCTATTAAATCAGCAGCAGCTACACTGTCCCTCCTCTCACTAAGAATGCAGCTTCCGAATGAATCTAAAATGGATGCTGTCCAGGAGGTGGGAGGGTCTGGGAGGGAGGGTCTGCTGCTGATTGGCTGGATTGTGTCTGCTGACTGTGAGGTACAGGGTCAAAGTTTACTCAATGATGACGAATAGGGGCGGACCGAACATCGCATATGTTCGCCCGCCGTGGCGAACGCGAACAAGCTATGTTCGCCAGGAACTATTCGCCAGCGAACTATTCGTGACATCTCTACTGCTCAACGACTAGCATAGGCCTCATTTTATAGTAAGTTAAGAGAACAAAGCAATAAATTACACAGTGCAGTGAGGTTATAACTAAAGTGGTCATAGTAGCAAATATTATGTGACACACATTGGTACTGATTAAGAAGAAAAAAAGGCTAACTGCCTTTGCTGAAAACATGCTGAAAATAAAACAATGGTGCCACTGGTGACAAACTTATAAAGCATTGCCATAAAAATCTAAACAAATACTTAAAATAGAGAGGCTAGGAGGAAAGAGGCATGAATGCTGTGCTGTTAATTAAGTGGGGTGGTCTGCATCACTAGTATAACATTTGAGTATCCTAAGCTTAAACTTTATAACATACCTATAAAAGCCCCCAATGAAAGGTCCCGAGCTCACTCCAGCTTCCAGCATGTTAAATGTGAAGTTGGTAAGAAAGTCCCAACACACTAACATGCCCAGAGTAGCCCATTCCAACAGCTCCAGAGCTGAGCTGTCATCTGATGCCCTCTGATCCGATCCTCCAATGAGCCGTGATCAGTGTCCCTGGATGGGTCCCTATGGTGTTTTCAGCACCACCAAACCACTGCCCAGGGTGCAGGGCTGAGATGAGGAGATATACTTCAAAAGACTTGAGGCTCAGGAAAGTCAGCGTGGGTGCTAGACACAGATGTCTGGTACACAGTAAGGTAAGGCTGAAAGCCTTCTCTTTCTCAGAGAGGCAATTTGGCACCATGGTGGGTTTGCTTGGGCCAGAGTACAACTCAGGAGTCACCACAGATCTGCACATAGGAGCCCCTCTGTGGGCTGAATGAGAGAGCCAATCCTGTGCAGGGATGCCATGGTGGCCTTTTTAGAATACAAGTTCCTTTGCACTCTCTGCAAGCTCTGCTGTAAGCTGCTTCAAAAGCCGTCCAATGGGGACTGAGATAACCTGAACCAGTCCAAAGGGCACAAAGGGACCAGACAGATGGTACATTAGGAGCCAATGTGCAACAGTCAGGCACAGGAGTAGAGCGGCAGCCGTCCACAGTACTCCCAGCCCAAGAAGGCCTCAATGTTGCCAGTCTTCTTCTGGAGCCTCACAGCACCAGTGGTAGGGAGCAACTGTAGCCCCATTAGTTGCTTGTGTTACAAATGATAAGCTTTTAGTTCTGGATGCTAGTTTTTGTAGTTTAAGCCCAGAACTGTCAGGAGATGTTCTGACATGCGGCCAGCCAGCATGGATGGCCAGCCCCGCCATGCTCTCTGTTTTTTTTTTGTTCTATCTAAAATCTAAAGGTAAATACTACTTTTTATGGGGAGCATGATCTTTGTTAATTTTTGCCAAGGGGCAGAGCTTAAGCAAATCAATTTTGTTTAATATCCTAATGGCCTAATGAGTGTAATATTTCCTAAGGAGGAAGTATTCAACTGCATGAACACCATTCGTCAGAAACTTAGTGGTGTTGTGACACAGTGATTTACTGTATAACACTAGTGATTTATCACTAGTGATTTAGTGATGTAAAAGTATACGCATTAAGAACAAACCATCACCTTGGGTCACTGTGGCACAAAACCTCATTCAAAGAGTATTTGTGATACTGATATGACTAGTTTTCAACATTCTGCTATAGGGATTTTCTAAGTGCCATAACCACTATATGTTAGTGTAAGGGTTATGGTGCTATCATAGACAACTTCCCCCTTTTTTTGGAAAACCAGTTTGAGCAGTTTGATAAAAAAAACGAAGACTTTCGGTGGCACACATAGATTACCCCTGCTTCGGCCATCATGATAGACCTTGCTATCAGCATTAGGTCTCTCCAATCGGAATTGTAGCGATAGACTGAAATCCCACCCCCAACTAACGTAGCAAATTGTTTCTTGTGTTGCTAAAATTAGATTTTGTTTAAAATTAACTTACATGGTATAGACATTCCAAATCTTAATTAAATGTGGGCACATGAGATATAAACGAAGGTTTATTTGCATTTTTTTTTTTAAATAAATCTAAATGATTTTTTTTGATTTGTTAAATTCATTTACATGTATGAAACCTATATGCAAACATATGTTTTAAATAAATCCATGCTGTACAAAAATAACATTTTAAAATAATTTATGAGCTGATGAGTGCAAAGAAATACATTCAGATAATTACAGAATGCAAATTTATCTTCACAGTTGAAAGTTGTAGAGTTTTGATATCATAATTCCCAACTCAAGAAGCCAAAGTACTAGAGAGATGAATAGATATGTGATTGAAATTGATGATACATCTCATAGCAACCACTGCACTGCTGATTCTTCAGACCATGATACCAATTCATATAGTCTTCCTCATTCCAAGCAGTAAACAATCTATAGTAACTTCATTGATTAAATTTGGTATGATGAATTTGTATTGAATTGAGCATTTTGGAGATCAAAGGCCTGTAACTGTTTCATCTTACAGTAGCTATTTTATGGCAGTTATAATGCAGAACATGATTCTACATTCATTAACTTCCTATAGGCTGATTTGCTACTGTTTTCAGCCAAGTTATATTTTTTTTTTGCTAAAGGCATACATTTTTGTTCCATGTAAAGCGGATTGCAATTAGTATTTTTTTATGCTTGACATCCAGTTTAAACTTTCATGATATTTTATTGATTTTCCATACTGCATGTGTAAAAATGAAAGCATTAACCTTTGATATGTTATAGGTTTTTATATCTAAGACAATTAAAATGGAATAGTGAATGCTGCTGTTCTTATGGAAGACATAGAGAGAAATAAAATCTGCAAAAATAGTCTGGAGGAACGGAGAGTGGGAGAAAGCCATTTTGAGTGCGTTATTAAAGGGTAATCCTTTTACTGGGGTATACAACATCATATTCTGCCACTTAAAATATCCCACAGTGGCAATATGACATCTATTTACTCTGTATTTTCTATAGTTGTTAAAACTCTTGAATTCCTTTGGTGTGCTCTTGTAGAGCGGATGTAAAAGACAATGATAGTCAAGCACATGATTAGTGTGTGGAACGAGTTGCCAGGTCCAGAGTCATGTGTTAATTTTGTTTCATTGGTATATAATAAATGTAGAGTATAATTAGTTAACATAAGGTTATTTCTACAAATGTATATTTTCTACATTGGGAGATACGAATGCTGAAGGGTGGATCTGCCCATAAACTTGGTGTTACTACCAAAAATATCCTGAGAGCACCTAGCTTAAGTATACAAAGTATAATGAAGTGATAATTTGAAGATGTCCCGTCTAATCCAAGATTGTTGGGAGGTGTTCAGTTGTACATTATTTGGGATTATGAAAACTATATATTTCATTGATTGACTTTCTGTTTTATATGAAAACTGTGCCAAATCCACTGTTCTACAAACTGATGAGAGTTTAAAAGTTTTAGTCATTCTGCTGAACTCCAATTATATTTAGATTGTAAGCACATTCAAAAAGGACCCTAATGAACCTGTCAACATTTTTAGTAGTTTGTCTTATTTCTTAAATTACCTCCCAACCTTTATACTATTGTAAAGATCTGTGGATTATGTTGGCAAAAATTAGATGCAAATAATAGTAATAATAATTTATTAATTGAACCAGTTCTGTCTGTCAAATATTTATTGCTTACTGCAGAGATCTACGAGTTACGTCAAATCAAAAGTTTGATTCCCAATGGGGAGATTCAACCTTCAACCCTTTCAAAGTCATCAAGAATACTTTGTGAGGAAATCTTCAGACATATTACTATTTGTATATTTCATGTATTGGTACGTCATTGGATTTATTTTTACAATAGCACCAACCAGGTGTGTATAGTAAGTCAGATAATTTAAATTAAGTAAAGAAACTGAGGCTAAGGGCATTAAATTCTTATATATGCAATTTTTACTTATTCCTGATGCTATAAATTAATAAATATAGAAGAATATGAAAGATAATGCCTATGTTCTCCCGTAGATTTCAGTAAGGGCAGCCTAAAAGTGCAATCCAATAATGAAAAAAAAATGATCTTGTGCACTTGTTAAAGTGGGCGTTTTACAGCTTAAAACCATACCAAAATACATGTTTGTTTATTTTAAGTAATTCATAGTAAAATGTAATACTGCACTGTATACAGACACAATGGATGGATATATTGATGGATGAAAGGATGGATGGGTGGGTGGATGGATGGATGGATGGATTCATGGATGGATTAATGAATTAATGTTAACACACATAGTGTGATTATAGCACTGCCCTCTAAACAAACCTATGTATATTTTATTCTGGTGTTTTACCTATCAATTTACTCCTAGGTTATTTAGACTCTACATAAGAGCACTATTTGGATAATGCTCCCCCAGTTGTCTTCTCTCACAGCGAGCTTGCAACAATGTTTCTCTTTGGTTAGTTATTGTGTTACATTAACAATAGCTTGGACTTCTGATGGTGGAGCATTACCCATCATTACAATTTATTTGTGAACTATATTTTCCAAGTCAGTATTATTTGTTGATTCAGTACCACAAATTATTTACAGATCAAGCACCAAATACGACTTTGTTGCTGGGATTCTGTCTCAATTACTAATATATTATATTTTTACACCAGTGTACATACTTTGTTAAATCATCGTTTTTTGTTTTTTTTGTTCTCTTATTATTTATTATTTTTTATTTATTTAACTTTGGGGAGCACAAGATTTCCAATCTCATAGTTGCTTTGATGTATATACATCTATTTTTTAGTGATTCACTAACTGACCTTAGTACTGTCTACTCTACTTCATAGCTACTTCTTTTCTCTTAACACATACCCAATAAAGGTTACGTTTTATACTGACATCATGTGGTCAGGGCTTTCAATCTGTTTAGTTCTTTACATTACTGGCTTCATTATTGATACCGGAGAAACTGACGGAAGCCAAGCACAGAGAGATGGACACAGGTTTCTTCAGGAAGGAAGAGATTCTTTATTCGGTTCACCGATCGGGACTCAGAGGGACTAATGTCACCAAAATACAGCAAGTTCTGAGCCCCGGACAATAGTGCAGGCTCCTTATATAGGCACATAACTCCTCCCATATTAAGCTCCACCCGCACATTCTCTTGACCAATCAATACAAATAAGAATTAACTTCCTGCTTGACCGCATGGCCTGTCCAGCACAATGGAGGAGGGGAATACTACATCCTGTATTCTTGCACATGCTCCGTACACTACTGATCGTATCTTGCCTCGTGCAACCAACTGATCGATACGTCAGCATATGCACGTACACATGCCACGTGGTAATCTCGGCCTACTAAATTTATTTTTACCGAGATTCCACCACATTATGTCTCCCACTTCCTTTCAGTATGTATATCACAATGGTTTCAAGCTTGATTACTAAACAATTAATAATGGTGAACAGAAAAATAAAATTCTCTCACCAAAAATAATCAAAATATAAAAATAGATAACATGTTCCTTTAAGGGAACATGGATTATGAACAGTGTTATTCTGTGAAATTTAGAAAGAGATTGAAATCACCCTGTGAATTCTAATTTATCATTATAAGAAACTCATTGGTGTTTAATGTATAGCAAGAGTGCCAAGAACAGATTAGATGGGCATTTATGGACCATAGCCAGCTTTTGAAAAAATATGTGTTTCCTTGATGCTTTCAAAATAAAACCCATAAAGAAAGATTTCAGAAAGTAGGTGACCACTCTAAATACAAAACAAAAAAAGTGAAATATATATCCCTATCATTTTAGCATATTTTCCAATCATATTTGCAAAAGATTCTGAAAATGCAAATTAAATGAATCATATTCAAGTAAAAAGCTATATAGTATAAGCTGATGTGATTAGTTTAACTTAATGGCAAATTACTAAATTGGCTTAACTTCACTAGAAATCCAAGTTTAATATTCATACTTGAAGGACATACTTGAAAACAAGAGAGATCTCAATGTATCCATCCTGGTAAAATGTTTTATAAATAAATAAATAATAAATACATTTGCAGAAACCTCTCTCAAGGTCATGTCTCAAGGTCAGGCAGAATGCTTACTATAACTCTTATGTCCGTCCTGTGGTGCTGGTCACTCCCTGAATTGTGAAGACTGAACATTTTTTAGTAGACAATTGTTTTCTAAAGCATATATAGCTGCACAACTATCCAATTGTAAAGCTATGGTGACATCAGCCCTGTGCAAATTGTCATATACACATTTGCTAATTAAAATTTGGAGAAGCCTACACTCAAGCAAAAGAGAAATGGACTGTACAGGACATAATAACACATTATAGAATGTTTAGTATATGAATGTGATTATCATATAGAAATAAAATCACATCTAGAAGCTAAAAAGGTTCTTCTATGAATTTGAGTTATACCTTTAAAAAACAAAAATAAACTAAAATAGTGTAAAAACTTTTTGTACAATGTGATAAAAAATAACAATGGAACACACATATTACAGAGCTATACTTCTTAGCGCTGGTTGCAGATGCTTTTCGTTTCTTGGCAGATATGTATAAGGAATGTAGTGTTTCTTCCCAGTATTCCTGTAGATAATCTCAAAAAGGTACATATATAGGATAATATTGCTTTAAGACATTTTCAACATGTATAAGAAAGTTCAAATACTCACAAATATAGAGCCTCAAATGGCTCACTAGATATGCTCTGTGTGGTTCAGGACCATACCACCTATTACCGGGTATGAAGGAACTTGAAGGCCAGAAGTAGGTTATTATTATTATTTTATTATTTATATAGCGCCAGCAAAATTCCGTAGCGCTGTACAATGGGTGGACTAACAGACACATAATTGTAACCAGACAAATGGACGCACAGGAAAAGAGGGGTTTAGGGCCCTGCTCAATGGTTGAGTTTAAGGAAGTGAGCAGCCATCCAATTGGAAATCACAGAGAGATCAGGAGAGGATAAGTAGATTTGCATGCCATCTGCATATAAATGATAATGGAAGCCAAAGGAGCTGATGAGTTTACCAAGGGAGGCAGTATAGATGGAGAACAGTAGGGGACCAAGGACACCAACAGAGAGGGGTTGGGGAGAAGAGGCAGAGCCAGAGAAAGAAACTGAAAAAGCACTTGGAGAGGTAGCAGGAGCACCAGGAGAGAGTATCTGGTAGACCGAGATTATGGAGAATGAGAAGAAGCTGTTGATGATAAACAGTGTCAAAGGCAGCAGAAAGATAAAGGAGAATTAGGAAAGAGTAATGGCCGCAAGATTTAGCAGTGATTAAATCATTGGATACTTTGGTCACAGCTGTTTCAACAGAGTGACGAGCGCGGAATCCAGACTGAAGTGGGTCAAGCAGAGAGTTGGATTCGAGGTGGATACAAGTCTGTCAATCTCGCATACACAACTCTCTCAAGGATCTTGGAGGCAAATGGCAGTAGTGATATAGGGCAGTAGTTGGATGGGGAGTTGGGGTCGAGGTTGGGCTTTTTCAGAATTGGCATTAGGGTAGCATGCTTGAAGGATGAAGGAAATGTGGTGGAGGAAAGGGAGAGATTAAAAACTTTAGTGATGGGAAGAGCAAGAGAGGGAGACAGAGTGCGGATGAGATATGAGGGAATAGGATCGAGGGAACAGGTGGTGGGGCGGGAGGACCGGAGAAGAGCTGTGCGAATAATCATAGAAGATTAAGTGGGGTTGGGTGATGTATTGGAAGATGTATTGGAAGGAGATGGAGAGAGATTAGAGATCTATTCCCTGATTGTAAAAATCTTCTCAGTGAAGTGAGTTGCAAAGTTTAAGGCGGACTGGGTGGTAGCGGGAGGGGGAGCAACAGGGTGAAGGAGAGCATTAAAAGTGTTAAATAGCCATTTGGGTTGGTTTTACAGTGTGCTTATGAGGGTGTTGAAGTAATTTACTTTTGCAGAGGAAAGAGCCAGATTGTAGGAACGCAGCATAAGTTTAACAGTATATATTTTATTAAACTTAAAAAACAATCATAAGTAAAACAAAAACACAAAACAGTATAAATATACCCTCCAGTACCGTTAAATATGGTGATATAATAATGACAACACAATAATTGATCACTGTAGCATCATTAAACAGTCACAAAAAAAAAAAAATGTGGCAGCATATTAAAAAGATTATTTTAAAAGAACACTTCAAGCCACTAAGGCACATTGGCTTGCTGAAGTGTGTGTGCTCTTTTTTCATTTTACAGAAAGTGCAGATTTCAATAGAAATTGGCGCGTTTATAAATTAACCTTCTTAGACCCCCTTTGATGTGAGTAAGACAACTGGCCTGTTAGTTCCAGTTTTTTTAGCTCAGGGGAGCTAACTGAAGAGGTAGGCTCAGAGCACCTTCTCATTGAGTTGCATTGAGAAGACTGCGATTGGACTGTAACATATGCCTCCTCACCTTGTGGTATTTGTGCTCAGCGGCCGTGCGTCTGAATCACTGACTCCTGCAACATGTTAATGGAACCCCACATCCACCCACGTTAATGACGACATCGGCGTGCGTGTGACGTCACACGGGAGACACGCGCTCACGTTCTGGGGCAAAGGCGATTTCGGTCAATCAAATTTGTAAAGGGCTTATTTAAACTCAGTTTTACTTTTCCTCATTCCCTGTAGTTGTTTCCCCCTAGTGTTTGTCCGAGAGTGTGTTCCTGAGCATTTATTTCTGGTTATTTACTTTGGCTTTGTTTGAATTCCCTGTATTCTGGTATCCCTGACTTTTGGCTTTCCCTTATCGTTGTGTCCTTGACCTCGGCAAATATCCTGACTATTCTTTGGTACGTTAAGTCCGGGCATTCTAAGGCCCGGTAAGACGTTACCTTTTAGTCCTAGGTGTGATACGATTCTACGTGCTGGATCAATCAGTAATCCTGACATGCTGGATCAATCAATTTTGCTGACATGGACAACCACAGAACTGGGCTGGATTAGAAGAGGAGAGTTTGCAAAGGCTCCAGACAAAATATCTGCAGGTCTCTAAATGTTTTTAAATATATCTGCAATGATAAAAATCATGAGAGGGACCTACGGTTATGAAGATCTTAAAGGTGATACCTGCTTCATGTTAATACATGTTAATCACAGCATATATGGCTAATGCTGGATGACTCATGTATAAGGCAGTCTATGTTTTAGTTATGTAAATTCGTTTTTTTGTTTTTTAAATAGCAGAAAATAGTGTGGTGCAGTGCAATCTCAAGATATATGTCAAATGTGTGCAAACACCTATCAATTAAATACGCTAACATATACTATTGTGGATCTTCAAAGTTCATGCATAGACATAAAATGATCCCAGTGTAACATATATTTGACATATATCTTGAGATTGCAGTGTACCACACTACTTTCTGCTGTTTGTTTGTTTGTTTGTTTGTTTGTTTGTTTTTTCATATCACGTTTTGGAGTTAACCAAAGTATGAGTGCAATTGGAGTACACACCACTAGTTCTATTGTATTTTTGAAAATTAGTCAATGATGTTAACGTTTTACCATACATGTGTTGTAGTGAGAATAACCTTTATATATATATATATATATATATATATATATATATATATATATATATATATATATATAAAGTAAAATTCTACTTTCAATCCTTGCACATGCTTTTAGCCTTTGCAAGCTTCCAAGCATGAAATAAATGTCATACAAATGAATTAGTAATTACAATATTAGCTGTTGCTGAAATGCCATTAAGCAAAAGGAATGATGTATTCAACGCAATGTGCTCCAGATTGTGCAGTGTCCTAGTAAGGCACATATAACATTGTGAAAACATTTATTTTATTAAATATATATTTATCTCTATTGTGTTCCAGTAGAAAAAAAAAAAACAATTTAGCATGTGATTGCAATAATCAACCAAGTATGATCATTAGAAATGGAACAGTTTATTTCATCTGGTTCATATGGATTATGAGGTTATTACTATATTTTGGCTTTAGATATATATTGGCTTAAATGTAACCCAACTATAAAACTATGATTATAACGAAAATAGTTATGACCCTTTTTTTATGACAACAGTGATTTTGCCATTGAAGTAACAGGATTAAGAATAATTTAGCTGCAGGAAGACTACTGTGCCTTTGAAGTGCTGTGCCCTGTTCAAATCCCAGTGTGAGTTTTTCTTCTGACCCACAGGAAGCCATTTTAACTCAGAGTTTCTCAAGCATCAAAGGCAAAGATGAAGGACATCAGGGTAGGATCTTATCAACTAAATACATGTAAAAAATATTATTTATACATTGAGTACAGCCGGACATCATACAATATATATATTATATGATTTTAGAAGTTTCATGATTAAAAATACTGAGTTTCAAGAGGCTGTACTAAAAACCTGTGCAAATATTTTCATTAGAATAACTAAAAAAAATAATATATTTCTTCTCAACAACAGTGTACTCCAGAGGTGAGTGACTTTAAAAATGATATGTAAATTGGATGCAATTGATACAAAATCAGCACAACGATCACCCTCATGTCTGATTACCTGCAATGCACCTACCAATGTAAATTAGGTTTAGAATATTACAAACACTAAGAAAGACAGCTGATACACTAAGCAGAGAAGACAAAGCATACAAACATAATGTGTGTTTTGAAATAGTACATATCTGAAAATAGACAATGCCCTTAAAATGACTATTTTACATCTACTTAATAGTTTGCCATTTGAACAACTGTTCTCAATGTTCTTTGAACATGTTAAGCAGCTGTTCTGTAATTAACATCACTTCTAAATGATCCTAAGCAGATGCCCATGTCCTTTAGGTAGAGCAACGTTTTTAAGTAGAAAAAAAAAAAGTCATTTTAATTGAAATGCCAGTTATGTGTGAGAACATCTAGACCAACATAATGCCCCCATACTTTCTGACAAATTGGGTTTTATGCATGGCAAAGAAAAAAAATTGTTCAACCAAATCAATTCATACAAAAAAAAATAGTTTGGGTGATCTAAAATTCATAAATATTGCATTTCTGTTTGGATATATTTAAACCATGTAATCATTCTGAACAAGTAACATGACCAAGTCAAAATGGCATGGAAATGGGCCAGTGTATGGCAAAATATATACGTAATATAATACACACATTTTCCCACTATTTTGTTTGCAGATCAAGTGAGAAGAAAGTAGCCTATAATAGGAAAACAAAAATATACAAGAAAGGATGTATATTTTTACTGCCCCTCCTTTTCCCCACCTCTATTGGTCACTTCTCATTTGATTGTGAATAAAAACATTTACAGAGCTATTCACGTAAGTGAGAATTATTGGAAATGCAAAGTGAATTCTAAGTGAATTTTAAATTTAAAGGGACACTATAGTCACCAGAACAACTACAGCTTATTGAATTTGTTCTGGTGAGTAGAGTCATTACTTTCAGGCTTTTTGCTGTAAACACTGTCTTTTCAGAGAAAATGCAGTTACATTTAAGCCTAGTGATAACTCCACTGGCCACTCCTTAGATAGCTGTTAGAGATCCTTCCTGGGTCATGGCTGCCTAAAATGCATCCAAACATTGAACTAAACTTTCAGACAGTTCAGACACTGAACTTTCCTCATAGAGATTCATTGATTCAGTTTATCTCTATGAGGAGATGCTGATTGGCCAGGACTGTGTTTGAATTGTGCTGGCTCTGCCCCTGATCTGCCTCCTTGTCAGTCTCAGCCAATCCTA
The DNA here is from genome assembly GCF_036172605.1 of Pelobates fuscus. Taxonomy (NCBI): domain Eukaryota; kingdom Metazoa; phylum Chordata; class Amphibia; order Anura; family Pelobatidae; genus Pelobates; species Pelobates fuscus. Next base: position 87,383,124 of record NC_086324.1, read on the forward strand.
TGGAAATGCACAGTGATTGGATCAGGCCACCACGTCTGATGATGTCGGCAGACAGCTTGTTTTTCTGAGGCAAACAGCATTCAGAGCTACAGCTTCAGGCTTGAATACAAGTAAGATTTTGCTATATTTAGGGAGTCATGAGGGGCCCAAGGGGGCTAGTTGGTGGTTTTAACACTATAGGGTCAGGAATTCATGTTTGTGTTCCTGACCCTACAGTGTTCCTTTAAAGCCAAAGTAACCAGACTGGAATCATGCCTTTGAGAATTTTTCCAGTTCTGTTACTGTGACGAATTGCACTTTGCCACTGGCTTTTGGAGGCACCTGATTGCCAGCCTCCTGCCCCAGGATTATGGCCCATGTGCTAAAATCTTGTCCCAGACTGTAAAAAGTCTAGTTTGTGCCTTTTTCCTATGTGGTTCGGTAAATGGGATTTACCGAACAAACTGTCAACTGTCAACAAACAGCCAATTTACCTCCCAGGCTGGTAGTTAACCGCAAGCTAATTGATGAACGGCTGGGTGGTCTCCGTTCGTATAGTCGAACACGTGGCGGCGGCCATCTTGTTTAGTCGAATGCGGTCAGCTGTGTTTTGCCGTCAAGTTCATGGAACTCAAATTGGACACGCGACTGCACGAACACCGCTAAACTTTACCTTCAGTGTAACTTCAACACTTTGGCAGGAGCCGATCGGCGTTTGACAATTCGGACGCCGCTTTATAATTGGATATTTACACGAACGGCCCCGTTCGTGCATTTGAACTGCATTGTGAAATAGCCCGGCCGCACAGCCTAATTCTCTGGAACTGGATATGTTGTTCACCCAGATCAGGGCTATCCAGGGATGTATATTTATGGGGATATGTGGTGTTTTGGGGTGTTTTCTGTGTTTTGAGTTAATTACAGTGTCTGACTTAATTATCTCCCAAGCAGAGGGGAGGGTTTGTGTACATTATCTGGGAGTGTCTAACTGTACAAGACTGTTTTGATCGGCTTTGTAACTTTGTGTCCTCTGCCCCACAAGGTCCACATGGGTGGTAACCTTGTGGGAAAACTTGTATAAAAGAGACAATAAACCATCAGTCCTTCTGTTCCTGCTTAACCCTCAATACATAGCCTTGCCTCGTTATTGTAAGGAACTGATATATTCACATTGGGGATTGCTATACTTTGTATACTCCCCTGAGCTCTAATCACTTAGCTCTTTTAAGAGCTGTTCCTGATGCGCTCTCCTGGAGGGAGAGGTTTTTCCCATATGGTCCTGGATGTCAGCGGTTGATCCAGGATGGAAGGAAGACGGCGAGACTCCAGGTAAGCTACGCCGGTTGTGGAGTCTGAGGTGGTTGTGGTGTCCGGTGAGGTGCTTATGGTCCTCGGCGTCAGCTAGGAAGCGTCCGTCAACGGAGGTGCCCAGTCGGGGTGCCAGGTGATCCTTTAAAGTTACCTTCAATTTGAAATGTACTTTGAATTCACATTGAATTTCTGAAAATTCTCACTTTAGTGAATAAATCTGTTACCCTGTCCACTAACCATCAATAATCTAATTTTTTTTTGCTGCCATGAACAAAACTCAGAATAACACAATACTGTTCATTCATTGGCCGTTTTGTAATTCAGTCACATGGTGATTCAGAGTTATGGAATTCAGATGACTCACAAGTCTAGTAAGGATACTTTTGTTCTTTGAACACTCATTCTATATTAGGTAGGAGATGGCTTAACCAATGGTTTTACATAGGAGTAGTAAGTCTGCTAAATTAGAAGAAACATTGAATTCTGCTTAGCAGTAACTTTATAAAATGGAAGAGATTTTCAAAATTTTATTTCATGCAATATTCAAAGAAATTATGGTTCTCCTTTAAATAGATTTTAAATAGATTTTAAAAAGAAGTTTATATCACAATCCAGTTCAGCCGAGGCACAGCTATGGTAAAGTTTTACTTTTGGAAAATGCAGAAACTTAATCACAGAAACAATTTCAGAAGAAAGGTAAATAAAAGCAGTATGATTTGATTTTAATATTTAATTTTATATTTCAGATTTCAAAAACAAATCAAATATAGGGAACAGACCAACATAATATTAAAAATTCTTGAAAGTGACACTCTATTTAATTGTGTAATGCATAACCAAAAATAAAAGGTATTTGGTAAACTGTGTATAAGGGCAAGCTCCAATTTACTTTACCTCATAATAATTATAATAAAGATAATAATTATAATTAGCCTAGATTATTAGATCTCATCTGAGTGTTTTGTCACTCACCAGAATTTGGGTGCTAAACCGCTAAAAAGACAATGAAAGAATCACTATTGCTTCAGGAATACAAAACTGTATTCCTAACGCTATAGTGCCTTTGTCCCTAGATCTTCATAAGTTCCTCCACCACGTGCAATAAAAATGGATAAAATAAAGGATTTACTTACCTTTTTTCAGTGCAGTGGCTCTCTCAGCACTGCCCACCTCGCAGTCTTCTGTATGCCATGGAGGAGGCATGGTCTCTTCTACAATGATCCAATCCAATGCTCATCATTGGGTCCTGTTGCACATGTGGTGTGAGTCCCATGCATCTACAAGCTTGTTCATAGGAAAGCATTGTATTCAATGTTTTCCTATGGGCTTCCAAGTCACGTGACTGAGTTTTCACTTTTTTACCTAAAAAAAACCTGCAATGTATTTATTTTTAAGTGTACATATAGCAATTTCACACCATTTATTTAATGGATCAAGAGAGAAAAAGTAACCATTAGAGGAAAGAATAGCTTTAATAAATGCATATTAATATTTATTGTTTAAAGGAACATTGAAGCATTAGGAATACAAACCTGTATTTCTAATGCTTTAGTGTTCCTATTCCTGGTATCAAGGTCCCTCCACACCCATACGTGCCTTAAAAAATAATAAAATTAAACGTTTACTTAATGTTTTCCACCATCAAGACCCGCTTGGCTCTGCACCTCTCCTCCTCCCACAACGTCATGTTAGAGACATGGCCTCCTTCACATCTAATGCTCTTCATAGAGGGATCATTGGGGACCTGATGTGCATGCTTTCCTATGGGGCATCCACGTCATGTGACTGAGTTTTACTTCATGGCAGCTACTAGATGTGGATTTAATCCTGCAATGTAAACACTGCAGTCTCAAAATTGTTTAATGCTTTATGTTTCATTGAGATGGAGTAGCCTGGGTGACTATAATGTCCCTTTAGGTTTATACAGAAATCAGGTAACCCATCTTTATATGTAGCAAGTGTCTAAAAAACAGCAGCTTTGCAAGTCTGGCAGAGTGATAAAAAATAGGTTTAGGGGGGTTGTTACAACTTTAGTATTTGCAGTCTGCATTTTAAACTCAACAGATTACTGGATACATACTTACATTTTTTTTTTCCAAACGTGTTTACTTGTCTTAATAACTCGAAATGGCAACAATCATTCACGCCCTTTGATACATTTTGTATGTCAAATTTGATTCAAATGATGAATTGGATACCAAAAACGGTTATTTCTCAAACTCACATTAATTATTTCCTATATTCACTATGAACTGTCATCTACAATTTTTTTTTTATAAATTAATTTCTGCTTACTTGACAAATCCTTTTTAAAAGAGGTGCATGCGATAAAATTCTACTTTCAATCCTTGCACATGCTTTTAGCCTTTGCAAGCTTCCAAGCATGAAATAAATGTCATACAAATGAATTAGTAATTACAATATTAGCTGTTGCTGAAATGCCATTAAGCAAAAGGAATGATGTATTCAACGCAACGTGCTCCAGATTGTGCAGTGTCCTAGCAAGGCACATATAACATTGTGAAAACATTTATTTTATTAAATATAGAAAAATATTGCTTAATTGGGACACAGATGGATATATAAAATATACCTGCCAACTGTCCTAACATGCCCTGGACAAGTGGTAATCACGCATGTTGGAGTTAGTCCTACCACAGAAGGGTGACCAGATACACAATATAATTTTGTCATATTTATGAAAACACATGAAAGAAATTGCCCCGCACTATGTATAATGCATATTCTACAGAATTCTTCATTGTTTAATTGCTTAGTCTCATACACCTTCTTCTGAATTCTACATACTACAGGACTACCTTTTTCATGTGTTGCCAATCTGTATATATAATATAGAGGAGAATAAAGCACTTCCATCAGCAAATTAACTTTTTCAGTTATTATGTTATTGAGAAAGAACCTTGATGATCCAGTGGAGAGAATGTCCTAGCACATATATCCTTGCTGTGCTCCCTTGTTGTCCTCCTGTTGTCCACCCCTAATGACAGTGTGACAGGGTTCTATCACATACCTTCCAACGTTTCAGATGAATAAAGAGGGGAACTTTTTGTAGGGAAGTGGCAAACGGCAAAATATCTAATAAATGTTAGCTGACTTGCTTATACCAATTTATGCAACTAAAATGTAATGTATAGCAAGAATGATGTATCTTATTTACAAAGATAGATTTTCTAAACACATATATTTAGTTAGTTAGTTTGAAGACATATTACTGAAAGTTTTATTGATGTGGAGCTCTGTTATACAGTCAGACACACAAAGAATACTGCTAAAAAAAAGAGTTATGTTAGGATACAAAAGAGAGACACGAGGATTTTAGCGCAAAATAGGAACTGACAATCCTAAAGTGAGACCCTTGAGAGGTATGCTATCATCATAGATCAGTGCTTTCATACTAAAGAGGAAAAAGAATATCCTGCACATCTCTGCATGCTCTCATAAAGCTGAAGGTGAAACTCTGTTAATATATATATATATATATATATATTTGTGTACGGGATTATGGAAGGGGCGCACATTAAACTGTGTGTAATTTTAATATATGAAAGTCGGTTGAGGTGTGCCGAAACCGACGTGAGGTTAGGCCTGCAAAAGAGGGCCCACCCAGGTATAATGATATATGAAGAGGGTGTGGTGGGAGGGAATTTCCGAAATCGTCGCAGACAGGTGAGTAAGGGGATTTGCTGGGTTTAAATAGCCATAAAATCCCTCCCACAATTTCAGGCATACGCCTTCTATTTGTGTACAGGATTATGGAAGGGGCGCACATTAAACTGTGTGTAATTTTAATATATGAAAGTCGGTTGAGGTGTGCCGAAACCGACGTGAGGTTAGGCCTGCAAAAGAGGGCCAAAAAGTGTGTGACGTTTATTAAACATAACAAAACATTTAGACATATTAAAGAAAGCGAGCCTGATTTCTTTCTGGATTTGGAATGAACCGGTTGTATGCCGAGGACTACCAGCGACCCATCTTCTCTACAAGATGAGTTGGAACTGGATGACTTGGGGCTGCTGAGGTGGCCCTAACACGGAATGAAAGTACCGAGAAGGAACTTTGGATTGAGGTCAAGACTAACGAACAAGGAGCGAATGTATAGCATGAACTGTTTGAGAGATGTGGCAAAATTGTACGAGCAACCATTATATTCGGAACACATTTAGCATCTTGAACCACATACAATACTTACACATATCGAAAGCCGTAGAGTACGTTTGCTTAGTATTAGTGGACAAATCTTACCTGCATAGACTCTAACTACAGGCATGATTGATACCTTTTTTGACCTGCAGAGGAAATCTGGACTGCGTGTGCTTTTATCTCAACCGTTACATTTAAGCAGGGTCCGACTTCAGGACTTCGGAAGTGGCTAAAGCGGAGGAAACTGCAGGGGAACTTGAGACGTCAGGATTAGCGTTTATTAAAGATAACACGATACCTGGAGCTAATTCTTGTAGCGTGCTGTGAGGAGGAAGGAAACGTAATAGGTTTAAATTATGCAAAACTCAGAAGCTCATTGAGCTTTCTCGTGTAGTAGAGCTGCTAGCTAATGGGAACCAATGGTGAAGATATGGACTATCCCGTAAGAGTTGAGGCCGTGCCAGTAGCCCTGGGTTTGAGAGAAGCCCTACCTACAATTTAGGCCGTGTGGACTTGTACCATCTAAGCGCGGCAGGGTATAACCTCTTGTGGAAAAGTGTTAACCTGACCGAACATGTGCGATTACCTGCATTAAACCATAGCGAGAAAGGACTGTAACCGGTGCCTGAAGAAACTGCCGTGACGTGAAACGAAGAATAGAATGCAAAACCGAGACCCACCGTAGGGAAATGATTGCACGAGAGAGGAACCTGAAGAGGAGCTTTGACGAAATTTGAAGACGATATGTGTTCGTATAGCAAGTACCCTATAGCAGTTACTTGGTAGACGTGAGATCGTGAAAGTTTGTACAACAGGATGCATGAGGTGTTACGCCTTAAATGAAAAAACGTCCAGCGTGACCGAAAGTAACTCCCGATGGACTACTTAAGCTTACATAACGAGAAGCGTGACCAATGACAAATGCGTGGCAAATGAATTGACTGCGCATGGAGGACCCTGTGAATGTCAGGCGTGCAGACAAGTCCCTACATAGTAGATTGAGGATTCGAATGGTATTTGTTTTGGCCAAAAAATGGAGGCGGAGTGATGCCTCGATGTTCGAAGTGAAACAAGTGGGAATACTGTTCACCCGGTCCCATCAGAACGTTAAAGCTCATCCTGCATTGCTTGTATGAGCGACGCCGACGTGAGAATTGAGTGATAGTATGAGTCGACGAATGGTTATTGAGGACTCAAGGTACCAAAGTTTCCCCAAAACGTTGCGAAGAAATAAACGGTATATCCGTGATACATGAGTCCGGAAGCAGTCACTGTACGTCACGGCAGCGCCCGGAAGACCCGACGATGGTCCGACACGAGGCCAAATCTGTACGACGTGCATCGCGGAGGGCAACGTGAGACCCAACATACCAATTCGACTGTACATAAGCAAGAAATGCCTGAAACAAGTTGGAGGAACCGCTGGTCTCGGGGTCCCCGAGCTCAGTCTGGGCACGTAGTGTACGTGGTACCTAAGGATCGCCAGTGAGCGACAGGTAGGGGTAACATATATGTATATATAAATATACATGTATATATATAGGTATCCTCGAACAGCTAGCACTAAGCGGCCAGCAGACCCATTGCCCGTAAGAGAACATATTGAAAGCACCGGAGTAGCCGAGAACGATAGTTCTGAAATACCGTTATACATCAATGTGGGAGTATGTAACTCACGATCGAAACTAAGGCGGGAAATAAAGCACCAGGATACCTGAAGCGGTTAAGGGATCTAAAACATAGTGACTATGCTTGACGGGCCTGGGGTGTGTCGCCCCCCCCCCCCCAGCATACTAGGAGCGCGAGCGTGAGTGCGTGTGTGCTGGCCGACTAGCTAGTGCCGCGATGCGGCGAAACAATTACACTAGGTTGGTGACGGGTGAGGCCCTGCTAGTTGCCAAGCGGCTTGAGAGGCTCTATCTATGCGTTGGCGTGAGGGGGTAGCGTGGCCACTGAATGAGGTGGCGGGGTGTCGGCCTCTCGGTGACGGTTAAACATAAGATAGAATGGGAGTGACGGATGAGGCCCTTTCTATGCCACAATGCAAGGCGACTAACTATGATTTGGCCCGAGGGGCATGGTACCTCCGAGTATGAGGATGGGTGTTGGCCTCGCGGGACCACTAACCTATGGCGAAGAAGCCGGGGAGAATAACAACTAGTGGACACCTAGGAACCTAACAGCCAGCAGTTGCTAACTAAGAAGGAAGGGAAGTAAGTGAGAGAGGACATACTACAGAACGAAACGTGGGTAGCGAAGAGTTATGATCGTATGGTTTGACTGAAACTGGAGTGCCCAGAGAGCGTGTGGGGACCGGATGGTCGGGACGTATGAACAAGGATGCGAGTATGAACGTATATATGGCCCTCGGGGCTCGTGGTGCCAGGCCGTGGCCTCGATACGAAATGCAAAAATGAATAGACGTGTATATCTTTTGATATTATATGTACATATATATGCAGATCTAGTTGTAGTATTGTTAAACGCGTACTTGTCGTAGCCGAGGCTCGCTCACCAGAACTGCAAAGTGAAAAGTAGATGCCGTTGTCCAGTAACGTGTGTGCTTGTCTGCGTAGGAGTACGCCGGGTTTTACACGTAACGCAAATTGCCTCACTGACTGAGGATGAAATTAGGGCTGGTACAGACCACGCTCCGTGTGCTGTGTACCTACATCGCTCAAAAGACCCTCGCAATGATGAGCAGGATTAAGAAAGTCAGAATAGCCAAATATCCAAAAATTCAGCCATAACCAAACGAGCAGGCAAATTTCCGTAACCGCCAATGCGTGACTTTGTATATCAGTGTATCAGTGGTTATATCTGCTCATGCGTGCGTACGTGAACATCAGGGATAATGTATTAATATAATTACCGAATCATCATAACAATAATTTTTTTTTTTTTTTTTTTTTTTTTTTTTTTTTTTTATCATCCGGTGAGTGAGCAGTGTAGAGAGCTTTAATTATGCATTTGTGTAATGCAGCCCTGAATAGTGGGAAATAAAAACAAAACTGTGGACGAAATGGAAAGCTTGGGTAGAGGCAGAAGAGCTGTAGTGTAATGTCAATGGCTTTAGCGTCGACCTGGAATCACATCAGTAATGTGTTTAATGACATGTAAGTAGGGAGCCCATTAGTGGATTCACTTCAGCACAATAGCAGCACAAACCACGCCATGAAAATAAACAGATATTTGGACAGCTGAGATTCACATTGTAGAAATAAAGAAAAAACCAAAGACAGTGCTGGAATACCTGGGGCCGTTGTATATGGGCACCAGGTACTCCATGAGCCACAGGTGGGTGGGGAATGGCAAAGATGGTCTCTGCACTGGGGTGTACTGAGACCTATGCACTGCGGTGTGCATAGGGGACGGTGGCAAAACACGGTGGAGTGGAAATATAGATATATGAGAATTCGAAGTTAGTTACATGTGAACCGTTATTCTAATGCAAATTCTTTTGACGAACAAAAACTGCTCTTTAGCCACGTGGAACTGGAAGACTATTTTCTTTATTTCCACTGGCTTTCTATGTATGACTGATCTCCAAAATATTGAAACAGAAAATAACCTAGTATTTGTACCAGTTAACGTGTATCACATTAAGGTAAATAAGAAGTGTTGAAATGAATGACACTCGGACAGCAGGACTTACCCTATTCATGTTTATATCATAAAGCCGTCACATTCACCGTTAATGCTTTCAATCCCAGAGAGTTGGGGGGGGGGGGGAAAGCAGAACTGCCCCAATACACATTGCCCCAGAAATCCAAATGCCTGTACTGCTATCTTTCGTCCCCATTTAGAAACTGACAGAATCAGCACAATCCCTTCCCTGCTACCAGGAACTAACATTTGCGTGACTTTTAAACAGATTTCTATCTTGTTTAAAAAAAGAGACCCGTGTGAGATCAGTAGATTGTAGGGGTTGTTTAAAGGAAATGCGATGAAAACACCTGGTTCGTTTCTACGTGAATGAGTTTTTCGTTACTTTATGTATAATTTTATACTGGATGTGCAAGATACAGCCGAGCAGATTCGGATCTAGTCATAAGTTTACTGGTAAAACCATATTAGTGGTACGAAGGGGTTGCAGTTGTAACAGCCGGCTAGGGAGAATGAAACGTGTGCGGGAAGCTATACGGGCATTTCGCGTCGTGGAGTGAGAAAGTGAGTGAGAAAGCGAAACAGAGCGTACGTGTGAAAGAAGGGAAAACTCGAATGGACTCACGGTTTGGGCGAACCGGCGAACGGCCTCCACGTGGATGAAAAAGACTCACGAAACCGGCGGGCTGCGTACGAGCGTCGCGGCAGATTGACGTCAGAGGTCTGTGAAAACGGAAATGAAAGCGAATTTCCGAAATCGTCGCAGACAGGTGAGTAAGGGGATTTGCTGGGTTTAAATAGCCATAAAATCCCTCCCACAATTTCAGGCATACGCCTTCTATATATATATATATATATATATATATATATTACACTCATAATGGAAATATACTGGCGTTTTTTTGTTTTTAATTCTTTATTTTTATGTTTTCAAGGTTAATGAAATACAAACATTAGCTTAATACACGGCATGTCTACACTGACAATATTAACATGTTGTTACAGAATTTTGAAACATTAGATACATGCCTTTATAAAGACCAGTGGTGTGTGGTGTGTAGGTTGTATAATCCCCATGCAAATGTTGGCATCTCATTGGTATCTCATTTTCATTTTGCAAGGTAACTAGGATCCTTTTATTGCTGAACTGTACATATTATCTGCTTACTGTCATGAATCAGGTCAACATCTGTATAACATGGTGACAGCTCTGCATGCAAAGTCCAAGCCTAGTGGTGATTTGCAGTACACATGCTAAAGAGTGGAGAAGGGATATTGAAAACATAGCTTTCTAGCCATTGTGGACCTATATTCCAAAATCCCCTGATAAAATAGTGACGATTTAAAGTGTTTCAGACTTCACAATGCCTGTCTGTGTTCATATGCATGTCAGGCTAGGAACTCTGGGATAGTTGTGGAAACACATTTTCTATGCCCAAGAAGGGCACTCAAAATCTAACTTAAGATATGCAGGTGACACATAACAGTGTAAACATTATGCTATCTATCTATCTTGCCAAACACTCGTATTGCAGCAATGCTATGTTGCCACTTTGACCATACACACACAGAAATTCATTCATTTGCACTCTGATCAGCATATCCATATGTCCACTTGGGGCAGCAACCCACCAGTTGTTATGTAGACAAAACATTTCTTTGCAGTAGTAAAGAAACATTAAGATCTTTTTTTCTGAAGATGTTAAGCCAAATATAGGAAAAAAATTAGTGTCTCTATAGAGAAGCATGTAAAAATGTGTCTGGTTTGAAATCTGCACAGATTTTGCACGTCTACTGCCGTTTAGGAATATCAGGAATTTCCATTGAGTTGCCATGTTGGGTGCAGAGCTAGCTGCCATTAGTGACTTAGGATACCCCAGTAGGTGGTGTTACAGTGCACACAGGTCAGAGTAGCAATAATACATCTTGGAAAAAGTACAGAGAGAAGACAACAGCAGCAGATCCTAGCCCAAGCAATATGTAACTATATGTAATATAGTATTATCTTTTTCTCTCGCCCAAAACCCAATAGCCCCAGAGTTTGTCTGATGGCTAATTAAGGAAAGGAAACTTAGAAATATAATTAATATATATAAAGCCAGAGAAGCCCAGGCTTAACATAGGGAGGGGTACATTTCTGACGCAGCACTGTGCAGACTTTCATTAATATTTTTCATAGCTTTTACTGCACATACCCACGATTTTAGGAATGGAGATCCAGGAAGTTTTTGTAGTTAGAAAAAGCACGCTTGGAAACCATATAGAACTGTAATTCCAATAATCGTCATACATTTTAAAGTGGGGTTAAAAGTAATTCTCACATGAGTACTGAGTTGAGACAAGTGATCCATGATTTCTTGTTTATGATCTGAAAAACGGAGGATGGCTTTTGACCCACCTTTGTCCCCTGCACATATGAAAAGTGGATCTTGTGCCCAATCATGTAAATTATGTCTTACTTTTTTTTTTATTTTTGATGCCACGTATTGTGTTTATTGATGCTGCATAATATTTTGAAAGAGGTAGTAAGTGAAGGATTATTTTTATTAGCTTAAATGGAGTACAATTTCTACTTTCAACCTGAGATGTTTTAGATTTATTAAAATACTATTTCAGCTACAGATTCCAATTACATGAAAATATTGTAACCTAATAAAAAAAAAATATCCAAATAGATAAAAGGCCTGAACCAAAATTTGATATATGCACAAAACACACCAAATACAGGATACATAATATAAAATATTCCATGAAATTCAAAAGAAACATCAAATCTTAATGCTGCTTGTTATAACAATGTTTTTCACATTCTCATAAAAAACACAAATATGATCATTTTAATTTACTTTAAATTGTTCCATCTGCCAATAACCTTTGCCAATATCTCTCTCTAAAACAGTAAATCATTTTTGTATATATTAGTTTGTTCTTTGTAACTTATCTCTAATTGATGTATCAAAGGTTGAAATTATGAAAGTTTGCAAATCTTTCTATTCTGCAATCTGTTTGCAGACCAATTATAGCTCAATTTGGGTATCTCCAATTATAATGACCAAAGGTCCAAGAAGCATTTACTCCATTCCACTTTCTGCTTACTATAGCTTTATGGCTGACAGGTGTCAGCGCACCATTCATCCAGAAGTCTAGGTATTCATTTAGCTCTATAATACAAATGCCAGCATTCTACCTTTAAATGTAATGTGCCTATGAATTTTAAAAGTCCTAAACTGCAAAAGTCAGACTTTTGGATGTTTGGATCCCTGGGTCGCTCTCTCTCTCTCTCTCATTCCCTCTCTCTTGTTCTTCTTGGTATTTATCACCTCTTTGCTTTTACTGGCAGTACCACACCTCCGTTATATGAGCATAGAAAACTGGATATCCTTGGCAGCTAGTATTATTTTGGTATATATGCATGATAGCAATGTGAATAGTGCAATTAAACATAAGGTATTAAATCATAGTGTAATAATTGTTGTTGCAGACCCTGTCCTAACCCCATTTGGTTGCCCGTATCTTCCTTTGATTTCCCTAACAAACTGTGTTCACCCTAGTTTGGTTGCTTCCTTCTACCGAACGTATTACCAAAAGTATGCTCCCTGGCAGATGGTGGCCCTTTTTGTTCTCCCGAATGCTCACAGCTGTACTTAGCTGCGAACTCCCAGGAACTATTTTTGGCCACTTGACCACGTGGTTCTCAGTCTATTTGTTCCACTGTTTTGCCTCATTTACCAACATGCCAGAAGAGTGCTAATTTGAGGGCATGTACTATGGACTATGCAGAACAATCACTCCCTACGAGCCAGGGGGATCACCCATTTATTTGACCACAGGAACTCCCGACTGGCCAAAACCACTTTTTGCTCTGAATCTACTTTGGGCTTAGCCGACGTGTGCGGCTGGTCAATATATTAACCTGGTGGCGATTGGACAATTCCTTATGGATCTGGGCGCTATTTGGACAACTTGGGCGCTCAGACAAGAGCTATCTGGGGATGTATGACATGTGGGGTTCCTGTGTGTTTCAACTGTGTTTTGGTGATGTTTTATATTTTATGTTAGGCTCTCTGTATTCGGTAATTATTTGGCTTACTGGTCAGTAACTCAATTATTTACCAGACACAGAGACGCCTGGGCAGGCACTGTGCAAAGACAATGGAGACCTTATGCTTTGGTCTGTGCATAAAAGGCAGAGTTTGGCTCAATAAAAACAGTTGTACTCCCAGAACTGTGTGTCGTCGATGTACTGGGTTAATGGGCTATTTTCAGATGTATCTGAATTTTTGGTAATCGTTGGGTTGTTCGAATTCCATAATTTTAATGTGCCGTAAGCACATATCGCAAAACATACAAAAAGGAGAATGGCCAAACAGTTTTATTTCATTTGTAATTCTGAGTTCTGTCCGTGGTACCAAAAAAAGATGATAGGTGGGGGAAAGAAGATAACTGATGGTTTAGAGGCAGCCTCTAAATGTTTGATTTATTCAATATCAAGTGACTAATACAAGGAAAATAGTAGGAACAGTAAAAAAAAAAAACCTCTATAATTTATATATTATATTATATTTATATATATATATATTTTATATATCTAATAAACATATAATGTATACATATTAGACTTGGAGACTCGTTTCATTCCGAACTAAAATTTGTCTAAATTTGGACAAATTGGCTGATTGTCAGACATTCTGATTTCTGAACTGCCATATAGACTAATCTTGAAACAAATGACTTGCGTAATGGATGAGCATGTTCTAGTGATTTGGGATTCAGAGTTTTGTCTGTGGTGCCAAAAAAAAAAGAGATATATGATGGGAAAAAAAGATGATTAATGTCAAGGGGACAGCCAATGGATGTTAATTTTATTTGCAGATCAAGTAAGAAATGACTCATACTGATAAAAGAAGGAGCAGCAGTAAAGGCATCTATATTTATATACTATATATTTAAAGGACCACTAGAGTCACCCAGGCTACTTCATCTCAATGATCTGGTCTATGTGCAGTACCACTGCCCTTTTAATCTTGTAATGCAAAGCATTGCAGTTTTTAGAAGCTGTAATGTTTACATTGCAGGGTTAAATCCACCACTAGCGGCTGTCATATTGACAGCTGCTAGAAACACTTCTGTGGCACTGACCAAGAAAAACTCAGTCATGTGACAGGGAAGCCTCCTTAGGAAAGCATTGATTTAATGCTTTCTTGTAGATAAGCTTGGATGCATGCACAGATATCAGATGCATTAAATTAAACCACTTATGGCGATAACTATGCCTCCTCCATGACAACACAGGAGTTGAAGAGGTAAGCTGCGCCAAAGGAGCATCAGCTCTGGAATAAGGTAAGTAAAATTTTAATTTTATTATTTTTAAAGGCACACATGGGAGCCTAGATAACGTGGAACAAGGACACTAACGCATTCATATTGCTAACACTTTCATTTTCCCTTATTAAAAAAAAATATATATATATATATATATATATATATATATCACTATTCTTTTTCTCTCTAGATCCATGAACCAAATGGCAGAAATACGTGCCTATATGTGTCCTGCACTATTCAATATTTATATTATGTACTGTATATATTTTACAGTACACTGATTGGCCCATTTTGATTTGTCTGATAAGTTTTCTCAAATATTTTTGGTGGACAAAATTATGACAAGCCATACTATCACATGCATAAAAAAAAATCCCCACTATTGGTTATTTCTTTTCACTTGATCTGTAAGCCAAATTACAGGAAAATGCTCCTATCAATATACTACAAAATATATAGAAAATATTTAGATCCTGTGTATATTTTGTAATACACTGATTGCCCAATTTTCTTGCCCTTTCATGGTTTCTCTGAATCGTGTTCCAGAATGATTGAATGGTTGAAATGTATCTAAACTTGAAATGGCACATGGACACATTTTGGAATACCCACATTTTATTTTTTGCCATGCTCAATACATTACTATAAGAGTATTCATGACAATATTGATGGCACTCTCCACAAGCAGAAGAGCCAGAATTACCAGTAGTTAACATACTGACTGATATTTATTACAATAAAGAAAGTTTAAAAAAAACACATAAAAGTGGTCAAAATATATCTAACAATATCCAAACAGTGGAAGTTATGAAAATGGAACAGAAAGGCATATTTAAGGTAATAGAAAGACAGTAAAAAGTAGCTGTTAAGTAGACTTGGAGATTTGGTTCAGTCTGTCATCCGAAGTTTTGGTCCATTTTGGTGCATTTTTCGAATTGCTGAAATGTAAACTGTAATTTATCCAAATAAATTGAATAACGTGACAGCAAAGAAAATTTGGTTCATTCGGATTCAGCCACTTAGCAATAACTTTGATTCACCAATTTACAGTTTGAGAGTTGGATGGTTTTGTTAAATGAGCTTACGCACTTTTTTATATGCATTGTAGTGCTTCTCTAGCAGTTTTCATCTTAAACTACAATTTTTTGAACAGAAATGAAATTAACAGAACCACATATTTTTGACTAAAAAATGACTGGAATTCCAAACCAATTCAATTTGGAAGAAACAACAATGTTAACTGTGCACAAGTCTACTGTAAGCATTATTTGGTTTTGGTTTTGGTTTTTAAATTCTTTAGTTTTGCTGTGAGTGATAACAAATTCTCTGTAGTGCCATAACAGTAGTAGCAAGCACATTAAGAATAATCAGTGTATAGTCAACTAGCAGTTTTTATTCTTTTTTGTTTTATTAGTTATGTCCCTCTTTTGTTGTTCCTTGAGACATGCTTAGTACATCCTATGCGATTCTAGTGAAGCTATCAAAACACCAAGGTGACATAGTCAAACACAAGCACCTTCACTATACTGTCCACTTTTTCTTATTTTTCTAAAAATGTGCAACAATATTCATGCCAAAGGTGTTTTTATATGTTTATGGAAGCGCTGGCAACAGCTATTGTGGCATTGCGAGCTAATCTATAGTGCACTATCAATGCACGAAAGAAAATTAAGAATAAAAAAAAAAAGGAAAGTTATTGGAATGCAAGAAAAACAGCCCAGTTTTTAATGTTAAAGTAAAAATAATAGGATGACTAACATGTCAGTGGTATGATATGGCAGATGTGGAAATAAGCCTGGTTAAACATACTGACATTATGGAATATAAGATTATAAAAAAACAAGCTTGAAGGTGACAATTCCAAATTTTACGATTTACAGAAACACAAGCCATGAAATTTCCAGTAACTATTAGCTTTATTCTCCACTTTAAGGTAAGGGCCTAAAATTGCGTTTCGACCAGCAAATTCACAAATTAAAATTAAATATATAAATAATCTAAAGGAAATCTGTCTGGGGTGTAAAAATTAAGGCTATGTTAGTTTCCACTTATATGAAACGACAGGAGGTAAAAAATATATGACCGTGAGTCCCACCACACATCCGCACTAAGCCTATGTCTTCAAGAGGTAGATCACATACTGTAAGCATTGATAAAACCAACAAACATTTTTGGTTATGGTTAAAAGTCACCAACAGGCTCTAATACAGTGGTTCTCAACGGAGTCCTCAAGGACCCCCTACCAGTCCAGGATTTAAGGATTACCCTGTTGTGTCTAAAGTGTTTGTATCCCCTCCCTCCAAAAAACACATTAGACACAGCAGGGTAATCCCTAAATCCTGGACAGTTCGGGGGTCCTTGAGGACTGGGTTGAGAACCCCTGCTCTAATAGTTCACCTTTATTTTTAACTACATTGATACTGACTAACACTTGGCATTTACCATTTGCAGACTAGACATACTTCCTCAAAAAAGGAGTGTAGTCAAATGAACTGTTATATCAACTGCACACGGATGTTATAATAAGTAACATACATATATAGTACATAATAGAACTTATAATTTATTTGTATACTGTGCCACCTAAAAAAAAAAATAACCTTATTTATCTAGAAGCCGTCTCTTGCCACAGGAGCACACACTTTTTTCATAGTGGCACCTGCAGGTGATAGTGTTGTATTGTATGGGTAACCATTAATAAAAATGTTCACCTTCAGCTGCCTGAGATTAACATATTAATAGACAATAAAACCACTCTGTCTATTTAGCAAAATGTAATCATAAATTAAGTTTACAACTGGTCCAAAGACCAGTAAATGGAAGTTGCAACAGAATCTCACTGAGCCTAATGTAGTATAAGAAGATTTAAGCTATCAGGTCATTATGGATTGTATTTTTTTTTTCTTTTCTTAGAAGATTCAGTATGTTTTATCATTGATGTTTCATATAGTAAACTGTATTTATGTCACATCACTCGTAAGATTACAATGACCTTTGAGAAAGTATTTCCTTATATACAGTGAAACAATAATAAAAAGGTTGGTTTAAACCTCTTATAAATCATGAAATACGTTTATTTCTTTTGAAATGAAACTGACTTTGTCGATTCATGCTTTTAACTTAGTTACAACACAGAGCCATTTATCATTATAATGACTATTGGGTCTCTTGGGTCCTAGTCCATTAAAAGGTTTGAACAAAATGCAAGGGAAAGCAATTGTCACACCAGATATGTATGTTAATTTTCAATTTATATCACATATTTCTGTTTTGACACTTTCACTCTTTGATTAATAGTTGGTAATGTACAAGTATATACATATCATGCACTAAACACGAGGTTGTTTTATGCGATTTAAAAATAAAAATCCACATCAAAGTGGCTTAATCATTACAAACAAATTGGTGGATTAAAACAAACTGGCGGATTAAGACCAATAATAAATCCCCCGGTACTTAATCATGTGCAGTGAAAAACAAACTGTTGTAGTTTATTTTCTAAAAGGAAAAAATAAATATATAAAAATAATCAGGCCAACATTTTGACAGCTTAATAACAATAATTGTAGTTATGCATATGCTAATAAAAAATGTCAATAAGCTTATAATGCGACCAAATTAAATAAATGTGTATTTAAAGGTACATTCCAAGCATCAAAACCACTGCATCTTGTAATGTAATGGTTTTGATGCATAGATGTTACCTCTTTTCCCGGACAATGGAGTTTCTGACAAACAGCAATGTTTACATTTGGTCAAAAACTATCACCAAATAAAGCTGGCTCACCAACCGGTCCATCAGGACCTTTTGTGAGATATTCACATATATTGTTGCCATACATTAGCCTAAGTGGGAAATACTTATCTAAGAGAAGCCTTACATTTTGCATTGGATGGAGCAATCTGCACTGAAAAAACAGTATTATTAAATATATTTATTTCTAACCTTAGAGTGTTCCGTTAATAGAGCTTTCCAGAAATTTCCCAAGGAATTGATGATATCATTTTATAATTCCCAACCTTCAGTTATATTTAGTTTATTTATATTGCTTTCAGCCTATTATTGCTTGCAAGGTTGGGCAGATTCTCAGTGAAAATATGAATGTGCAGTATTAGTGTGGCAGCCTAGGGGGCAGGTTATGGATGCCCACAGAACTAATGTTTTTGTCAAACCACTCTAAAACAATTTGACATAAAGCTGGTATTGCACCCAAAGACCAATGGGCCATGCATGTTCAAGTGAACAAGGAACTCAATCTCATATTGTTTTTTTTTTTAAATTGGCATACTGAAAGGGGTATGCCAATTTCAGGTCCATATCTTCTTCGCATCCTTTGTGTTTAAGTCACCCTGTGTCCATTATAGGTGCATGGTATGTGTAATTTAATTGTTAAATGTTTTGTGTGTTCTCAACTACTGCTCATGCATTCTATCAACTAGGTTGATTTGGCTGTGGAGCCTATTTAAGGCCATCTGTTGGTTGTTAAGATCTCTGAACAGCTACCTGTTCACCACCTGAATAGCAAGGCTAATTAATTTGCATATACGGGTAGATTTACAAGTTATGTTTTCTGCAGGCAGGGGAGATATTAGATTTTAGCTATTGTCTTCCTAACCCTTTATAAATATGTCATTATGTTATGAGTTCTTGTATGTTTTCCCATATGATCTGGTTATATGTATAAGATTGAGTATGTTGCCATAAGTTAAATGTAACACAAATAGGGACATAGAAACATAGAATATGACGGCAGATAAGAACCATTTGGCCCATCTAGTCTGCCCAATTTTCTAAATACCTTATCTTATAGTTAGGATAGCCTTATGCCTATCCCACGCATGCTTAAACTCATTTACTGTGTTAACCTCTACCACTTCAGGTGGAAGGCTAGTCCATGCATCCACTACCCTCTCAGCAAAGTAATACTTCCTGATATTATTTTTAAACCTTTGTCCCCCTAATTTAAGACTGTCCTCTTGTTGTGGTAGTTTTTCTTCTTTTAAATATGGTCTCCTACTTTACTGTTTTATTCCGTTTATGTATTTAAATGTTTCTATCATATCCCTCTGTCTCGCCTTTCCTCCAAGCTATACATGTTAAGATCCTTTAACCTTTCCTGGTAAGTTTTATCCTACAATCCATGAACCAGTTTAGTAGCCCTTCTCTGAACTCTCTCTAAAGTATCAATATCCTTCTGAACATATGGTCTCCAGTACTGAGTACAATACTCCAATTGAGGTCTCACCAGTGTTCTGTACAATGGCATGAGCACTTCCCTCTTTCTACTTCTAATGCCTCTCCCTATACAACCAAGCATTCTGCTAGCATTTCCTGCTGCTCTATTACATTTTCTGCCTACCTTTAAGTCATCAGAAATAATCACCCCTAAATCCCTTTCCTCAGATGTTGAGATTAGGACTCTATCAAATATTCTGTACTCTGCCCTTGGGTTTTTACGTCCAAGATGCATTATCTTGCACTTATTCACATTAAATGTCAGCTGCCACAACTCTGACCATTTTTCTAGTTTACCTAAATCATTTGCCATTTGGCTTATCCCTCCTGGAACATCAACCTTACCTTCTCCAATATCACTAATAAAAATATTAAAGAGAATGAGTCCAAGTACAGATCCCTGAGGTACCCCACTGGTGACAAGCCCATGCTTCGAATATACTCCATTGACTACAGCCCTCTGTTGCTTCTCACTTAGCCACTGCCTAATCCATTCAACAACCTTGTCCTGAGTGAAAATGAAGCATTATGTGTTAGCTTCATTGGGAACTGTGTGTCCTGTGTGTTTTTTCAGGGATCCTAGTAACAGTCTTTTGACCTGTTAACTGTCTGATTTGGTTCCAGGGTTAGAAAAAGAGTTAAAAAAGAGCTGGGCATGAAAATAATAAGTACCTTTGTAAAGACCCTGTAGGCAGAGGTGTTGATACCTACCTCGAAGAAGAAAGCTGCAGTGTGGAAAGGTGGAAGAGTATCCTCTGGTACTAAGTCAGAGTACAGGTGCTCTGTCATTATGGAAATTCCTGTTTTACAGAATCTATCATAACTCCTGATCCCATTGGCAATGCACATTTAAATGTAGCAGAGTTAAAGAGCAGTAGTATATATACAACATATATTTATTTAAAAAGAATATTAGAGAAAATGGCCACCAAAATATTGATTACAACAACTTAAAAATATACTTTTACCTAATATAGGTCAGTATAATATCTGAAAGAGATATTCAAGATCTTTCCAGAGGCACAAGAATTACTTGAAAATATTGAATGTTTAGGTTAGCAAGATGGTGAAAGAAATGGTCAAAATCAAAAATTTTGCACCCATAAAATATCAAAAGAAGAAATTGACTTGCAAATTTGAGTAGGCTAAAATGTTAGGTGTCTGTTTCCGTATGCCAACTTTAACTTTAGCCTTCTAGCTCGGTAATAACTAAAACCTGAACATCCAGGAACACTGTAGTGTCAGGAATGCAAGCACTAAAGTGCTAGTGTGGCTGTTTATATGACCACTCCAAAGGAAAGCATTGGGAGGCTATTGCGCACGTGTGACAAAATGCTGTGCTGCCCTAATAAGCATCTCCTCATAGAGATGCATTATTTGTACAGAACTGGATTAGGTGATTCCCAGAGATTGCCTCTAGAGGTGTTACTATGCCCTTACTCTGAAAAGGCAGCATTTGCATTGAGAAGTCTTTAGGGACAGGTTATAGATACGAGAACCACTACATTATGCTGTTGTGGTTCTGGTGACTATAGTGTCCATCTAAGCTAAAAAAAATTACTGGTCTGTAGATGCATTAGGTAGATGGTTTAGGCCTACACCGTTCCTGTGGAACTCCCTTCCCTTTTCCGTTAGACACTCACCCAGTATCCACTCCTTCAAAAAATCACTAAAAATGCACTTTTTCACAAAAGCATATCAACTAAGCTATTAATGGCTTTCAACGTATTCCTCTCCTGTAACCTAATCCTTTTATTAGGTGGACATATTCATTCCCTCACTCCTGTTAAGATAATATATTCTGAATTATACTTATATAATTCACAACATACTATAAGCACTTGCTAGATTATTCACTTAAATAAGAATCAGACATTCAAAATGAACTTGAAGTGATGTTAAATATCAATGCCTGTTACCCCAGTTTGTTGTGATGTGTAGTAAAACTCCACCAATGCCATAACACTGCTTGCTACCCCTGCTATTCTGTGAGACAGAGCTTTAACTCCACTTCTGTCATATTGTCACTGGAGGCTGGCTGCAGGTTGTCAGGGACCAAACATTTCTGCTAAACATTGAGCAAAACATTTAGGTTAGTGATTTTACTCCTTTGTTTTCTTTGTGTGTGCTTGCTGTGAAATGCCCATATTTTTATTTCACTGTTAAATATTTCATCATAAAAGGTACAGACACATTATTAATTTAAACTGCTTTTATGGAACGAGCAAAAAGGAAAAGGGGGGGGGACTGTCCCTCAATAATGAGAGGTATCAAAGAAAATTACTTTAATAAATTGAAATACAAACACACACAAAAAGACTGACAGAGTTACTGTTCACTACTGCCTCAATGATGGATAATTGGGGCAGAAAAAGTGACTGTAACTGTACTTACTGGGTGTACACAGACGGAGAGGCGGTGAACAAACAGGACACAAATGGGGCAAAAAGTCTAAACAGTAGTTAAGTAAGTAAGTCCCTGCAGTGATGGCTGTATGATAGCCTTGTACCAGTTGCCCAGGGTGAACTTAATATACGGATACTGATGCCATGTAACAGAATAACAATGGTAAAAGTAAGAGCAAATTGGCTACAGTGTGCTGTATATGACCCTGCAAATCCAGGTGGTAACTACTGAAAAATAAAAAATTGCCCAGCATAAAAGAAAAATATATACATAAGCTAATATCCCCCTCGGGAGTAACCCTGTGTTGGAAGAAATGTGTGTATACAACAGGGTCCCAATGGGTATATCGGGGGATATAGCTCAACAAGCAGCACGTTGCTAACTGGAGATGGGCATGATATCGGTCTAAACAATACCCATAATGAAGTTAGAATTAGTGGCTAGTATGTGCCTTGGTGGGCACTTGGCTAGAATAACGACGAAGCTATACAGTTGCTAGTAAGTTGTCACTAGCTGCAAGGGCTAATAACCCCCTGGGCGATGTCCCTGTGTAACAATCAAGTGCAGCAGAGTCCCAATGGGTATACCGGAGGATAAAGCCAATAATGAGTGAGCAGCTAATAGTAGGTCATGAGATAATGAGATTGCAAGCTAGCAAGTGCCTTCATGGGCACCTGACTGTAATAACACTGGATGCCAGGCTACAAACCCCCTAGGAAATACCACTGCGTAAACATAAAGTACAGCAGGGTCCCAATAGGTATACAGGGGGGTATAGCCAATGATGAGAGGGCAGCTAATGATAGGGCACAGAAAGCTTACTGGCTAGTGTATGCCTTTGTGAGCGTCTGGCTATAATGGCAACACTGTACACTAGCTAGCGGTTGTCCTAAACTGTGCCTTCGTGGGCACCTAGTAAAAGAGAAAGAGAAAAAATATATATATCTTGCTAGTAAATACCCTAATCTGTGCCTTCGTGGGCACCTAGCAGTAAGGATAATAAGCCCACTAACGTGCTAAAATAAAGTCTCCGAGCTATTACCCTAATCTGTGCCTTCGTGGGCACCTAGCAGTAAGGATAATAAGCTTACTAACGTGCTAAATAAATTCTCAGAGCTATTAATCTAATGTCACGAGATTAAGAGAGGAGAGGTCCAAAGATCCTGAGTAGAGCAAAGATAAATGCAATGTCTATGTGCAGGGTAGCACAAAACTCAACACAAGGTGAGTTACACAGGACCAAACGTCGAGCCCCGACGCGCGTTTCGCCAGAGACAGGCTCATCAGGGGGAACCGACTCTCCAGAGAGGGTGAGTTTAAATAACCCGCCAAGAGTCATCATTGGATCAACCAAAAGTGTGATGTCATCAGCGGTAGTCAGCCGCTACGGAGGCTGGGCGCGTCCAAAATTAGAGGTATAGCGCTAGCCAACGAATGGATCGTGATCTACATGTCTGATCACAAGCAATGGAAAACCCTGGAGTTGTGCTGACAAGGGAAAGGGGAGAAAGGAAGTTAGGATCTGCCCCTTAATAAAAAAGCCGGTAGTTGGGACCATTTACACAAATTGATAATTATTGCCAGCCCATTGATAATGGTAAGGAGTGGGTCGTGCTTGTGACAGAGGGATGATGCATATTGATGCTATGGTTGATGGTCTAACAAACAAGTTAGACCTGTCATTTTTGGTGTGAGTTGGAACAGTTATAATTACTGACATATGTCAAGATAGTGATAATGCAACAAGGTGCTAATCAGTTAAGAGTAAGTTGATAACAGTGCTTGTCATCGGTGAATGAATGCGGTATAATTGAATTCTTCATTCAATCCCGATGGGGCCAACGTCTTAAAGAGATAAATCCATTTAGATTCTTTTTGTAACAGGATCCGGTTGAAATCTCCTTTTCTGGGATTGGGCAATAATTTTTCTATTGCCTGAAATCTTAGATTATCAGATTTGCCTTCATGAAAATTGGTGATGTGTCTAGCCACTGGTGTAGGGGTGATGGTGTTTTCAATTGAGTTAATGTGCTGTAAGATTCTCCTACGAAACTGCTGGAATGTCTTTCCGATGTATTGTGCACCACAACTGCATGTTATGAGATAGACAACACGGGTGGTACTGCAATTCACCAGTGCATTGGTGGCTATGGTGATATTGGACTGTGTTGACTGGACAGTCTTGGAAGGTGTGATATATCGGCATGCCTTACAATGTCCACACCTGTACGTCCCTTTGGTACTGGTTAACCAATTGCTGGGTGAGGATGGTAATGACAGGTGGCTATGGACAAGAAGGTCCTGTAAGTTGGTGGGTCTACGTGCTGTTAAGGGAGGGTAGTTGGGGAGAATGTCTTTCAAAAGGGGGTTATGGAGTAAAATTGGCCAGTTCTTGTGCAGTATATCAGACATGGTGTTCCAGCCTCGGTCGAACGTGGTGATACACCTAGGTGTCTTTGAATCTGCTTTAGGTTTACTGGTCGTCAAGCTCACATGTCTATTAATCCCACTTGCTCTTTGGAATGCCTGCTTGAGAATGCGGTTCGGATAACCTAACTCTTTGAATCTAGATATTAATAGTTTGCATTCATTATTGTATGTAAAGTCTTCAGAGCAGTTTCTTCTCGCTCGTAGGTATTGGCTAAAAGGGATTGAAGCTTTTAGCTTAAAGGGATGATGGCTATCCCAGTGGAGAAGACTATTGGTCGAGGTAGATTTTCGGAATAATTCAGTTTGAATGCTGCCATCTTCTGTGAGGATTATTTTGAGATCTAAGAACACTAATTCGTGTTCGTCGATCACATGTGTAAGCTTCAAGTTGATCTCGTTGTCATTAAGGGTTTGTACAAACTGTTCAAAAATCTGAACAGGGCCAGTCCAAAAGAGGAGCACATCGTCGATGTATCTATGCCAGTTTAGAATATACCCTTGAAACTGGTCAAATTTCGCTGAGGTAACAATGTGCTGCTCCCACCATCCCAGAAATAGGTTGGCATATGTGGGTGCACAAGTAGTGCCCATGGCTGTTCCTGAGATTTGCAGATAATAATGACCATTAAATGTGAAGTAGTTGTGGGTCAAAATAAATTGAAGGGCATTAATAAAGAACATAGTTTGTGAATCGCTATACGAGGTGTTCTCCAAAAAATATTTACAGGCTAGAAGACCCATCTGGTGGGGTATGTTAGTATAAAGAGCCACCACATCAAGACTAGCTAGCATGGTATATGGGGGGACTGACATGTCATGCAAAAGTTGCAGGGTGGTCTTGGTGTCTTGAAGGTATGAGGGTAACCTTAGTACAATTGGATGTAAGATCTTCTCCATATATTGACTCAAACGCTCAGTTAGACAATTATTCCCAGATACTATGGGTCTACCTGGTGGTGGTGATATGCCTTTATGTACTTTGGGAAGACAATAGAACGTAGCGATTGTCGGATTCTTATGAGGTAATAGGAATTTAAATTCCTCTGTAGTGATAACCTGCTGTGTCCTGGCTTCAGTTAGTAGGGTGTCTAGCTCGCTTAAGAATATGGTGGTTGGATCAGAGGGAAGGGTCCTGTAGCTTAGACTGTCATTCAGATGGATCATACACATATTGATGTAGTCATGTCTATTCTGTAGGACAATATTTCCACCCTTGTCAGCAGGTTTAATAATGATATTGTCAAGTGTTTGGAGTTCTTTTAATGCTAGGCGTTCTTGATTACTATAGGGCTTATCTTTTATAATATGCTTTTATGGAACTTTCCAAACACATTTCATTTTATTTTGTCATACCAATGAAGATAAATGCTAAAGGGCAGAATGAATAATAAGAGATTATAAAAGGGACATTTATTAATTGGATGCTGAATGAAATATGGAAGAGAGAGAAAAAAAAAAAAGAAAGAGAGAGAAAGAAAGAAAGAAAGAAAAAAATTATTTGGTACATCCTCGTTAAATTCTACCTTCCTTTCTGAATAATTAGCTTTTTTTGGAATGCTTTGCATTTTTCATTCTTTCTGACCTATTGTATGCTCTAAAAAAAATACAATAAAAAATAAAGTAAAAAATGAATTGCATGTTCAGATGAGTGCAGCCCTCTGGTTTACTGGCGTGTATATATATATAAATATATACGTATATTCAATACATTGTTAAACACAGAGCTGCACACCAGTCAAGCCATAAGTCTTGCTTTTCCCCCCACAAATTTTTCATTTGCAGTGATCTTACTACTGCATGGGATTTTGGGTGAGCATATGCAAATTAGTTCAACAAAGAATTACATTTTTGCCTCATTAATCCATTTTAAAGATAGATTCCTTGGAGTTTATGTTTGCTGTATATAACAGCTGTGAAACACAATTCAGGAAAAGATGCAAAGTCAGTGAACCACTCGTGGACAGCTTTTTTTTTTGTCAATGCAATTAATCAACTTTACTTGAAGTCAATGGATAGTCTGTTAAACATAGATATGCACACTAGTCAAGCCATAAGACTTTATCTTCCCACAGAAATCTCACATTTGCAGTGATCTTACTACTGACTTTTTCAGGGCTGTCAGTCACTCCTTACATGCATCAATCAGCCTTGGGCTTCCATGACCCTCACGATGGTTCCTTGCACCATTTTTGGTAAATAATAGCCACTGCCACAAGAGTTGCCATTTTGGAGATCCTCTGACCCAGTTGTCTAGCAAGCACTATTTGACCTTTGTCAATGTAACTCAGATCTTTTCGCTTGCCCATTTTTCCTGCTTCCAACACATGAAATTTAAGAACTGACTGTTTACTTGCTGCCTAATATATCCCATCCCTTGACAGGTGCCATTGTAACAATAAAATCAATGTTATTCCCTTCACCGTCAGTGGTTTTAATGTTGGGGCTGATTAGAATATATACATGCATTTCTCTTAGACGAGGAAAGTATAATTAAAACTATGAACTATGATTCCTTTGAAGTTACTGAAATAGAATTTTCAGCTTTTGTTCTTATATATAATTCTTGGATTATACCATGGATGACACGGATCCTTTCAAAAGCCTTTACTTGAAACTATGTAATATATTGAACAGACAGTGAATGCCACTGTTCTTATAAATATATTAGATGACAGGAAGCTTCATATTTTTCTAAAGACTATCTTTACCAGAACATTTATGGGTTTATCATAAAAGCACTTTCTCTTCCTGTAAGCCTGATGCATTTGGAAGTTGGGACAATTGTCACCTCTGGGTGAAGGATATTCCTGCTGTTACAAACCAACATACCCCTACACATTGAGTTACTTATTCTGAAATATAAATGTTTTCTAGCATCACCAATAAAGATGCTAAATTAGATGCTCCTTGACTCTTCAGTAGTCATGTTGTAGACCTAACAAGACTTTAGTGATTTGAAAACATGACAAACATAAAAAAGTTTTCCCTTAGTTCTAATCAATTAAACAGACCAGTTCTGTTGCCAGTGTCAGGAGGACCTACAACAGTGATCAGTGCTTGAGAAACCTTGATGGGTTCCCTTCCTGGTAGCTTGTAAACCGCGCATTCATGAGTGTCAGGCTGGCACACACCCTTTACAGATGGGCACATTGACCAAGATACTAATTGCATCATTGACATACTTGACTGCTTCACCCACCTTCTTCACATATCCCTCTCTTGAAATAGGATCTCAATACACCAGCATATCTCAATACATATCATCAGTGCTTTCAACTTACATTAGACAACATAAGTTTGGCCATAGATGAACAGACCTATTTTTTTAACATTATTTTTTTTTCTTCAAGAATTGCAAGGTTTGACAGTTAACTTGTAAATAGAATATTGTTTATTCAAGGTTGATATAAATAAGTATTCATCATAAATTAGCCCAGATAAATGAAAATTGTAAAATATATCGTAACAAGTCATTCACATTTAAGATCTTTCCTTAACAAAAATATAGATAGTAAAAAAAAAAGTACATTTTCGTGGCTTTCAAAATATTAAATTAAATTATTTTAAAACTATAAATAAAATAACACAAACATGGAACAGTTATTTGACTGGCTTTTACAGTTTGACAGATCAAGTGATACAAAGATGTTGTGGAAGTTGGTAAAGACAATGTTGATCTGTTAACTAAAGATCAACTTATGTACACAATAACACTTAAATAAATACAACTCTGTATGAACATTATACTCCAAATAAAAGTAGTTAGAACACAGGTCAGCTATCTGATATCTCTAAATTAATAAACGGGGTAAAATAAAAGTGTGCTTTATATCTAAATTGAAGCTATCAGAGTTATTCACTAAACACCAAATGGTGTCCAAATGGACAAAATCCAATGAAAACTACCAAATTCCAATTGTAATAGCAATTCTTATATTTACTAAAGCCGAATGTTGACAGTATTTGGTCAGTCCGACCGATTCTGTAACATTAGTAAAAAAATTTCGGAAGAGTTTGGGAAATCACTAATATCTGCCTCTGAACCAATTAGGTTCAACCAGGACTAGAATTTAAGACTTATCAATAAATAATAAAAAATAAAAATCCTATAGGGGTCAATATATATTACTATAATTTAATGTATCTCCATATACTCCCACCTGCCCCACCTACTAAACATTCAAAAGTATTGACTGTACAGTCGAAATTGCTAGAAAAATGCTAGCTAGAAAATGCCCCTGATGACAGGTGGGGGCATATGGAGGTACATTACTTCAATTTAATTAACCCTCACACCACTGAGAGTTTTTAACTATTTGCCCTCTGGCTGCTTGTACTGCCAGTGGGCAAATCGTTAAGATTTTCTTTTTTTAAAATTCTTTATTTTTATTGTGCAAGCATCCCTGATTCGCCACAACAGCGTTTTCAGGGCAGATTAGTAAACATTTGCATTATGTATCGTGGCAATTTCTGTATCAGCACATTTTATAATAATGATATCAACAATATAACAGCATTCAGGTGTTGTTTGCGTGAGTTAGGAGAAAATGCATCATATACTCAAGGCTATGTATATGTATGTAGCTTTCAAATTTCGTACAAAAATCCCTGCTCTATATAAGGTACGAGATAGACTAGGTATGTAGGTTATATCAAAATACAGAGAATAGAGTCAGCGCTAATATATCAGAAAGAGGTACAAAAAGGCAGCAATCCCAAACAAGGACTCCCTCACGTGTCCTTGAAATAAATGAGAGAGGCAAACAAAACAAAGGTATGGGACCGCGCCGGTGGGCAAAGTAAATGGAATTAAAAGTCCTGGTTGAGGTAATAATATTGAAATAGAGTCCAGTATAATGGAACTTTGGTCCTATGTTGGTCTCTGAAGTTGTAGGGTATCGCTCCTTGCAGATATATGGAGGAGGGCGATGAATGATGAAGATAATAATGATAAAGGGTGATCCAAAAGGTATCGAAATAAAATAGGAGAGATAATACTCACTTTTTGTAGAGCTTAATCCAGCTCTGGTATGAATAGCTTGCAGCGGTATGATCCCCGCTTATGGGATATGCGGTGAGTATCCTCTTCGGTGTAGTGACAGACAGCCAGGGGGGGGAGATAAAACGAAAAACAGTGATGGTGCAGTATGTTCCAAAAGTGGATAAAGGTATTTAAATATAGTAGATCCACTCACATTTAATAGAAATAATACTAGCTCTAGTGTAGTAGGCACACAGCGGTATAATCCCCGCCTCTGGGATATGTGGTGAGCGATCTTGAAATGGTTCTTAAGATGGTAACAGGATCTCAGGGAGAAGATAATAAAACAGCAATAGTGCTCTCAGTAAAATAATGCAGGCAGGGCCGGCCTTAGGGGTGTGCGAGCTGTGCGGCCGCACAGGGCGCCATGGAGCAGGGGGCGCCGTGCGGCCGCACAGCCGATTTAAAAAAAACAACAATTTTTTTTTTTTTTTTTTTTTACATTTGCAGCGGGGGCGGAGCTTACCGTGCCGCGGGGGTGGAGCTAAAAGCGCCGGAAAACTGCTGCAGGGGAAGCAGGAAGGAGTCCCTGCTTCCCCACCAAACAGTCACCAGGAGCTGCACTGCCTCCACAATTAACTCCACAGGTAACTGTGTGATTGTCAGGTGAGTGTGACTCTCTGCCTATGTGTATGACTGTCTGCCTCTGTGTGTGTGTGTGTTACTGTCTGTGTCTGTGTGTGTGTGTATGACTGTCTGCCTCTGTGTGTCTGTGTGTATGACTGTCTGCCTCTGTGTGTGTGTCTGTGTGTATGACTGTCTGCCTCTGTGTGTATGACTATCTGCCTGTGTGTGTGTGTGTGTGTATATGACTGTCTGCCACTGTGTGTCTGTGTGTATTACTGTCTGCCTCTGTGTGTTTGTCTGTGTGTATTACTCTCTGCCTCTGTGTGTGTGACTATCTGCCTGTGTGTTTGTCTGTGTGTGTGTATGACTGTCTGCGTGTGTGTGTGTGTGTATGACTGTCTGCGTGTGTGTGTGTGTGTGTGTATGACTGTCTGCGTGTGTGTGTGTGTGTGTATGACTGTCTGCGTGTGTGTGTGTGTATGACTGTCTGCGTGTGTGTGTGTGTGTATGACTGTCTGCGTGTGTGTGTGTGTATGACTGTCTGCGTGTGTGTGTGTGTGTATGACTGTCTGCGTGTGTGTGTGTGTATGACTGTCTGCGTGTGTGTGTGTGTGTGTGTATGACTGTCTGCGTGTGTGTGTGTATATGACTGTCTGCCACTGTGTGTCTGTGTGTATTACTGTCTGCCTCTGTGTGTTTGTCTGTGTGTATTACTGTCTGCCTCTGTGTGTGTGACTGTGTATGACTGCCTCTGTGTGTATGACTGTCTGCCTCTGTGTGTATGACTGTCTGCCTCTATGTGTATGACTGTCTGCGTGTGTGTGTGTGTGTGTGTATGACTGTCTGCCTCTGTGTGTATGACTGTGTGTGTCTGTGTGTATGACTGTCTGCGTGCGTGTGTGTGTGTGTGTGTATGACTGTCTGCCTCTGTGTGTGTGTCTGTGTGTATTACTGTCTGTGTGTGTATGTGTGTATGACTGACTGTCTGCCTGTGTGTGTCTGTGTGTATGTCTGCCTGTGTGTGTCTGCCTGTGTGTGTGTGTGTATGACTATCTGCTTGTGTGTGTGTGTGGATGTCTTCCTGTGTGTGTGTGTGTGGATGTCTTCCTGTGTGTGTATGGCCGTCTGACTCTGTGTGTGTGTGTGTGTGTGTGTCACATACAACCAATACACGCATATCACACACTGTTAATATACCCATTACAAATATCACACATAGCATACATATCACACACAGTCATCACACGTACTATTAGATACACAGACAACACAAACATAACAGCATACATGGATGACGGGGGGGGGCGCTGTGAAGATTTTTCGCACAGGGCGTCTAAATGCCTAAGGCCGGCCCTGAATGCAGGTATATAAAATATAATAAAATATACTCACAATGTATAGGGCAGGCTAACTGCTCTATGATACAGGTACGGGTGGTATAATCCCCACCTAAGGATTCTTTGGAGTATAGGAGATAATCGGGTAAAAAGCCAGGTAGTTTAAAATAAATAATAAATTAAATAAAAAAGTAAATAAAAGATAATGGTACAAAATAATAAAATGACCAAAATCTATTTATTAACAGTAATTTTAAAGCAGTACAATATCCAAACGCGTTTCACCAATTTAGGCTTTAATCAGTGGCAATCAATCAGTGGCTGTCTGTCACTACACCGAAGAGGATACTCACCGCATATCCCATAAGCGGGGATCATACCGCTGCAAGCTATTCATACCAGAGCTGGATTAAGCTCTACAAAAAGTGAGTATTATCTCTCCTATTTTATTTGGATACCTTTTGGATCACCCTTTATCATTATTATCTTCATCATTCATCGCCCTCCTCCATATATCTGCAAGGAGCGATACCCTACAACTTCAGAGACCAACATAGGACCAAAGTTCCATTATACTGGACTCTATTTCAATATTATTACCTCAACCAGGACTTTTAATTCCATTTACTTTGCCCACCGGCACGGTCCCATACCTTTGTTATGTAGGTTATATCAGCTGGCATAACATTGCCAACGGGCAAGCGTGGGTTAATTACTGCATTTACGTCTCGTTCTGCTTGAGTAACGAGCAGTAATAGTGGTATGTATACCTAAGTGTGCTCCATAAGTGAGCTTTCTCCCCTGCAGGTCAGTAAGAAACTTTATTGTGTTCCTCAGCTAGTGTGGGTGTTTTGTAATTGTAAAAGTTCTACGTTCTGTAGGCAGTGTATGTGGGAACGGTGTCGGTTCTTCCTCAATGCAACGTCAGATAATGCAGGTACATTCACTGGTATTGTAAGTTAGTCGTAAGGTACTGTGTGCTGCACTTGTTTTGTGGTTCGAAGTGTATCGGTCAGTTTCCGTAGATCTTAGGGTCCGTACTATATGAGGGCTTGCGTGCTTGTGTGGTGTATCTGCCTGGGAGCGGCGGTTTAATGGGTAAGATTAATGGCCAGCTCGGCTCATGTGGAGCAGCTTAAGTAGGATGATAGAGGTACTCAGTACCTTTAGGTAACTAGCTGGAGTGTGTCCCTGGGAATCTTCTTTATGTGTGGTCTAGTTGGAGGGGAGGTTAGGTTGCTCAGGTGACTTTGTGAAGCCGCAGTGAAGTGCATCTCTACGTGTTGTATGCAGTTGTGGTTCAAGCGCTGCGAGCAGGGCTCCACAGCCCCGAGCTCCTGGGGGTCTTTTTAATCTGCTCGTTGTGTGATGGTAATGGTCTAAGTGGCTTAGTACATGTGCGATAGGAGGAGGAGTTTCTGCAATAGGGATCTAGCTAGGGGTGAGGGGTGTGAGGTGTGTGAACTGCAATAATGGTTGTCCGGTCGGGTGTATAGCCCGATCGTGTGGTGGTCTACCCCTTTCGGTGGCTTGGGGGGGGGGGATGTTGCGGTTCAGTGCAGCTCTTAGAGAGTTGCGTGTGTATAGATTAGAATGTGCATTAAAGGAACTATAGTAGAGCTAATGTAACAACTAGGTAATAAAGTGTGGAACAGGTTTAGTTAGTATAAGAGTCCCCTTGTTAGTAGGTCAATGGCGGTACGTCCAAAGTCCTCTGTTTCCAGTCTCTTACTAGTGCCCCAACTCCTTAGGTGGTTGTAGGGAGCTTGCTTGTGCTCCGCGGTTCGGTGGAGGTGGTTGGTCCCATGGCAGATCCTGCTGGTTGGAACAGTTTTAGCTTGGACACATCCCAGTTATGTGAGGCCTTCGGGGACTGTGTATTGGTCCCCTGCGTTAAGTCTGGTTGTAGACTCAGTGTTGTGAGTACGTTGTCCATCTCCGCTGGCTCTTGTATGCGGATAGTTGTGCTTCCGTGAGAGATGGCCAGGCCCCTAGGGAATACCCAGCGGTACGGGATGGAATGTTGGCACAGTATGCTGGTAAGTGGTCTAAACTGGTTTCGCCATGTTAAGGTAGGTCTGGACAGGTCCTGATAGAATGTTAAGTCGTCATTTTCAAATGGGTAGGACGGCTGTCCCCTCACTGCTGACAGGAAGGCTAGTTGTGCTGACCTTGTTTGGAGCTGCAGGATGACATCTCTTGGGGACCCCGTCGGGGCACTGGGTGCTTTTGGGATGCGGTAGACGCTGTCGATTATGGCTTGTTTGACTTGTTTTGAGGTTAGTACTGTGGTCAGGAGCCTCCTGACGTACTGTGGCAGTTCATCCTGGGGCACCATCTCCGGGATTCCCCTGATTTTTATGTTCCGGCTCCTATGTCGATCTCCCATGGCATCCAAGCGGTTTGTGAGTATTGTCTGTGCTTGTTGAAGCTCTTTTTTTTGCGCTTCTATCGTTAAGTAACTTGCGTTAAGGCACTGTGTGTCCTCTTCCACCTTCTTAACTCGGCCTTCCACGTGGCGTATCTCCTCCCGCGCTGTATCGAGGTCCGCCGTGAACATTGTGTGGATGTTTCGGAGTAGCACTTTGATGTCTCCTTTCATGGAGGGTAACTCGTTGTCTTCATCTGAGAAGTGCTGGTGTAGACCCCCTGTGTCTGGGAATTCATCCAGCTCATTCAGGATTTGGTCTTCAGAGAAAGCAGAGTTTGAGTCGCCATTTTCTTTTGGCCCGTGGTCTCTCGAGGCCTTAGCTGTACGAGGAAAAGGTCTCCTAAATCGCGGGCCCCCGTGAGTTTGACGGGTCCCTGATGTTTGGACTTCTTGCCCATCGTGAAGCAGCTGGTTCTGGGTCGTAGGTGGTCGAATTTAATTGCTTAAAGACGCTTTTTCTAGCTTATTGTGGAGGAGCTCGCCTTACACACGTCTGCACTGCACGGCTGTTGGCTCCGCCCCCGATATTTTTTTTTTTTAAATCTCCAAGCCTGGATTTGCTACCATCAGTCTTGATTTCACCATCCACAGAAATGTGAACTAAATTCAGACTGTTTGCATTTTGCAGTCTGATTTGCAAGATCCTGTGAATAACCCTGTATGTTTATTTTTCATTCATTTTAATTGTTTTCTGATGGAAAATAAACAATTGAAAAATGATGCTTATGTAAGTATTCAAACCTGCCCCACATTAACATATGGTTAAGCCACAATTCAGTAATAGGTTATGTATTAGTTATATATATGCAACAACTCAGCAAAGAATGTTGGTGATGTTTTAGCTCATTATATTAGCATGGATGAATTGCCTTTTTTACAAACCAGGTCTATGGAAACTCCCCTATAGTAGCACAAATACACTCGTGGTGGAAATACATGTAACACTCAGTAATAGCAATGAATTAACAGGGTGCCCCAATTATATACACAATATAGAGTAGCTTGACACTCTCCTTACTGAAGCAGAAAGACGTATCTTGCCTATGTGCTACCCGCGTTCAAAATATAGGTACATAAAGTCAGGGGTGAATTTACAGGTCTTGGATAAATTGGTAAAAGGTTTAATCAGGTGAAAAAATCTTCAATAAATCTGTGAACAAAATCGACGTTTCGACCCCTAAGAGTCTTTTTCAAGATATATATATATATATATATATATATATATATATACAAAATACAAAAAAAAGTCTTGCACTCCTACCAATAAAAATTTTAACCCGGTGCTTGGTTGCACAATAGATACAAAACCAAAAAAGGACCAGCACTCACAGGATTTGCAAAAAATAGAAAAATATTACAAGCATTAGCCGGAAGGAGATGTTTCCCGGCGTTTTGGCGGCTAGAGGCTGAAACCCATTACGAATTAGCTGGCGTCAGACCTGAATGGTGAGTCCCAATCTAATTGATGTTCTTATTTAAGCAATGTATTTTCATTTATATTTTGTATGCTGTCCTGATGAAAGCACACAAGTGGTGCTGAAACGTTGACTACGGAGTAAAGTAATATTTTTCTATTTTTTGCAAATCCTGTGAGTGCTGGTCCTTTTTTGGTTTTGTATATATATATATATATATATATATATATACGCACTTTAACAGTTGATAACTCTTTTAATTGTCACTTCTTTTAAGGTTTACCTGACTTGAAAATTCTATAATTCTGTAATTTCTGTACATTCTTTTAAAATTTGAAAATGAACTGTACATAAATAAACACTGACTTTCTAATCATACAAAGTGTGTATACATTTTTTGGAACACCCTGTATATTATATGAACCAGCAAGTATCTGCTAGATACCTGTCATACATAATCTCACATTACAAAACTGCAATGAGAAATTGCAAGTGATCAACATGTATTTCCTTCCAAATAATAACAGCTAATGCATTTGCTGGGCCTCCTATTTTTGTGAGGTAGTTTTATACAGGGTGAAGTAGATAGAAGTTTTTTGTACGTTAGCATTAGCAAGTATTGATTCACTCACTGACCTCTCTGGACAATCCTCCATGGATGCATGTCGTTTCTGCTGGTGTAGCAGGTCTGGATGAGTCATTCTTGGTCTTCCACTTTCTTCTACAGCTTTTTCTGGCGTGACATTTAAAAAAAAAGCTTTACTGGCTACCTGGCTTTTTCTATTAATAACTGGCCCAGTAACTGCATTTACACTCTACATCTGTGCTCCTTTTTAAAAAAAAAATTACAGAGGTTAGACTTGCCAGATCTTGATATGAAGTGGGCAAGATAATAGTCCTGCAATGTAGCTGTCTTGGAGAAATTTCACTATAGCATTATATAATTAAAATATTATTCACTTTTTAGTCAGAGATGGAATGGGTCTTCTAAATATCGTTGCTTTGAAGAACATATTACATGAAAGATGAATATACATTAGCCAAAACAATTTAATCCAGATTAGGTTGCATTTGTTTAAGCAACATAGATAATGTTTTACCCCATTTATTTTTCAGTAACCTTCAACACAATATAGCTTGTGACAATTTTTTTCCTGTTGTCTAAAAAAAACAATTTGAAAATGCATCTGACAAATTATTTCCTTTTTAAAAGCATTTATAATTTTGCATTTATGATCTGATTGTGAGACTTTCTATGTAATTTTTACTGAGCTTAATATAAATGTACTCCAAAACACCATAGCCCTTTGATATTTATTACCTTTCTCTGGCCAGTCAATATTAATTAGTGATAATGAAAATGAATGTGCCAAACCACCATTTATTGTGTGAGTCCATGTTTGATGAGTTAAATATTGTTGACACATGGAGTTTAGCTGCAGTTTAGAAGTTACCAAAACATAAATAATTTAAGGCATTGGTGTATACTTTGTGGATATAACTCTATATGGTCATAGTAAAGTGTGTGTTCATGTTGTGTTCATCTAAGTAAACATTATTATTATATACAGTTCATGGGTCATGTTATTTTGTATATGTTGATTATGCAAACCTAGCAAATCTAATCACTTTTGTTTCCTCCATAATTTCCACAGTTTCATGATGTTTGTGTGGAGTTTCTTGAGTTAATTTGGCCACATATGGGTCAACACATGGACTCATTTATAAATATTTGTTTTGAAAAATCTCTTTATATGAGAAACAATAGAAATAGAAGGTGATTCCTATGATTTCTGGGAAAATACGTGTTTATTGTGTGTAATGTTTGCTATGATCTGTTTTAAAATCAATATGCAATGCTATCAACTGAAACTCAGACAAACCATCAGATTTAGAAGATACACTTTGGGGGACACACAAAGACTTTAAATCTGAAACATTTACAGATTTTTTTTTCATCCTTTATTTTATTTGTGAGATTATCATAGCATTCCAGAAGATAAGATGATACATTTTAAGGTACATTTTAAGAGAGCGTATAAAATAAGATACACTATATTCCAATTTCTATGTTATAAAAACACAATATTGTAATACACAAGTAGTTGTATGAAATACCAGCATAACTCGGGAAGATAAAAACCAGCAGAATTAAAGAAAAGGTAGATCATGTCAATAGACTTAGAGGAAAAGCTCAGACAGCCTCACTTTTACAGACATTTTTTTTTTTGTTTCATGCTTTGATTCATATTCAAAAAGGGAACTATGAAAAGTTTTTAGATATTTATAGATTGTTTGTACATTTTACATCTGTGACTTTCAGAATACGGGTAAGTAACAACAAATTGTAAAGTCATCTGTGGATCAACGTAGCAAAAAATATGCATTACTTTAATGAAAACTAAGAATCAATGCAAAAAAATATATAAATTATACATAAATGTTATTCATAAAAGTAAGCCTGAACATTTGTATTTTTTTTAGGATTTCATTGCACATTGGAAGATTTCTGAGAGATGCCCACACAGTTGTTTTGGCTTTTGGATTTGAAAGAACTGAACAAGTGACACTTCGCAACAAAAATCCAAAAACAAAGGTATGTTAATAAAAGAAACCTTCACATGTACTTGGTTTTGTTTAAAATGTATTAGTATAAGTATTAATATATGTTCTAGTACTACAAAGGGTGGCTTACTTTCAGATTTTGAGCTGAGAAATATACATTCAAGGAGTTGTCCTGGCAGTCCAATTGTGTGATCTTATTCGGCTTACCAGTCTTAAACCTCATTCCATCAACAATTTTCTGGGACTTAAGAAGTTGACCTTTTATATATATTAATTTATTCAAATATGTGACATATTTTACATACATAGCACATGCGGACATGATTCTTTAGCAACAGCAGAAGACATGATTGAAATATCTTGACATACTGAAGCAAGCATCGGCTTATAAACATGTCTCTGGTGTGTGTATGGGAGAATATGCTGGATTAAACCTTGCAGGCCTGAAATTCCTGAGTATATTTTCCCTTCCAATGGAGAAAATATCTGATCTGATTTATTTTTCTATATTTACAGTCTTTCTTTCATGCTAATGTGTAGAGTTAAGTTAAACAAAAAGTTTGAAAGTTTCAACATTTTCTATTTCAATTTGGTGCAGCATAATAAGATATATCAATAAATGAAAAAATGCATCTGGCTTCTTGAAGTAATACATGCATATCTCAGCAAAGATTAAAGGAACATTATAGTCACCTGAACAACTTTAGCTTAATGAAGCAGTTTTGGTGTATAGAGCATGCCCATGCAGTCTCACTGCTCAGTCCTCTGCCATTTAGGAGTTAAATCCCTTTGTTGATGAACCCTAGTTACACCTCCCTGCATGTGACTTGCACAGCCTTCCATAAACACTTCCTTTAACCCCTTAACGCCGTTACGGCGTTCTATGCCGCCGCAACGGCTTTAAAGCCCTTTAAAGCCGCGACGGCATAGAACGCCGTGACGGCTTGCAGCCCCAGGAGCAGAGGTGTACTCACCTCCGCCGCGATCCTCTTCTGGGGGGCTGTCTGAGAGCCCAGGCAGCCCCCCTCCGGCAAATGAGGCCCCCGGGGGCCATGTGATCGCTCTCAAAGAGCGATCACATGGCCCCCTATAGCTGGCTATGGATCTGCCAGCAGGGGGACTGTCTAAAATATTAGACAGTCCCCCTGCTGGTAGGTAGTGTAAAAAAAAAAAATATTAAAATGTTATAAAATAAATTAAATGTCTTTTTATATATATATAATATGTATATATATTATATATATATAATATATATACATATTATATATATGTAACGTCATACGTAATGTATTTTAATATTAATATTAGTATATATATTAATATTAAAATACACTTAGAATGACGTTACATATATATAATATGTATATATATTATATATATAATAGATCTACATATATATTATATATATATATACGCATAATTACAATAATAAATAAATAAAATAATTAAATAAATAAATAAAATATTGAAACAAAATATAAAATAAATTATATATTCATATGTAATTTCATTCTAACTGTATTTTGTTATTAATATATATATATTGGTAACAAAATACACTTAGAATGACATTCTATATATATATATCTATCTATATATAAAATACAAATAACCGCAAATATATATATAGAGATAAATACATATAATTACATAAAAGATTACATTAGTATACACGTAGAATTTATATACCTATAAATGCATATATATTAAAATTCTACGTGTATATTTAAGTAATTTTTTAACATAATTATGTCATTTGATTAATTAAAATTTGATTGACATGCCTGACAACACAGGGAGAAAGTGCAGAGAATTTAATTCGCAAGCACTATATTAGACCCTGTAACTCTCCAAGACACCATAAAACCTGTACATAGGGGGTACTGTTTTACTCGGGAGACTTCGCTGAACTCAAATATTAGTGTTTAAAACTGGTAAATTGTATTACAACGATGATATTTTAAGTAAAAGTGACGTTTTTTGCATTTTTTACAAACAAACGGCACTTTTATGGACTATATTATTGTTGTAATATGTTTTACTGTTTTAAAACACTAATATTTGTGTTTAGTGAAATCTCCCGAGAATAACAGTACCCCACATGTACAGGTTTTATGGTGTTTTGGAAAGTTAGAGAGTCACATATAAGGCTTGCATTTCATTTTTTTGACATTGAAATTTGCCAGATTAGTTATGTTGCCTTTGAGACCGTATGGTAGCCCAGGAATAAGAATTACCCCCATGATGGCATACCATTTGCAAAAGTAGACAACCCAAGGTATTGCAAATGGGGTATGTCCAGTCATTTTTAGTAGCCACTTAGTCACAAACACTGGCCAAATATTAGTTTTTTGCTTTTTTCACACAAAAACAAATATGAACGCTAACTTTGGCCAGTGTTTGTGACTAAGCGGCTACTAAAAAAAACTAAACATACCCCACGTTCAATACCTTGGGTTGTCTACTTTTTCAAATGGTATGCCATTATGGGGGTAATTCTCATTCCTGGGCTACCACACCGTCTCAAAGGTAACATTACTAATCTGGCAAATTTCAATTTGAAAATGGAACGTTCTATATTTGACCCTGTAACTTTCCAAAACACCATAAAACCTGTTAATGGGGGGTACTGTTGTACTCGTGAGACATCGCTGATTACAAATATGTGCATTTTGTTGCCGTAAAACCTAACAGTATTATGACATTTACAGCTAAAATGTGAGGCCGAACTACAAATTTAAAAAAAAATAAAAAATTCTCACAGTTTTTTTTAATTTTATTCATAATAAATTGTTTCAAATACAAATATTTTATATGAAATGAAAGCCCTGTTTCTCCTGAACAAAATGATATATAATAAGTGTGGGTGCATTTAATATGAAAGAGGGGAACTACGGGTGAACAGACATATAGCGCAAATTCCAGTTTTTGTTTACGTTTTGTTTTGATCAGAACGTGTACTATTGACTCCGTCCTGAAGGGGTTAAAGAGAGCCCTATTTAGGCTTTCTTTATTACAAGTTCTGTTTAATTAAGATTTTCTTATCCCCTCCTATGTTAATAGCTTGCTAGACCCTGCAAGAGCCTCCTGTATGTGATTAAAGTTCAATTTACAGATTGAGATACAATTATTTAAGGTAAATTACATCTGTTTGAAAGTGAAACCAGTTATTTTCATGCAGGCTCTGTCAATCATAGCCAGGGGAGGTGTGGCTAGGGCTGCATAAACAGAAACAAAGTGATTTAACTCCTAAATGACAGTGAATTGAGCAGTGAAATTGCAGGGGAATGATCTATACACTAAAACTGCTTTATTTAGCTAAAGTAATTTAGGTGACTATAGTGTTCCTTTAAGCACGTCATGGACCTGGAATAAAGATTACCATTAAACCTGGTTACAACGTTTTATATTAAAAAAAAATAAACATTTTTAAGCAATCTAAATATTCTGTTATGTTTGAACAGTCCTAAACTGTATTTGTGTTTCATTTACTGTCATGCTGGTGCTCTAGTTCTCTCCTTTGTGTTTTTTTGTATCCTCTGTGCATGTTTTGTTCAGTTTGTAAATTTTTCATCCTCCTTGTTTTCCTTATTAAGAGTCCCTTTCAACCTTTCTATATTCCTCCTGTCATATCCTTCTTCTGACGCCATCTACTTTTCACTTTTTTTTTTTACGATTTTGTATTTACATTTCCTGCCAATGATACACATCCAAATTGTGGAATTCAAAGTATGTACTAAATGGGGCGAAGATAGACAAGTCTGCTCAGGTGCCAAATGCTCTATGTATGCCCCTGTTTTTCTTTTTGTATATTTTGTTTTGTCTTTACCTTATGTGCTGTTTTCACACTATTTTATTTTGTCCCCCCTCCCTGTCCTTTGGTTAATATTCTGTTTGCATTGTTTCTCTTCTCACCCACGTTTCCACTTTCACCAATTGTATTACTGAATTTCTCATATTGTAGCCCCCTTTTTAACCCTTCTCTCTTTAGTGTTATTTTACTGTTGGTCACTGATTATCTATTTCTCTGATATTCACCTTCCTGGTTACTTCATTCATTAATCGGTTTTCCATTATTTATTTATTATACTCTTTGTCATTATGGAGTTCCCCTTATTTTACCGTACACTATAACACTACCATGGTCACCTTTATACACTGTGCCTTCTATGATTATTTTATGTATGTTCCTTACCACTGTGATATTTTTTTTATGAGTTCCCTTGGACAATGTTTGCTATACTTCTCTCTGACCACTGTTTCACTCCCTGACTATATTTACAAAGAGGAAGTATCGTTTGTATCTTGCAGTGGTCTGCTGGTCCTGACATCTTCAACCATGAAAACTATATGTTTTTCCTGTTTGTAGTGGCTGTCCAGCAGGGAGATAAAAACAATGTTTTTTGGACCTTTCTACCAGTCTGAAAACCCATTGAATCAGTGCTAGGGGTTTTAATAAAATTTATATTTTTAAAAGTTCAACTTGGATCTATTGACCACAGCTTCAT
Source organism: Pelobates fuscus (assembly GCF_036172605.1). Lineage (NCBI taxonomy): Eukaryota > Metazoa > Chordata > Amphibia > Anura > Pelobatidae > Pelobates > Pelobates fuscus. The sequence goes on from NC_086324.1 coordinate 87,425,442, forward strand.
CTCCCAAAGTCTCTTTGTTGATCTCCGCATTTAGATTAACCTTCAAGATAGAGGTAGAATTCCTCAATGCATAAAACAAGGATAAGCATTTGTGAGGTTAATGCATTGGACAAACAGTTACCAAAAGTAAGGCCTCCAGAGAATACAGGTGTTACACATATGTTTGAGGAATCATACAAAATGTTCTTTCATCTAACTTCATATATTAAGCTATTTCAGCAGAATGAAAACTTTAGCTTGAGCCAGCTGTATTTGCTATCTGCTTCAGTGAAATTGTCTGACATTTTATCTGAAATGAAAAGATTTTATTACATTTCTCTACTGGTGTATGAAAGAGATCAGATTTCTTAGTCAATTTTAGGAACCCTGTCTATCTTCATTTTAACGGAAAATAAGAATCAGCAGAAATATCTAAGTTACAAGGTAAAGAATACAAACTGTGTTTGGATGGAATGTTGCTAGTGTAACCTTTCAAAGAGTAACAGGAATATCACAGTTACAAAGTAAAGCACATATTTTATTTGGAAGACACACCTTCACCATCCAAGGAAACTTGTATATAACAGTTGTAAAAAAATAGTCTTAAAAGCAGTGATCGTTAACTTTGGCATTGCATACATTTTCATGTTATTTTTCTCATGATACATATCCAGACTTAAAGGTATGCTCTAAGTACCATAACAAGGTTAGCTTAATGAAGCTGTTTTGCTGTATAGATTAGATGTGTGCATGGCGGAAAAATATACCTTCATCTGAAAATGAAATTTGGTTCAAGTACTCACATCCATGTGGAGGTTGGACTCATCCAAATATCGCCTGTACAAAATATTAATGAAAACAATTCTGATGATTTACAATGGATAAAATACAAACATTATGTATATATTTTGCAGTACACTGATTCATGTATTTTGCACCATTTGGCTCACCGATCAAGTGTAAAAAAAAGTAACCAATAGAAATAAAAAGAGGAAGAGTAGTAAAAAAATAAAAATAAAAAAAATTATAATCAATATTTATATGTCACATGAAGGTATTCTGAGAGTGTCACTGTCATTGCAGACCTTCTCTATATCCATTGTTTTGAGAGTGTTTACACTACAGAAGTAGCCATATATTTGCATCTATTGTTTATAAGGCTAACTGTTGAAAAGTTGAATGATGTGTTGCTGGAGGCTAGTCCTTGTGGTGAATAAAGTATTTTAGATATACTTGCTCCCCTGAATAGGAGTGCGTTCTCTGTAATTTGGGGAGCATTGTAACAGAGTCTCTGGACCTGGGTGCTGATAGTTTAATCCATGGGTCCTCAAACTCCACCCCCCCAGATGTTGCTGAACTACAACTCGCCTGATTCTTTGAATCACATAGATAGCCAGATAATCATGGGAGTTGTAGTTCAGCAACATCTGGGGGGCCTGAGTTTGAGGACCCATGGTTTAATCACTTGGGTCTGTGAGCTAAAAGCGTCTTTGAAAAACAGTGTCTGGAGCACTCAGAGGAATTGAGTCTTTCCTACAGAAAGAAGCGATCAGAAGAGGGGATATCTGCCTGTTTAGTGAATAGAGGACAATACTTTTCTATTGGACTGTGTATGTCCCTTTCAGACTATGGCCCTCTCATCAGCCCATGCTAAACTTAAACTCCATGGCGATTTGACTGTGTTTTTGGCATCTGAGCGCTGTTCGGATATATTGAGCGCTCAGATCCAAGCCATCTGGGGATGGGTTGAATGTGGGGGTTCTGTTCAGTATGATATGAGTTATGTATTTTTGTGTCTTTTTGTGTCTTTTGCTAACATGTGCTCAATGGAGTCTGCCTTTATCCCTGGATATAATTGGATTACCTCTCCATTGTCTCCAGGATAGAGGACTCTTGTGAAACTGATTTGGGCCGGAAAGCCATGCTGGCAGTGGGTTTTATTAATACTTTTGCTAACTTTTTGCGAACCCCTGGTCCGATTCGTGCCATTTTTTAATATGTTGTTCCCCTGAATAGATTGATTGTGAATATGTATATGTATGTGAATGTGATGTATAGTTTTAAAGTTATAGTATATTTGTAAAAACTGTATTTCTCTGCCTGTGATAATTAAATTTCCTATTGTGTAAGATAATTGTATCACAGGCAGAGAGAAGGACTTTACTGTGGGTTGTAACTGTTATTTTATACCTCCCTGTGGGCGGTCCTGTATGTGCAAGACCGTAATAAAAACCAGGCTGGGTGTGCCAGCACAGTCAGTTCTACTTTACCCTCAATTTGGAGTGCCGTCTCTTATTGGGGGAATCTGCTACAAGGGATTGCTATGCTTGTCATATTCCCTTGCTAACTCACTTCTAAGTTCTTGTAAGTGCTGGTTCCTGTTTTGCTCTCTGGAGGAGTCCACAGGGGTTATGGTGTCTGCTGCAGTGCTTGGAGGCCTCAGGAAGCGCTAGGAGTATCCTTCAATGGAGGTATCCAGTCGGGGTGCCAGGTGATCCGTTACACAGTTAACATAACTTTTCAAAACAACCAATCAGAACAAAGCAACAGTAGTATAAAACCCCTAAGCAGGCTCTTCCACTTCCTCTTCCTTGGATGAGGTCGAGCAGGAGAGCAAGGAAACCAACGAATCCACCTTGTAGCAGACACATCCAGAGAAATAATCGTCAAGCCCAGAGAGAAAACAGATTACACTGCAAGAAAAAGGAAAACATTGTGAAAGTAAACTGTCATGGCAAGATGTCATATCCATACAATATCACTTGCACATCATAATACCTGATCAATAAACAAAGTCTACAGATCTTATGAAGACCTAGTATCTAGTATGTACCTTAACTAAAAGGCATTGACGAAACATAATTACAACACAAACATGATGAATAAAATGCACGCAGACAATCATCACTGAATAATAGAAATAACCTTTATTATGTAAAAAAATGCATTCACAAAACACAACAATATCCCCAATTAATTATAAGACCCAAATCCAGGGAGGCAACGTAAAAAAAGGGGGGGGGGGAATATTCGCCTCCTGTCTTTAATAAAATTTAGATTATTCCCTCACCGAGGCTACAATAATCCCTAATTTTATGGCAGGACAGGAGGCTTCATATTTGCAATTTTAACGCCCAAATAGTAGAACCAAAAGCAATATGAGATAGAGGACTGAAATAAAAGGAGAATGGGAAAACCCATTCCCTAAACCAAGCAGCGGAGTAGAGAAAATTCAGAAGGGACCCAACGGCTTCCAAAGTTGTTAAGGTGACAGCACCCTGAACCAAAAGTGTCCCCGAGGAACTCTCAAGGTCAGCCAATGAGAGGATCCACCAAATCCAATGGGCGAGCGAAGATGCAGAAACAGTCCAAAATGGCCGTACGCAGAAATCAACAGCTGTCCATGAGTAGACGGACGAAAGAACCAGATCCTGGATCTACATGGTCGTGTACAACCTGTCAACAGAGCCGTGGCCTATCTGGAGAATAGGGGTACAACACAGTGGACGAATAGAAATGAAATATGTGTGGAGCAGAAACTGTACTGAACGGCAAGAAGGAAGAAGACACTACGTCGATACCATGACGTCAGAACACCATGAAATACAAGATGTACTGGGGAAAACCATAAGCGGAAAAAGGCAAGTCCTTGTCATCAGGTTATTCCTCAAGGAAATACAAAACACACGATACCACTAGACTTGAGGAATAGCGAGAGATAGGGCTCCCGTAAGGTATACTCCTCTTGGTAGACTGCAGACCAAGAGATCCTTACCAATGCCAGAATCTTGAGAAAACGCACATGAGTCGTCCACTAGCTGACATAGGACGTAAGTGGCCCCATATGATCCTACCCTGAGAGGGCAACTCAGCCAGACAACGAGGTCAGTCATGATAAGGACCACCATAGGGACCCAAACATCTCTCTAGACACCAGTCATGGCAGGTTACCCTTGTGGATCCCACACAGGACATTAAGAGACAGGGAGTCATGGATTGCCTTCCCATGGCAAACTCCAGCAAAAGGGGAAAGCACGGAGGACTCCTCCGAAGTGGTGTGGCCAGGCGAAACGACACTCTCAGGAATTCGGTCTGAAGCAAAGCCCGAAGTATCCTGGAGGTAAACGGGATGCATACACCCCGAAGGTGACCAAGCTTGGAAAACGTGTCCCTCGCCTTGCTGATGGTCCGGCAGCCAGCTGGAGAACCGCTCCGTATGGCAGTTCACACCGAATTTAATTATGCCAGTACTCGAGACCCCGGACGGTGAAGCAACCATTCATTGGGGTCTCTCCATTGTCGGGTGAAGCCGTCCGCCACATGAGTGTCTCGTACCGCAGACATTCTGTCACAAATGAAGAATACTTGTCCAGACGCTATAGATAGCGATCCTACACGAGATCCGACTGCAGTCCGTAGTGGGCAACCAGTGATAAGTCCACGCCAGAAGGTAACGGGCAGTACCACTTCCCCTGGGAAAGCTGTGAATGTTGAACAAACCTGCAGGTAGTTCCATGCAGTTGGCGTGAAGAGGTCCCTCCTTCGGACTCCAGAGTCCAGGCCGAAGTTGGTTGGGGTCCGAAACTCCTAGGTAGGCCAGGTCCCCCTATGTCGGAGTCATCAATTAAGTTTTAGATGAGCTTCGTCCGAAGGTCACATGATTCGGTCGTACCAGGCCGAAGACCCGAGAAAGCGTCATGTTGGAGCGGCTGATAGTACCGGATCCTGGATGTATGGCCTCGATGGCGAATAACAACTGGTCAATCGACCGGGCTGGGCCCCTAAGTGTGACCTGCGGGTTGCGGAGCATATGCCTGGAATTTTCCTTGAAGACAGACATCTTGGTCCTCGGGAGGAGGAGCACCGCCTGGACCGAATATTCTATGAAAGACCAGAAACTGGGTTGACTGGGAGTGAGTCAGATTCAATATGTCCATGTTGATGGCAAAATCCATGCGGGTTTCTCTCATGTCCAGTTGAGGGAGAGAACCAATCGTCCATGCCGAGCAGCTCTCTGATGGGATGAGTGCCCTCCGTCTCAAAGTGTCCACAGGCGACATATGCATTGGGAGCATGTAGCGTGGGGATGGGGCGGGAGTCCACTCCGCCGCACCCTTCGCCCAGCATGGCAACTTCGGAATGAGTCGGAATGGACACCTATTTTGGTCATGCTTATTGCTCATGGAACGGTCCAAGGTTCCGCAACCTTGATCCTGAGTCCGGGCACGGTCCGAGAGACCTCTGGGGCTAGTTAAGGGGAACCCTATGAATAGAGACGTGTCAGCTCAATTCGTACGTGAGGGCAACTCCGGAGAGCAGACCCAGCACTTGGATGCTAAATCCGTCAGTTTGATGTCCAGCTCGGACAAGGGCCATTTTGCGGATCTCAGGGGTAGAAACCAACTAGGCGATACCTATAAGTCATATCGGTCCATTCCCAAAGGGAATTTAGTATTTTTCGCTTTCCAAGCTGTAACGCGCCGTTTGTCCCAAGGAAACATCTGTGTCCGCGTGTCGTCGACATCCAGTGGTTAGTCCCAGATAGAGTGCAAACCCTGTATCAGGTGTTTGCGGGGTCCTTTCCGGACTCCATCATGAAGACTGATCCTCTTGATGAATCCATCCGTTAGCCAACGTGTACCAGGGGTGCTTGGTGTAGCGTCTAGGGTGGCCGGTGGAGTGTCCCCTGTAGGGTACCGATGGTTTCTGGCAGTGAGGTCAGCGGGGTGGCATGAGGACAGGCCAAGTGACCTTCTGGGCACGGGAGATTTGTCCTTCAGTCGTGATTGCATAACTGCCATAGAGGTAACACTGTCGGAGTGATACCTGGTGCGGTCAGCTGGGGGTCACCCAGCGTGCAAGAGGGGGTCACCCAACAAGCACAAGCATACCATGCAGTATAGGCCAGCAGGGGAAGGGGGTCACCCTCAGTCTGAACATAATCGGACACTGTAGGTACAGTAGTGCCGTAGTGGTTAGCCGTATAATAAAAGAAGCCAGACATTGCCGGTCCAGCAGTGCAGATGGCAGGAGGAGGTCACCCTCATTTAACCATTACCGGGCATTGTAGACCCGGCAGTGCTGTAAGTAAGAGGGGGTCACCCTCAGTGTGGTATCATAGAGGTCTGTACACCCAGTAGTGCAGTCAGCGAGAGGGGGTCACCCTCATGGTTATAACGGGACCCTGTAGGTCCAGCAGAATAGTCCACAGGAGGGGGTCACCCTCAGTATCTGCGTATAGCAGGACACCGTAAGAACAGTAGCTCAATCAGTGGGAGGGGTACCCTCTTTTACGGGTATACCCGGACGCTGCAGGTCCAGCAGTGCAGACTGTAGGAGGGGTTCCCCCTCGGTATGATAATAACAGGACATTGCCAGAGCATTAGTGTAGGAAGCAGGAGGGGGTCACCCTCAGCATTAATCCTCAGGACACCGTAGAGCCAGCATTGGTAGCCATGTTGCCAGAGGGAGGGGGTCACCCAGCCCACAATGGTGTCACACGTCCATTATTATGGTCTAGTAGCGGGTAGACCCCCAGAAATATGGACGGGGGGGGGGACGTGTCACCCCCAGTAATAACAGGGTTGTATGTGGGGACGGTTAGTCCCCCTGAGGGGTAGAAGGGTCCATACAGCTAGAAGCTGACTCACATCTACAGACCACTCAGGTATTATATTAAGATACACTTTCCAAGTGTATGTATAGTGGAAAAATGTAAGTCCCTTGCAGGAAGGGCAGCAAATCCTAGGCAGGGGAGCTAGGTGCTGAAAACAGGCCATTTAATTTTATGAGAAATGACTAAACCTTAAGAGAAAGACTTGATTAGCATATATCACATGTGGCATAGTCTTGTTAAACAATGATTTGTTAAACAATGATTTTTATTTGAGCAGTAACATGCCCCTTTAAATCTGAGATTCACATGTAATTAGTAAAAAAATCATGATAAGTCTACTGCTAAGATAGAGAACATAGTCACATTGCATCAGGCATCATAGTAAGCTGCAGTTGTGAGCTGTGAGAGTGCCTGGGACAGATCCGGCTATCCGGCTATTACATATGCAGCATGTGAGACAGGCACAGTAAGTAGGAAGAGGGGAGGCTGGCCACATAGCCAGCAGGCAGCAGGGCAGCTCGGTGGGTGAGACCGGGCTGTTCGCAACGCACGGAGCCCATGTGGCTCCAAAAAATGGCCGCCGCGGCTCCAAAAAATGGCTGCCGCGGCTCTAACAAAATGGCCGCTGCGGTCGCAAAAAACTAGCGCGGCCTACCACGTGGTGATCGCACGGCACTGCCATGGTTGAAAAAGCTGCTCAGCAAGCGGCCAAGGGCCGCGGGGAGCAGGTGGGGAATAAGGGAGAAAGGGTATGGGCGACAGAGCCCAGCAGGGGAACCCGGGGAGGGGAAACAGATTACAGGTAGAGCCAAAACATCATAGCAGGGACACCCATTCCCCATAGAGTGAGAAAAACTGCATAAAGTAACCCAGAATAACAATAAAGCAATGAGCAGTATCCAGAATCTATCAGATAAATAGCCTAAATACAGCAACAGATGTTAACAAGAGATACAGCAGCTACATAGCATGAAGTGGTATAGGAAATAACACAGAATAAACTGCCCAGCTAAACCCAGCAATAGACTGCCTAGATAAACACAGCAATAGACTGCCTAGATAAACACGGCAATAGACTGCCTAGATAAACACAGCAATAGACTGCCTAGATAAACACAGCAGACAAACTGTTAAAACAAATCCAGCAAGAACCCTGTCTAAAAAAAATCCAGCATTTAAGCTGCCTAAACAAACCTAGTAAATAGACTGATTAAATAGACTGTTTAAATAAACAAGCAGCATGTAGGATAAAAAACAACCCAGAGCAGAGACAACTCTGAGTTAGTGAGTGCTCACCTGGAGGCAGCAGCAAAGAAAGAGGAAGTGGAAGAGCCTGCTTAGGGGTTTTATACTACTGTTGCTTTGTTCTGATTGGTTGTTCTGTTAACTGTTTCTTTGCTGCTGGAGGTTTCAGTAAAGAAGGTAAAGCAAATATGAAGCCTCCTGTCCTGCCATAAAATTAAAGTCCAATTTGAATCCTGTATCTGTAGTCTCACTACTTAACTCTCTCGCATTTAATAATTAAATCAGCTTTTTTATGCAGCCCTAGCCACGCCGGTCCTGGCTGTGATTCATATTGCCAAAAAAAAAAAGAATACAGCACAGTTTGCTGAATTTAAATGTTTTCTTATGCTTTCCTGATTGAATTTTAATTACACATAGGAGGCTGTTGTAGGCTCTAGCAGGCAATTAGCATTGCAACAAAAATAGATAATATGAGACTTCGGACCACGGAAAAAAGCTTAGAGAAACTCAGTAGCTTGCCGTTTGTTAATCCCCACTCATGCCTCAAAAAATGTTTTTGCACTTGTGCCATTACAAAGAGAACATACACCATTTGCATATCGGACTGATCCCACCCATGCACGACATATGCAGCAACCTCGGATGATTGTTTCGACCTTCCTTGGCCTTCATCAGCAAGATGTAGCTGATATCCCTCTAGGCACAGTGAGCACATGGTTCATTTCTGGATTATCCTTTTTGCTTAGGGAGAGCCCTAGCAAATTGCATTGCAACAAAAATAGAGAATATGAGAACTATGAGAACGGACAAAAACTTAGAAAAACTGAGTATCTTGCCCTTCACTTAATTCCTGCACAGGTCTCAAAAATGCTTTTGCTCCCTTGTGCTGTTGCAAAGAGAACCTATACCATTTGTTTATCAGATTGATCCCACCCATAAAGACAATCCAGAACCAAAATGAAGGCATATTTTAGCAGGCAATTAACAGAGCAGGGGATAAGGAATTCTAAATGTAACACACTGTGCAATAAAGGAAGCAAAAAAATTATGAGATCTTTTCAGTAAGCGTGTGTGTGCATGAAGTTTAAGTGTGTTGTAAAGGGTCGTATGATATTTCTATTGGTTGCAAGTGTGTGTGCATGTTTTTTGAACCTCCGTTATTACTTTTATAAGCATTTATATAGCACCAACTTATTCCGCCTTTATATCAATTCTCTCTTAACCATCTTACTATTTTATTTATACCCTCTTTCTTATCCATCCTTTCTCTTTGCACTTACTCCCATTCTGTTTGAACCCACTCCAATTCTATCTGCACCCTCTCCCATTCTGCACTCTTTTTCATGTATCTGTACCAATCCTCCAGAAAATTATGTCTTCCTTTGTTAAGTCACTCTCTCTTTGCTGCAGTATATGTGCTTGTCTCTATAGTCCACTGTCTGAAAGATAGACAGCAGGGAAAGGGAATTCTGTCATTTCCCAGACCTCTCCACACGTGCTGTACTGCCAATGTTTTTTGGACTGCACTGAACTGGCTGGAAGACAGGAGTCACTATAAGGTTCAGTTAGCAACACTATGTGGTAACGCTGCTCATATGTCTCTGGAGCCGACTCTTGTCCAACACAAGATAATTAAATAATAATGGGTTGGATGTGGAGACCTATGATCTTCTGATCTTCCTAGCCACCCTTTGGTCCCTGATAATCATTACCAAGCTAGCATTTGCAAAGGTCAGTTTCAACATGTCCCTTATTAGAAACATGTGACAAGTGTAAAATGATCAATATAATTGTGTGCTTTTGACTTCTAAAAACATTTTTTTTAACAATCCCCAAAGTCTCTACTCCATTTGTTTGTATGTTACATTTTGTTATATACTGCCATTGAATGTTACGCAGTGATTTTGAAAACAAATATTGTCTAGTGGGAAAAAAATAAAGATATTTTGAGGATGCAGAGCATACATTTTGTGAAGAAAAATTGTAGCTGTGCAATTGTAATGTAAATAAGGTAGCATTTGCTGAATAAATACATTGTGAATAGTGGAAAAGTAAATAAAATATAAGCATCTTCATTAGATTTCTAAGTTTATTAAATAATAACAATTTGTTCAATATTACCTTAACAGTGCAAATCCCAATGTAACATTGTTTGATAAATAACCTTGCATAGGATCTATTAATCAATGCTGCGTATAGATGCCACAGTAAAAAGATGCGATTTTATCCTTATTAATCATACTGAGACACATTAGACATCATGATGAATATATTTTATAGAGATAACATAGACAATGTCTTTTCTCACATGTGACAAAGAAGAGCCTTTTGTGTATACAAATACAATTACAGATCTGTTAAAAGTGTTCACGTGTGTCCTTCCGATATTTGAATGCAAGTTGCAGGCACTCACATTTTTTATGATTATATGTAAGTTCAAGTACAAGCAAGAGGCGACCCTTTCTTTTTAGAGTCCAAGCATAAGTACACAATGACTCATTAGGATTCTGCAGTAGACTCAGTTTATTCAAACTTCAGACCAAAATGTCAATGTTTCTTCATCCAACAGGTTGAGAAAGATGCAGCTGGGTGGTGAATCGTTGCCAGGTTTTAAAATCGAAACTTATTTGTAGTGATGTCCCGAACGGTTCGCTGGCGAATAGTTCCTGGCGAACATAGCATGTTCGCGTTCGCCACGCGGGTGAACACATGCGATGTTCGGTCCACCCCCTATTCTTTATCATTGAGTAAACTTTGACCCTGTAGATCACAGACAGCAGACACATTCCAGCCAATCAGCAGCACACCCTCCCTAGCAGACCCTCCCACCTACTGGACAGCATCCATTTTAGATTCATTCGGAAGCTGCAACCATTTTTTTTCTTCAATTTAATATTATTTTTTGTGTGCATATAAATGTTACAAGCAGATACTCCCCCCAGACACTCTGTATTACTGCAGATACTCCCCCCAGACACTCTGTGTTACAGCAGATACTCCCTCCAGACACTCTGTGTTACAGCAGATACTCCCTCCAGACACCCTGTGTTACTGCAGGTACTCCTTCCAGACACCCGTGTTACTGCAAATACTCCCTCCAGACACCCTGTGTTACTGCAGATACTCCCTCCAGACACCATGTGTTACTGCAGATACTCCCTCCAGACATGCTGTGTTACTGCAGATACTTCCTCCAGACACCCTGTGTTAATGCAGATACTCCCTCCAGACACCCTGTGTTACTGCAAATACTCCCTCCAGACACTCTGTGTTACTGCAGATACTCCCTCCAGACACCCTGTGTTACTGCAGATACTCCCTCCAGACACCCTGTGTTACTGCAGATACTCCCTCCAGACACCATGTGTTACTGCAGATACTCCCTCTAGACATGCTGTGTTACTGCAGATACTTCCTCCAGACACCCTGTGTTAATGCAGATACTCCCTCCAGACACTCTGTGTTACTGCAGATACTCCCTCCAGACACCCTGTGTTAATGCAGATACTCCCTCCAGACACTCTGCGTTAAAGCAGATACTCCTTCCTGACACCCTGTGTTACTGCAGATACTCCCTCCAGACACCCTGTGTTACTGCAGATACTCCATCCAGACACCCTGTGTTACTGCAGATACTCCCTCCAGACACCCTGTGTTACTGCAGGTACTCCCTGCAGACACTCTGTGTTACTGCAGATACTCCCTCCAGACACGCTGTGTTACTGCAGATACTCCCTCCAGACACTCTGTGTTACTGCAGATACTCCCTCCAGACACCCCGTGTAACTGCAGATACTCCCTCCAGACACTCTGTGTTACTGCAGATACTCCCTCCAGACACCCTGTGTTACTGCAGATACTCCCCCCAGACACTCTGTGTTACTGCAGATAGTCCCTCCAGACACTCTGTGTTACTGCAGATACTCCCTCCAGATACTCTGTGTTACTGCAGATACTGCCTCCAGACACCCTGTGTTACTGCAGATACTCCCTCCAGACACTCTGTATTACTGCAGATACTCCCCCCAGACACTGACACAGAGCAGAATAGGGACTGTTCCCCCTACATAGGGTCACTTGGCAGATATGGATTGACACCTATCCTAAGGATCCCTGATACACACTGACACAGAGCAGAATCAGGACTTTTCCCCCTACATAGGGTCACTTGGCAGATATGTATTGACACATGTCCTCAGGGACCCTGATACAGCACCTACTCTCCTCCACCCCCTGCCCCCACCCCTGCGCAGTGGGTGGGGGCCATAAATCACAATGGGGGAGACCTACTGTCCTCCCCCTGCCCCCACCCCTGCGCGGTGGGTGGGGGCCATAAAAATGAGGGGGGGGACCTACTGTCCTCCCCCTCTGGCCCCCACCCCCTGCACGGTGGGTGGGGGCCATAAAAATAATGAGGGGGGGACCTACTGTCCTCCCCCCCTGGTCCCCACCCCTGAGTGGTGGGTGGAGCCCTAAACAAAAAAAAAAAGGGGGAAGACCTACTCATCCCTGAGTGGTTGGTGGGGGCCCTAAATAGTAATCCCCCCCCAATCAAAGGTGAATATGGGTCCCCAAGCCCCTAGTCACCCACCCCCTCACCCCAAAAGAAGTTACGCAAAAAAAAATAATCCATCTTCACCCATGGAGGGCTCCGCGCAGACTGAGCTCTGCAGGGCGGGGAAGGCTTAAAAAGCCTGCAAATAAGCCAATCAGAGTGCTCTTTGTCATTTTACACAGCGTGGGGAAATTCTAAAGAACTTTCCCACGCTGTGTAAAATGACACAGAGCACTCTGATTGGTTAGATTCCAAGCCAACCAATCAGAGTGCTCTTTGTCATTTTACACAGCGTGGGAAAATTCCAAAGAACTTTCCCACGCTGTGTAAAATGACAAAGAGCACTCTGATTGGCTTAAACAAGCCAATCAGAGTGTTCTTTGCCTAATTGCAGGGCGTGACAAGGCTTTATAAGCCTTCCCCCGCCCTGCAGAGCTCAGTCTGCGCGGAGCCCTCCATGGGTGAAGATGTTATTTTTTTTTTTTAAATTGCATCGGTTCTTATGGCTTTTTATTTGGCCTTTTTTGGGGCTGAAAAAAGAAGATTTTAGAAAAAAGAAGACGTCAAATGGTAAGTTGAATTTTTCTTTACACGTTAGTTATTTTATTCCCCCTTCACAATTTTTTAGGGTGAGGGGGGTAGGTAGGGGGTAACTTTTTTGGGGGTGGGTGACTAGGGGCTTGGGGACCCCTAGTCACCTTTGATTGGGGGGGGAATTTTATTTATGGCCCCCACCCACCGCGCAGGGGTGGGGGCCGGGGGGAGGACAATAGGTCCCCCCCTCATTATTTTTATGGCCCCCACCCACCGCGCAGGGGTGGGGGCGGGGGGAGGACAGTAGGTCCTCCCCCCATTGTGATGTATAGCCCCCACCCACCGCGCAGGGGTGGGGGCCGGGGGAAGGACAGTAGGTCCCCCCCTCATTATTTTTATGGCCCCCACCCACCACGCAGGGGTTGGGGCGGGGGGAGGAAAGTAGGTCCTTCCCCCATTGTGATGTATAGCCCCCACCCACCGCGCAGGGGTGGGGGCCGGGGGAAGGACAGTAGGTCCCCCACTCATTATTTTTATGGCCCCCACCCACCACGCAGGGGTGGGGGCGGGGGGAGGAAAGTAGGTCCTTCCCCCATTGTGATTTACAGCCCCCACCCACCACGCAGGGGTGGGGGCCGGGGGGAGGACATTAGGTCCCCCCCTCATTATTTTTATGGCCCCGACCCACCACGCAGGGGTGGGGGTGGGAGGAGGACAGTAGGTCCCCCCAGTGTGTCCTCAGGATCCCTGAGGACAGGTGTCAATCCATATCTGCCAAGTGACCCTATGTAGGGGGAACAGTCCCTATTCTGCTCTGTGTCAGTGTGTATCAGGGATCCTTAGGATAGGTGTCAATCCATATCTGCCAAGTGACCCTATGTAGGGGGAACAGTCCCTATTCTGCTCTGTGTCAGTGTGTTTCAGGGATCCTTAGGATAGGTGTCACTCCATATCTGCCAAGTGACCCTATGTAGGGGGAACAGTCCCTATTCTGCTCTGTGTCTGTGTGTATCGGAGTCTCTGAGGACAGGTGTCAATCCAAATCTGCCAAGTGACCCTATGTAGGGGGAACAGTCCCTATTCTGCTCTGTGTCACTGTGTATCAGGGATCCTTAGGATAGGTGTGAATCCATATCTGCCAAGTGACCCTATGTATGGGGAACAGACCCCATTATGCTCTGTGTCAGTGTGTATCGGGGATCCTTAGGATAGGTGTCAATCCATATCTGCCAAGTGACCCTATGTAGGGGGAACAGTCCCTATTCTGCTCTGTGTCAGTGTGTATCAGGGATCCTTAGGATAGGTGTCAATCCATATCTGCCAAGTGACCCTATGTAGGGGGAACAGTCCCTATTCTGCTCTGTGTCAGTGTGTATCAGGGATCCTTAGGATAGGTGTCAATCCATATCTGCCAAGTGACCCTATGTAGGGGGAACAGTCCCTATTCTGCTCTGTGTCAGTGTGTATCAGGGATCCTTAGAATATGTGTCAATCCATATCTGTCAAGTGACCCTATGTAGGGGGAACAGTCCCTATTCTGCTCTGTGTCAGTGTGTATCAGGGATCCTTAGGATAGGTGTCAATCCATATCTGCCAAGTGACCCTATGTAGGGGGAACAGTCCCTATTCTGCTCTGTGTCAGTGTGTATCAGGGATCCTTAGGATAGGTGTCAATCCATATCTGCCAAGTGACCCTATGTAGGGGGAACAGTCCCTATTCTGCTCTGTGTCAGTGTGTATCAGGGATCCTTAGGATACGTGTCAATCCATATCTGCCAAGTGACCCTATGTAGGGGGAACAGTCCCTATTCTGCTCTGTGTCAGTGTGTATCAGGGGTCCTTAGGATAGGTGTCAATCCATATCTGCCAAGTGACCCTATGTAGGGGGAACAGTCCCTATTCTGCTCTGTGTCAGTGTGTATCAGGGATCCTTAGAATATGTGTCAATCCATATCTGTCAAGTGACCCTATGTAGGGGGAAACAGTCCCTATTCTGCTCTGTGTCAGTGTGTATCAGGGATCCTTAGGATAGGTGTCAATCCATATCTGCCAAGTGACCCTATGTAGGGGGAACAGTCCCTATTCTGCTCTGTGTCAGTGTGTATCAGGGTCTCTGAGGACAGGTGTCAATCCATATGTCAAGGTGTCAATATGTCATATGTCAGGTGTCAATCCATATCCATTGTGAATTAGGAATGTTAGGTGATTTATGCCCTTTATGGATTAAAACCAGACTCTGCATCAACTGTGTAATTTTCCATGGGAGTTTTGCCATGGATCCCCCTCCGGCATGCCACAGTCCAGATGTTAGTCCCCTTGAAACAACTTTTCCATCACTATTGTGGCCAGAAAGAGTCCCTGTGGGTTTTAAAATTCGCCTGCCTATTGAAGTCTATGGCGGTTCGCCCGGTTCGCCAGTTTGCGAACATTTGCTGAAGTTCGCGTTCGCCGTTGGTGAACCGAAAATTTTGTGTTCGCTACATCACTACTTATTTGATATATAAAAATAGTTTATTATCAAAAAGTGTTTTTTTTTTAAACAACCAAATAGAGGATTTAACCCCATTACTTTACTGCATATTGTGGTGTCGAATTTGTCGGGTTAAATCCTCCAGCTCCATATGGTTATAAGAATACACTATTTGATAATCGGGCACTTTTATTAATGGGCAATTAGCTGTATGTTTAACATCAGCATTTTTTTCACCCACTACTAAGTAAGGAGTTCTCTGATGTTTTAAAAGCAGCACTTATGTCACATACTTCCTTTCTACATAGTCAAGCATTGGATCAGATTATATACCTATCATAGGCTTTATAATACAAATGTATTGGTATGCTCACAGAATTAATACATTTTATTACTGTTAGCAGTACTGAACAAAGATGGCTTGGAACTTTAAACTTGTAATAAGCTGCCTTGTATGGGTTATTTTACTTATACTTGTGGATAGTGTAGCACAGTGATGGCTAACCTTGACACTATAAATTGTTTCTGGACTACATTTCCCATGATGCTCAGCTAGCTTTTAGACTCTAAAAACTAATTGGTGTTTAGAAATTAACACACCCCAAGGGAGGGCATAATACATTGGGACCCTTCCTCCTTGATTCCGATTGGACTGTAGCATCAGTGTAGGTAGCATGTGTCGCTAAGGGGCCGACTATTTAAACCCCGATTGTTGGTTACTCTGCTTAAGCCACAGGCGGAGGCACATGCAAGTGCCGAAAGGTGTATCGGGAAATTTTACTTACCATTTTTAACCACTTTAGCACAGTGTGATGGGGATATAGGTATAGTTTGGCAGAAAGACTGAGTTATGTTGGTTGTACAGTGCCTTGCAAAAGTATTTACTCCCTTAACATTTTACCTATTTTGTTACATTACAGCCGTAAGTTCAATGTTTTATTAATCTGAATTTTATGTGATGGATCAGAACACAATAGTCTAAGTTGGTGAAGTGAAATGATAAAAATATATACATACATTTTTTTTAGAAATAGAAAATAGAAAATTGTCTGCAACACCTAAGCAAGAGGCACCACTAACCAAACACTGCCATAAAGACCAAGGAACTCTCCAAACAAGTAACGGACAATGTTGTTGAGAAGTACAAGTTATGGTTAGGTTATAAAAAAAATCCAAATCTTTGATGATCCCCAGGAGAACCATCAAATCTATCATAACCAAATGGAAAGAACATGGCACAACCGCAAACCTGCCAAGAGACGGCAGCCCACCAAACCTCACGGACCGGGCAAGGAAGGCATTAATTAGAGAGGCAGAACAGAGACTTGAGGTAACCCTGGAGGAGCTGCAGAGTTCCACAGCAGAGACTGGAGTATCTGTACATAGGACGAAAATAAGCGGTACTCTCCATAGAGTTAGGCTTTATGGCAGAGTGGCCAGAAGAAAGCCATTACTTTCAGCAAAAAACAAAATGGCACGTTTTGAGTTTGCGAAAAGGCATGTGTGAGACTCCCAAAATGTATGGAGGAAGGTGCTCTGGTCTGATGAGACTAAAATTTAACTATTCACCCATCAAAGACAATTTTATGTCTGGCGCAAACCCAACACATCACATCACCCAAAGAACACCATCCCCACAGTGAAACATGGTGGTGGCTGCATCATGCTGTGGGGATGTTTTTCAGCAGCTGGGACTGGGAAACTGGTCAGAGTGCAGGGATATGCAGGGATATTCTTGAGCAAAACCTGTCCCACTGTGCATTATTTGAGGCTAGGGCGGAGGTTTACCTTCCAGCAGGACAATGACCCCAAACACACTGCCAAAGCAACACTTGATTGGTTTAAGGGGAAACATGTAAATGTGTTGGAATGGCCTAGTCAAAGCCCAGACCTCAATCCAATAGAAAATCTGTGGTCAGACTTAAAGATTGCTGTTCATAAGTGCAAACCATCCAACCTGAAGGAGCTGGAGCAGTTTTGCAAGGAGGAATGGGCAAAAATCCCAGTGGTAAGATGTGGCAAGCTCATAGAGACTTATCCAAAGCGACTTGGATCTGTGATTGCCGCAAAATGTGGCTCTACAAAGTATTGACTTTAGGGTGTGAATAGTTATCCACATTGACTTTTTCTGTTATGTTGTCCTAATTGTTGTTTGCTTCACAATAAAAAAAAAAAAATCTTCAAAGTGGTGGGCATGTTCCTTAAATTAAATTATGCAAATCCTCAAACAATCCATGTTAATTCCAGGTTGTGAGGCAACAAAACATGAAAAATGGTTACACTCCGCTGAATGCCTAATAGGGGGGAAACGATCTGGGATTTGTAGCAATTTGAATTAAGAGGATTTCCATTGATTACTCTTCTTCATGCCTGTTTGTATTGGTTATATTAATCCCTATTGGTAATATTTATCCCTATTGGTTATTTTATTCTATTTTGTTTCCTTCTACTAGACGTTTACTCACATCCATTAGTTCATGTGACCTGCTGGGATTTTATGAGACACTATAGTGTCAGGAGCACAAACATGTATGGCTGACACCATAGTTCTAAATCATAGTTATGTCATCATTTCCCCTTACTTCAGGTAAGAAAGGTGATTTACTCACCTTTTTCCAGTGTCATTAGGGGCTCCTCGCACCTCCTTAGCTGACATAATCAGAATTGATAATCTCAGGCAATCACAATACTTTCTCATAGGAAAGCATTGACTTGGCTGAGATTGTCAATTTTGATAATTACAGCCAAGGAGGCAGGGTGCGGGATGGAGCCAAACACCACCCTTGCCAAACAACATCTTTGCAGCACTACCCCACGAAGCACCTCTTGTGGCTGTCTAAGAAGTGGCCACTAGAGATATCCCTAGGCAATAATGCAGACACTGCATTTTCTCTGAAAAGGCAGTGTTTACATTAAAAAAGCCTGCATCGACTGACTATAGTCATCAGAACTTCTACATTACAGCAATCACAAATATATTTGAGTGTGCTTGATTTATTATTTTGATACCTTTTGTCTCTATTCTGTTATTTTGTAACCTTATCCCTACTTTGATATTAATCGTTAACAATATATACTATTTTACTGAAAATTGGGTATAGCAATTCATGTCAGTTGTCTCAGTTGATTCCAATTGTGTACAATTTATTTTTCCAATACCACACATAGCACAATATTGTTGACGCTATAGACATAATTGCAGCAGAATATTTGAATATAACCTGTTTGAGATCTATTTTATTTTGATTTAATAGGGTACTAAACTAGCCTAGACTTTTTTTTACACTAGGTTTATGTTGTACTGATGAGACAGAGGCATATTATAAAAGTAGCCCTTCCCTGTCTTCCTTGCAAGTTTAAAATGTGATTTAGTCATTATTGTTTTGTTTGATTGAGTATACAAGTTC
Organism: Pelobates fuscus; assembly: GCF_036172605.1. Lineage (NCBI taxonomy): Eukaryota > Metazoa > Chordata > Amphibia > Anura > Pelobatidae > Pelobates > Pelobates fuscus. The sequence continues at coordinate 87,444,248 of NC_086324.1, forward strand.
CTGGATATTTATTTATTTATGATAACGTTTTTTTTTATTTATTTATTTCTACTTGTATTAATTGTGAAGGAACTTGCTCTTTCTAACACCTCTATGTTTAGGAGTTCTAGATTTTGTAACAATATTTATCCAAGAATAACAATGAGATCTCTCCCTGGATCTAGAAGCTGTTAACCCACAAATTCAAAATGTTATCACTGAATATTACGTTTTTGCAAGTACTCATCCAGTTGCTGTTTACATTTATGTAAATTAAGTTGTTTGTACTTTAATTTCATATAAATTCATCACATTTTAAACATAACAGATTTAAGCAATATTTATCTGAATCTGGAATTTTTTTACTAAGAAGAATTTAGTTCTTTTATAACTTTTTATTATGCACATGAAAGACAGAAAGCACTCAATCTTGACTTGTGTTTTTCAAATATTCAACTCTACAGGAACACACTTTGTATTTTTCTATGTTTTTGAATTGTAATACTAAACATAGACAATAACAGATTTGTATATGGTATGTAGAAATATGCATACGTATGCATTGTATTAACAATTCCTTTAAAATGTAATTGCCTTATATTTCATATTGCTCACAAGTGACTTCCCCAACACCAATTGTATTTTTAAAAATAGCATTTCTAAAAAAAACAAAACATATGATCATAGATACATACAGAAAGCACTACAATTAGAGTATTCAAAATCTCTCACCACATGGTTAGCATAAGCTCATAAAATGGGAAGGAAAAGGGATTCTAATATATTCACTAACATGCCCTACAGTCTGCTCAAACAATGAGTTGTTACCTGATTTGCTACTTTGCACAATTTGTTCTATTTTTTTATTTTAAATTCTTTATTTTTGTTGTGCAGGTGATTACAAAGCATAGTCATGCGCCACAACGGCGTGCTTTTGTTTTTAACATAGGCTAAACAGTGGCATGAAGGGTTTGCACATTTTTTGTGAAAGAACAGAGTAAGTTGGCTAGGATGTCAAGTCGCTTATAAACTATCTGTATTAACTACAATGGGTAGTCATCGGCATAGTAAACTAGTCAGCTTTGTCTAAGCGATTATGCATTAACTACAATTGGTTTTTGACAACATAGTAACCTGGGCAGGTTTGTCTAAATGATTTTGTACTATTTGCATGAACTACCTTTTTATAACATAGAAAAAACAATCGTGTGTCAGATCGCTTATCATTAAATAATAGCATTCTCGTAAGTGTGTGACATGGCAGATCTAATGAATTTCTAGCAGTATTCGTGGAAACAAGTTTAAGTACATTATAGGGAGTCTAGTTGCTAACCAGCCCTTCTAGGAGTCTGCACAGTTAAATTAAGCAGAATAAACATAGTTTCTAACTTGCTTAAATGCGAGCTGGTCTAGGCATACGTATTCTGAGCATGTCTACGGCTGACTATGATCCCCTGCGCTAGCACACAAGAAAAACTGAAAATAGGTAAGAACTGCCAGCAGTCAGATATGGGAGTTCGATTGAGAAGGCATATAAAAAGAAAACAGGTGATATTGGGCACTTAGCCTTGCAAGAAATTACAGTCCCGGTAGGTTCAGCCGATGCCTTGTTGGGGCTGGTTGTGTCCGCCTTGTATCTTTTGTAGCAGCTCGTGGTGTCTCCCCTGTGCGAGTGTCTCCCCTCCCTTTGGAGGAGCGTTTGCTGGTGGGTGATATGCCTTCCTGACTGGGTGCTGAGTTGGGCTTGCCTGTCTTGTGTTGGTCGCTTCGCTGGGTCTTGGTCCCCTTCGTTTCACCCTCCGGGTCGGGTTTGTCTTTCCCCTCCGAGGCTGAAGCCTTTGAGCAGGTCGTGGGGGTTTTCTCCTGGGGTTTGAATGTAGTCCCGAGCGGGTTTTTTGCCGGAGCTGGCTTCCTGTAGGGGTGTTAGTAGAGGGAGCTGCTGCCTTCCTCCACTGGAAGCCACGTTGTGAGGTGCGTGGCCAGTCTGCAGTTTGTGGTATATGTGCCGGAGGCTGCAGTTGAGCTTTCAGTTGCCTCCAGAAGGAGGTGAAGATGGCGTTCAGTCGGAGCTCTGTTTCCCGCCATATGTTCTGTGGGTAGGTCATGTTAACGCTTACCGCCATTGTGGGGAACTCTGTGACGGGCAGTTCGGGTCTCGTGGTCAGTTTTCCTCCACTTTGCAGGGGTATCTCGTAGGGGTAGACCAGGATGACCCCCACCGGTCCGGGGGAGGGGGGGGGAACGAGGGCCCAAGGCTTGGTACTTGGCTGGTCAGGGCATCAAGAGAGCGTCCCTCCCGCGCCCGACATGCGTGTAGGCCTCACCATCATGTCTGGTGAATTGGGTTTAGTGCTTCGCTTGTTTGGTGTCTGCATGTGCACCCCATTGTCACCGCACTCTGGGTAGCTGTTCTGTCTCGATTGTTTGCCGTTTTGGCTTCGAAAATCAGCTTATTTTGCCATAAACAGCAGGAGCTGCTGTGTTAAGCGTCCTCTCTGCCACGAGGTCAGGCCCTGCCCCCCTGCACAATTTGTTCTAAAATAACATAGATTAAAAAAAAAAAATCTATCTCCATCAAGAATTTTTCAACTTCTATATTTTTATTAGAATTTGTAAGTCAGGTCTCAATTCACTATAACTCAATATGTAATAAAGAGAGCCACGGGAAAGCAAGAATTGTGGGCCTGATATATATTTTACCCACTCATGCTGTCTTCAATGCATATCTCTGTCACTCACAGTCAGTTTATCTGTCAGCCTAATACCACATATTGAGCCAAAGGAATGGTAGCGAAATGAGAATAGGGTAGATGATCAAGTGGTATTTATTCCAGAAAACTAAAGGTCTACAGTAAATGGAAGACATTGGCAATAGTTGATTTGTTATTTTGTAATACTAACAAGATTCTTTCAGAACACTTTAACTGTCATACATTTGTCAAGTCAAATTGGTAAAAAATACTGGCAATTTCATATCATGTAAAAAGCCAACAGGTACATATTTCTATAATATTGAAAAAATAATGTCAGGTAAAAATGTCTATTTTGTGCACAATATTGCACAAGATATATATTTGTATTCGTGTAAAAGGGCCAATAAAAATGATATACATCCACTGGGACTTACACATGCCTACTGTTGCTTCTGCCTCACATATACAATCGGGGCTGCCATATATAAATTAGGGCTGAATTTGTGGGCCCCCTTACACAACTCAAGGCTCACTCCAAGTCCACCCACAGGGACCACCCCCTAGTCCACCCACAAGGATAAGTAAAATCGATGCAGTGTGTGTTTATAATGGATGCAGAGTGTGTGTTTGTGTGTATAAGTGTGTGTGTGTGTGTGTATAGTGGATGCAGTGTATGTGTGTTTGTAAAGTGTATCTTGTGTTTACAGTGGATGCAGTGTGCGTAATGGATGCAGCGTCTGTGTGTAGTGGACATAGTGTGTATAGTGTATATACATAGTGTGTATAGTGGATGCAAGGTTTGTGTTGTGTAGGGGATGCAGTATGTGTAGTTAATGCAGTGCCTGTGTTTGTGTAGTGGATGCAGTGTCTGTGTTATTGTGTAGTACATGCAGTGTGTGTGGTGAATGCAGTGTATGTGTTTGAATAGTGGAAGCATTGTGTGTTTGTGGTGTTAGATATGGGCTGTGAGGGGTGATAATTTTTTATAGTAATAATTATGCTCATTGTCCTCTCCCTGCCTCTTACCTGCGGCCAAGAAGATGGGACAAGATTCCTTGGTGGTCCAGTGGCACAGCATACTTGTATAGTGAATAGGGGGACCAGGGGTCTCATTTCCCATTTACGGTAGGCAGTTGTCTCCTTTTCTCTTGAACCTGACATTTGTTATGTGCCATGCTGAGTGTTGCCATGGCAACCTGTTGCAATACTCTGACAGCCGTGGCTCGCAAGAGGACTTCGTCAGCAGGGAACTTGGAGTGTCCCCTCTGCATTATTGAAGTGCATGCATATATATAGTGGCACTCACTATATATATGTATATTGGAGGTATAGGCCTCTGATGGCAGTCCTGTACACAATACATCTTGCCATGTCTATGCACTGAACATTTATACATTATGTATATGCATGTATTCCACGAGTGAAGAAAATACCACATCTTGTGGTCACCAGAAGTGTTGCCTAGTTGTACAATGTAACAGCAATACAGGAATATATACCTTTCGATAGTCCTAGATATGGCATGCCATTCTGATTTTGAGTTCTTGTCCCTCCATCCTGGGTTGGTTCCTTGATGTGTGGGACACCACGGAACTGTCCCCAGCAATCGCAATGTAAACACATCATTCTAAGCAGTTGTTTTGGGCTCTAGGTTTCTACATAATACTGCTTCTCTTGCTCCCAGTTATATATAGTTTTTTTTTTTTTAGCTGTCTCAAATAGGGATCACTAACCCCTTGGGATATTGCAACTATTTAGCAACACAGTATACTTGAAATAGGACGTGATACTTTTTTGACACTGTCTCTTTAGTTTCTGAGTAAGGCAAGCATATTATAGGAAGGATGATTGTGCTTATGTATTTTAACTCCCTCAAGGACATACTATTCTTCATAGCAATTTGAGTCTTAGCGATTTCTTAGTCTGCTCCTTACCAACATCACCCATCCTGTTTTTAGGGAGTTTGTTTCACTCCAAGGCACATAAATCACTTTTTTTTCATAAATAAGTTTAATATAGGTAGTTCATTATTCCTTAGTTCTTATTTTAGTAGGCGGTAGTCCCCTTTTGGGTGTCTCCTTTGGGGGTACACTGTTAGTAATTAGATTAACAAGGTGTTTGTCTTAACCCCTGCCAGGTTCTGCCTGGGCAGGACACCAGTCATTTATCTGGATTTTTTGTGTAGCAACTAGCTGACTTTGAGATTTTCCCATTCATCTTTTTTATCCTTAAATTTTAAATGAACTTTACAATGTATTTAAATTTCCTATAGTTCTCAATTTAGAAAATGTCCATGTTTGTGTTTCTCTGTTCCACAACATCCCAATATTAAGCATGTATTCCCCTCACCTGGTTTTTCCTCCAATCTTTAACATGAACAATTTCTAAAATAAGTAACAGGCACATTCAAGAGCTTTAGAAGGAATTTAAGTTGTTAACTGGTGTATAACAAAAACAATGGTCATAATTTAGGATAATGATTAGTTGTAATTAATTCAAAATGCATAAGCATGTCTTAAAGAAATTCAAACAGTGTGAATTAATCAAGTGGTTTACTTCACTTAGGGACCTTTGCAGATCCTAGAGAATTTTTAGCTTGAAGGCAGTTTGGAGCTTTCTGTTATAGGCAAATACACATATGCCAATAAGAAACAGTACTTGTACATTAAGTAGTGTCCTTTATGTCTGATTTTGTCTAAATCTGAGGGTTTTGTGCACTTCCACCTATTGCTAAACCATAAACATTAAAACTTGTAGTGATTTTGGAGCTAGGAAGTTGTCCCTAAACCCTACTTTTCAAATCTTTGTCTTTTTGCAATTTTCTTTTTTATCTTTGTCCTCTGGGCAACTTTATTCCTACTGATGTCAAATGGACAATTTCACATACTCATTGAGTCTTCTGACTGTTTGCTTGCTTTGAGCATGTACAGGTGTACTGTCAGCAGATGTCGAACATAAAATTTTCGGTTCGCGAACGGTGAACGCGAACTTCCGCAAACGTCGGCGAACCGGGCGAACCGCCATAGACTTCAATGGGCAGGCGAATTTTAAAACCCACAGGGACTCTTTCTGGCCACAATAGTGATGGAACACCTGGACTGTGGCATGCCGGAGGGGGATCCATGGCAAAACTCCCATGGAAAATTACACAGTTGATGCAGAGTCTGGTTTTAATCCATAAAGGGCATAAATCACCTAACATTCCTAAATCACAATGGATATGGATTGACACCTGACATATGACATATTGACACCTTGACATATGGATTGACACCTGTCCTCAGAGACCCTGATACACACTGACAAAGAGCAGAATAGGGACTGTTCCCCCTACATAGGGTAACTTGGCAGATATGGATTGACACCTGTCCTCGGGGACCCTGATACACACTGACACAGAGCAGAATAGGGACTGTTCCCCCTACATAGGATCACTTGGCAGATATGGATTGACACCTTTCCTCAGGACCCTGATACACACTGACACAGAGCAGAATAGGGACTGTTCCTCCTACATAGGGTCACTTGGCAGATATGGTTTGACACCTATCCTAAGGACCCCTGATACACACTGACACAGAGCAGAATAGGGACCTTTCCCCCTACATAGGGTCACTTGACAGATATGGATTGACACCTGTCCTCAGGGACCCTGATACACCCTGACACAGAGCAGAATAGGGACTGTTCCTCCTAAATAGGGTCACTTGGCAGATATGGATTGACACCTATCCTAAGGATCCCTGATACACACTGACACAGAGCAGAATAGGGACTGTTCCCCCTACAAAGGGTCACTTGGCAGATATGGATTGACACCTGTCCTCAGTGACACAGAGCAGAATAGGGACTGTTCCCCTACATAGGGTCACTTGGCAGATATGGATTGACACCTGTTCTCAGGGACCCTGATACACACTGACACAGAGCAGAATAGGGACTGTTCCCCCTACATAGGATCACTTGGCAGATATGGATTGACACCTATCCTAAGGATCCCTGATACACACAGACACAGAGCAGAATAGAGACTGTTCCCCCTACATAGGGTCACTTGACAGATATGGATGGACACCTGTCCTCAGGGACCCTGATACACACTGACACAGAGAAGAATAGGGACTGTTCCTCCTACATCGGCAGATATGGATTGACACCTGTCCTCAGTGATGCTGATACACACTGACACAGAGCAGAATAGGGACTTTTCCTCCTACATAGGATCACTTGGCAGATATGGATTGACACCTGTCCTCAGGGACCCTGATACACACTGACACAGGGCAGAATAGGCACTGTTCCCCCTACATAGGGTCACTTGGAAGATATGGATTGGCACCTGTCCTAAGGATCCCCGATACACACTGACACAGAGCAGAATAGGGACTGTTCCCCCTACATAGGATCACTTGGCAGATATGGATTGACACCTATCCTAAGGATCCCTGATACACACTGACACAGAGCAGAATAGAGACTGTTCCCCCTACATAGGGTCACTTGACAGATATGGATGGACACCTGTCCTCAGGGACCCTGATACACACTGACACAGAGCAGAATAGGGACTGTTCCTCCTACATAGGGTCACTTGGCAGATATGGATTGACACCTGTCCTCAGTGACTCTGATACACACTGACACAGAGCAGAATAGGGACTGTCCCCCCTACATAGTGTCACTTGGCAGTTATGGATTGACACCTATCCTAAGGATCCCTGATACACACTGACACAGAGCAGAATAGGGACTGTTCCCCCTGCATAGGGTCATTTGGCAGATATGGATTGACACCTGTCCTCAGGGACCCTGATACACACTGACACAAAGCAGAATAGGGACTGTCCCCCCTACATAGGGTCACTTGGCAGATATGGATTGACACCTGTCCTCAGAGACCCTGATACACACTGACACAGAGCAGAATAGGGACTGTTCCACCTACATAGGGTCACTTGGCAGATATGGATTGACACCTGTCCTCAGGGACCCTGAAACTCACTGACACAAAGCAGAATAGGGACTGTTCCCCCTACATAGGGTCACTTGGCAGATATGGATTGACACCTGTCCTCAGAGACCCTGATACACACTGACACAGAGCAGAATAGGGACTGTTCCCCCTACATAGGGTCACTTGGCAGATATGGACTGACACCTGTCCTCAGGGACCCTGATACACACTGAAACAGAGCAGAAAAAGGACTGTTCTTTCTACATAGGGTCACTTGGCAGATATGGATTGACGCCTGTCCTCACGGACCCTTATACACACTGACACAGAGCAGAATAGGGACTGTTCCTCCTACATAGGGTCACCATTTTTAGCCCAAGGCAGCTCATCTCATCAGGCCTTTTTTAGTCGAATGTATCACCCACTGTCAGTCCCTTCGGGATCCATCCTGGGCTGTTTCTGGTGGTGATGGTGACCACAACTCTTCCTCTTCCTCTTCACGCTCATCTACGGCCTGATCCAGCACTCTTCGCAGGGCACGCTCCAGGAAGAAAACAAAGGTGAGGTAATCTAGACTTTTTTGACCTATGCGACATCTCTTCTCAGTGACAATACCTCCTGCTGCACTGAAGGTCCTTTCTGACAGGACACTTGAAGCGGGGCAGGCCAGAAGTTCTATCGCAAATTGGGATAGCTCAGGCCACAGGTCAAGCCTGCACACCCAGTAGTCAAGTGGTTCATCGCTCCTCAGAGTGTCGATATCTGCAGTTAAGGCGAGGTAGTCTGCTACCTATCGGTCGAGTTGTTCTCTGAGGGTGGATCCCGAAGGGCTGTGGCGATGCGTAGGACTTAAAAAGCTCCGCATGTCCTCCATCAACAACACGCCTTTAAAGCTTCCTGTTCTTGCCTACGTGGTCGTGGGAGGAGGAGGATTACTTTCACCTCTTCCCCTGTTAGATTCCCGTTGTGCTGTGACATCACCCTTATACGCTGTGTAAAGCATACTTTTTAATTTATTTTGCAAATGCTGCATCCTTTCCGACTTTTTGTAATCTGGTAACATTTCAGCCACTTTCTGCTTATACCAGGGGTCTAGTAGCATGGACATCCAGTACAAGTCGTTCTCCTTCAGCCTTTTTATACGAGGGTCCCTCAACAGGCACGACAGCATGAAAGACCCCATTTGCACACGGTTGGATGTGGAGCTACTCATTTTCCGTTCCTCCTCCTCAGTGATCTCAATGAAGGTATGTTCTTCCCCCCAGCCACGTACAACACCACGGGTACCAGAAAGGTGACAACGAGCACCCTGGGATGCCTGTTGTGGTTGGTCTTCCTCCTCCTCTTTAAAGCCACATTCCTCCTCTGACTCCTCTTCCTCACAATCCTCTTCCAGCATTGCCGCAGGTTGGAGCAAGCGATGCTGATAAGGCTGTTTCTGGTGGTGATGGTGACCACAACTCTTCCTCTTCCTCTTCACGCTCATCTATGGCCTGATCCAGCACTCTTCGCAGGGCACGCTCCAGGAAGAAAACAAATGGCATGATGTCGCTGATGGTGCCTTCGGTGCGACTGACTAGGTTTGTCACCTCCTCAAAAGGATGCATGAGCCTACAGGCATTGCGCATGAGCGTCCAGTAACGTGGCAAAAAAAATCCCAGCTCCCCAGAGGCTGTCCTAGCACCCCGGTCATACAAATACTCATTAACGTTTTTTTCTTGTTGGAGCAGGCGGTCGAACATTAGGAGTGTTGAATTCCAACGTGTCGGGCTGTCGCAAATCAAGCGCCTCACTGCCATTTTGTTTCGCCGCTGGATATCTGCAAAGTGCGCCATGGCCGTGTAGGAACGCCTGAAATGGCCACACACCTTCCTGGCCTGCTTCAGGGCGTCCTGTAAGCCTGTGTACTTATGCACAAAGCGTTGTACGATCAGATTACACACTGCGCATTGCCCAACTTCAATGCCGCCAACTTCAATGCCGACAACAAATTTGTTCAGTTGTCACAAACCACTTTGCCGATATCCAGTTGCTGCGGAGTCAGTCACTTTTCCACCTGTGTGTTCAGGGAGGACAGGAGTGCTTGTCCTGTGTGACTCTCTGCTTTCAAGCAAGTCAAACCCAAGACGGCGTGACACTGCCGTATCCGGGATGTGGAATAGTACCTGGGGAGCTGGGGGGGTGCCGTTGATGTGGAGCAAGACGCAGCAGCAGAAGAGGACTCAGCCGAGGAGGTTATGGAAGAGGATGGAGTAGGAGGAGTAGAGGAGGTGGCAGCAGGCCTGCCTGCAAGTCGTGGCGGTGTCACCAACTCCTCTGCAGAACCACGCATTCCATGCTTGGCAGCCGTCAGCAGGTTTACCCAATGCGCAGTGTAGGTGATATACCTGCCCTGACCATGCTTTGCAGACCAGGTATCAGTGGTCAGATGGACCCTTGCCCCAACACTATGTGCCAGACATGCCATTACTTCCTTTTGCACAATCGAGTACAGGTTGGGGATTGCCTTTTGTGAAAAGAAATTTTGTCCGGGTACCTTCCACTGCGGTGTCCCAATAGCAACGAATTTTTTGAACGCCTCAGACTCCACCAGCTTGTGTGGTAAAAGCTGGCGGCCTAATAGTTCAGACAAGCCAGCTGTCAGATGCCGGGCAAGGGGGTGACTTTCTGACATTGGCTTCTTACGCTCAAACATGTCCTTGACAGACACCTGACTGTGGGCAGATGAGCAGGAACTGCTCAAGGCGAGAGACGGAGTGGCGGATGGTTGAGAGGGGGCAAGGAGGACAGCAGTTGTTGACGTGGCTGAAGATGCTGGACCAGGAGGAGGATGGCGGCTTTGAGTTTGTGTGCTGCTTGTACTCATGTGTTGATCCCATAGGCGTTTGTGATGTGCGATCATGTGCCTACACAAAGCAGTTGTACCTAGGTGGGTGTTGGACTTCCCACGACTCAGTTTCTTTTGGCACAGGTTGCAAATGGCATCGATGTTGTCAGAGGCAGACACACAAAAAAAATGCCACACTGCTGATGACGACATTCTGGTGGTGGACACAGCATGCGTTGATTGGCGTGCTGTCGGGCTGACCCTGGGTGCCGATGCATGCTGTCTGACTGAGCCACTAGCTCCTTGCGACGACCTCCCCCTGCTTCCAACTCGTCTCCTCCTCCTCTCTGTCTCAACATCTGAACTTTCGCCCTGTTTTTCTTCTTGCCGAGCGGGCACCCACGTGACATCCATGGACGCATCGTCATCATCAACCGCTTCACTTGTATCTGACAACTCAGCAAAGGAAGCAGCAGCGGGTACAACATCATCATCATCACACCGTACGCCCATGTGTGTAATGCTGCCGGACTGAGACATATCCCTGTTATCTACATCCTCTGGAAATAATGGTTGCGCATCACTCATTTCTTCAAACGGATGTGTAAATAAATCCTCTGACAGATAAAGTGAAGCAGCTGTGGTGCTAGTGTTGGTGGTGGCGGCAGGCGGGTGAGTGGTATCTTGAGAGGTGCCCGAAGCTAAGCTGGAGGAGGATGGTGCGTCAAGGTTCCGAGCGGAAGCTGTAGAAGATTGGGTGTCCTGTGTTAGCCAGTCAACTATGTCCTCAGAACTTTTCAAGTTCAGGGTACGTGGCCTCTGAAAATTGGGCATTATTCTAGGGCAAAAGGGAATCACAGCACCACTACCACGACGGCCCCTGCGGGGTGGACTGCCTCTGCCTGTCATTTTTTTTTTGGATTAGTGGTACTATGCGTGCAAGCTACTGTGAGACCAGATATGAGTGGCAATGTGCACTGGCAGAGGTTGGCAGAGTACACGCTGTAGGCCTGACACACCCGCTTGAAGACAACTAAATGCTATTCAATCTATACCAGTGAAAAAAGTTTTTGGGTTTTAAATGCACGCTATTGTGACACCAGATATGAGTGGCAATGTGCACTTGCAGAGGTTGGCAGAGTACACGCTGTAGGCCTGACACACCCGCTTGAAGACAAGTAACTGCTATTCAATCTATAAAAGTGGAAAAAGTTTTTTGGTTTTAAATGCACGCTATTGTGACACCAGATATGAGTGGCACTGTCCACTGGCAGAGGTTGGCAGAGTACACGCTGTAGGCTTGACACACAGACACTTGCAGACAACTAACTGCTATTCAATCTATTACAGTGAAAAAAAATTTTTTGTTTTTAAATGCAAGCTATTGTGACACCAGATATGAGTGGTGGCACTGGGCAAGTGGGCACAGTATGCAGGGCTTTTTGGGGTGCTGTCCTTACAGCAGAGATCAGATGAGTCCTTCAGGACTGTAGTGGACACTGAATACACTAGCCTAGCTATACATTTCCCTATTAAATGAGCAGCAGCTACACTTTCCCTCCTCTATCTAAGAATGCAGCTTCAGAATGAATCTAAAATGTATGCTGTACATGAGGTGGGAGGGTCTGGAAGGGAGGGTCTGCTGCTGATTGGCTGGAATGTGTCTGCTGACTGTGAGGCACAGGGTCAAAGTTTAGTCAATGTTGACAAATAGGGGGCGGATCGAACCGCGCATGTGTTCGCCCGCAGTGGCGAACGCGAACTCACTATGTTCGCCAGGAACTATTCGCCAGCGAACAGTTCGGTACAACACTACTGTCAGCTATGTTTTAATGAATTGCCCTCTGAGCAGTCTCCACTACACCTTTCAATTTTATGCTACACTCCTTATAAAACACTTTATGGGTGAATCTTCATCCACTTAACATTACCTGAAATCTTTTTATATTTTTTATGAGTAAATACCCTTGGGGCTTAATCTCCTTACATTTTGCTATATACCTACACATCATAAAAATATGGTATTATTTTTGATAGTTTTAACTAAACAAAGAAAATCACAGTAAAAAAAAAAAATAGAAACTGTTTGACAGATGTTCGATAAAAGCTGCATGTGTGAATTTTGACCTTCTGGAGATGCAGAATTTTGCAAGCAAAAGGTTTATTCTGCACACCTCTTTTAGTAAGCGATAAATTGAATGCCCAGAACGGACATGATTGATGGCAGTGGTATGCTCTGCATACAGAAGCGTTAACTATATTCAAAACAAACATCGTTAAAACAGCAGTGCTTGAAAACATGTTATTATCTATATCATTTTAAATTTAAATATAGAGGAAGATTTTTATAACAAGCTAGTATTTCATACATATAAGATATAAGATATAGATATATATATATATATATATATATATATATATATAAATGTATATATTTGCTAATAAAAAGAATATATTAGTAAGCATATTTGTTAAATTCGTAGACATGCCTCCCAAAAGTTCATATTTTGGCAGGACAGTCCCAATTTTCAGGTCCATTCCTGCTGTCCCGACTTTGCTCTCTGGTTTCCCTTTGGGGACTGGGAAACTGGCCCCAATAATAATAGTGCGAACACATCACTAGACACACTTGCACTATGTACACAGCACTGTATGGCCTGCAGCTTCCTGCAGGATCAGCCTTGAATTAGCTGGCCTTGCATGATTGACAGGCAGCCTGGCATGTATTCACACCAGGCTGACCGGCCAGTATCATGTGCTGACGCCATGGTACTGGCAGGTCAGTTTGGTGTGTGTAGATGTTTTTAATGTGGGTTTTGATTAGTCCCTTCAATGTTAAAGTGACTGTCACCTCTTTCATGTCTTACTCTTTCTTGACGTATTCTTCACTTCTTCATCTGTTTTTTCAAATTTGACAACTTTTATTGGTTCAGCGTCAACATATACTCAACATTTCTGAAAAGGTACAAGGATATCGCTTATAACAGTTCGGAATACATTAGTGGCAACATTTGTACATGATGATGACTTGTGTTTTTACAAAGTATGCTGTTACAGTGCTGAAACGGCGTTTACATCAGGAAACATCACCTTAGTAATCAAAATTTAAACCATTAATAAAAGGAGGTGAGAGAAAATGGGTGGTAGAGGGGGAGGAGGAATGGAAGTGGAAAAGAAGGAAGGGAAGGGGGGTGTTGGGAAGGATAGATTGTATGTATTTCTGTTAGCAGTTCACATCATAATCCTTATCAGTGCACTTTCCATTCTTTGCAGGTAACCTAGCAAGGGGTTGGCTCTCTGGCTTGCCCTAGAACCTGTCAAATATTGATTTAATCCCGTTGCATACTTCATTGGGTTCTGATAGAGAGCTAAGTGGGTCTGTTGCTTCATTCTGGTAAGCTATGGACTCTAATTCCCTGTGGTGGGAATATGGCTATGCTTTTAAAAAACATTTTTAATTGTTATTTTACCTTCAAGGAACACTATATGGTCAGGAACACAAACATGTATTCCTGACCTTATAGTGTTAAAACCACCATCTAGCCCCCCTGCTCACCTCCCCCACCCCTCCTATCCCTTGCCTCCCTAAATCTAGAAAAATCTTACTTGTATTCAAGTCTGGAGCTGCTGCCTCTGCCTCTGAGCTGCATCTGACCTCTGGCATTATCAAAAGTGGAGGTCTGAGCCAACCACAATGCTTCCCCATAGGACTGGCTGAGACTGTCAAGGAGGCAGATCAGCACAAGTCAAACATAGCCCTGACCAATTGGTATCTCCTCATAGAGATGAATTGAATCAATGCATCTCTATGAGGAAAGTTCAGTGTCTGCAGAAGGTGGAGACACTGAATGTTGTGATGCATACTAGGCAGCACTGCCCAAGGAAGCACCTCTAGCAGCCATCTGAGGAGTGTCCAGTGGAGTTATCACTAGGCTGTTATGTAAACATTGCATTTTCTCTGAAAAGACAGTGTTTGCAGCAAAAAGCCTGAAGGGAATGATCCTACTCACCAGAACAAATGCAATAAGCTGTCCCTTTCATGGTGGGAGGAGTCAGGGTTGTGTATCGACTGTAGGTATTCAGTACACAAGTTGTGGACTTTTCCTATATGTTTTCTAATTCCAAATTAGGAAGCAAACATCTCCTTACATATCCAGTTAAGGTTAATTTGTTTCAAGAGTGCTGAGCATAAGTGTGCAGAGGTGGTTTTCCATAGCCTGGATATTGTTAAAGCTGCCAATATGATGACATGGTATATAGCGGCCTAGTGATATTTGGGTGTTTTGTCTGGTGGGGTAAATAGTATAGACAGCATTTCTTTTTTTAACTACCTGTCTTTAAAAATTAAGACAAAATAACTAATTTGGCTTGTGTATTTTTCTTACACTTGACAATTTTGACAAAGGGTGAAGCTTAAGGCCAGCTCCACTTTGTTTGTTAACTTGGGAAACTTGATATATTCAAGATCATCTAGAATAGGTTAGATACATAAGACAAAGTAGCTCCTACTTTGTCTTCTTTTAAAAATAAATAAAAATAATTTTCAATTCTTTATTTTTGTTGTGCACAGATTAACATTACAAGCTAGCCATGCCACAACAGCATCAACAAGCATACTTATGACTCATAATGGTAAACATTAGTACGGCAGTCCAAGAAACAGCAACATTTTTATGATAAACATGCAGAATCAGGATGGTTAAAGAACTAGAGAGAATATACCCTCTGGGTGACACCATTATAAAGTAAAGCACGAGAAATAAAATAAACAAAATCATGGTGTGTGGCTGAAAAAACAAATACAACAAACTTTTGCCCATTATGAGCTATGCAAGAAATATAATTGTCTTGGGCTGTAGACTGCCAGGCAGGTTTAGCCAACTCCCAGGTATGGTAAATATTCTGCATAGCCAGGAGGAGCTGTATGCCAATATGGGATGCCCTCCTGGCCCCAGGCCCATATGAGAGCCCGCATCATGGTAGCCTGCTCTTGAGTGCTGCAGAAGGCCAAGTCAATTCCCCGCAGGGGGAAGATGGAGGAATGATGTAGCGAATGCCACTTTTCATGGGTGACCCACCACCGGTGTGGGCGATGCAAGGCGTGCTGGCCTCGGTTGGCTCTCGGCCCAGGTTGGCGTACAACAAGCATGTCAAACACGCGGCCGATGGTCCGCAAGCTTGACATGTATGAGCTTGCAGAGTAGGCATCTGCTCTACCCACATTGCAGGTGCCTACTCTGCTAAAATTTACCTGGCCGGGAGGAGAGGTCGCAGGTGGCAGCAAGGGAGTGAGGGAGCTCAGCCGGTTCTTCCTGCTTCCTCGTGCGCGCCCTCTGTAGTGATGCCGGATGCCGGAACATGGCGTCATTCCAGCCCAGCATCATTACACACGCGTAAGGGAGCAGTGAGGAGCAGGGAGACCCCAGGGAGAGTCCCCACACCAGCTCCCAAAGGTGCGTAGCAATAAATAATTGATTTGTGAGTGGGTGCAAAAATCTGTAAATGTCTGTCAGTGTGTGTCTGTCTGTGTGTGTGTGTGTGTGCACCTGTCAGTGTGTGTGTGATGGTGTGTGTATGTGAATAAGTGAGTGAGTGAATGAGTAAGTGTGTGTGTCTGTCAGTGTGTGTGTATGTCTGTCCTTGAGTGTGTGTGTTTGTCAGTGTTGTGATGACTGCGGCTAGATAGTGGAGGATCTGGAGGTTGCACGGAGGCATGCAACATCGCGTCACATTCAGACATGCTCCACTTTCACAGGGTTTTGAGGAGTAGTGGGAGGATCCACTTTGGCACAGGGTGTGGAAGGCACCATTGGGGTATACAAGAGGCTGAACTTCGGGGTCGCATACTGGAAACGGCAATGTGAATGGAGTTTGCTTGTTGGCTAATATTGTTTTTTTTTTTTTAAACAGGGCTGGGGTTTAGTAAAGGGGGTGCTGGGATTTAGTATAGAAGGGTGACTGGGGTTTAGTATAGAAGTGTGCTGGGGTTTAGACAAGGTGGGGTGTTGTTTTTCTTTATATTGTACTTTTCAAAATAAACCTACGTTTCTATGAAAATGTAAGTTTTTTTTTTTTTTTTTTTGCAGCCCTCTTAAACCTTGTTTATTTGTCCCGTGCTAGCCTTTTGAGTTTGACATGCTTGGCGTACAACAAGTCACAGTAGTATCACTTTGAGGGTGCCTCACTGCTCGCAGCTAGCCCTTGCTGCGTTCATCAGGTCTCAGCTTAGGCTTGGGTGGATAGTAAAGATTTATCCAGCCAAAAGCACTGAAATATTTAACTGAGCTGCGATAGGTAGTGAGGGAGACTAGCGCCATGTTCGATGCTGTGAAAGGCATCCATCATTTTGACCTTTAGGTGGCTCTGCGTGGCCTCTCCGGAGATATGGCAAGTGAGGGTAGTTCAGCTTTTAGCAAAAGAAGATCAACCGCTTGTCCCCAGCTCAGCTTCCAGTAAGCCCCAGCAGAGTTCTTGGGCATTGAATAAGGTACATTCTTGTGGAAGGTAGCAAATAACCCCTGACCTAGTCAGTGCACAAAATTAATTTTGGTGTTAATATGTTCAGGTTCAAACCCCTAAATTTAAGCAAGTTGCAGGAGCTCAATCACTGGATGTCTGTTCAGTTTAGAGGTCAGGCTCCACCCCCATCTTATTTTTTTCTTAAAGAGTAATAGATCATAAATGAAGAAAAGAAGAGCAGATTCTAAAACAGGAAGAGAAGAAACAATAGGACAAAGGTAAGCTTAAGGTGAAAGAGCAACTTATTTTTATTTTAAAAATGGCAAGTACCAGAGGAATAATACCTTTAGCAATTAAATATAATATCTCACAAACTACATATCAATGTGAATCACATACACAATATACATAGACAATATATTGTTGGGCCAAGACCCTGTACTATGGAACCCTATTGTGTGATATTCATTTTTACCTAGGGCCAGGAGTTTTGGGTCATCTGGTTTTTATTGGGTGAAGAGGATAAATTATAAAGAGCAATAAATGGATCCCATGCAGCTTTAAAATATATAATATCATATATTTTTGCACAGGTGCTTCTGATCTTAGTGTAACCAAAACTAATCGTGGACAATGCAGTTATTGCAATACATATTATGCTATAACACCATAGAAATTAAATTGCTTCCAAAACGTGTTCAGCAAAATTCCAGGTAATGAACGTTCGTTGAACTCTCCTTTTAACAGTTCTGGTCATAGTTGACATTTCCCCTGTGAGAAGTCATGCTTTCAACCAGATCTCCAGGAAAAGGAATTGTAAAATTATCTTACACAGTGAAATTGAATGTCTTTTCTATTTTCTATTTCTGGGGATTTTCGAGAGCTCACCTACAAGATTTAACCCATCACAACTCAACACATAGCTTCATAAATTTATCATGTCAAATAGCATGTTTCTTTTTCTGTTTTGTTTATGATTGTAGGTAATTATTTCAGTTACACTTGCTTAAAAAGCCAGCTAGTAAATCAACCCCTGTTCAGCTCACCAGGCAGCACAACTTGGTATGAACGCAGCATCTTTTTGACATTCTTACTTTGACATTTAAACCTAGTTGTGGCATTCTGTAAACTTACTTTTGTTTGCTACAAATAACCTACAATAGTGGCAGTGCAAACATACTTTATATCGAAAGACATATTTGTAACCAATGGCACTGTGAGTGTGTTATAATCGCAAACATATAAATAAAATGTAAATTTACATTTCTCTGCAATTCCTGAGTTAATAAAAACTCTGCCTGCACAGATACATATATTCTAGTCTGCATGCATTTATAAGCATATGAAAACCTGCTAATGCTTTTATTTTTTGCATGCATGTCGCATTTAAAATAAATTCCAGCCTAGACAATCATGTCATAAAATATACCAAATGCAGGGATATTTTGGATACCATGTCAATGACAAACACTAAAAAACAAAATATTTGGAGTTACTACTATGAAAAACAATGTATTTTTGATCCTGTCTGTACAGTTTATATACAAGTGGCTCCCATTCATTCTTATCAGGGGATACTTTGCATGCATTGTAATGAGAGAAGAAAAAAAAAAGTAGCTGTTAGCCTGAGAATATTTACATGTATATTTGCCAACGTGGCTACCCAGTAAATCACCGATTCTTTCCCTGTAATTTGTGGTGGTTTTCACAGCCTAGTGTTCTCAGATAGTATGGTTTAGCATTGTGGTTTATGAAGAAGACAGTCCCAATAATCATTTTAAATCAGATGATATCAAGATTTTTAAGTTCCACTGTATTAATCATGTTTAGCCTGATCGAACTGCTCTGAAACTGCTCTAGTGCACCATGCTGTACAAATTAATACATAGTCTGGATGCAGATTCTTCTTAATCCAATATCTCTACTTCTAATTTATATATGGATTCTATTAATTTTCATTTGGGGTATATCTACCAAACAGTAATTTATTATTATTATTATTTAATTTGGGCAGTTGCATGTCCCTTTAATATTTACATTCATTTTTTTTTTTACAAGAACTAAATGGAGAACATACAGTAAAAATATAACACCTGGTTTTGTACCACCAATACCTGCAAACATTATTATACCACCAACTCCATCAATTCAGTGGATTTACAATCATGCCACAGTTCTGTTTTACCTGCAACTGCTTCATTGTCAAATACTGGGTGGGAATCTCTATCTAGCCAGGCACAGCAGAAAAATCAATAATAAGTAGACACTGCAAAATAAAATTAGTCTAATCCAAAATTATAAAGTTAGGGTTTCTGAAATGTTTCAGATCGAAAGAATTTCACTCAAACATTTTTCAATTTGATTCAATATTTCAGTTTGATGCAATAATTGCCAGGGAAGTCTTAAAAAATGTGTCTAGAGTGTCCCTTTAACAAAAGAAAAAAAACCAAAAAACTCCCAAACTGTAAATTATATTAACCCCTTAAGGACCAAACTTCTGGAATAAAAGGGAATCATGACGTGTCAGACACGTCATGTGTCCTTAAGGGGTTAAACAAGTGCTTAGTGGCAGTGGCTACGTGATAAGCCACTGCAAAACCGATTCTGAATTCAGAATCATCCAAAATGGGCCCTCTGTTTGATTGATTCTGAATCTGCATGAAGTTTAATTCACAATTTGAAATCAGAAAGGACACAGAATTGGTCGAAATTCTCCCGAATTCCAATTCAGACCAAACCGAAGCTCCAAGTCTAATAATTTAATTAGATTAATAAAACATTAGCACATGTATTCACCTCTACTTTAGCATCCTAAATCGTGGTCTAATCACTCTAGTGGAAAATGCTTCACTGTCTATATGTTTAAAAGTGCTTGCTGTAAATGGGTGAACCTGTCAGTAATAATATGAGAGAATAACATTATTTAGAGAAAATCACCCAAGCATTTAACGTTTTGTACATTGCAAAGCTGATGGTAGGTCACTGAAACATGCTTCAAGCATTGCTTCATTTCTTATCAGTTTAGATTTGTGGATGATTGCCAGTCTACCCTCTCCAGACTAATCATGTTCATTTGGTTTAACAGAAATGAAGTGGTGAAAGCATTTCTACCATCATGTATCTGATTTTTAAGTATCTCTATTCATTTTCTTTTGTTCAGAATGTTAGCTATAATAAGGAGCTTATTTTTAATTTAAAAACATATATATATATATATATATTTCTATTGAAAAACTTAATGAATGTATAATGTATTAAGAAAGTCAGTTATAAATAAAAAAGAAATGATGATTTCAGTTAATAAGTCTGTCTGGCTAGTTTAGTGTAACTAAATCCCCATCCTCTTTCTTAAGAGCAAAAAGTGTGCAGTACCTGTAGTTAATTATAGTTTCTATAGACCAGTGGTTCTTAATCCCTGTGGATCCTTGAAACAGGCACTTTATGTTCACGAGGCCCCAGGAAATTGTTTACTTTACCAGCTCTGAACTACCAAGTGCAATGGTAAGTGCAAATAATTATTTTAACCCCTTAAGACCGCAGCCAGATGTACAAGTTGTGAACAGAACAAAACGTAAACAAAGCCTGGCATTTGCGCTATATGTCTGTCCAACCGTAATTCACCTCTTTCATATTAAATGCACCCCCCCTTATTATATATCATTTTATTCAGGGGAAGCAGGGCTTCCATTTAACATCAAATATTTAGGTATGGAACATAATTTAATATAAAAAAAAATATAAAAAAATGGGAGAAAATAAGAATTTTTTCATTTTTTTTGTTCTACGTGACATTTTAACTGTGGATGTCAAAATACTGTTTGCTTTTACTGCAATACAATACATATATTTGTATTCAGCGATGTCTCACGTGTAAAACAGTACCCCCTATGTACAGGTTTTATGGTGTTTTGGGAAGTTACAGGGTCAAATATAGCGTGTTACATTTGAAATTTAAAT
This sequence comes from Pelobates fuscus, assembly GCF_036172605.1. NCBI lineage: Eukaryota > Metazoa > Chordata > Amphibia > Anura > Pelobatidae > Pelobates > Pelobates fuscus. The sequence goes on from NC_086324.1 coordinate 87,465,117, forward strand.
TCGCCAGATTGGTTACGTTGCCTTTGAGACTGTATAGTAGCCCAGGAATGAAATTTACACCCATAATGGCATACCATTTGCAATAGTAGAGAACCCCAGGTATTGCAAATGGGGTATGTCCAGTCTTTATTAGTAGCCATTTGGTCACAAACACTGGCTAAAGTTAGCGTTAGTATTTGTTTGTGTGTGAAAAATGCAAAAAACGCCAATTTTGGCCAGTGTTTGTGACTAAGTGGCTACTAAAAAAGACTGGACATACCCCGTTTGCAATACCTTGGGTTGTCTACTATTACAAATGGTATGCCATCATAGGGGTAATTTTCATTCTTGGGCTACCATAGGGTCATAAAGGCAACGTAAGCAATCTGGCAAATTTTAATGTGAAAAAAATGAAACACAAGCCTTATATTTGACGCTGTAATTTTTGAAAACACCATAAAACCTGTACATGAGGGGTACTTTTGTACTCGGGAGACTTCGCTGAACACAAATGTTTGTGTTTCAAAACAGTAAAAAGTATTGCAGCAATAATATCGTCCGTGTAAGTGCTGTTTGTGCGTGAAAAATGCAAAAAACTTCACTTTTACTGGCGATATCATCGTTGTAATACATTTTACTGTTTTGAAACACTAATATTTGTGTTGAGCGAAGTCTCCTGAGTAAAACAGTACCCTCCATGTACAGGTTTTATGGTGTCTTGGAAAGTTATAGGGTTAAATATAGTGCTAGCAAATTAAATTCCCTATACTTTCGGCATGGGTTGTCAGGCAGGTCCCGCTAATTGTAATTAATTAGGATACCTAATTATGTAAAATTATTACATAAATATATGTGTAGAATTAATATATGTATATATACGTGTATATATATATATATATATATATATATATATATATATATATGAAACATGGGGGGATGGTTGCACTCACCTAAACATGCTTAAATGGGGTGCTGCTGGGGGCCATATTATACAATAAATACACAAGATCCAGCGCACTCTCCTATCTACTAAACAGCAACTTCAATGTTGACAGATTTTATTAGTTTGTAAAAGTTTTTTTTAAAAACACCTAATCTAGGCAAAAAAATGGGGATTTAGTTACATTATATGATCATACATTGCATAAGCCTGCCACAACGTCAATGTACCCCATCTTTGGCAGGTCCTACTCTCACAGTCTAATGTCTGCTCTTATGAGATTAACCACTTACTTGGGAAAAAATTCCATCTGAGGCTCTCTGCAGTACAAGGCTAAATAGGGACCTGAGATGAGGCACCTGTAACAGGGAGGGGTGCAGAACCAAGGAGTTGGCTAGACTCCCAAATATATATAGGAAACATGGGGGGATGGTTGCACTCACCTAAACATGCTTAAATGGGGTGCTGCTGGGGGCCATATTATACAATAAATACACAAGATCCAGCGCACTCTCCTATCTACTAAACAGCAACTTCAATGTTGACAGATTTTATTAGTTTGTAAAAGTTTTTTTTAAAAACACCTAATCTAGGCAAAAAAATGGGGATTTAGTTACATTATATGATCATACATTGCATAAGCCTGCCACAACGTCAACGTACCCCATCTTTGGCAGGTCCTACTCTCACAGTCTAATGTCTGCTCTTATGAGATTAACCACTTACTTGGGAAAAAATTCCATCTGAGGCTCTCTGCAGTACAAGGCTAAATAGGGACCTGAGATGAGGCACCTGTAACAGGGAGGGGTGCAGAACCAAGGAGTTGGCTAGACTCCCAAATATATATAGGAAACATGGGGGGATGGTTGCACTCACCTAAACATGCTTAAATGGGGTGCTGCTGGGGGCCATATTATACAATAAATACACAATTTTTTAAAAATATTTTTATTTATATATAGGTATATATATAGTGATATATACGTATATATTTATGTATATAGATATATATATTATTTCGTTCTACGTGTATTTTGATATAAATATATATATATATATATATTAATATCACAATACAGTTAGAACGAAATAACACACATCTATATATTTTTTTATATTTTATTTTTAATTATTTTTTATTTTATTTTTTTACGTATTTACATTTTTTTATATTATATATAAATATATATATAACAATAATTATATATATTTAATCAGTATCAGTCTATGTGTAATTTGATATTAATATATATATATAATTATATATATATATATATATATTAATATTAAAATACACCTATACAGTGTACGTGTGTGTATGTATATGTGTATATATATACTTAGATCATATATATATCTAAGTATATATATATATATATATATATATATATATATTTTTTTTTTTACACTTTTAACATTATTTAATTTGATTTTCAGCCAGCAGGGGGACCAACTGTCATTACAGTTAGTCCCCCTGCTGGCAATACTGAAGCCAGCTATCCCGGCCATGTGATTGTGAGGTCCTCGCAAGGACCTCACTTTCACATGACCGGGGGGGACCGAAGGAGGAAGATCTGCCGCGGGGGGGCTCCCTGGGAGTCCCCCCAACCGCGATCGCCGGCGTGGGACCGCCGGCGACCGGGTAAGTAACGGAAAAAACGGAGGGCGTACTATTACGCCCTGCGGCGTTTAGAGCCGCTTTAAAAAGGACGTAATAGTACGCCCTCCGGTCTTAAAGGGTTAAAGTAGATGTTTTCATGCCACCTGACATTTGGAGTTACCAGCCTACAGTAGATAAGCAAATTAAAGGAACACTATAGTCACCTAAACTACTTTAGCTAAATAAAGCAGTTTTAGTGTATAGATCATTCCCCTGCAATTTCACTGCTCAATTCACTGTCATTTAGGAGTTAACCCCTTAAGGACCAAACTTCTGGAATAAAAGGGAATCATGACATGTCACACATGTCATGTGTCCTTAAGGGGTTAAATCACTTTGTTTCTGTTTATGCAGCCCTAGCCACACCTCCCCTGGCTATGATTGACAGAGCCTGCATGAAAAAAAAAACTGGTTTCACCTTCAAACATATGTAATTTACCTTAAATAATTGTATCTCAATCTCTAAATTGAACTTTAATCACATACAGGAGGCTCTTGCAGGGTCTAGCAAGCTATTAACATAGCAGGGGATAAGAAAATCTTAATTAAACAGAACTTGCAATAAAGAAAGCCTAAATAGGGCTCTTTTTACAGGAAGTGTTTATGTAAGGCTATGCAAGTGACTAGGGTTCATAAACAAAGTGATTTAACTCCTAAATGGCAGAGGATTGAGCAGGGAGGCTGCAGGGGTATGTTCTATACACCAAAACTGCTTCATTAAGCTAAAGTTGTTCAGGTGACTATAGTGTCCCTTTAAGGGTGTTCACCTTACTGGCAAAACCCAAACAAGAGACATGTCAGCCTGGTGTGAATATATTAGGATAAATGTGTATTGTGTATTGGTGTGAATATATATTGGTGTTTCAAGGCTGTTGTATACAGCAAACACAGACTCAAAGGAATCATTGTTTAAAATGGAATGAGGCAAAAATTTTATTCTTTGTTGAACTAATTTTATATGCCCACCCAGAATCCTTTGTGGTAGTAACATCACTGTAGATTTGTGATTTCTGTGGGAAAAGCAAGTCTTTTAACCCCTACCCCTCCCCCTCCCCCTACCCCTACCCCTCCCCCTCCCTCTCCCTCTCCCTCTCTTTTCAAAATGGCCGCACGTTATATTGTAACACTGATATGTGTAAGGAATCCATGAATAACCTTTCACAAGTATGTTTTTTTTAAAACAAGACAACCTAAGGTATTAATCTTGGGGTATTTTGACTCTTTTCTTGCTCTTTTCATGCAACCATTTTACACCAATTAATGCCCCCCCCCCCCCGCCCCCCCCAAAAAAATGGTGATTTTTTTGACACACATAGCAATTTAAGAATACATCTACTGAGAACTTTTAGGGGCTACTGCCAAAGAACACCCTAAAATATGTTCAGCAACATCTCCTGAGTACAGTGATATACCCCCCTCCCCCCCCATTTATAGGTGTGTCAGGTTCTCTGGGGGTTAAAAGACCTTATTTGGAGGGTGCACATTCCAGTTTTCCAACTTGGAATTTTCACAGCTGGTTATCATGTACCCATGTCCAATTTGGGACATTTTTGAAGCCAGCCAATGTAATATCACCCCATCAAATCATATATTTTTTAAATGTAGACACCCCAGGGTATTTCAAATGGTGGGATTTTAACACTTTCCATGCACTAATTCTACCACCAGTCTTTGTCAAACTTTTGGGTAGTCGTTTTTTGTGTGTGTTATTTTTCTCTCACATTGTTCTTTAGGCATGGTTTCTCAGTTCCTGTTATATGTTACTGACAAAGAACACACCAATATGTGTTCAGCAACATCTCCTGAGTACAACAGTGCCACCAATGTACAGGTTTTATGTGTTTTGCAAACTTACAGAGGTCAAATGTAGGGCTTTCCCCTTTTCCATGTTTGCACATAGAAATTTGCCAGATTGGTTTGCTGGGCCTATGTTGCCTTTGAGACCCTATAGCAGCCCAGGAATGAAAATTAAACCCATCATGGCATGCCATTTGTAAACGTAGACAACCCAGGGTATTCAATATGGGGTATGTCCAATCTTTTAGTAGCCACTTAGTCACAAACCCTGGCAAAATTAGCATTTATATTTGTTTTTTTGCATTTTTCACACAAACTTACATTTCACAGATTATATTATCAGTATAATACATTTAACTTCTCTAAAAGACTCATATTTGTGTAGAGTAATGTCACATGAGTACAACATACCCCTGGAGTACAGGTTTTATGGTGATTTGGAAAGTTACAGGGTCAAACATAAGATTTGCCAATTTCTGTTTTTGTAAATTGCTATTTGCCAGATTGGCTATGTTGCCTTGGAGATGGTATGGCAGCCCAGAAATGAAGATTAACCCCCCCATGACATACCATTTGAAAACGTAGACAACCCGGAGTATTCAAAATGGGGTATGTCCAGTCATTTGTAGTAGCAACTTAGTCACAAACGCTTGCCAAACTTAGCGTTTTTATTAGTATTTTGCATTTTTCTACACAGAAATTGTGTAGAATTTCTTGTCACGAGATACCGTGACGTGATCCTGAGGCCCATTGTTGTGCCATTCATCCACGACCACTACCTCATGTTGCTTCATGATAATGCATGGCCCCATGTTTCAAGGATCTGTACACAATTCCTGGAAGCTGAAAACATCCCAGTTCTTGCATGACCAGCATACTCACCGGACATGTCACCCATTGAGCATGCTCTGGATCCGCGTATACGACAGCGTGTTCCAGGTCCTGCCAATATCCAGCAACTTCGCACAGCCATTGGAGAGGAGTGGACCAACATTCCACAGGCCACAATCAACAACCTGATCCACTCTATGCAAAGGAGATGTGTTGCACTGCGTGAGGCAATTGGTGGTCACACCAGATACTGACTGGTTTTCGAACCCCCACGGACCCCACCAAATACAGTAAAACTGCACATTTTAAAGTGGCCTTTTATTGTGGCCAGCCTAAGGCACACCTGTGCAATAATCATGCTGTCTAATCAGCATCTTGATATGCCACACCTGTGAGGTGGATGGCTTATCTCGGCAAAGGAGAAGTGCTCACTAACACAGATTTGTCAATATTTGAGAGAAATAGGCCTTTTGTGTACATAGAAAAAGTCTTAGATCTTTGAGTTCAGCTCATGAAAAATGGGGGCAAAAACAAGTGTTGCGTTTATAATTTTGTTCAGTGTATATTGCACCATTTACACATAATTATTTCCAACCAGACAAAATCCGGTGTTTAGTGACTAACCCTGAAAATCTATATTTTGCATTGTGGATCCTACATTTCATTCCCCATTTTTAGACAGTATTTCACAAAGTTTCTCTGCTTGTTAAAAGATACTCTGTAAGGAAACACTTTGATGCATGAAGTTTGGGTTTTATATTAGGAGCCTGTTCTCCTTGATAAGGTATTATATCAGGTACACAATATGACCTGTACATTTGCTAAGGTGGCTTAACACATGACAAAAAAGCTAGAGGCTTGTAGCAAGCACTTTCCTTTTCCCAACATCTTATTTTCTAAAATCCTGTGTGTATGCACTTGTGTAATATAAATGTTTCAGTTTAATTTCTTATATAGTAAAACGTTTCAAATAACTCCTTCAAATAAAGATATTGGACCTTTTGTATTCAAAATTACTTATATTGGCAAAAAAATTAGAGAAAGTTGTTTCTTAGTAGACCGTAAAAATAGAGAAAATAAATGATAAACAACTTTTATTAAAGGATAAAAATATTTAAATAAGACCATCGATATTAACTATATATATATATATATACACACACACACACACACACACACACACAAAAACAATACACAATATCCAGCGCACTTACTCATCCACTAAACAGCAACTTCAAACCGCACAGATTTTATTCATTTTTTTTTTAAAAAAACACACCTAATATAGACAAAAATAATGAGGGTATACAGTATATAATCATACAATGCATAAGCCTGCTACAATGTCACTGTACCTCATCTTTGGCAGGTCCTACTCTAATTTATGCATGGTACACCTCAAAATAAAGTTAGTAATGTTTTATATATAATTGTAAAGGTATTGGATACTTTGATATGAAGTAGCATTTAACTCTTATTAGAGAACTGTAAAATAAAAAAGCAACTTTGTTGTGACCTCATATAAGGAATGAGAAAATATATTATTAAGTGAATAACCAAAACCATGTGTACTGACATGTGCGTTTTACAAGATGAGGCTTATTGATGGTGTTATTATATGTTTTATCATTAATAAAAGTTAGGTTTTAAAATTATTTTCTTCCCTTTTTACCATCTACTACGAAACAATTTTACCATTTATTTTTTTGCCAATTTGTAACATTTTAATTACCCACCTTTTTTTTTTTCTTAGTGATCACATAAGCTCAAACCTTTTTTTTCAAATTACTTATATTTAACCATGTTTTGAAAAATTATATCCCATAATAGTCGTGGTATTAACAGATTAGTCCATCATCTTCTAATGATTGGGCAGACTAGATGGGCTGGATTATCTGTTGTCACATTCTAACTTTCAACTTTTTTAGTATTATAAGTAGTAATGTGTTTTCATTTATAGTCTTTATATTATTAAATATTAAGTAGGATCTATAGGTCAATATAGATTGGAAACTACTGGTCCTACTATGAAGTAGGATGAAGATGAACATAGGACATCAGACTCTGGGAAAACAAATCCAGTAATTTCTTTGTTTCAGGGGATTTACCATCAATATACCATACCAATCAGTATTGACTACTGCCTTGTCCATGAAGTTGGAAAAAATAAAGCAGCACTCTGCTGGCCTACCCCGGGCTATTGGAATCAGAATAACTCCCTCCTATAGTCTATGTTTCTTTATAGTTATTCTCATTATTTTTTTAAGTCTTTGGACTTGTTTGAGAATCAAAAAGATAATGATAATAATCATAAAACACATTATAAAGTTGTGAGCTATGTTTTGACTCCATTACCTCCTCTCTCCAGAATTGCTTTATGAATAAATATATTGAGTTCACTGATTATACTTTTTCCTAACATTAGTACAGGTATCTGAGATAATAGCTTTGTTCTGTTATGGATTCACAGCTGAGCTCACTAATATTTAATCATGGCATTTTCATAGAATGATTATCTTTTTCAAGCCTCAAACACATTAGTGAAAATAATGTTTGCTTTTTTTTTTAAAATAAACTACTTTTATTAATCAGTAAAACAAATTACATATTTATGCCTTCTTGCAGTTAATAAGATCAGCCCTTGAAGAGAAGAACTAGATATTGGATACTTAGTTCCTCTGTATTTAGATTAGCTCATTTATTAAAAAATGTAAAGAATCTATTTTAATAAGTACCATTGTCTAATGTGTAAATTTATAGATAGGAGCCATACAATACACAATTGCTGTCCACTGGTTGTTTCTCTTATTTGTTGTACACCTTTACATATACTTAATGGTAGAATGTAATAGCACAAAAAGCATGACCATAACGTAAAAGAAACGCGTTCAGTGCTCATTTATTCTTGCAGATAAGCTGCCTATATGATGAAACAGAAACAATTTAAGCAGTAATGTAAGACGGCATTATTCAATTTAGAAAACCAGCCTTACCAATGTTCATGATGTAACTTGAGCCAAGTTCCAAGTCCCTCTTCCAGCGTTTTCTGTTTTCTCCTCAGATTCCATCATGGTGTGTGACTTGTTATTGCTTGTCATTTTCTGATCTACTGCCATTGAGGATATTTGTCAATCAATGAGCATTGCACCTTCATTGCATGTTGAACTACTCTCATGACATGTATTTGAGCTTCTAAGAAAATGTTTGCTGCTAGAAGTGAAGATGCGGACATGGAGATAATACTGCCAGTTCAGTCTCAGGCACAAACACCAGTACCAGGAGCTCTAGCAGATCAGAGGTTGGGGTAACAATAAATGTTTTGGAGAAGGCTGTATAGTGAAGATCTTGATGTCACTCTATACTATTCATACATAGTAGAATATCAATAAGATTCCTGGACAGTAATTATTATGGGACAATCCGATACACTAGGAGATTCTTTACACACCACTGCTGTATGGGACATATACATATACTTATATTTAGTAAAAGGAGAACAGAACTAGATAATCAAAGCAGATAACTGTCAAACAACTTCCTTTTCAATAAAATTCCTCTTGTTTGCACTTATCGAGCACTCTCAAGAGTCAAATTAAGAGATGTAAATTGGACTCGAGTGAAATGTAACTTTTATTACAAAAAAATATTGTAAAAGGTGAACACACATTCCCATTAAGGAAAGGTGGCAAAAAAAAATTATTAATCAAAATACTAATGTGTTTTGTGTGACTAACCACACTTAATCATTTAGATATCTAAAGCTATATACAACCTCTGCTTTCAGGCTGTAAACATGGGAGTAAACATAATTCATAAAGCTTTAAACTTTCAAACTTTAGACACAATGTTTCTTGAACGTGTGCACCAGGAAACACTTTAGCGCCTCCCTCCTTTGTGCCCCCTCTGCACATTGTGTTCCAATGTAATACTTCTTGTTTAATTAAGACGTAATTTTAACCAACAAGATTGAGTCCTGTATGTTTGTCCCGCACGTAGACCTGCCTCTGTGGAAGCATTTATTTGTAGACAGAATTTTGCCACGTATGGAAAGCACTCCTGGGTCTACATGCATTAAAATGTAACATTAATTGTCAACGTCTCAGTAGTAGCTAAAAAAATGTATCAGGACCAGAATAATAAATAAATAAATAAATAAATAAATAAATATATATATATATACATATATATATATATATATATATATATATATATATATATATAATCCAGGGAAAGTACACTTACAGGACTCAATAGAATAATGTTCAATCTCATTTTAAATACACCAAAAATAGTGTCAAGGTTTTAGTCGAGTGGTGGACTTTTTTCAAGATGTCTTGAAGCACCCAGGCAAACACAAGCCAGTGAGAGTGAGTGCCGGACCCACGTGGATATGTATTTATTTTTATTTATATAAACAGTATATAAATCTTTGCACACAATTGCAAAACTGTTCTTTAGTCCCAAGTTTATGTGCTAGCTAGTAATTTTAGAGTTCAAATAAATATTATTATTCGACTTCTTCTTAATAACTTAGTAGTGTGCATGTTAATATAATTCTTCCACTTTTGACGAGTTCCTCCTTCTAAGCTAACTGGAGAATGATATGTTTGATATTTGAAATGCAGCATCCAAATAATTGTTAAATAAACCATTAAAACTCTCCTGAGGTTTGGATGCTCAACATCTCTTTCAAAGTAAGTAAATCCCCTGATAAGTTTATTTTGATTAGAGCTTACACAGTAATTAACATTCAAATAGAATATATTTTGAGCTTTTAGAATAATTTTTATTTTTTTACTTTTAATCAAAGAAGCAAAGAAGAATGTAACATATTTATATCTAAAATATATAATATTTGAAGCCCAAAAAGCACCCAAATGGAAGCACAGGTCCGGGGCCTATCGCACCACGATGCTCCGAAACCTAGAGGAGCTATTGTGTGGTGCTCCAAGTGCCGGGATAGCCGCCACAGCGAGCCCACATGACACGCCAGCTTGTACACCAACAATGGGCAGATGTTCCCAAAAGTCAAACCCCATGGCTGAAAGCAGAGATATTGGAGCCATGCTCCAAAGGCCCATGTAACCAAGGCCCACACCCGTGGAAGACCACATGCTGCCGAACACCATCCAGCTAAAGGATAATTGGGGACAGAGATATTACAGCAATCGCTGATGCTGCAGTCTACACCCGCAGAGTCTTAAGATGATTCAGCCCCAACTACCAAAGGAGATCTAAAAGCTCTATTAGCAGACATTCACAAACTGCTGGCAGCAGACGCTGCGGTAATCAAGACGGAAGTACAGGCCATAACAGGCCACTGAAGAAGACATGGGGGACGTACGAACCCACCTAACAAATATTGATAACTCACTACAGCTGCTCCAAGCTTATCATCGGACAATGCACCTCAAGCTGACGAACATGGAAGACCGCCAACGCTGCACACACATCAAGATCAGGGGAATCCCGACCATGATTACAGCGGAGTAATTGCGGGCTACTATCTTACCACATGCTAAGAGAATGGCCATTGACAGTGTCTACCACCTCCCTAGTCCACCACATCTTCAGCACACTTTGCCCCATGACGTGATTCTATGGTGTCTCACCCTACCTGACAAGAGTCAAATCATGTTGACATTGAGAGGCAAATCTTCCCTAACTTTCAAATCCTCTTCATTAACCTTCTACCAGGATCTTATTAAAGCCACCCTCCTTCTGTGCAAGACCTTCGGACCAGTCACTACTACGTGCTACAGGAATGGCGTACAGGCGAATGGCACCTTGGTGGAAAGGTAAAATGGAACTGACCATGTGCACTCCTCGATGACGGAGGCCTCAACCTTTCTGGGAACTTTGGGACTCAATATCCCGAATGTTGCTGCACCTACAGACTTCTCGTGGAATCTTGGGACCCCCACAATGATCACCCCTTTTGTTCCAAAAGCCCAAGTAACGCAACCAGCGGCACTGTGAAGGGAAGAATATTTACCCTGTGGAACATTTTAACTCAGTTGCTTTGATATGTTTTATTATCTTTCTATTTTTTTTAACTTCCTATAATACTCTGCTAGCTATGATATGCACCACTCACACATCCACCACATACACATAGGTATACCCAGACAGCAGATATCTGCAGCCTATGAAGTGGCGATCCAACTATTTACCCCACCCCAATGCCCCCTTTGTTAGGGGTACACAATCTAGTTACCTGCCACCCGACTACTGCCCAGGCCCATTGCAAACCTCTCAAACAACTGCGATTTAAGCTTGTTTACACATGGCCCACAAGATCGTAGAAACCGCCCATAGTCCATATCTCATCACACAAACCCGCTTACCATATACGTGCTATTTCACATAGGAGCTTCCACCAATTTGATAGTGTCAAGAGCCTCTATGTGGTATTCAATTCCACTCTGTTTACGCCTACTCTAGACATAAATATTTGTCACATGACATTGGTGGCCACGTCTCCATCCTAAGTTGTCTACTGAGGGACATCTTACACTATCATCTTCATCTATTGCACCTTACTATGAGAGTGCGGCCTCTCTAATACAGGCTTGCGGGATGAACCGCATTATTCAAATGGTTACAAGTTATATTTTCTTAGTAGTAATACTTTATGTGTTCCTTACAAAGATCAGCACGCTGCTGGGAGGCTGTGTTCTGCCCACACAAGGCATAGGCTAACCGGCACGCTGGGTGCAGGGAGGTATCTCACTTCATCACCAGCTTGATTCACTGCACTAGCCTTTACATTCACTACATATTACAGTTGATTTTATTTATTTATGATTTTTCTTCTGATATCCTAACTCTTGGTATGCCAGTAATAATATATGCTCGTATAGATACCAGCCATGCTCCTGATTTCTTGGAAGCCACCTGGGATGGTATAATCTGTTTCATATTAGCTCAGTGCAAAAGTTTAGCATGGCCCTTAAGGATGAGTTTCAAGCCTTGCACTGTCCATTTTTGTCATTCTTGTTATTCTTTCATCCATGGACAGATATCACATTGTCTAGAAAAGCCTACCTTACATATCAGCTTAGATCCTACATTATGTCTAGACAGGTCAGACTAGCCTGAATATATTCTCAAAAATTGTGCAGTTTTCTCACGTGCCTTATTACTTTATTGTAATGTTAATTCTTGCACATGTGGTTGGGGGACATGGTGTGATTTGAAAATATCACTGAGTTATATATCCTAACCTCCACAATATTTAGAGTTTATTCACTAAACACCCCATTGTAGCACATCAAAGCTTGAATAAAATAAATAAATTTTATTCACACCTCACCCCTCTGCCAGTCCTTACATTGGCTTCCTGTATGCTATAGGAGTCAATTCAAGGTACTAACTCACACCTATAAAGCACTGAACAACTCTAGCCCCTCTTATATCTCCTCACAGATCCATAGGTATGTCCCTTCTCGGTCTCTCCGTTCTGCCCGTGACCACCTCCTGTCCGTTGTCCGCACTCGTACGGCCAACTAGCGCTTGCAGGACTTCTCGCGGGCGGCTCCCTTCCTATGAAATAGCCTGCCTACCGCCATCAGACTCTCCCCTAGTCTTGCATCTTTTAAGAAGTGCCTTAAAACCCATCTCTTTAGGAAAGCTTATGGCCTCCAAGACTAACCCTTACCTCACATTACTGTCTCTTGCCCTCTCCTAAAGGGCAGCCCACCTTATTTGAGTGTAAATTCCTGTCCTAATGTGTTTTACACCCCACCTCCTATAGAATGTAAGCTCGTTTGAGCAGGGTCCTCTTCAACCTATTGTTCCTGTAAGTTTATTTGTAATTGTCCTATTTATAGTTAAATCCCCCTCTCATAATATTGTAAAGCGCTACGGAATCTGTTGGCGCTATATAAATGGCAATAATAAATAAATAAATAAATAAATGAAATGGTACTCACAAGAATGGAGCAAGCTGACTGCTCCATTCTTGTGAGTACCATTTCATTTATTTATTTTATTTCTTCATTATTTTATACAGAGAACACTATTGGTTGTGTCTTTTTATTCTCTTTGAGTGGCATTTTTCCTTCAAAGAAAAGCTGCAGTATATCCTACAAGCGGGGATCTAAACCGCTGTACGCTTTCCACACTAGAGCTAGTTATAGCTCTATCAAATGTGAGTGCTTTACTATTCTTTCTTTATTTGTTACACTCTAGTGAATATATTACACTATTTTGGTTATTTGTTTTATCTTTTCATATCATTGGAATTACCTGCGGAAGGACAACGAGGACACCGTTCTCCATCCATCATTGTATAGACTATCCTATCTAAAGAAGATCTATTCAGATAAGACTTTACTTATTTTATATGAACTTTCTCTTTTATTTTGACTATTTTATTGACTGATTCTTATTTTTTATTGGCGCAGCTTTTATTTTTTATTTTTATTTCAGTATCCATGTAAGCTGTAAAACCTCACTCAATTAGTTGGACATCTAACTGTGGGGTAGCTTTAGTACACACCTGGCATTTAATTTATGATAAACTTGGAATGAATACAAATACTTGGAATGCTTTTTGGAAAGATTGCCAAGTAAATGTATTTATTTTCATTATTACACTAATACTTGTGACTACTAGACTACAAACCATAACATGCTACTGTGTAGAACAGACACAGTATTCTTATTAAAATAATTGAAGGCCAAGTATTGGATGAGAAATCTCAGCAATTTTCTCTATAAAGAAACTTTAATTTGTAGTGAATGGCAGACATTCAGAAATCTTTTTATTTTTATATATTTTTTTAAAATTCCTGTATTGGCTCTTTAAAAAAAAACTGAAAGTCTAACCAGTTTGTCTACTCTTTAGATGTCTCCAGTAGCACAGCTGTCCCTTAACCGAGCGCAGATGACATTAGAATTTGATAAATATGGTTCAAATTTAGGATCTTTTATTGTCCTGTACATCTTTTAGAAGCAGAGATGTTGTTCTTAAGTCTTTGAGGGCACTGTAGGAAATTGCTTTATATTTATTTATTAATTTTTTTAAAAAGAGTAACAAATGGGATACGTGACCATTTTAATTTGCTAATAATTCTCTAATGCTTCTATTATTGCAGCAACCACTACTATAACTATTAATATAGAAAAGTCACTTATATCTGCAATTATTTTCTGGGTTTAGTCATCTAAATATTGAATGATACACATTATTATACCTACACATTGTCCTTATTTATGAGATACAGTTCCTATGCTGAACAAAAATCTCTTTGTCTCTTTTCTATCCTATTGTTCCTCTTTCCTAGGAGCCCCATATTATTGGCACAATAATAGTCACAATAAGGTGTCTTTAACCCCCTTAAGGACCAAAATTCTGGAATAAAAGGGAATCATGACATGTCACACATGTCATGCGTCCTTAAGGGGTTAAATCAATACATGTGTTTAAAAATCAGCCTGTATAAGTGATGTACATTTTGTTATAAATTATATTTTAGTTACATAAATTATTAGTAAGTTGCACAATTCTTTATGGCATTTTGTAAGTTTATGGTTCATGGCATTAAGCACACGGCATAGAACATGAGGCATTGAAAGTGTGCTGTTTTAGGGCAAATTCTTAAACCAAATGTCAAAAAGAATTAATTTGGGAATGTTACACAGAATCACAGCTTAACCTACCTTTCATGCATTGCTGGGATCATCTCTTTAATACACTTTGATCACATGTTTTATGTTTATTCCCATATGTACACATTATTTTCAGGTGAAGATTGTTTTTCGGTATACCTGTTTCAGGAGTTTGATGATAGTTCACATAAGTATTTAAACAGAAATTGATATTTCTATAAATGTATTGTTATGTTTGTGATCACTTTATATTTTTGTAAATAGAATATTTCCTCAAATCTGACCTTGTCTTTTATGCAGTCCTGCTACTGCACAGGTAATTTCCTTATTAAATGCTTATCTGAATGTCATTTATAGTGTTTTACTATTTTTGTATTTTATATATGATGATGATGATGATGCTCACTAAATTTGAAATGTGGTTTTCTTCTTATATATATTTCTTAATTCATATATTCCAAATAATATGGTATTTTCCATTTGTTAAGAACTTCCATTTTGATACAGTAATTATGAGTGAAGTAATAAAGTCTTGTTTTTTGCTTTCTCTAAGGAGTCATTGGAACTGCCTTTCGTGTCCTCAGATATGTAAAGAATCATACAACACCTTACAGCAGCCAGCCTTAGGTAAGTAGCCTCTTTCAACACTACAAATTTAGTACATGACTGCAATATAATGGTGCAATAAGTTGGGACATTAAAGTATCAGGTTGTGTCAACTGGGTAGGTGTGATAGAAGCTGAACTATCTTTTACCTCAGATATCAGTTACTACTGCTTAGAACTCCCTGATTATCAACTGTCAAGCATTTGGCACTGGATTGGGATGCCACTATGACTATTCACCAGGATACTTGTATGATGGAAATTACTGCAGATCCTATTCAGATGCAATTCTCAGTATAGTTGTAAGTGAATGAAAACTGATTTTAGTGGCTTTGCTCATAGACATAAGAATGCTGAGTAATCACATATTTACTGTCATGCAAAGAAGAATGTTGTGCATTTATAATGCTTATTTGGATCTCAAAACGGGGATTGGCTTTGGGTTTTTAGTAGCTAAATGATTTGCAAATCAACAGAATTTAACAATTTGAAAAGTTTATCTACAAATACAAAAATACAACAAAAAAGCCATAAATGTCAGCTTTCTAAAGGAAATGAAAAAAAAGTCTTAATATAGTATACTATGGCGCTTCATCTATGGCATCTATATTTTTAATACTGGCAGCTGTGGAAATCCTAACTTAAATAATTAATTATAATAGTCCACAAATTATCACTATAGAAGAAGGCCTTGCTCAAGAAATCTTACAATATATAAGGACTAGAGATAGGCAGTTAAATATTGTCAATTACTTGCTGATGTGGTAGTCTGACTAGAATTTAAATAGAGTGTTCCCAGTTCTATGACAGGGACATTACCACTGCTCTAACCAGTTAATAATGTTTATCCCATGGAATCACTTGTATGTTGCCATGGTTTAAACAATGACATACTATATGCTAATATTCCATATGTATGAAGATCTAAGAAAAGAGATCCTGGGAGACAGTACCACACAATTAGAGGTCAAGATGGAGGAGTTGTCAACAGAGCATAGTAACATGGCCGACACACATGAATCCCTGGATAAGAGAGTGATGACAACCAAGTGCAAACTGGTAGAGCTGGAGGGCCCCTGCAAAAGAAAAAAAATATAAGGCTGCAGGGCATTGACAAAATGGTTGATATTGTCGTAGTTTCTGAATTTGTAGCAGCATTTTCCTCGCACTCCAAACCTACATGGAGAAGAGGAACACTTGCTGTTTAGGGTGACCAGCTACCGAGGCTTCAGGACTATATGACTGTATGATGTGTGGCAAGTAAAACAACCTGCAGATAGTGAATTTACTCTTGATTCACAAGTGCACAACTTATATACCAGAATAGATAGATTGTCTATACCATCCGGGGTATTGCAAACAGTTAGCACAAACAGCACTTGTTCCACAGGACCAATTACTTGGTCTGATAATGCTCCTATCTTATTAAAATTGACTGAAAGCTCGTCACACAAGGGCACTGACACTAAACTATAGTGGAGGATATTCGTGAAGAACTGTGGGATTATTTCCACACAGATGATACTCAAGATACACACCTCAACACAGTCTGGTAAGTCCATAGAGCTACTATCAGGGTAAGTTTTATTAAACATGCCTTGTACCTGAAAAATACCTTACTCAAGGAACACTCATTACAGAAGTTAAGCTATCCAGACTTAACTTCTTCTCTCCTACTTTTCTGGCTATTCGTAAAATTTTAAATCAATTAAACCCTGGGTATATACTTAGTGTTTTAAAATGCAGATACTACACACAGTGTAAAGGGTGGGGGCTTTCCTAGCTTGACAATTGAATAACAAGCAAGATTGCATAAAAATGTTATATTCATATGATCAGGGGCGAAAACGTATTAACCCTAATCACATCGCAGATGCCTTTGCCAAATTTTAAGCTGATAGCAATACTTTCCTACCATTGCATGTTAAAATTGCTAGATGTCCTAACTCTCTGTACATTCACAAGGTAACCTCACAACATTTACAAAAGCAAATTAAATGGAGTCAATTGTGGCCCAAGATGTACTAGAGATAATCTCATCTCTACCTCAGAAGAAAGCAACAGGCCCTGATTGGTGATTTATTAAAAGAAATGTGCTAATGTTTTAAGCCATACCTATTAAAAATACTTACGACAGGGATAGAGTCAGGTTAATTACCCCCTGAAATGCTGGCAGGACATGTAATTACCATGTAAGCCTGGCAAAGTTCAGCATATTTAAAACTTAGATCCATTTCTTAATTAAATTACAATGACAAAATGTATATCAAGCTATTTCCTGCCAGACTAGCAAGTATTGCCCCGCAAATTGTCCACTCTGAACAAACAGGATGTATCAAACCCAGGCAAAGTTCTGATAATACTAAACCTGCTACATACTTTTCAGCTATCATTCATCCCAGGCTTACTGTTAGCTGTAGATGCGGAAAATACCTTCATCCTCTTAAACTGTCAATGTATGACTATGGCTTTAGAAGCATATGACTTCAATACAGAAGGCTTCAATACATTAAGGCATTATAGTCTCAGTTTATATCTTTACTACTCTGAATTTACCTCTGCCCCACTTCAGATCACTAATTGAGTGAGACAGGGGTTTCCACTCTTCCCTACACTATTCATTTTGGCTATTGCACCCCTTTCATGAAAACATGCACACAACATCCAGACATAACTTGGGTTCCCTATAAGGGAGAAAATATTGTGTTTAGCTTATTTACAGAGGACATCCCATTACCGTTCATAAAACCACAGCTATAATTTCCAACCATTCAGGATATGCTAATAAAGTTTGGAAGGCAGTCCTATTACAAATTAAATATTGTCAAAACCAAAGCACTGCTCCTAGGGTCCCACACAAGATCTGGCCTCGATACAAAGCACCTATGCTTATGATTGAAGAATAGACTATGTGAAATACTTGGCAATTAAAATTCCAAAATCAATATCTGAGGTTTTTAAATTTGATTATACATCATTGATTGAGATGTTCAATCTGTCCTACAAGCCTGGAATATGCATGGAGCATGTCATCAATAGTGATACACAGTAAGTCCGCATGCAAACTACATACTCATCTAATGTAAAGCACCTAACTTATATGTGGATACCTAAATGCCTTAGGAAACACAAAGTTTCTTTCCTCTCCACTTCAAATTGTGTAGTGGGCATGTGGGCTCAGTGTTTGATGAAATGAGGTATTAGGAAATGCTTACCCAGACAGTCACATATTAACACACCTATTAACACACTAACCCTTTTAAACAACAACCTTGGGCTACAGAGGTGGCAATCATTGGGAGATAAGACAATAGGTGACTTGATGGACAGCAATAGGCTCTTACCTTATCCAAGCCTGGCGTCCACTTACCAACTCCCTTCAACAGATATTTTTCTATATCTCAGAATAACAGGGATTCTTACTAAGCATGTTATGCCACTATTTAAACTACCCCAATGGAGTGCCATGACTTATTCAGTCTTTTGAATAAACCAAATATCTTTTCCCCTACTGCAGGTCACCTTTTATGTCTCTGTCATTCTGCTTTAACATCCCTGGTTGACACCTGTACAAAACTACTATGTGCCGAGATTGGAGATGGATATGGGACACCAGTTTCCACTAAATTATGTGTGGTGGCAGTTCCCCAAGAGCCAACCCTTTTGGTTCCAGGTTTATTTTTATCATGCAATCGGTGGGTGGGATTCAGGTTCCAAATTCCCCAGAATATTTTGTTTTACTATTTATCCCCACCCAACAAATCCCCCCCCCCCCCCCAACCCAATGCAGGTCATGAATGGGGTTAATGAGTAGAGGTAACCCCTTCAGGAAGCCCTAACTAGATCTGGCAGAAGTATATGTTCTCTTGAATAGGCACTTATTGGCCATTCCTTCAAGTGGTATTAACTGTAGAAGATATGGCCCACTACTTGGCTATCCATCCCCCATATGCAGATGGTGTTGGATCCAGAGGAAGTCATTGCACTTCCTAACCTGTAAATAAATTTTAGAGTTCTGTGAATGTATGTTTTTCGCATAATGTGTGAATGGAGTGGAGTTATGCCTGCCCTTTGTTACAATTGCTGTTACTATTATTTGTTGATTTATGATGTTATATTTTATCATTCTATGTTATTAACTTAATTCTTGACTGCCCGGACTTCATGCAATATTTACACTCGGGAGATATAATACTGCATCTTCATCTACGCTAACACCACCTGTCCACCATCATCTCTGATGTAACATCATGGCATCTGGGATGCGTTGCTATGCTGTTCACTCAAATTGTATTTCTTCTAAACTGCTTTTGAGTCTTGTTTTGGAATGAATACGTATTTTGCCATCCTGCATGCCTACTTTATGTATACATGTTTCTCTATGTTCTTGTAAAACCAAAAACATACAAGTTTTTTTAAAACAAAAATAAAGTTCTTTACAAATCTAATTAGAATGAATAAATAAGTGAGCATGCACATTAGTGATGATTTATGCATTAGTAGTTGAGTTGTAATTACACACTTTATCACAGTCTTTGATATTATATGGCTCATTGATTAAACCAAATCTTGACAAAGGGAACATTATTAAGTTTTCATGAATAGAAAATGCAGCTAACTTAAACGTATGTTCTACACAAAAATACACAACATGGGCAGAAATAAATAAATATCAATTTTAATTAATGAGCTAGATTATTTTGGGAAAACAAACTGATGGCAAAATTATCAAACATACAGTCATGTAATCTCTACCCTTAAGGACACATGACGTGCCTGACATGTCATGATTCCCTTTTATTCCAGAAGTTTGGTCCTTAAGAGGTTAAACAAACAGTTTAAAATGCAGGTGTTAAAACTATGAATTTTTAAATGTGGAGACAGTAAAAAGGCACAGAGATACAAATATTACAGTGCTGCAGTTTAACGTGGTGGTGCTAACTAAGGCTAGAAAGAGATGGATATGGAGTTCATGATATGTTACTGTTATGTTACCTCGGAGTAAAGAGTATTTTAGGGTTAAGTAGGCATGGGTTTAGAGTTATAGGGACTTAGGTTCAAGAGGGTTTTACGGAAGAATGACTTAAAGGAACACTCGATCCTCGTACCGCTCTTCAGCTTGCTAAAGCGTTTTATGTGTAAAGAGTGTGTCCTCTTTTTTATTTTCATTTTACAAAAAGTGTAGATTTCACTAGAAATTGGCACTTATGTAAACTAATCTCATCACACACCCTTGACTTTCAATCAAACAACCGGTCCTTTTACTTCTTGGTTTGGTTAGTTTAATGGAACAAAACTCAAGAGGCAGGCAATTGTCCACAGCAAATGCCTTTGAAAGACTTCTTATTGAACTGCATTGGGAAGTCTATGATTGGACAGCCACATAAAGTCTGGGTGGGGCTAAAAGGGGAGGACTTGCAAAGGCATCAGACAAGAGATCTGCAGATTTTGCGAGCTGTTTTAAGATATATCCCAATGAAAAAATGCATAATTAAATGCATGCATGCTATGTTTATATCTACTAAATTGTGATTTTTTTACATTTCTGTATTTGGATAGCCGTGTGTCTAAGATTAGGCGTTTCACGATTTGGATGTTTCTGCTTTCAAGATGCCATATACTTACATAGGAACCTACACATACATAGAAACATGAAAATCATTCCTAGGCAGACTGAGATGTGACACTATCGACCCAGTTTATCAAATGTGTGCCCTGCTATAATTATCTCAGTGGATATGAAGGTGAATATATTTTTATTTGAGTACCAAAAAAAAAATACTGTAATGAAGCAATTTTTGTGTATGGATTATGCCCCACTACAGTTTCCCTGCTCAATTATCTGCTGTTTAGTAGTTAAATCACTTGTTTTTGCAGCCACCCCATCCTGCAATAGAAACAAGTGAAGAAACAACACTTCACTTGAAGAAAGAAGAAACAACACACAGGGTAGCAAAAGATAAGGATAAGATCTCTACTTTTGCTAGAATGGGTCAGGTTAGTAATATAGGCATAACCCAAAAAGACTACACAGAAAAAAGAGAAATGAAGACCATACGCTCAAAACATGGGGGAACTAACGTCACATTAATTACCATCAGTATAGCAT
The DNA here is from genome assembly GCF_036172605.1 of Pelobates fuscus. Taxonomy (NCBI): domain Eukaryota; kingdom Metazoa; phylum Chordata; class Amphibia; order Anura; family Pelobatidae; genus Pelobates; species Pelobates fuscus. The sequence continues at coordinate 87,486,653 of NC_086324.1, forward strand.
CATTCTTAGAGGTAATAGAATAATAAAAGTAAAACATTTGAAAGAATTTACTTTAAAAAAAAAAATTAAACCTTTATTAGAACATGTGATTAGTGAAGTGCACATTTAAAAAGATACAAATGGGTTGTAGCACAACAAAGGGGGGAATAGATCCCAGAAAGATTATAAGCTCTATTGTATACACAGATATAACACTCAAACCTTCTATTCTAGCTTAGTTACTGTCCTGCAACAATGTGTCAAAAACGCTTTTCCTGGGAAAGAAACATGTAGAAAGTTCAGAAAAGAAAATATATGCTTTCCATAATATAGTTAAATCTCCATTTAAAGGACCACTATAGTGCCAGAAAAACATACTCGTTTTCCTGGCACTATAGGGCCCTGAGGGGGCCCCCACCCTCAGGGCCCCCCTCCCGCCGGGCTCTAGGGGAAGGAAGGGGTTAAGCTTACCTCTTTCTCCAGCGCCGGGCGAGGGACTCTCCTCCTCCTCTCCGCCTCCTCTCCTCCTCCTCGGCTGAATGTGCATGCGCGGCACGAGCTGCGCGTGCCTTCAGTCAGTCTCATAGGAAAGCATTCACAATGCTTTCCTATGGACGCTGGTGTCTTCTCACTGTGAAAATCACAGTGAGAAGCGCGGAAGCGCCTCTAGCGGCTGTCAATGAGACAGCCACTAGAGGCTGGGATAACCCATTTATAAACATAGCAGTTTCTCTGAAACTGCTATGTTTATAGAAAAAAGGGTTAAACCTAGCTGGACCTGGCACCCAGACCACTTCATTAAGCTGAAGTGGTCTGGGTGCCTATAGTGGTCCTTTAAGTATAGATATATAGAGATCTCCTATACATGGGCATAGAAACCCCCACAAATCTGGGGGGAAAGCATTTTTACTCGCCGGTTATATTCTTATTCAGTAAACTGGGAGTTGTTTATAACGTTAAATTTTAAGTGTGTGGGTGTGAGAAATTTCTCACAACAAAAATATATGCATAAGTGCTCTCTCCTACCCCCTGTCCCTTAGAGCTCTCCCCTTCTCCCCACCCCCCTTCCCATTAGTGGTCTTTCCTCTCCCCCTCCCCCTTAGTGGTCTCTGCTATTAAAAGAGCTTAGTGGTGTAATAGCCAAACCATTCACAGATTTATTTAACCAATCATTGTTAACAGGAGTAGTCCCAGAAGATTGGAAGTCAGCGAATGTTGTGCCCACTCACAAGAAAGGTAGTAGGGAGGAGTCGGGCAACTATAGGCCAGTATGCCTTACTTCAGTAGTGAGGAAAGTAATGGAAACCATGTTAAAGGATAGGATTGTTGAACATCTAAAAACACATGGATTTCAAGATCAGAGACTTTTTTGATTGGGTAACTAAAATAATAGATCAGGGTGGTGCAGTAGACATTGCTAGATTTCAGTAAGGCTTTTGACACTGTTGCACATAGAAGGCTTTTCAATAAATTGCAATCTTTAAGTTTGGATTCCAATATTGTTGAATGAGTAAGGCAGTGACTGAGTGATGGGCAACAGAGGGTTGTAGTCAGTGGAGTATATTTGCAGCTTGGGCTTGTCACCAGTGGGGTACCTCAGGGATCTGTACTTGGACCCATTCTCTTTAATATTTTTATTAGTGATATTGCAGAAGGTCTTGATGGTAAGTTGTGTCTTTTTGCTGATGATACTAAGATATGTAACAGAGTTGATGTTCCAGGATGGATAAGCCAAATGGCAAATGATTTAGGTAAACTAGAAAAATGGTCAGAGTTGTGGCAACTGACATTTAAAGGGAAACTCCAGTGCCAGGAAAACGATCTGTTTTCCTTGCACTGGAGGGTCCCTCTCCCTCCCACCCACCAATCCCCAGTTACTGAAGGGGTGAAAACCCCTTCAGTCACTTACCTGAGGCAGCAGCGATGTCCCTCGCCGCTGTCTCCTCCTCCACGCCGCTCCTCCTACTGGCTCCATCAGCCAGCGGGCGAGACTGATCCCGCCCACCGGCCGAGGAGACCTAATGCGCATGCGCGGCAATTCCGCGCATGCACATTAGGTCTCCCCATAGGAAAGCATTGAAAATAAATTTCAATGCTTTCCTATGGGGATTTGAGCGACGCTGGAGGTCCTCACACAGCGTGAGGACGTCCAGCGACGATCTAGCACAGGTTTCCTGCGCTATGGACCAGGAAGAGACCTCTAGTGGCTGTCTAGTAGACAGCCACTAGAGGTGGAGTTAACCCTGCAAAGTAATAATTACACTTACAGGGTTAGGAGTAGTGGGAGTTGGCACCCAGACCACTTCAATGAGCAGAAGTGGTCTGGGTGCCTACAGTGTCCCTTTCATGTGAATAAGTGCAAGATAATGCATCTTGGACATAAAAACCCAAGGGCAGAGTACAGAATATTTAATAGAGTCCTAACCTCAACATCTGAGGAAAGGGATTTAGGGGTGATTATTTCTGATGACTTCAAGGTAGGCAGACAATATAATAGAGCAGCAGGAAATGCTAGCAGAATGCTTGGTTGTATAGGGAGAGGTATTAACAGTAGAAAGAGGGAAGCGCTCATGCCATTGTACAGAACACTGGTGAGACCTCACTTGGAGTATTGTATGCAGTACTGGAGACCGTATCTTCAGAAGGATATTGATACTTAGAGAGTTCAGAGAAGGGCTACTAAACTGGTTCATGGATTGCAGGATAAAACTTACCAGGAAAGGTTAAAGGATCTTAACATGTATAGCATGGAGGAAAGATGAGACGGGGGGATATAATAGAAACATTTAAATACATAAAGGGAATCAACACAGTAAAGGAGAAGACCATATTTAAAAGAAGAAATACTACCACAACAAGAGGACATAGTCTTAAATTAGGGGGGCAAAGGTTTAAAAATAATATCAGGAAGTATTACTTTACTGAGAGGGTAGTGGATGCATGGAATAGCCTTCCAGCTGAAGTGGTAGAGGTTAACACAGTAAATGAGTTTAAGCATGCGTGGGATAGGCATAAGGCTATCCTAACTATAAGATAATGTCAGGGACTAAAGAAAGTATTTAGAAAATTGGGCAGACTAGATGGGCCGAATGGTTCTTATCTGTCATCACATTCTATGTTTCTATGCTCTCCTCTGCCCCCCCAGTGGTCTTCCCCCCCCCTTTCCATTAGTCATCTCTCCTATCCCCCCTTTCAATTAGTGGTCTCTTCCCTCCTCCCTCCCTTTCCATTAGCTGTATCCCCCCTCCATTGCCTGTCCCCCCACGTAATTTCCTGGGGGGGGGGGGGGGGTGCATCTCCCCCATCATTCCCAGTTCCTATGCCCGTGCTCCTATATATGGTTAAGCTCCTAGTTATAGGTCAGGTAAAGGTTGTCAGATTGACTGTAGGAGTAATCCTAAACTTCTTTTATGTAGGGTTAAATCATGAACCTTAGATAAAGACCATATACTCAGGCAAAAGTTAATATGCACCTATAATGTCTAGTTTAAGCAGGCAGATCCAGACAGAGGTGCAGAGAAAATATAGATGAGTATATAAGGGGGAGCACCTGTGGCAGAGACACGCAAAGTTTTTTAAGCCATCAATAAGGTGTATTGTGAGTCCCTCCTAATTGGGAAGTCTATACAGGGGAAATTGTAGTCAAAATTAGAAGCAGAGAAAAGGAAAAAAAAATCCTAACCCACTAAACTGACCCCTAGCTACTGCTTTGAGGCAGTCCCAAATAACAACAATCCCCCCTCCCCCCATTGCTAACAGGAAAACCCTCTAGATCTAAACAAGTGAAATTAAAATAGCATCCATCCGTAAAGGACACTTAAAGAGACACTATAGTCACCTGAACAACTTTAGCTTAATAAAGCAGTTTTGGTGTATAGAACATGCCCCCGCAGCCTCACTGCTCAATCACCTGCCATTTAGGAGTCAAATCCCTTTGTTTATGAACCCTAGTCACACCTCCCTGCATGTGACTTGCACAGCCTTCCATAAACACTTCCTGTAAAGAGAGCCCTATTTAGGCTTTCTTTATTGCAAGTTCTGTTTAATTAAGATTTTCCTATCCCCTGCTATGTTAATAGCTTGCTAGACCCTACAAGAGCCTCCTGTATGTGATAAAAGTTCGATTTAGAGATTGAGATACAATTATTTAAGGTAAATTACATCTGCTTGAAAGTGTTTTTTTCATGTAGGCTCAGTCAATCATAGCCAGGGGAGGTGTGGCTAGGGCTGCATAAACAGAAACAAAGTGATTTAACTCCTAAATGACAGTGAATTGAGCAGTGAAATTGCAGGGGAATGATCTATACACTAAAACTGCTTTATTTAGCTAAAGTAATTTAGGTGACTATAGTGTTCCTTTAACACGCGCGATTTGGTCGTAATTTGGAGAAGAAATGCGCAATGAGCGTTCTTTACCGATGGATGTTATTTCCCTTTTATCCTTTTTTGCTCCTAATTGTGACTACAATTTCACCTGTATAGACTTGCCATGATACATAAAGGGGTGCATAGTAGCCACTTGGTCACAAACACTAGCCAAAGTTAGAGTTGGAGCAATCAAGAAAATATGTATTAAAGAAAACCAAAGGATATAATATACAAAAACAAAATATGTACAATGCCACAAATATATATATATATATATACACAAATATATATATATATAATATATATATATATATATATATATATATATATATATATATATATATATATATACACATATATATATATATATATATATATATATATACACACACACAAAATCAATATAAATACAAATAAAGCAGGCAGAGTACACGTAAATAGGCCTAATGCAAAATGTAAATAATTAAGGCAGGATCGTGCAGCCACCACAGAATATAGGTGGGACACGGATACAAAGTACACTTGATAAAAAAGTAAAAGTAAAGTCCTTAGGCAGGATCGTGCAGCCACCACAGAATATAAGTGGGGCATGAATCCTAAGCCACCAAGCACTAAATAAAAAACACAAAGGAGCAAAGCCCAAAGCAGGTCACACGTAAATAAGGCAGCAAGATCAGAATCACTGGAAATGAAGTATAGGCAGGGACACTGCAAGTGAACAGGACACAGGACCAGGCAGAGACGAGAACGCAGGACCATAAGGACATCGGAACAGGAATGCAGGATCAGGATACACAGGATACAAGAAACAGGAACAAGGAGCAAGGAGTCAGAATCACAGGAAAAAGGAACCAGGAAATAGCAGACACGAGATAAAGGATAATGATCTGACCGGGAGTGAGGGGAGAAACCAGAATATATAGGTGCTAAACAAGGGCCAGGTGAAGTGCTTAATGAAAAGAAATGAGAAACAGTGCCAAACAGAAACAGTGGTGAGTGTGAGTACTTCACGAGGGCATATTAACTAAGGAGTGTCGTGACACCATAGAGTTGGGCTTTATAGCAGAGTGGCCAGAAGAAAGCCATTTCTTTCAGCAAAAAAGAAAATGGCACATTTTGAGTTTGCGAAAAGGCATGTGGGAGACTCCCAAAATGTATGGAGGAAGGTGCTCTGGTCTGATGAGACTAAAATTGAACTTTTTTGCCATTAAAGAAAACGCTACGTCTGGCGCAAACCCAACACATCACATCACCCAAAGAACACCATCCCCACAGTGAAACATGGTGGTGGTAGCATCATGCTGTGGGGATGTTTTTTAGCAGCCGGGACTGGGAAACTGGTAAGAGTTGAGGGAAAGATGGATGGTGCTAAATACAGGGATATTCTTGAGCAAAACCTGTACCACTCTGTGCGTGATTTGAGGCTAGGATGGAGGTTCACCTTCCAGCAGGACAATGACCCCAAACACACTGCTAAAGCAACACTTGGGGAAACATGTAAATGTGTTGGAATGGCCCAGTCAGGCCCGGACTGGCCATCGGGCACACCGGGCAAATGCCCGGTGGGCCGCGATGGCCGTGGGGCCGAGGCCGGCAGGGGAGATCATAGGATCTAGCCTGCCAGCCCCTGCAGGGCCAGCGCTACCCGAGCGCCGGCCCTGCTGTGTGTCTCCATGGGCTGGTGGGGAGATCAAAGATCTCCCTCACCGGCCCACAGGCACTGTAACATGCTGTCAGGATCGGGACAGGGATCCAACACGCAGAGTACAAAGTGTAGTAGGTACGTATACCGGACCTTAGAATGGCTGGACTTAACGTAAGGAGTAAGTAGAGAATGGTCAGAGGCAAGCCGAGGTCGAGGAAACGAGAAGACAGGTAAGCGAGAGACAAGCCGGGTCAAAGGATAACAGAGATAAGCAGAGTAATACAAACAAGCCGGGTCAGAACCAAAGAGACAATAGACATACAAGAGCACTGAGTGACTAGACTGGCTAGAACCACGACAGGGCAATGAGCAAATGCGGCAAGCTCTATTAAATACCCCGGTTCTAGGAGGTAATCACACCCCCGACGAGTCCTGGTTCGTGTTCAGGGTTTGAGTGACAGGTCGAGCCGGCTTGGCGTCATGACGTCGGCTACTGAGCGTCACGTCATGAAAGGGCGTGGATCCCTCGCGGCCGGCGTGTAACCGACCGGAGGGACCGCGAGGAACGGAGGAAACAGCCCTTCTGAACGGGAAAACGTCTAAGTCTCTCCTCTTATCAGAGGTAGAGACTACAGGTACCCTGACAGTACCCCCTCCCTCAGAAACGCCCACCGGGCGGAAGCATCCGGGACGAGATGGAAAGCGGGAGTGAAAAGCCCTGCGGAGGCGAGGAGCATGAACATCCTCCTGAGGTACCCAAGTCCTCTCCTCAGGACCATATCCCTTCCAGTCGACAAGATACTGTAACCTCCCTCGAGAAATTCGAGAATCGATGATGGAGTTGATCTCGTACTCCTCCTGGCCCTCAACCTGAACAGGACGGGGAGAGGAAACAGTGGATGAAAATCTGTTGCAAATTAACGGTTTCAGCAAGGAAACATGAAAAGAGTTAGGGATGCGTAAGGCAGATGGAAGTACTAGACGATACGCAACCGGGTTAATACGAGCCAGAACCCTGTAAGGGCCAATGTAACGAGGCGCGAACTTCATAGAAGGAACCTTTAAACGAATGTTTTTTGTACTCAACCATACCCTATCACCAGGAACAAAAACAGGAGCCGCCCTTCTGCGTTTATCAGCGTGTTTCTTGAACAACATGGAATTATGTAGGAGAATTTGTCGAGTCTGATCCCACAACTTCCTCAGATTGGCAACATGAACATCAACCGACGGTACCCCTTGGGAAGGAGAGACCGAGGGAAGAATGGAAGGATGAAAGCCATAATTCATGAAAAAGGGGCTAGAACGAGTGGAATCACAAACAAGATTATTGTGTGCGAACTCTGCCCAAGGAATCAAACCGACCCAATCGTCCTGATGTTCGGAGACAAAACAACGCAAATATTGTTCAATTTTTTTATTGGTACGTTCAGCAGCTCCGTTAGACTGAGGGTGATAAATAGAAGAAAAATTCAATTTGATGCCCAATTGAGAACAGAAAGATCTCCAGAAACGTGAAACAAACTGGGAACCTCTATCAGAAATAATTTCGGAAGGTATCCCATGTAAACTAAAAATTTCCGCCAATTCAGGAGAAGTCGGAAGTTTAGGTAAAGGCACAAAATGAGCCATCTTAGTAAACCTATCGACTACAGTGAGAATAACAGTCTGTTTTTTAGAAATAGGCAAATCAACAATAAAGTCCATGGCCAAACAGGACCATGGTTTTTCTGGAATGCCCAAGGGCTGTAATAGACCACATGGAAGAGTATGAGGTTGCTTAGTCTTAGTACAGATCTCACACACTGCAATGAAATCCTTAATATCCTTTCGTAAAGAAGGCCACCAGAAATCTTTAGAGATTAAGGAATATGTCTTGCGAATACCAGGATGCCCCGCCACCTTACTCTCGTGGAAACACTGTAAGAGCTCCCTTTGGAGTTCAGGGGGAACGAAGTGTCTTGCCACAGGAGTCTGCCTAGGTGCCAGATGTTGCAACTTCATGATACGGTCAAGCAGTGGAGAATGAATTTTAAGACTTGTGTTGGCGATAATATTGCACTTGGGGACTATAGAGGACAACACTGGCTCAGACACAGTAGAAGGTTCATATTGGCGAGACAAAGCATCGGCTTTAGAATTCTTAGAACCAGGTCTGTAAGTGAGTACGTAATTGAAATGGGTGAGAAATAAAGACCAACGAGCTTGCCTGGAGGACAATCGCTTGGCCTCCCCAATATAGGACAAGTTCTTGTGGTCCGTCAAAATAGTAACAGGATGTAAGGTCCCTTCCAATAAATGTCTCCATTCCTTTAAAGCCATGATAACTGCTAGTAGTTCCCTGTCACCAATGTCATATCTGCTCTCCGGGCCAGATAGCTTTTTGGAAAAAAAACCACATGGATGTAATGGTTTATCCACACCTAACCTTTGGGACAGGATAGCGCCTACACCTGTCTCTGAGGCGTCTACTTCGAGTAGGAAAGGCAGAGTAGTATCAGGGTGAACTAAAATTGGTGCGGAAGCAAAAAGTTCTTTGAGGGTTTTGAAAGCAAGAAGTGCTTCAGTAGACCAATTCTTAGTGTCAGCCCCCTGTCTGGTCATATTGGTGATAGGAGCAATAATTGACGAGTAACCCTTAATGAAGCGCCTATAATAATTGGAGAATCCAATAAACCTCTGAATGGCCTTGAGACCCTTAGGTAAGGGCCAGTCTAAAATGGACTGGAGTTTATCCGGATCCATCTTAAACCCTTCCCCAGAAATCACATAACCAAGAAAGTTTGTCTGGGACTGATCAAAACTACATTTCTCCAGTTTGCAGTACAAGCCATGTTGAAGAAGTTTGCGCAAAACCCTTCTGACTTGTCTGTGGTGAGTCTCAATGTCCCTAGAATGTATAAGAATATCATCCAGCTTTACAATAACGCAGTCCTGTTGAAACTCCCTAAGAACTTCATTGATCAAGTCCTGAAATACTGCCGGCGCATTGCAGAGACCAAAAGGCATTACGGTATACTCGTAGTGCCCATATCGAGTGTTGAACGCCGTCATCCACTCGTGACCCTGCTGAATCCTCACCAAGTTATATGCCCCTCTGAGATCCAACTTGGTGAAAATCTTGGAACCCTTTAAACGATCAAAGAGCTCGGTAATCAAAGGAATCGGTTAGGCATTTCTAACGGTTATTTTGTTCAAACCTCGGTAGTCAATGCAAGGTCTCAGTGTACCATCCTTCTTTTTAACAAAAAAACAAAACAGCCCCGGCAGGGGAGGAAGATCTCCTAATAAATCCTTTGTCTAGATTTTCACGAATATACTCCTCTAGGACTAAGTTCTCTTTAGTAGACAAAGGGTATACATTGCCCCTGGGAGGCATGGTACCAGGGAGTAGATTAATCTTACAATCAAAGGACCTGTGTGGGGGTAAAGTATCGGCCTTCTTTTTGTCAAATACCGCCTTTAAGTCCAGATACAGTGGAGGTATTTGTACTTCTGTAGGGTCGGTAGACTGAGTGGATGCATTAACTATGCAAAGCGGTGAGACTTTCTGTAAACACTTCTCCTGACAATTCTGACCCCATGAGATTATCTCCCCTAATTCCCAATCAATAATAGGGTTATGTCTCTTTAACCAAGAATACCCCAGGACTATGGGAACAGAAGGAGATGAAATGAGTAACAGAGATATGTCTTCCTCGTGTAAAATACCAACAGTTAAGTTAACGGGTATTGTTTCACGAAAAATCACAGGCTCAACTAAAGGTCTACCATCTATGGCCTCAACGGCCAAGGGCTTCTCCCTTAACTGAGATGGAATAGTGTGTTTAGTGACAAAAACTTGGTCGATAAAGCTCTCAGCAGCTCCGGAATCAATCAATGCCACAGTCTCTACTACTCCCCTCTCCCAAGTTAAGGAAACGGGTAGCACAAGCCTATGATCTTTATAATTATGAGAAGAGGACAAAATAGAAACACCCAAGGCCTGTCCTCTAGAGAAACTTAGGTACGAGCGTTTCCCGATCGATTAGGACAATTTAGGCGTAAGTGACCTCTGACTCCACAGTACATACACAGCCCCTCCCTTCTCCTGTACTGTCTCTCCTCTTCTGAGAGATGAGTATTGCCTATCTGCATAGGTTCTGGAAAAGATAAGGTTTTGATCTCAGGACTTAGAAATGAGGGAGCTAGTTTGAAGGAAGGTCTACAGGTTCTATCTCGAGTGTTCTGTCTCTCTCTTAAGCGTTCATCAATGCGAGAGATAAAAGAAATTAAATCCTCCAAATTCTCAGGAAGCTCTCTAGTAGCAACCTCATCAAGTATTACATCTGATAATCCGTTTAAAAATACGTCTATATAAGCCTGTTCATTCCACTTAACTTCTGCCGCCAAGGACCTGAACTCTTGTGCATACTCCACAAGAGTTTGGTTATCTTGTCTAAGGCGCAACAGTAATCTGGCTGCATTGACCTTTCTACCAGGAGGGTCAAAAGTTCTTCTAAAAGCAGCTACAAAGGCATTATAATTATATACTAACGGATTATCGTTTTCCCACAACGGATTGGCCCATCTCAGAGCTTTCTCAACGAGTAAGGTGATAATAAATCCGACCTTCGCCCTATCTGTAGGATAGGAACGGGGTTGTAATTCGAAGTGGATACTGATTTGGTTTAAAAAACCTCGACACTTCTCAGGAGAACCACCATAACGTACAGGTGGGGTAATACGAGAGGAGGCACCTACAGTGGCTACCTCTAAACCTGAACTTACAGGGGAGATAGAATTATTACGCATCTCTTCTGGTGGGTTATTAGGACGAGATAATAACGCCTGTAGTGCTAAGGCCATCTGATCCATTCTATGTTCCATGGCGTCAAACCTAGGATCGGAAGGACCAAGCTGACTACTTGTACCTGCAGGATTGGCCCTGTCGTAATGTCAGGATCGGGACAGGGATCCAACACGCAGAGTACAAAGTGTAGTAGGTACGTATACCGGACCTTAGAATGGCCGGACTTAACGTAAGGAGTAAGTAGAGAATGGTCAGAGGCAAGCCGAGGTCGAGGAAACGAGAAGACAGGTAAGCGAGAGACAAGCCGGGTCAAAGGATAACAGAGATAAGCAGAGTAATACAAACAAGCCGGGTCAGAACCAAAGAGACAATAGACATACAAGAGCACTGAGTGACTAGACTGGCTAGAACCACGACAGGGCAATGAGCAAATGCGGCAAGCTCTATTAAATACCCCGGTTCTAGGAGGTAATCACACCCCCGACGAGTCCTGGTTCGTGTTCAGGGTTTGAGTGACAGGTCAAGCCGGCTTGGCGTCATGACGTCGGCTACTGAGCGTCACATCATAAAAGGGCGTGGTAACCGACCGGAGGGACTGCGAGGAACGGAGGAAACAGCCCTTCTGAACGGGAAAACGTCTAAGTCTCTCCTCTTATCAGAGGTAGAGACTACAGGTACCCTGACACATGCGGCCGCCAGCTGGGGTGTGAGGGAGGGAGGAGAGGACCGACAGAGCTCTATCCAGCAGCTTCGCCGGGTCCTCTCGCAAGGTCTGAGCATTGCCACGGTTACCGCGGCAACGCTCAGATCTCGCGAGAGTGAACTCTAGCCGGCAGGGGCTAGAGTTCACTCTCATCACTGGACCACCAGGGAAGGATTACAGCACCCTCCATGGCAGCATGGCACCCCACCCACAGGCAGAACGGATCTCCCCCCCTCCAAGGATAAAGGTAAGAAGGGGGGGGGGGGAAATAACTTTATTTTTTTTTAATTATTAATAAAAAAAATATTTAAATTTAAATAAAAAATCACACTAACAGCCTCCTCAAACACACATCACCCCTCACACACACACATCACCCCCAGACACACACAGCACCCAGACACACACAGCACCCAGACACACACAGCACCCCCAGACACACACAGCACCCAGACACACACAGCACCTCCAGACAAGCACAGCACCCCCAGACACACACAGCACCCAGACACACACAGCACCCAGACACACACAGCACCCCAAGACACACACAGCACCCAAACACACACAGCACCCTCAGACACACACAGTACCCCCGTAAACACACAGTACCCCCAGACACACACAAAGCACCCACACACACACAGCACCCAGACACACACAGCACCCAGACACACACAGCGCCCCCAGACACACACAGCACCCCCAGACACACACATCACCCCCAGACACACACATCACTCCAGACACACAGCACCCAGACACACACATCACCCAGACACACACAGCACCCCCAGACACACACAGCACCCCAGACACACACAGCACCCCCAGACACACACAGCACCCCCAGACACACACAGCACCCAGACACACACAGCACCCCCAGACACACACAGCACCCCCAGACACACACAGCACCCAAACACTTACAGCGCACCCAGACACACAGCGCACCCAGACACACACAGCACCCTCAGACACACAACACACATCACCTTCAGACACACACAGCACCCTCACTCACAAACAGCACCCTCAGACAGACAGCACCCTCAGACAGACAGCACCCTCGCTCACACACACACATATATATATATATATATATATATATATATATATATACATATATATATATATAAAATATATAAAATAACCCTCAGTGAGTTAACAGACAAAGAAAATTAGAAACCTAGAATGTGACGGCAGATAAAAACACCCTCACACACAGCACCCCTCTTACATACACACACACTGCGCCCCTCACACATACAATACGTCTATATATATATACACACAAACACACACTACAGCACCCCTCACAGTGCACCACTACACACATTACGCTCCAGATACACGCTAGATCCCTTACCCTATATGCACTCTTAACCCTCTACACACACACACACACACACACAATCTCCTATACACACTCTGGGTCCTTTACACACTAGATCTCCTACACACCCTCTCTACAACCCCTACACACACAACGTCACCTATACACACACACACTACAGCCCGTAGGCACATACTCGCTACATCCCCTATAACACTATGCCCCCTATACACACACTCTCTACAGCCCCTAGCCACACATATTACATCACAATCAAAAATTAAATTGACCTATTTACACAATACCACACCACACTCTACACACACGCAATCCCACAAGCAGGCTCCAAACACATGCACCATACACTTTCCTGACCCTTTTGTCCTCTGGTATCCCACTTGTGGAGACACCAGAGACAATTTAAAAGCAAACACAGCGCAAGCATGTTATTAAATTTGCTTGTGCTGCGCAGAACAAATACCGGGCCTTTTTCTAATGCCAGAGCTCTTCAGCGGGGCTCTGCATATTGAACCAACTTGCTCACTTTGAGAGGGGGCGTGCTTGTCATTAGTGATGACAAAACACACCCTCTCTGGCCCCACCCCCTTCTTAGGTGGCCGCTCTGATTGAAAAATGCCCGGGCCTAATTTTTTGCCCAGTCAAAGCCCAGACCTCAATCCAATAGAAAATCTGTGGTCAGGCTTAAAGATTGCTGTTCACAAGTGCAAACCATTCAACTTGAAGGAGCTAAAGCAGTTTTGCAAGGAGGGATAGGCAAAAATCCCAGTGGTAAGATGTGACAAGCTGATAGAGACTTATCCAAAGCGACTTGGAGCTGTGATTGCCGCAAAAGGTGGCTCTACAAAGTATTGACTTTAGGGGGTTGAATAGTTATGCACATTGACTTTTTCTTTTATTTTGTCCTATTTGTTGTTTGCTTCACAATAAAAAAGAAAAAAAAAACATTTTCAAAGTTGTGGGCATGTTCTGTAAATTAAATGATGCAAATCCTCAAACAATCCATGTTAATTCCAGGTTGTGAGGCAACAAAACATAAAAAATGCCAAGGGGGTGAATACTTTTGCAAGGCACTGTATATATATATATATATATATATATATGCAAATGGAAAGAGTGCACTCGAGAGGTCTTCGTAAAGATATAAACGATTTTATTGTGCCAAATTTCAAAGACATACAGGTCGACGTTTCAGTCCTCACAGGACTTTTTTCAAGGTCTTGAAAAAAGTCCTGTGAGGACTGAAACATCGACCTGTATGTCTTTGAAATTTGGCACAATAAAATCGTTTATATCTTTACGAAGACCTCTCGAGTGCACTCTTTCCATTTGCATATATTGAAGGCTGAGGCAGCACCGAGGCAAGTACAAGACCGGTACATTGAGTGCGGGACAATTGCAGTTTGTATATATATATATATATATATATATATATATATGTGAAACATGGGGGGATGGTTTATTGTATGTATATATATATATATATATATATATATATATATATCAAAACTGCTATGTTTTCACCTGCAGGGTTAAAACTAGAGGGACCTGGCACCCAGACCACTTCATTGATCTGAAATGGTCTGGTGCCTATAGTGGTCCTTTAAGACTTGTGACCAAAATGAAACCGTATATTAAAGTCTATATTCATAGCTATAGGCATACTTTCCTAGTTTTTCTGAAACTGTCTTTAGTCTTTCTGCTCTGCTAAGGCAGTAGGAATGCAGCAATTACACTTGCATATTATAAAATGCCAATATGTCTGACACTGGATTGTATTTATAGACTGTTAGGGCTGCATTACAACTAATAAATACAACTATCCAAATGAATTCCTGCTGCAAAAATCCCTGCATGAATGCACAAAGACTAGCAGGTCTCTGTTGCTGTATAGGTTAATTGTGCTCAGTATTACAGTAAATCGATTTGAAAAATAAGCTTATTTTTTTCCAAAGGAAATCACTCAATATTTTTTTTTAATTTGTTTTAGTTCTGAAAGAGCACAGATTAATTTGGAATACAGGAGAGCCTATCTCTAACGTTATTATTGATCCTTTTTTGTATTTAATGCCAAGTTAATTCCATTCTTGGCTTACTCATCCAAATACTATGTTAAGCTAATGATGCTTGAAAATTATCGCACATTATTTTGAAGTGCAATAAGTGCCTTGACATGCGGAGTTAGATAATATGACAGAATGATTTTGTGATTTGCCGGCATAATTACCTTTTCCAGCTATGAAAGATGAGGGGAAAATGACAAATAATTTTGGTTTAACCCATGAATTACTAAGCAATAAATATTATGTTGCTGTCTGATGTCAAAAACAGTCATTTCTATTATTTTCCTAATTCATTTCCTAAATTTTGTAAATAATTTTCTGGAAATGTTTTGTTTTGTTTTAATTGACAATGTAAAAATGATTTAATATTTCCTTACTGTTACTGTTTATGTTGCAGGATATATATTGCAGGGGATAAATATTATATTTAACAAGTTCTTTCCTAAGAAAAGTTATACATTATATCACTGAACTCAGACAACTTGATCTTTGAATTCCATTTGGAATACAGTCTGGTATTAACGATAAAACAAACCAGCATCACACCTCCCACATGTCCTTCTTTAGGATGAACAGCTCTTAATTTGGACACAAAACACTTTATTTAGAAATTAATTTCTCACACCTGAGATGTAGAACAAAATCTTTCTCCAATGTACTTACCCCAGGGATTTAAAAAACGTATAGAAAAAGCAAGCGGGTCATACAAATTCTGTAACTCTGAAGCACCATATGACTGAATCATAAAACACAAACAAAAAACGGACTATGAACAAACAGTTTTGCTTGATTCATAACAAGTATTCCGCATGTAGAGCGAAAAAAAGGAATGATAGATGGAAAAAAGAGATGAGTGATGGGACAGCCAGGTATTTACTGCTTCTCCTTTTTTTCCACTCTGTTGGTTACTTTTTTTTGATCTATGAGCCAAATGGTACAAAAAATGTACCTACCGGTCTACTGGATCTGTCTGTCTGTCTGTCTGTCTGTCTGTCTGTCTATCTATCTATCTATCTATCTACCTATCTACCTATCTATCTATCTATCTACCTCTATGTATGTATGTACATATGTCTGTCTATCTATCTGCAATACACTAACTGACTCATTTTCACCCCATTTTGGTTTGTCAGAAAAGTTTATCTGAAAAATTTGCATGGACATCTACTCAAAATGTTATTCTTTTTTTGGACAAAGTGATTCGACAAAACCACCTTTCCCACTGTACACAAGTCTAGCTGATTGATTTAGATATGCAGCTGATTAGTGTAGAATGATTTATTGGATGTTCAAAGCCTTCATTTATAACAGGTAAAATGTAGGACTATATAGAAACACATTTAATATACTATATACATGTAGTTGTCATTAAAATGATATACCAAGTCTGCCACTATTAATCCTACACAAGAAGTCTTAATTTTGCAAACTACTCCAAAATAGTTGGATACAATGCAATGGGACAGCCCTATAACCTCTACAATGAGCTGAGTAATTGTGATACCTAAAATGCCTCTGTAATGCATATGCTCTTTTATCTTTTCAATCAAAGTTTTTTGGTACTATATAGTGTTTTCATTCAACTCCTTTATATAAAAACATAAAAGGGAACAAAAGAAAATGCTAAACAAAACAAAACATCTGTTTAAAGATAGCTTAATTGAAAGGCGGGGCCTGAGCTTCATGGCGGCTGGATGTGCCTCGTGTGAGCTCCGTGCTCAACACACTTACCGAGCCAGCAAAACATATCCTAGCCAGCCAAAAATCTTACACAAACACCGGAACTTTAAGCAGACAAACCCCAGAAGCCAGCTGAGGTGCCCCAAGCCTGCCGCCCGTGGGTGCACAAAGTGACCATCGGGAGTGAGGCCTAGCAGTATCGCCGGACGGGCGAGGCGGCCGATCCCCCGATCCTTGCGATCTAGTGTCCTCCCAAGTGAGTTACACAGCCCTGTTCCCCCCCCTCTGGACCGGTGGGGGAGATCCCGGTCCACCCCAGCTTGTACCTGGCGCCAAGTGAAGGCCATCTCACAGCCTTAACTTATCGAGACACTGCCCCAGCAGCCACACACAAGATGGCGGCCCGACTTACCCTGCAAGACAACCATTCCCAGCATCCCGAGCCTGAACCACTAAGCCCAGCACAGATCACACACAGGAGGCTGGAAATTTTTAGCCGCTTCTGGGCCGAGCTGGAGCACAACGTCCCAGACACCCCCCGCAGAAGCGGTGGAGCGGGCCTCACACGAACCGACCGACCACCAAGAGCCTCTCGGACTCCCCGGAGGCCGCAACCAATGGCCGTCCCATACGCCTTCCTGGGCCGAAGACCACCCGGAGCAAAACTCCGAGACACCGACCACAACGCTGAAGAACACCCAAGCTCCTGTCGGCGCCCAAAGAAGGGAAGACCCGGCCTCATTGAGACACCGAGTCAGTGGAACACAGGTGCAGTCCTTCACAACGACCTGGGGCTGGCTGATGGCCATCAAACACCGCCACCCCGCTGCCACCCCGTGGACTCACCTGGATGAGGGTGTCACCTTACCTAGCAAGGGCATCGGCTGATCATGGGCTCTCGGCCCCAAGGGCACTATACGGTTAGACCAGCAGAGATCAAACCATCCTACCGAGCATGTAACTTACTGTATGGACTTAACTGTACTAGCATAGCTAAATTAGCCTCACTGAGCTTTACTCGTTTATGTTTGTTCCCGTTCACTTTTGCCCTGATAATGTTCCACAAGTCTTTATATAGCTAAGACACTATAGTTTCACAGGTCTTCACATGCTAGACATATTGATAGGCCTAATCGTAATGGCTTGCGTTTACAGCTAATATGTTTTCCCCTCACGTACAACACTTGGACGCAACTCTCATTACAGATATGTCGTCGGGATACTGTTTGACCTGCACAGCTAACTATTATTCTATTTCATTTTATTCATAGAGCAAAGTGTTCCTTAACCTGAGAGCAGCCTACTGTCTACCCATGTGTTTCCAAATGCCTAAATGTTTAGCAATTTTCGGCTTGCTGCCAATAACCTGTATAATCTCACGTAAAGTTTTAAGAGTACAACCATTAGCTCTAACACGAGACTACTGCACATTTTGGATAAGCAGTCTATATACATCATAAGTCCACTACTACTAGCTTACGCAACCACTCTAGCCTGTCTCAGCTCCTAGCATGTTGTACCCACACTGCCTATCCTGTTACTTGTGCAGCCTAAATATTGCCGTAATGATTGTACCATACAGTTATGGATGTGTTAGTAATCTACTTGTCCTAAAAAAAAAAAAAAGAGGCAGACGCTTCATGGAGACGTTACCAACCGTATTGTTATGACCCTTTTGAAATGTATCTTAAATGTTTCCCTTTTTCCTCAATAGTGATGTACCGAACTGTTCGCCGGCGAATAGTTCCTGGCGAACATAGCGTGTTCGTGTTCACCACGGCGGGCGGACACATGCGCGGTTCGATCCGCCCCCTATTCGTCATCATTGATTAAACTTTGACCCTGTGCCTCTCGGTCAGCAGACACATTCCAGCCAATCAGCAGCACTCCCTCCC
This sequence comes from Pelobates fuscus, assembly GCF_036172605.1. Lineage (NCBI taxonomy): Eukaryota > Metazoa > Chordata > Amphibia > Anura > Pelobatidae > Pelobates > Pelobates fuscus. The sequence continues at coordinate 87,505,135 of NC_086324.1, forward strand.
TTCCACACCCTCCCACCTCCCTCCCAGCATCCATTTTCGATTCATTCTGAAGCTGCATGCTTAGTGAGAGGAGGGAAAGTTCAGCTGCTGCTGATTAGATAGGGAAATTGATAGCTAGGCTAGGGTATTCAGTGTCCACAACAATCCTAAAGGACTCATCTGATCTCTGCTGTAAGGACAGCACCCCAAAAAGCCCTTTTTAGGGCTAGAACATCAGTCTGCTTTTTTTTTCTTTTTTCTGTGTAATGTAATTGCAGGTGCCTGCCTGCCATCTTCTGTGTCAGGCTGGATGCTGTGCCCATTTGCACAGTCAGTGCCACCACTCATATCTGTTGTCACAATAGCTTAAGCTTTAGATTTAAAAAAATATATATTTTTTTCACTGTAATACAAGAGCAGTTGCCTGCCTGCCATCTTCTGTGTCAGGCTGGATGCTGTGCCCATTTGCACAGTCAGTGCCACCACTCATATCTGTTGTCACAATAGCTTAAGCTTTAGATTTAAAAAAAATATATATTTTTTTTTTCACTGTAATAGAAGAGCAGTTGCCTGCCTGCCATCTTCTGTGTCAGGCTGGATGCTGTGCACATTTGCACAGTCAGTGCCACCACTCATATCTGTTGTCACAATAGCTTAAGCTTTACATTTAAAAAAAAAAAAAAAATTCACTGTAATAGAAGAGCAGTTAGTTGTCTGCAAGCGTCTGGGTGTCAGGCCTCCTTCAGCGTGTGCTCTGCAGACCTGTGCCAGCGTACTTTGACAGTTGCCACTCATATCTGGTGTCTCTATAGCGTGCTTTTACAAAGAAAAAAGGTTTCCAGTGTAAGCTAATAGCATCCAGTCAGTGTCCTTCAAGCGGCTCTGTCAGGCCTACAGTGTGTGCTCTGCAGAACTGTTCCAGTGCACATTGCCAGTTATCTGGTGTCTCTGTAGCGTGCTTTTACAAAGAAAAAAGGTTTCTAGTGTAAGCTAATAGCAGCCAGTCAGTGTCCTTCAAGCGGCTCTGTCAGGCCTTCCTTCAGCGTGTGCTCTGCAGACCAGTGCCAGTGCACATTGCCAGTTATCTGGTGTCTCTGTAGCGTGCTTTTACAAATAAAAAAGGTTTCCAGTGTAAGCTAATAGCAGCCAGTCAGTGTCCTTCAAGCGGCTGTGTCAGGCCTACAGTGTGTGCTCTGCAGAACTGTTCCAGTGCACATTGCCACTCATATCTGGTGTCTCTATAGCGTGCATTTACAAAGAAAAAAGGTTTCCAGTGTAAGCTAATAGCAGCCAGTCAGTGTCCTTCTGTCACGTCTAAACATTTGTTATGAAGGAACACAACTGCAGATTTCTTATAGTTTGAATATTTATTATAAAAAGTAAAAGGTATTGACGTTAAGTCCAATTTACAGGTACTGTAGCTTTAATTAGTAAACGATAACTGAAGTCCACAATTACAGGCACTGTAGCTTTAAGTAGTAAACGATAACTGAAGTCCACAATTACAGGCACTGTAGCTTTAAGTAGTAAACGATAACTGAAGTCCACAATTACAGGCACTGTAGCTTAAGTAGTAAACGATAACTGAAGTCCACAATTACAGGCACTGTAGCTTTAAGTAGTAAACGATAACTGAAGTCCACAATTACAGGCACTGTAGCTTTAAGTAGTAAACGATAACTGAAGTCCACAATTACAGGCACTGTAGCTTAAGTAGTAAACGATAACTGAAGTCCACAATTACAGGCACTGTAGCTTTAAGTAGTAAACGGTAGTAATTAGCAGACACTGAATCAGAAAGAGTCTTTTAGTAGTATTAATGAATTAGGTGATAAGAAGTTACAATAGCTGTTCCATAGCATTTAACTGAAGCAAGACAGATGCAGCTAACTTATATAGAGTATGAGTTGAAGTTAGCTGTAACTGGTTTGTTTTATCGAAGGACCTTGGAGACAGGAAATAACGGCTTTGAGATGTAACGCTTATCACAGAGGTTTTACTTAGCTTCCGGCACATAGAACACTGGTTCCCGAGATCTCCTCAGAGGCGGTTATCATGAGTGAAGAGAGTTCAGCTTTAGTCGTGGATGAGGAGAGGTGAAGGGAACTTGAAGTCTTCCAGTCCGGTCCGATAACAGAGGGCTTTCACAACGAAGTTGTAGCCGGTTCGTGAGTACGGAACGTAGTTCAATAATCCAGCGTCGATCAGCTGGTGCGGTCGGATTAAATAAGGAGACCGTGTCATAAAGAGGTGTGGCTAGGCTCCGTGGAACCAGGAAGTAAGAGGATACCATAATTAAGGCATGACAGTACCCTCTCCTTAATGAGCAACCTCTGGGTGCTATTGACTTGGTTTAGAAGGGTAACGCTTGTGAAATTTGGAAATCAATTTGTCAGCATGAACGACAGAGGAGTTTTCCCATGTATCTTCATCAATTCCATATCCTTTCCATCTGATGAGGTATTGTAAAGAGCCACGATGGATCCTTGAATCCAGGATACTTTGAATTTCGTATTCTTCTTCACCCTGGACCAATATGGGATCAGGAGAAGTAGTGACATTTCTTTGGAAAGGGTCAGGATGATGAGGTTTTAACAAGGACACATGAAAAGCAGGATGTCGTTTCAAAGTAGGTGGAAGTTTCAATTTAACAACATTACGGTTGATAACCGATATTATTGGAAAAGGACCAAGAAAAAGGGAACTTAACTTCTTTGATGGACGGTTTGTAGAGATGTTCTTTGAGGAAAGCCAAACAAGATCACCGATTTCATAAGAGGGTGAAGGTTGTCTTTTTGTATCAAAAAACTTCTTTAAAGGAATAAAATGAGACATTTTCGTGAAGCGGTCTACTACCATTAAAATGGTGGTATGATGGTGAGAAGGAGGTAGTTCCACCAAGAAGTCCATAGAAATGGATTGCCAAGGTCGTTCAGGAATTGGTAAATTCATCAATTGACCGAATGGTTGATGATGGACATGTTTTGATCTGTGACATCTAGAACAAGATTTGACATAAGATTCAATAGTTTGGTCTTGACAAGGCCACCAATAGTATCTCTTAGACAATTCAAGGGTCTTTTTTATACCTGGATGACCTGCCAGAGGAGAATCATGAATAAATTCAAGTACTTTAATTCTAAAAGAGGGAGGTACATAAATCCGGTCTTTAAAATAGTAGAGACCGTTTTTCTTGGATAATTTAATTGATTTAGGAAGTTCAAGAGCATCTTCACTGAGATCTTTAATGTCGTCAATAAGAGAAGATAAGATTCCAATGACTGTAGGCGGAGGAGGTTCAATTATAGTGTCTTTATGGATCCTGGAAAGGGCATCAGCCTTTTTGTTTCTAGACCCAGGTCTAAAGACGATTTGGAAATTGAACCGGGAAAAAAAAAAGATTCCATCTTACTTGTCGAGCAGACAGTGTTTTATTGGAGTGAAGATATTCGAGATTTTTATGGTCAGTATATACGATTAAAGGGGTCTGAGCACCTTCAAGAAGGTGTCTCCAGGTTTCTAAAGCCACTTTGATACTTAATAATTCTTTTTCCCCTATAGGATAATTCTTTTCGGCAGGAGATAATGATCGTGAGAAGAAGGCGACTGGATGAAGAGGTTCCTGAGGAGTTTTATGTTGAGAAAGGACAGCTCCAATTGCAATTTCCGAAGCATCCGTTTCAAGGACATAAAGATATGAAGGATTTGGAAGTTGAAGAACAGGAGCTGTTATAAACTTTCTCTTTAATTCATTGAAGGCAGTTTGAGCCTTCTCGTTCCAATTGAAGGGATGTTTTTTACTGTTAAGTTGATTGAGTGGGTGAGCGATCTCAGAGTAGTTTTTAATAAATTTTCTGTAGAAGTTGGCGAACCCTAGAAATCGCTGCAATTCTTTTACTGTAGAGGGAACAGGCCAGTTGATGATACAATCGACTTTTGAATTATCCATACTTATTGAATGAGGGGAAATAACATAACCTAAGAAGGTTATTTCATTGACGTGAAAAATACATTTTTCGGGTTTAGCGAATAGTTTGTGAGTTCTGAGTCTGGATAACACCCATCTGACATGTTTTCTATGTTCATCAGGAGTGTTGGAGTATATGAGAATATCATCTAAATAAATGATAACACAGACGTCCAATAGGTCTCTAAAGATATCATTTATGAAATGTTGAAATGTTGCAGGGGCGTTGCAGAGTCCAAAAGGCATCACCAGATATTCGAAGAGGCCATATCTTGTTCGGAAAGCAGTTTTCCATTCATCATTATCCTTTATCCTGATGAGATTATATGCCCCGCGAAGGTCAAGCTTAGTGTAGATGGTAGCAGTTTTTAATCGTTCAACCAGTTCATTGATGAGGGGAAGAGGATAACGATTTTTAACTGTTATTTTGTTTAAAACTCTGTAATCAATGATAGGACGTATAGTCTGGTCTTTGTTTCTCACAAAAAACATACTTGAGGCAGCAGGTGAACTAGAGGGTCTAATGAACCCTTTCCGTAGGTTTTCATCCAGATATTCTTTGAGAATTTGCAATTCAGCCTCAGAGAGAGGGTAGATGTGCCCAAAAGGTACTGGGGCACCAGGTATGAGGTCTATAGGACAATCGTAGGAACGATGAGGTGGGAGCGTTTCTGCTTTTTTTTTACTGAATACGTCTGAAAAGTCTGAATAACAAGAAGGTATAGTTGGTTCTTTGGAGATCTGAAGAATGGGAATTTGTTGTAAACATGTTTCTTTACAATAATGGGAGTTAAAGGTGAGAGAGAAAGGAGACCAAGAAATTTGAGGGTTGTGGTTCCTTAACCAGTTGATCCCTATTATAACGGGATAGAGAGGTGATGGAATAACATCAAATACTAGAAATTCAGTATGAATATGATTGGTGGTTACCTTTAGAGGGATGGTTTCATGAAGAATCGGTCCCGAGGAGATAAGGGAGCCGTCAATCACTCTAATAGGAACAGAAGTGTTTTTTTCGAACACAAGGAATTTTATTCTTTGTTACAAAGGTTGAATCGATGAATACTCCATTTGCACCAGAATCGATGATAGCTTCAGTCATAATTCTCACCTTATCCCACTGTAGTATGAGAGATATAGGAGTGAACTGAGTGGTTGGTGTAGAAGGGAGTGCACTTAAGATAGCAGAGGCATAGGCTTGCCTACCGGCCTTTGTCCGTTTCAATAAGGGACAATCAGGAACCAAATGATCTTGAGAAGCACAATACATGCATAGGTTTAATTGACGTCTTCGGTTCTTCTCTTCAGGAGTGAGAGGACTTCTTATTACCCCTATTTCCATAGGTTCGCTTGGTAAGGAAGTCTTTTCAGGAGCTTTTGAGGGAGTGAAAGGTTTTCGGTCTTTAGAATGTAAGAGGGCTTTTTCGGCCTTTCTTTCTCTTAATCTTCTGTCAATGCTGATTGATAGGTGAATTAGAGCGTTCAAAGTAGTAGGGAGTTCTGTTCTAGATAGTTCATCTTTTACAGCTTCAGATAAACCAATTCGAAATTGGTTGCGCAATGTGATGTCATTCCATTGCGTTTCTACTGCCCATCTTTTAAATTCAGCAATGTAATCTTCAACAGGTCTATGTCTTTGCTGTAGTGTTCTGATTGTTAAATCAGCTGTTGCTTGTTTGTTAGGATCTTCATAGAGAAGAGACATGGCTTCAAAAAATTCATCCAGTGAGTCTAAGATGGGGTCATCGTTTTCCAGAAAGGAATGGGCCCATGACATGGGTTCACCTCTTAAAAAGGAAATAACCGAACAAACCTTAGTTCTTTCTGTAGGATAAGATCTAGGTTTCAAAGCAATTAATAGTTTGCAAGAGTTAAGGAACTCCCTGTATTTAGAACGATCTCCAGAGAACTTTTCAGGGTTACATACAGCAGGATCACTAGCCGAGTGCAGAATAGTATGAGGAGTATGAGTTTGTAAATCTCTGACATAAGTGAGAATTCTTTCGTTAGTAACTTGCAGGTCTTGCACACCTTGGGCTAGTGTATCAACTCTTTGATTCAGCGTAGTTATCGTAGAATCGAAATCTGCTGGATCCATTACAAGGGCTGGATTATTCTGTCACGTCTAAACATTTGTTATGAAGGAACACAACTGCAGATTTCTTATAGTTTGAATATTTATTATAAAAAGTAAAAGGTATTGACGTTAAGTCCAATTTACAGGTACTGTAGCTTTAATTAGTAAACGATAACTGAAGTCCACAATTACAGGCACTGTAGCTTTAAGTAGTAAACAATAACTGAAGTCCACAATTACAGGCACTGTAGCTTTAAGTAGTAAACGATAACTGAAGTCCACAATTACAGGCACTGTAGCTTTAAGTAGTAAACGATAACTGAAGTCCACAATTACAGGCACTGTAGCTTTAAGTAGTAAACGATAACTGAAGTCCACAATTATAGGCACTGTAGCTTTAAGTAGTAAACGATAACTGAAGTCCACAATTACAGGCACTGTAGCTTTAAGTAGTAAACGATAACTGAAGTCCACAATTACAGGCACTGTAGCTTTAAGTAGTAAACGATAACTGAAGTCCACAATTATAGGCACTGTAGCTTTAAGTAGTAAACGATAACTGAAGTCCACAATTACAGGCACTGTAGCTTAAGTAGTAAACGATAACTGAAGTCCACAATTACAGGCACTGTAGCTTTAAGTAGTAAACGATAACTGAAGTCCACAATTACAGGCACTGTAGCTTTAAGTAGTAAACGATAACTGAAGTCCACAATTACAGGCACTGTAGCTTAAGTAGTAAACGATAACTGAAGTCCACAATTACAGGCACTGTAGCTTTAAGTAGTAAACGGTAGTAATTAGCAGACACTGAATCAGAAAGAGTCTTTTAGTAGTATTAATGAATTAGGTGATAAGAAGTTACAATAGCTGTTCCATAGCATTTAACTGAAGCAAGACAGATGCAGCTAACTTATATAGAGTATGAGTTGAAGTTAGCTGTAACTGGTTTGTTTTATCGAAGGACCTTGGAGACAGGAAATAACGGCTTTGAGATGTAACGCTTATCACAGAGGTTTTACTTAGCTTCCGGCACATAGAACACTGGTTCCCGAGATCTCCTCAGAGGCGGTTATCATGAGTGAAGAGAGTTCAGCTTTAGTCGTGGATGAGGAGAGGTGAAGGGAACTTGAAGTCTTCCAGTCCGGTCCGATAACAGAGGGCTTTCACAACGAAGTTGTAGCCGGTTCGTGAGTACGGAACGTAGTTCAATAATCCAGCGTCAATCAGCTGGTGCGGTCGGATTAAATAAGGAGACCGTGTCATAAAGAGGTGTGGCTAGGCTCCGTGGAACCAGGAAGTAAGAGGATACCATAATTAAGGCATGACACCTTCAAGCGGCTCTGTCAGGCCTACAGTGTGTGCTCTGCAGACCGGTGCCAGTGCACATTGCCACTCATATCTGGTGTCTCTATAGCGTGCATTTACAAAGAAAAAAGGTTTCCAGTGTAAGCTAATAGCAGCCAGTCAGTGTCCTTCAAGCGGCTCTGTCAGGCCTACAGTGTGTGCTCTGCAGATCGGTGCCAGTGCACATTGCCACTCATATCTGGTGTCTCTATAGCATGCATTTACAAAGAAAAAAGGTTTCCAGTGTAAGCTAATAGCATCCAGTCAGTGTCCTTCAAGCGGCTCTGTCAGGCCTACAGCGTGTGCTCTGCAGAACTGTTCCAGTGCACATTGCCAGTTATCTGGTGTCTCTGTAGCGTGCTTTTAGAAATAAAAAAGGTTTCTAGTGTAAGCTAATAGCAGCCAGTCAGTGTCCTTCAAGCGGCTCTGTCAGGCCTTCCTTCAGCGTGTGCTCTGCAGACCGGTGCCAGTGCACATTGCCACTCATATCTGGTGTCTCTATAGCGTGCATTTACAAATAAAAAAGGTTTCTAGTGTAAGCTAATAGCAGCCAGTCAGTGTCCTTCAAGCGTCTCTGTCAGGCCTTCCTTCAGCGTGTGCTCTGCAGACCGGTGCCAGTGCACATTGCCACTCATATCTGGTGTCTCTATAGCGTGCATTTACAAATAAAAAAGGTTTCTAGTGTAAGCTAATAGCAGCCAGTCAGTGTCCTTCAAGCGGCTCTGTCAGGCCTTCCTTCAGCGTGTGCTCTGCAGACCGGTGCCAGTGCACATTGCCACTCATATCTGGTCTCACAGTAGCTTGCACGCATAGTACCACTAATCCCCCCAAAAATGACAGGCAGAGGCAGGCCACCCCGCAGGGGCCGTCGTGGTCGTGGTGCTGTGATTCCCTTTTGCCCTAGAATAATGCCCAGTTTTCAGAAGCCACGTACCCTGAACTTGAAAAGTTCTGAGGACATAGTTGACTGGCTAACACAGGACACCCAATCTTCTACAGCCTCCGCTCGAAACCTTGACGCACCATCCTCCTCCAGCTTAGCTTCAGGCACCTCTCAAGATTCCACTCACCCGCCTGCCGCCACCACCAAATTTAGCACCACAGACGCTTTACTTGGTATGTCAGAGGAGTTATTCACACATCCGTTTGAAGAAATGAGTGATGCGCAACCATTATTGACAGAGGATGTAGATAACAGGGATATGTCTCAGGCAGTCAGCATTAAACACATGGAGGTACGGTGTGATGATGATGATGTTGTACCTGCTGCTGCTTCCTTTTCTGAGTTGTCAGATACAAGTGAAGCGGTTGATGATGACGATGCGTCCATGGATGTCACGTGGGTGCCCGCTCGGCAAGAAGAAGAACAGGGCGAAAGTTCAGATGGGGAGACAGAGAGGAGGAGGAGACGAGTTGGAAGTGGGGGGGGTCATCGCAAGGAGCTAGTGGCACAGTCAGACAGCATGCATCGGCACCCGGGGTCAGCCCGACAGCACGCAAATCAACGCATGCTGTGTCCACCACCAGAATGCCGTCATTGCAGAGCTCAGCAGTGTGGAATTTTTTTGTGTGTCTGCCTCTGACAACAGCGATGCCATTTGCAACCTGTGCCAAAGGAAACTGAGTCGTGGGAGGTCCAACACCCACCTAGCTACAGCTGCTTTGCGTAGGCACATGATCTCACATCACAAACGCCTATGGGATCAACACATGAGTACAAACAGCACGCCTACTCTACGCCGCCATCCTCCTCCTGGTCCAGCATCTTCAGCCACGTCAACCACTGCTGTCCTCCTTGCCCCCTCTCAACCATCCGCCACTCCGTCTCCCGCCTTGAGCAGTTCCCGCTCATCTGCCCACAGTCATGTGTCTGTCAAGGACATGTTTGAGCGTAAGAAGCCAATGTCAGAAAGTCACACCCTTGCCCAGCGTCTGACAGCTGGCTTGTCCGAGCTATTAGCCCGCCAGCTTTTACCATACAAGCTGGTGGAGTCTGAGGCGTTAAATACATTTTTAGCTATTGGGACACCGCAGTGGAAGGTACCCGGCCGAAATTTCTTTTCACAAAAGGCAATCCCCAACCTGTACTCGATTGTGCAAAAGGAAGTAATGGCTTGTCTGGCACACAGTGTTGGGGCAAGGGTCCATCTGACCACTGATACCTGGTCTGCAAAGCATGGTCAGGGCAGGTATATCACCTACACTGCGCATTGGGTAAACCTGCTGACGGCTGCCAAGCATGGAATGCGTGGCTCTGCAGAGGAGTTGGTGACACCGCCACGACTTGCAGGCAGGCCTGCTCCCACCTCCTCTACTCCTCCTACTCCATCCTCTTCCATAACCTCCTCGGCTGAGTCCTCTTCTGCTGCTGCGTCTTGCTCCACATCAACGGCACCCCCCCAGCTCCCCAGGAACTATTCCACATCCTGGATACGGCAGTGTCACGCCGTCTTGTGTTTGACTTGCTTGAAAGCAGAGAGTCACACCGGACAAGCACTCCTGTCTGCCCTGAACGCACAGGTCGAAAAGTGGCTGACTCCGCAGCAACTGGAGATCGGCAAAGGGGTTTGTGACAACGGAACAAATTTGTTGGCGGCATTGAAGTTGGGCAAGTTGACACATGTGCTGTGCATGGCACATGTGTGTAATCTGATCGTACAACGCTTTGTGCATAAGTACACAGGCTTACAGGACGTCCTTCTTGTCTCTGTACTTAACTGCCAACAGCTCCTCTTGGCGCAGAGCTGAGGTCTCCCCCCTTCGTAGCCGGGTGCGTGCAAGTTGTCCTGGGAAACCTGTGCTGTTCTTTTTAATTGTGCCGCAAGCTACTGTATCAAAACAGTACAGTAGCTTGAACAAAGGGACACTTGTATAAAAATTGATAGCTCCATCAATCCATATCTGCCAAGTGACCCTGTGTAGGGGGAACAGTCCCTATTCTGCTCTGTGTCAGTGTGTATCAGGGTTCCTGACGACAGGTGTCAATCCATATCTGCCAAGTGACCCTATGTAGGAGGAACAGTCCCTATTCTGCTCTGTGTCAGTGTGTATCAGGGATCCTTAGGATAGGTGTCAATCCATATCTGCCAAGTGACCCTATGTAGGAGGAACAGTCCCTATTCTGCTCTGTGTCAGTGTGTATAAGGGTCCCTGAGGACAGGTGTCAATCCATATCTGCCAAGTGACCCTATGTAGGGGGAATTCTGCTCTGTGTCAGTGTGTATCAGGGGTTTTGAGGACAGGTGTCAATCCATATCTGCCAAGTGACCCTATGTAGGAGGAACAGTCCCTATTCTGCTCTCTGTCAGTGTGTATCAGGGATCCTTAGGATAGGTGTCAATCCATATCTGCCAAGTGACCCTATGTAGGGGGACAGTCCCTATTCTGCTCTGTCAGTGTGTATCAGGGATCCTTAGGATAGGTGTCAATCCATATCTGCCAAGTGACCCTATGTAGGGGGAACAGTCCCTATTCTGCTCTGTGTCAGTGTGTATCAGGGTTTTTGAGGACAGGTGTCAATCCATATCTGCCAAGTGACCCTATGTAGGGGAACAGTCTCTATTCTGCTCTGTGTGAGGAGGAGGAACGGGAAATGAGTAGCTCGGCATCCAACCTTGTGCAAATGGGGTCTTTCATGCTGTCGTGCCTGTTGAGGGTCCCTCGTATAAAAAGGCTGAAGGAGAACGACCTGTTCTGGGTGTCCACGCTACTAGACCCCCGGTATAAGCAGACAGTGGTGGAAATGTTACCGAATTACAAGTCGGAAAGGATGCAGCATTTTCAAAATAAATTAAAAACTATGCTTTACACAGCGTATAAGGGTGATGTCACAGCACAACGGGAATCTAACAGGGGAAGACGTGAAAGTCATCCTCCTCCTCCTCCCACGACCACGCCATATCTGCCAAGTGACCCTCTGTAGGGGGAACAGTCCCTATTCTGCTCTGTGTCAGTGTGTATCAGGGTTCCTGAGGACAGGTGTCAATCCATATCTGCCAAGTGACCCTATGTAGGGGGAACAGTCCCTATTCTGCTCTGTGTCAGTGTGTATCAGGGGATCTGAGGACAGGTGTCAATCCATATGTCAAGGTGTCAATATGTCAGGTGTCAATCCATATCCATTGTGATTTAGGAATGTTAGGTGATTTCTGCCCTTTATGGATTAAAACCAGACTCTGCATCAACTGTGTAATTTTCCATGGGAGTTTTACCATGGATCCCCCTCCGGCATGCCACAGTCCAGGTGTTAGTCCCCTTCAAACAACTTTTCCATCACTTTTGTGGCCAGATAGAGTCCTTGTTTGTTTTAAAATTTGCCTGCCCATTGAAGTCAATGGCGGTTCGCCCGGTTCGCCGGTTCGCAAACATTTGAGGAAGTTCGCGTTCGCCGTTCACGAACCGAAAATTTCGGGTTCGCGACATCACTATGCCTCAATAAAAGAAAGATTGACAACAAAAAAAAGATAACTTAATTGGATTATGTGTGACTTGTTGAAAAGTTTAACCCCTTAAGGACACATGACATGTGTGACATGTCATGATTCCCTTTTATTCCAGAAGTTTGGTCCTTAAGGGGTTAAACCCCTCCACCTACAATTATCAATAACCATACTGTGATATTTTAGCTTATCTTTACTTGTTCTCTTATTATTGAATTTAATAGAAAAATTACATATAAAAAAGGTATTAACGAAGAGAGCACGGATGACACCAGAAGACCATGTGTAGAAAATGCATTATTAAGAACATTTTGGTTCCAGTAGCTTTATAATGTCAGCATGGAGGTAATCTGTAGCATATAGGTTTGCTTATGTAATATATTTGCACTGATGGGAATGAACACATTGAACATTATGATGTTCTTAAACAGGATTCGAAACAAATCTCATGGTATCATATTATGAGTGTTCCTATCTTCTATGAATGAAAGCATACAGGAACTAAACAGGCTTAAAGCAAGTTTGACTCTCTCTTCCGTTATTAACTGGTATAGTGTGTGCATCTGTTCATTACACACAGAACTAAAGTCAATTGATGTAGAACTCATAATTAGAAGGGTGTTAAGGAGTAACAGTATGAGTTATAAAATGGAATAGGAAAACAGAATGTGACATTAAAATAGAGTAAAAATGAGTATATGCCCACATGTGAACATAGATAAAAGAGTGCAGGTGGACCTATTATTGATCCATGGCAAAAAACTATTATTATTAATATATTTATAACTATCTTAGATCAAGATTTATCATCGCTTCTCTTAATAATCACAGAGGGACCTGAAATGTTCTCTTGCCCCCTTCACAATAAATAAATAAATAGTAATAAAGATAAAACTTACCTGTGTTCCAACACCAAGGTCAAGTTCTCCCTTCCCACACTACACAATAAGACTCCAGACAACGTGATAACTTCAAGACACTAACCCTTAACGTTTGTTGGTCAGGGAATTGCCAATGCATACAACTTTGTAAATAAAAGTGTGCATATAAAGCTATTCTTGCAATTTCTTAAACCTGATAATATAGTATTTATTTAGACTATATGGACCTATCATTGCTTCTTTTAACTTTGACACCCATTTTTCTTCTGGTTGAGATAGGCATGCTCGCTATGCAAAGAGTTAAAAAGCTATAGCTAATGTGAGGTGTTATTGCTGAATATAGGAAGCACTTTGTCTATTTGTCATGTTTACCAGCTTGATATAGTTGTGTCTATAGCATGTTCCTGAAGGCTGAGCAATGCAAATGCTTTTTCAGAGATAAAATGTAGAGTTTTTATTGCTGGCAAGTAACACCTCTAGTAGAGGTCACTCAGATGACCAGAAGAGGTACTTTGCAATCTTGCATGTAGATGCTGAATGCTCCCCATAGAGATTAACTAATTTGATGCATATCTATGAAGAGACAGCTGGACTAGTGCCTTCTGCAAGTCTGAATTAAAAAGATCCCTGTGGGAAACCATAACATTTCTCAGATCAAGTAGAGCTGGACCAGTGCCTTATGCAAGTCTGAGTTAAAAAAAAATCCCTGTTTGAAACCAGAACAGTTCTCAGATCAAGTACAGCTGGACCAGTGACTTGTGCAAGTCTGAGTTAAAAAAAATCCCTGTTGGAAACAAGAACAGTTCTCAGATCAAGTACAACTGGACCAGTGCCTTATGCAAGTCTAAGTTAAAACGATCCCTGTTGGAAACCGGAACAGTTTTTAGGTCAAGTACAGCTGGGCCAGTGCCTTATGCAAGGTAGCTTATGGAGGACACTATCAACCCTTAACGCTGGACACTATAATTTTATTGAACTTTAAACTACATGTATATATTTGAATTAATGTCTCTTAATCTCCATTTCTTTGTCATTTTAACATACCAGGGCATGCTTGTTTTTTTTTTTTAATTCTTTATTTTTCTTGTGCATGTTAATACAGTAAAAAGTTTGCCGTGCGATGCCACAACAGCATTAGCAGGCCGATTGGGAACAATGGAATTGACATGGCATGCGGTTTGACAGCACATTTTTTATATTGATATCAGAGTTGTAACGGTTACGTCAAAATAAGAGATGCGATTTTGAACTATAGAGTGTGATAATTTAGGCTTAGGCACACGTAAGATTAATTATTACTTTTACACCACTATACATTAATGTTGCTTTAGATCTTTAAACTAAGAGGGCTGGAACATGTTAAACCCCGCTTCATATGCATATATATTTTTAAAAAGGAAAGGAAAAAGGTAACTTCAGGCTCAGCAGTTGAACTTAATATACGCTGGTACAGTAGAGTTGTATGTTAATATGATTTGCCCTGCCTAGTCAGCTAGGTGAGAAACATTTAGTCTACAGTCAGTCTAGTGAGCAACAATCCTCTATTTCATATAGTGCAGTATAGCATTCAATAAGTCAGTATTAGAGATAACTAGTAAGGACCGGTTAATAGTTAGTAACCTTAGCCTTCAGTTAGAAAAATTAGGAAAATTAAAAGATCTGCAAGGAAGTCAAACAAAAGAGAGAAGCAGGACTGCCTCTCCCGGAAAAAATATGAAAAACAATAACGACATAGAACGTTGTATGAGAAGCAGGAAAACGTCTTCTTTGTGAGCAGCTGGTGTGCCGTGTCCCCTTTCTCCTGGAAGGGTAAGGGTATGGCCTCTGAGTCCCTCGGGCCCCGCTTAACCTGTACCGTCTAGGGTGTAAACAGGAGAGACATTGCCGGCTTACCTAGCTTATTGGGGCTTAGTAGGGTGGGTCTCTCTGTACTCTCGGGTTCCCCTCCAGTACCTCAATGTGGATCAGTGTCCCAGTGTGAGTCTAGTATGTTTGGTTACCCGGGTGAGCGATCTATGTGTGGTGCGTAGACATATATAGTATATACTACCAGGTCTGCAGGCCGGTCGTTTTTAAATTAGCCGGTGACAGCCTGTCTATAGGCTTAAATAGGGCATATATTGCTGCCTTAAACAGTTATCTATGGGTTATTCTAAGTGTACTGAACAAAACGTGAAATTAAAACAGGTATAAAAAACATAAGCAAAGGAGAACAATTAAGTGGTAATTATTACATCCCAGATCCAGTAAGTCCCTTTTCAGGAAGCTACAGTATGGTCTGAGACAGCGTCCATCATGTCAGAGGTACTAGGTTTGGACCTCAGTGTGTCCCTGCTTGTGTGTTCCCTTTCAGGTGGTATTCCGCGTGAGGATGGGGATCAGGAGTGCTTGGGAGTCCAAACACCACCTGGAGGTCAACCCGGTTTCTCTGGGTCTGGCCCTTTTTTGGAATCAGGTCATGGTCCCTGCTCGAGTGGTCAGTGCTTTGTCCCTGGGTACAAAGTCACAGGTGGTCTCGGGATTCCAACCATGAGGGTTTGTCGGGACCAGCGAGTCTGGTGGCAAGCCCAATGCCTGTAGGTGGCTTGATGCCTCTGGCAGGTCTCATATGGTGATGATGGTGTCTCCGCGTGGTATCTGTAGTGAGCGAGGCTGGCTCCAGCGGTAGCTGATGGTCTTCGTGCGTAGGAGGGAGGTAATGGGTCGGAGTGACCGTCGCCAAGCAAGGGTTCCCCCAGACAGATCTGCAAAGAAGGTTAAGGACATCCCCTCGAAGTTGTAGGGAGCTTGCCCCCTGACGGCCGCCATTACCGCCGCCCTGTCTCTGTGGTTCTGGAACTGCAATACTAGGTCACCTGGGGCTGCGGTTGGTGCCTTGGTTGGTTTCGGCAGTCGAAATATGCCTTCCAGTGCTATTCTTTTCACCTGCCTTGGCGTGAGTATGGCTGTCAGGAGGCGCCTTGCGAAGTGCGGCAGTTCCTCTGGTGGCACCGTCTCCCTGACACCCCTGAGTTTTATGTTCTTTTGCCTCCTCTTGTCTTCTAGGGTGTCAAATCTGCTCTCAAAAGTGGCGCTCTGTTTTGTGAGCTCTTGCACCTTTTGTGTTAGCACACTAATTTGCTGTGTGTGGGCTTGTGTTGTTTGTTCCATCTCACCTAGGCGGCCTGTCAGGCCCCACAGGTCTTCACGAATCAAGGCTATATCCACCGAGATTTTAATTTGGAAATCCGCCATGATCCCCCTTATGGCTGTTAGTGTTACTGGGGCAGCATCAGGCGAGCCGTGCAGGGGAGCCGCTCGTGCTGCCGGTTGTCGCATCATTGCCAGCGTGTGTTCTCCATCTTCTTCTTCCGACATCCCGTCGGAGAAGTTAGAGCAACCTCCGTGGAAAGACGCCATTGCACACTCCTGGGTGCCATGTGCCTGCCGCCATTGGTCCCCGATACTTCGCCCCTGCTGGGGTCGGTCAGGCTTCAGCTTTTTTGCTTTCTAGCCCATGAGGTAAGTGTTGGGAGCCTTTTGGGTGCCTCTCGGTCGTGGGTCACCGCTATTTTTAGAGTTTTTTTTGTTTTGTTTTTTTTCACTGTTTAGCTGGAGCTCGGAGGCCGTGCGACTGTCCGCTTCTGTGACCGGAAGTGTCCCTATGCTTGTTTTTTTAATATATATGTGTATAATATAAATTGAAAAGAAAACAGAGAATATCATAAAAAGGTTAACACGAGTTGCAAGTGATTTTCAATATTTTTCTGAATGGTTTAAATTCCATAGAAATAACAGTTCGCTTTGGAAAAAAAAAAAATAGTTGCAGTGAAATGACAACAAAATAACAGAGTATATGGATAAGAAATGTCAGACAGTAGGATAAATCAAAGCAAGGCTAGAGATTATTTCTTGCGGTAAATACCCATTTAGCCTATTGAAATAATTAATTTTAATTAACATGCAGAGCAATGCATATTAAATTACATGTACAATGTTAAACACTCTAGCAAGTAATTGAATTTGTAGTGAAAGTATGACTTTGAAAGTAATGGAATAATTAACACATTTGTGTAATTATCTTCCTTTTCACAAGATTCTTCTTTAGCATAATTTCCCTTTCAACATCTGTTATTGAGATACATAGTTGTGCTTTTATGACGTAAAATGCAACTATGCAACAAAAAGGCAGATATTGGTTAGGAGGAAGCATAGCTAATTGCATTATGTAATACCCTCCACACAATTTAGATGTTACATTGGACAAGAAATATAAATATAGCTGTCTTTATAATGATGCATTCAATGCAAAAAAACAAACAAAAAAACACAATAGATAATCTACCTGTCTGTCTAAAGCCTTGCATCTGTATTGGCTTTGCATTTTATAGGATCTATACATCTGTCAACCTTCTCAATGAATGCTATTGCACTTTTAGTGCACTGTAAAGCAGTCAACTACTGTTAAACATTAAATAATTTGTTGTTAAAGTCATATTGCATTAGCTGTCTTAACTGATTTAAATTCTGTACAATACCTGCAATATAGAAGGGAATGACCCATGGGTTTATTGTTGATTTAATTAATGTAGTTTTGGATTATAAGCTGGTTTCTGAGCTCTGGATCTGGCTGTGAATGGACCATCCTTGTGCTGGCAGTGAGATCAAAAATATCCCTGCTTGGCCCTGTGCCTCCTCACCTGCTTGAGGGAACTTGTGTTCTGCATCTCTATCAGATTTAGATCACTATACAAGCGCAATCGGGGTCCCACTTCTCAATGACTCAGAGGGCTGCAGTTGCAGGAGAGGAAGCGAGGTGGTTTACCAAGGTGCGGGAAGGAAAAGCTATTAACAGTTTCATTAAAATGCCTTCCTGAAGCAGTCAGTTTTCAAGGATTTTTGAAGGGATGGAAACTGGTGAGTTTTTATATATTTGTGTACGGGATTATGGAAGGGGCGCACATTAAACTGAGTGTAATTTTAATATATGAAAGTCGGTTGAGGTGTGCCGAAACCGACGTGAGGTTAGGCCTGCAAAAGAGGGCCCACCCAGGTATAATGATATATGAAGAGGGTGTGGTGGGAGGGAATTTCCGAAATCGTCGCAGACAGGTGAGTAAGGGGATTTGCTGGGTTTAAATAGCCATAAAATCCCTCCCACAATTTCAGGCATACGCCTTCTATTTGTGTACGGGATTATGGAAGGGGCGCACATTAAACTGAGTGTAATTTTAATATATGAAAGTCGGTTGAGGTGTGCCGAAACCGACGTGAGGTTAGGCCTGCAAAAGAGGGCCAAAAAGTGTGTGACGTTTATTAAACATAACAAAACATTTAGACATATTATAGAAAGCGAGCCTGATTTCTTTCTGGATTTGGAATGAACCGGTAGTATGCCGAGGACTACCAGCGACCCATCTTCTCTACAAGATGAGTTGGAACTGGATGACTTGGGGCTGCTGAGGTGGCCCTAACACGGAATGAATGTACCGAGAAGGAACTTTGGATTGAGGTCAAGACTAACGAACAAGGAGCGAATGTATAGCATGAACTGTTTGAGAGATGTGGCAAAAATTGTACGAGCAACCATTATAATCGGAACGCATTTAGCATCTTGAACCACATACAATACTTACGCATATCGAAAGCCGTAGAGTACGTTTGCTTAGTATTAGTGGACAAATCTTACCTGCATGGACTCTAACTGCAGGCATGATTGATACCTTTATTGACCTGCGGAGGAAATCTGGACTGCGTGTGCTTTTATCTCAACCGTTACATTTAAGCAGGGTCCGGCTTCAGGACTTCGGAAGTGGCTAAAGCGGAGGAAACTGCAGGGGAACTTGAGACGTCAGGGTTAGCGTTTATGAAAGATAACACGATACCTGGAGCTAATTCTTGTAGCGTGCTGTGAGGAGGAAAACGTAATAGGTTTAAATTATGCAAAACTCATAAGCTCATTGAGCTTTCTCGTGTAGTAGAGCTGCTAGCTAATGGGAACCAATGGTGAAGATAAGGACTATCCCGTAAGAGTTGAGGCCGTGCCAGTAGCCCTGGGTTTGAGAGAAGCCCTACCTACAATTTAGGCCGTGTGGCCTTGTACCATCTAAGCGCGGCAGGGTATAATCTCTTGTGGAAAAGTGTTAACCTGACCGAACATGTGCGATTACCTGCGTTAAACCAAAGTGAAAAAGGACTGTAACCGGTGCCTGAAGAAACTGCCGTGACGTGAAACGAAGAATAGAATGCAAAACCGTGACCCACCGTAGGGAAATGATTGCACGAGAGAGGGACCTGTAGAGGAGTTTTGACAAAATTTGAAGACGATATATGTGTTCGTAAGTACCCTATAGCAGTTACTTGGAAGACGTGAGATCGTGAAAGTTTGTACAACAGGATGCATGAGGTGTTACGCCTTAAATGAAAAACGTCCAGCATGACCGAAAGTAACTCCCGATGGACTACTTAAGCTTACATAACGAGAAGCGTGACCAATGACAAATGCGTGGCAAATGAAATGACTGCGCATGGAGGACCCTGTGAATTTCAGGCGTGCAGACAAGTCCCTACTTAGTAGATTGAGGATTCGAATGGTATTTGTTTTGGCCAAAAAATGGAGGCGGAGTGATGCCTCGATGTTTGAAGTGAAACAAGTGGGAATACTGTTCACCCGGTCCCATCAGAACGTTAAAGCTTATCCTGCATTGCTTGTATGAGCGACGCCGACGTGAGAACTGAGTGATAGTATGAGTCGACGAATGGTTATTGAGGACTCAAGGTACCAAAGTTTCCCCAAAACGTTGCGAAGAAATAAATGGTATATCCGTGACGCATGAGTCCGGAAGCAGTCACTGTACGTCGCGGCAGCGCCCGGAAGACCCGACGATGGTCCGATACGAGGCCAAATCTGTACGACGTGCATCGCGGAGGGCAACGTGAGACCCAACATACCAATTCGACTGTACATAAGCAAGAAATGCCTGAAACAAGTTGGAGGAACCGCTGGTCTCAGGGTCTCCGAGCTCGGTCTGGGCACGTAGTGTACGCGGAACCTAAGGATCGCCAGTGAGCGACAGGTTGGGGTAACATATATATGTATATATAAATATACATGTATATATATATAGGTATCCTTGAACAGCTAGCACTAAGCGGCCAGCAGACCCATTGCCCGTAAGAGAAAACATATTGAAAGCACCGGAGTAGCCGAGAACGATAGTTCTGAAATACCGTCATACATCAATGTGGGAGTATGTAACTCACGATCGAAACTAAGGCGGGAAAAAAAGCACCAGGATACCTGAAGCGGTCAGGGGATCCAAAACATAGTGACTATGCTTGATGGGCCTGGGGTGTGTCGCCCCCCCCCCCCCAGCATACTAGGAGCGCGAGCGTGAGTGCGTGTGTGCTGGCCAACTAGCTAGTGCCGCAATGCGGCGAAACAATTACACTAGGTTGGTGACGGGTGAGGCCCTGCTAGTTGCCAAGCGGCTTGAGAGGCTCTATCTATGCGTTGGCGTGAGGGGGTAGCGTGGCCACTGAATGAGGTGGCGGGGTGTCGGCCTCTCGGTGACGGTTAAACATAAGATAGAATGGGAGTGACGGATGAGGCCCTTACTATGCCACAATGCGAGGCGACTAACTATGATTTGGCCCGAGGGGCATGGTACCTCCGAGTATGAGGATGGGTGTTGGCCTCGCGGGACCACTAACCTATGGCGAAGAAGCCGGGGAGAATAACAACTAGTGGACACCTAGGAACCTAACAGCCAGCAGTTGCTAACTAAGAAGGAAGGGTAGTTAGTGAGAGAGGACATACTACAGAATGAAACGTGGGTAGCGAAGAGTAATGATCGTATGGTTTGACTGAAACTGGAGTGCCCAGAGAGCATGTGGGGACCGGATGGTCGGGACGTATGAACAAGGATGCGAGTATGATCGTATGTATGGCCCTCGGGGCTCGTGGTGCCAGACCGTGGCCTCGATACGAAATGCAAATTGAATAGACGTGTATATCTTTTGAAATTATATGTACGTATATATGCAGATCTAGTTGTAGTATTGTTAAACGCGTACTTGTGGTAGCCGAGGCTCGCTCACCAGAACTGCAAAGTGAAAAGTAGATGCCGTTTGTCCAGTAACGTGTGTGCTTGTCTGCGTAGGAGTACGCCGGGTTTTACACGTAACGCAAATTGCCTCACTGACTGAGGATGAAATTAGGGCTGGTACAGACCACGCTCCGTGTGCTGTGTACCTACATCGCTCCAAAGACCCTCACAATGATGAGCAGGATTAAGAAAGTCAGAATAGCCAATTATCCAAAAATTCAGCCACAACCAAACGAGCAGGCAAATTTCCGGAACCGCCAATGCGTGACTTTGTATATCAGTATACCAGTGTTTATATCTGCTCAAGCGTGCGCACGTGAACATCAGGGATAATGTATATATATAATTACAGAATCATTATAACGATATAAAATATTTTTTTTTTTTTTTTTTTTATTGTTATCAGTTGAGTGAGCAGTGTAGAGAGCTTTAATTATGCATTCGTGTAATGCAGCCCTGAATAGTGGGAAATAAAAACAAAACTGTGGACGAAATGGAAAGCTTGGGTAGAGGCAGGAGTGAGCTGTAGTGTAATGTCAATGGCTTTAGCGTCGACCTGGAATCACATCAGTAATGTGTTTAATGACATGTAAGTAGGGAGCCCATTAGTGGATTCACTTCAGCACAATAGCAGCACAAACCACGCCATGAAAATAAACAGATATTTGGACAGCTGAGATTCACATTGTAGAAATAAAGAAAAACCAAAGACAGTGCTGGAATACCTGGGGCCGTTGTATATGGGCACCAGGTACTCCATGAGCCACAGGTGGCTGGGGAATGGAAAAGATGGTCTCTGCACTGGGGTGTACTGAGACCTATGCACTGCGGTGTGCATAGGGGACAGTGGCAAAACACGGCGGAGTTTTGTGCCCAGGGCAGCTGCCCCTGTGGCCCCCCACAATATGCCACTGGGTGGGAGTCGTATCTTTGTTTGTAAAGTTAGTTACATGCGAATCGTTATACTAATGCAAATTCTTTTGACGAACAAAAACTGCTTTTTAGCCACGTGGAACTGGAAGACTATTTACCTTAAGCCCGCTGGCTTTCTATGTATGACTGATCTCCCAAATATTGAAACAGAAAATAACCTAGTATTTGTTCCAGTTACCGTGTATCACATTAAGGTAAATAAGAAGTGTTGAAATGAATGACACTCAGACAGCAGGACTTATCCCATTCATGTTTATATCATAAAGCCGTCGCATTCACCGTTAATCCTTTCAATCCCAGAGAGTGGGGGGGGGGGGGGGGGGGGAAGCAGAACTGCCCCAATACACATTTCCCCAGAATTCCAAATGCCTGTTCCGCTAACTTTCGTCCCCACAGAGACCCGCGTGAGATCTGTAGATTGTAGGGGTTGTTTAAAGGGAATGTGATGAAAACACCTGGTTCGTTTCTACGTGAATGAGTTTTTTGTTACTGTATGTATAATTTCATACTGGATGTACAAGATACGGCCGATGCCCTTGGCAGATTCAGACCTAGTCATTAGTTCACTGGTAAAACCATATCAGTGGCACGAAGGGGTTGCGGTTGTAATAGCCGGCTAGAGAGAATGAAAACGTGTGCGGGAAGCTATACGGGCATTTCGCGTCGTGGAGTGAGAAAAGCGAAACTGAGCGCACGTGTGAAAGAAGGATAAACTCGAATGGACTTACGGTTAGGGCGAACCGGCGAACGGCCTCCACGTGGATGAAAAGACTCACGAAACCGGCGGGCTGCGTACGAGCGTCGCGGCAGAATGACGTCAGAGGTCTGTGAAAACGGAAATGAAAGCGAATTTCCGAAATCGTCGCAGACAGGTGAGTAAGGGGATTTGCTGGGTTTAAATAGCCATAAAATCCCTCCCACAATTTCAGGCATACGCCTTCTATATATATATTTTTATTAACAAGTCTTCTCTGCTCTTACTCTATAATATTGTGCAAAGGGAATTAAGTATGGGAACATAGAAGGGATGCAGGGGAACAGACTTGTGTAGACTGACTATAAAATAGTTCTAGTGCAGCTAACTTTGCCTGCTTATGTCTCTCTAGCACTGTGGCATGTCCCCTTTCTGCTACACTCGCTACATCCACTTCATTCTCTGTTCCAGGCTGCATACTGGTAGCTTCTGCCTGCTAGTAAAAAGGGGAAAGAGAGGAATGGGCAAGTGAGTGCTAAGGAGAAGGTATTCAGTTTGTGATTAGTAAGATGATGTCCTGCATAGGACTTGGGCACCCTTACATTTTGGGCAATAAAGGAATTTTTTTGGCCTACGACAGGACAAATGCCCTGTTGTGAGATGAAATGTTGCTCTCATCTGCTCAGATAAACCTGCTCACTTTGGATTTACCCTGAGTACCTGGACCAACATTTATTTTCTGCAAATTACATTGGGATGATTGGCCAACCTCAGTCCAGGTTGCACCCTGGGATCCAGGAGAGTGCGTTATCCTTTACGGTAGTAGACAATGACCTTTCCAGCTCCCATTATTTCATTTTCATTTCTGTCCACAGCCAATGCCTACTCCAGCAGGTACAAATGAGCCAGTGTCAGGTCCACCTTGTATTTTATTAGCAACAGGGCAGCAACAGCTGGCTGCTTATTGTTAAAATTAATTAAATCCAGCCAAAATGTTATTAAAAAATTTGCCAAAAAAGGCAACAATTGTCAATTGTTATCGATGCCTATATAAGTATAAGTAGAAGATAAGAGTTTCTCTTTCTACAGAGATCATTAAATAGTGACTTAACACCTAGTTGAACCTCTGCTATTTTGCCAATGTGTTCACCAGGGATAAGCCCTGCACCGACTGTTAAGTGTTAGTTTTGCTTCTGCAGAAAACTACTGCCTCTGTTTCCAGTATGTGCCTTTTCATCAAGCTCTTTCAAGCTCTTTCTTGCTCTAAATATCCTTCTGTTTGATACTTTGCTTGAAGCCCCTGCAGAGTTTTCTGTTGTCTTGGTGATTAGGTGATAGTTCAGAGGTTTAGCAAACAAGTTCCATAGAAATCTCATTACTTTAGCTCTATGGCACAGAATTACTTATGATCTGTCTCCTTGGACATTGTCCTTTCTTATGTGTAAATAACACAAGAGTACTAAACAGATTATGTTAACAACATGCAGAATCATCCATCTGCTTCTGTCTATGTTACTTTGAGTATGAATATGTTAGGAAGAAATGCAAAGTTATTCATTAAAAAGAAAAGTAATCAACATTTCTGTTACCTGTCCTTTAAAGGGTACCTGTCACGGTAAACAAAATGTATGCTCTCTTCAAAGAGCATACAAGTCGATTTATACATTATGATAAAATAATTGCTAGCGTATGTATAGAATGGAAGAAATTTGTGTTTAAAAATAGGTCTTTCCCATGCCTGTCAATCAGCTGAATTGACCAACAGGAAGTGCAGGACAGATCTCCTACAGGCGGTCCATCTGCTCTCTAAGCAAACACATGGGAAGTTCTCTGGTAACTATAGTTAATCTATACAATACTTTAAACATGAATACCGCACTCAAGTCATATGTATGACAAATTCAAAATGTTTACAACAAAAATTGTTTTATTTTCCCCTTAACCCAGTATAATTCATTAAAAAAAAGAGAAAATAATGTAGGCAATACGTGATCCTATCTAGATTCTTATGTTCTACACATAGAAGACTTTCATCTTATATCCAGATATTGTTAACAACCATTCTGGCAATCCCTCCATAAATTCATATATCATACACCAAGTTCAAATAAATCTTATATACAAACACTATGTACAATTGGTAATAGTCCTAATCCCCTGTTGGTTCAGGGATGAGATTTCCAGGATAGCACCAGGTGCTCTAGACCCATAATGACAAGTCCCAAAAAGAAAAAAGATAAAGAAAAAGAAAAAAAGACAAAAAGACAAAAAATAGCAAACAGCAAAAAGACAAAACTGTATATGAGCCAGTCCAAAAGTAAAAACTTGTGCACAAGAAAAGTCTCAATATATGGGTGGATCTCACCAGCATAAATGTTAACTTCGCAGGAGGAACTGTAAAAATAGGAGGGTATTCCCTGGTTGTAATAAGGATTGTGGCGAAACCAACTTCGCCACTGTGAACTGGAGAAGCCTGGTTGCTCGCCTGCTGCCTTTAGATTATGGACCGGCAGCTAAAGGGTTAATTTTGCTGTGCAGAGGGATTTATTTCTCCCTTTCTGCACAGCAGTTCGGTAGATTCCATCTACCGAACAAACAGCCATTTACCAACCTCCATGGGAAGTCAGCCGGCGTTGTTAATGGGCTACCCAGAAGCTGGCGTGTGCCTCCTATTGACCTCCCTGAAGCCACGGTTAACCGCAGCTTAACAAGCGTGTGCCGGCAATTGACCACCCAGTAGCTGCGGTTAACCGCAGCCTAATTGATTGTGACTGGGTGGTCGCGGTTACCCTCAGCCGCCACACGATGGCAGTGTTCTGGAGCTCCCCGGGCAGCCAGCGCTTGTCTGCCCGGCTTTCATGCACCAAACCCGGACACTTTTACGCGCAGGCACCGCTGAACCTCCAACCCCTGGTTCTATTCGTATGGATTGGGCGAATGCATGTAAATTCGGTAGTTTGTTTTATGTGAATGCTTTAACCCAGATAGCAATGCCATGGAGCCTGTTCGTGTAATTAAAGACTTTGGCTCCATGGCAATTAAACTGTATTCATGTGGTCTGAGTGCCATTCACCTAATAATGTGTGTAACGGACCGTTTCAGCAGACAAGGGGTTAAATCCGTTTAGGCGATAATCCCCTTTAGATGGACCAGCAGCTACCATAAGCACCAATTTCCCGAACTCCCAAACTGCACGAATTCACCAACTCTCGAACAGCAGACACACTAACCCTGGAAGCAGCCGAACAGGAAAAGCAATATGAACAGCTTACACTCCTGGCAGTCGGCATACAGTCCCCTTTTTCCCCCAAGAAAGAGACACACTCCAGCTTCAGGGTTAAACAGCAACAACACTGATTTATTCACACACAGGCTTATATGAGATTCTCCCATGCAAGGGAGGGGTTTACAGTACACCAATCCAGTTTAAGGTACAACCCACACATCTCCTCCCTCCAACATATCTGTTAACACAATTAACAGGGACATAGTTTTACCCAAGTTTTGGATGTACCCTAAATACTTGGGGTACATCCACAAATCCAATATCTCCAGATAGCCCTAGTCTGGAGGGACAACATATGTTAAAATCAGCCCATTCGGATAAACGGTTCGGGAGTTATGGGACTTTAAAGTATTGACCGACCGCATGGGTAAAGTGTCAGACCTTCCGGCATTCGCTAACCGTGGACTTCCGGGTTCTCGGAGCGCGGCCACTCCCCCTCCTATGACGTGGTCGTTCCCAGGGTTCATAGAGAGTCCGCGCCAACACCACAGTGCTTGATCAACTCGAAAGCTCCCGCGAACTTCAAACCGGATATTTACTTCTACTGTGTATCGGACCCGGACTGTTTAATCATTTACCCTCCTTCTCCTCTCCTACGACCTCGGACTGTTTCTGGACATTCTCTTGCCTGTTGCAACCTCGATCCTCTGTGGAACCTCCATCACCAATTTGGATTATCTCTCCTTCATAAGTTAAGTAAACCAGACTGGCTCAAGTTTAATATAAAACCATCCCTAATCTAAGTGGTTTGCATTCTGCTCCACTTATTAATTATCTGCATCCTAATTTGGAACTTCTCGCTGGTTGTGTTAAAGTTACCTTATCCTAAAACAACTTCAAACACCGCTGCTGGTTATAACCTGCCAGGAATTAAAGAGACAGTTCAAAATTGATTATCTTTTTTATTTTAAAGTAATAAACGTTATCAAATTCAGAAATCTGCAGTTGTTTCCATCTTATCAACAATTGAGCGTTACAGATTGATCAAGCCTAATTAATGGATACAGCAGATCTCACTTCTGAAATCACCAGATTAAACCAAAGGGTGGATACTCTCACTCAAGGCATGCAAGATCTACAGATCACCAATGAAAGAATCCTTACTTATGTAAGGGACTTGCAAACCCATACTCCTCACACAGTTACACACTCGGCTAGTGACCCTGCTGTCTCCAACCCCGAAAAATTCTCTGGAGACAGGTCCCAATACCGAGAGTTCATCAATTCTTGCAAGTTGTTGATTGCATTAAAACCCCGATCATATCCCACAGAAAGATCTAAAGTCTGTTCTGTTATTTCATTTTTGAGAGGTGAACCCATGGCCTGGGCCCATTCCTTTCTTGAGAATGATGATCCCATATTGGATTCTCTGGATGAATTCTTTGAAGCCATGTCTCTCCTTTACGAAGACCCAAACAAACAAGCGACTGCAGATTTAACCATTAGAACACTGCAGCAAAGAAACCGGCCTGTTGAAGATTACATTGCTGAATTTAAACGATGGGCACCTGAAACTCAGTGGAATGACATAACTCTACGTAACCAGTTCCGTATTGGGTTATCTGAAGCTGTCAAAGATGAGCTCTCCAGAACTGAACTACCTACTACACTAAATACACTTATTCAACTGTCAATCAGTATCGACAGAAGACTTAGGGAAAGAAAAGCTGAGAAATCACTCACTAGCTCTCTATGGAAAAAACCCTTCACCTCTTCAAAGGCACCGGAGAAACCTATAACTCCCGCTGAACCTATGGAAATAGGGGTTGTGAGAAGTCCTCTTACTCCAGAAGAGAGAACCAGAAGAAGACAACTGAACCTCTGCATGTACTGTGCTTCGCAAGAACATGTGGTCCCAGACTGTCCCCTATTGAAACGTCCAAGAGGCGGTAAGCATGGTTCTACCACGACTATAATGAGTGTACTTCCTTCTAAACCAACCTCTCATTTCTCCTCTGTCTCTCTCATATTACAGTGGGACAAAGAAAGAATTACTACTAAGGCCCTTATTGATTCCGGTGCTAATGGGGTGTTCCTGGACTCATCCTTTGTTACAAAAAATAAAATTCCTTGTGTTCAAAAACGTAATTCCGTCTCTGTCAGAGTTATTGATGGCTCCTTAATCTCCTCGGGGCCCATTCGCCTTGAAACTGTCCCTTTAAGGATTACTACTAATTATGTCCATTCTGAATTTCTTGTTTTTGATGTCATAAATTCTCCTCTTTATCCTATAATATTGGGGATAGACTGGTTACGGACTCACAACCCACTTATTACCTGGGCTCCTTTCTCTCTCACGTTTAACTCTGCATATTGCCAGAAAACATGTCTACAACACATCCCCATTTTGCATGTTACTAGGGAATCCACTATACCTTCCAGCTATTCGGAGTTTGCTGATGTGTTCAGTAAAAAGGAAGCAGAGACACTTCCTCCTCATCGACCCTATGATTGTCCGATTGACCTTGTTCCTGGTGCTCCTATCCCTTTTGGACATATTTATCCCCTCTCTGAATCAGAGCTAAAAACCCTCAAGGAATACCTAGATGAAAACCTCCGGAAGGGGTTCATTAGACCTTCCTGTTCACCAGCCGCTTCCAGCATGTTTTTTGTGAGAAACAAGGACCAGACTATACGCCCCATCATCGATTACAGGTCTTTAAATAAAATAACTATTAAGAATCGTTACCCTCTTCCCCTGATCAATGAGTTGATTGAAAGATTAAGAACAGCTACCATCTACACTAAACTTGACCTTCGTGGAGCATATAACCTTGTTAGAATCAAGGCCAATGATGAATGGAAAACGGCGTTCAGAACCCGATATGGTCTTTACGAATATCTTGTCATGCCCTTCGGGCTATGTAACGCCCCTGCAACCTTTCAGCATTTCATTAACGATATCTTCCGAGATCTCCTAGACGTTTGTGTCATCATTTACTTAGATGATATTCTCATCTACTCCAACAACCTTGAAGAACACAGAAAACACGTGAGATGGGTATTATCCAGATTAAGAACACACAAATTATACGCAAAACCAGAAAAATGTATATTTGAAGTCAATGAAATCACTTTTTTGGGATATGTTATCTCCCCTCATTCAATAAGTATGGATACCTCCAAAATAGATTGCATTGTCAACTGGTCTACTCCTACTAATACTAAAGACTTACAACGTTTTTTGGGATTTGCCAACTTCTATAGGAAGTTCATTAAAAATTACTCTAAGGTTGCTCATCCCCTCAACCTGCTCAATAGCAGTAAACGATCCTTTGCTTGGAACGAAGAGGCTCAAGCAGCCTTTGATGAATTAAAACGGAGATTCACAAGTGCTCCCATTCTTCAACTACCTAATCCTGCTTTTCTCTACGTCATGGAAACGGATGCTTCTGATACAGCTATCGGGGCTGTACTCTCTCAACACCAAACGCCTCAAGATCCTCTCCATCCAGTAGCTTTTTTTTCACGATCTTTGTCTCCTGCTGAACGCAATTATCCTGTAGGAGAAAAAGAATTATTAAGTATTAAAGCTGCATTCGAAAACTGGCGTCACATACTTGAAGACACACGCACTCCTGTAATTGTTTATACCGACCACAGGAACCTTGAGTATCTTCATTCCAACAAAACACTCTCTGCCAGACAAGTACGCTGGAATCTTTTCTTTTCCCGTTTTAATTTTCAAATCATCTACAGACCTGGATCCAGAAATAAAAAGGCAGATGCCCTGTCCAGAATTCACCAAGATCTTCCTGTAAACGAAACTCAACCTCCTAAAATCATAGGTATTATTTCGTCATTAACTGATGAGATTAAACATCTTAAAGAAGAAGATCTTGAACTTCCCAAACAAGACAATCTATCAAAAAAGGACGGGTTGTACTACTTCAAAGACAGGTTATACATTCCTCCCTTGCTTAGGAATAAAATACTCTCCTTGATTCATGATTCCCCTCTGGCTGGTCATCCTGGTACAAGAAAAACACTGGAGCTGTCTAAAAGATATTACTGGTGGCCTCGCCAGGACAGAACCATAGAATCTTATGTCAAAAACTGCCCAACCTGTCTGAGATCAAAATCTGACCATCATCCACCATTCGGTCAATTACTGAGCCTACCTGTTCCAGAAAGACCTTGGCAGTCCATCTCAATGGATTTCTTGGTAGAACTCCCTCCTTCGCAACATCATACCACCATTCTGGTGGTGGTAGACCGTTTCACCAAGATGTCCCATTTTATTCCTTTAAAGAAATTACCCTCTTCATCTGAACTTGCAAAAGTATTCATCAACAACATCGTGAAACTCCATGGTCTTCCTGAAGAAATCATATCAGACAGAGGAACACAGTTCACCTCCAAATTCTGGAATGAGATGTGTTCCTCCCTCAACATTCAACGTAAATTATCTTCAGCCTATCATCCTCAAACCAACGGACAAACAGAGAGAGTTAACCAATGTCTTGAACAATACTTGCGGTGTTATTGCTCTCATTTACAAGATGATTGGATCACGTGGTTACCAATGGCAGAGTTCTCATACAACAACTCGGTACACGCTAGTAGCAAAATGACTCCATTCTTCTCAAATTTTGGATTCCATCCTTCTTCATTTCCCGATCAAGGACTTCCTTCTTCTAATCCATACGTCTCCAACCATAACTCGTTCATGTCTGCCCTCTTCCTCAAGTTACGTGATAACCTTAAAAATGCATCATCTGCTCAGAAAAAGTTTTTCGATACTGGTAGACGACCTTCCCCTACTTACAAGGTTGGTGATCTCGTATGGCTCTCTTCAAAAAACATTGTTACCAACCGTCCCTCAAAGAAACTAAGTTCACTCTTCCTTGGCCCTTTTCGTATATTGTCACTCATCAACGAAAACGTGGTTAGATTGAAACTTCCACCTACCATGAAACTGCATCCAGTCTTCCATGTGTCGTTGCTTAAACCACACCACTCCGACCCTTTCATGAGGGATGTTCATACCACTCCTGATCCCATTCTGGTACAAGGTGAAGAAGAATACGAGGTTCAGAGGATTCTCGACTCACGAATCCATCGTGGTTCCTTACAATATCTTGTCCGGTGGAAGGGCTACGGTGTTGACGAAGACTCATGGGTGTCGTCCTCCGCGGTGCATGCTCGTCGACTTATCAACGCGTACCATGCTCGCTACCCATCCAGACCTCGTTGACAGCATCCGGTGGCTGCTTCTTATGAGGGGGGTTCTGTCAGACCTTCCGGCATTCGCTAACCGTGGACTTCCGGGTTCTCGGAGCGCGGCCACTCCCCCTCCTATGACGTGGTCGTTCCCAGGGTTCATAGAGAGTCCGCGCCAACACCACAGTGCTTGATCAACTCGAAAGCTCCCGCGAACTTCAAACCGGATATTTACTTCTACTGTGTATCGGACCCGGACTGTTTAATCATTTACCCTCCTTCTCCTCTCCTACGACCTCGGACTGTTTCTGGACATTCTCTTGCCTGTTGCAACCTCGATCCTCTGTGGAACCTCCATCACCAATTTGGATTATCTCTCCTTCATAAGTTAAGTAAACCAGACTGGCTCAAGTTTAATATAAAACCATCCCTAATCTAAGTGGTTTGCATTCTGCTCCACTTATTAATTATCTGCATCCTAATTTGGAACTTCTCGCTGGTTGTGTTAAAGTTACCTTATCCTAAAACAACTTCAAACACCGCTGCTGGTTATAACCTGCCAGGAATTAAAGAGACAGTTCAAAATTGATTATCTTTTTTATTTTAAAGTAATAAACGTTATCAAATTCAGAAATCTGCAGTTGTTTCCATCTTATCAACAATTGAGCGTTACATAAAGTATCCGAAAACAGTTCCATGCATTTTGGCCCTGCGGTCGGTCACAAACAGGTGAATGAAACATACGAATTTCTGGTGTTATAGAGACTAAGGGGAGTTCGTATGAATCCCCTAGTTCGTACGTTTCTTTCTACCGAACGGCGGGCCGTTCGGTAGTTTCCCCACGAAATCCTGGAAGTCTGGAGGTCTCAGCGTGTGTTTGCCTAGTCGAGTGTCCGATTTCAGTTCCAGACACTCGACGGCAAAACACCGCTGTTCGGTAGTTAAAGATGGCCGCCGCCACGTGTTAGTTTCCTGAATGGCGGCCACCCAGAGGACAAAGACCACACTGCACTGATTGCCAATTACCCATTTGCAACATTGTTGCAAACGGTAATTGGAGGCACACTTAGTCCTGGGTGGTCTGGTTGTTCGGTAGTTTCCTCAATACAAGGAATGGAGTGATTCTACCGAACAATCAGATGAAGGCTGCATATATATATAACCCAGGTTAACTGCATACATAAATACATATACAATATACAGGCAGTACAATCGAACATGCTTCACAGTCTTAAAGGGACAGTAGTCCCAAAATGTCCATCGCTGATTTTAAAGGGCCAGTAGCAGCAATATAAATTATACATGCCCAAATATAGTCTTTAAAGTGTAATATGTCCAGGGGCCATAGTCAGCGGGCAGGAGGCTAGCAACCAGGCTTCTCCAGTTCACAGTGGCGAAGTTGGTTTCGCCACAATTCTCCCCTTTACCAATTAGACTAACAGGGTATCTGACCTCCTGCCGGTCAGTGCCCTGGTTAGTCCAGCAACCCACCCACAAAACAGAAATAGTAGAGCAGCCCGCCCATAATAAACAGTCACTACCTCTGGGTGAGGGAGAATCTGGTCTGGGTTCAGGTGCCTCACCCCGGCTGTGAGGGGGACTGGTAGGCTGCCTTGGTGGGTTGCTGAGGGGGCCGAGACCAGCAGTATTCTGTCCTGTTGCCAGCACTACCATGGGAGTAGTCTGGTGGGAGCCTGGTTGCTGGAGACCGACTGTCTCCCCTTTAGATATATCGCTCTGTGTCTGGGGGACAGGACCGACCGTCCCTACCCCTGGTGCTGTAAGTGCAGAGACTACGGTCCCATCTGCACGGATGTGGGGCTTAACATCTCCCCTTGGTGGGTTAGGCTGCCGCTGGAGAGAGGGTGTAACAAGCTCCTCTCTCTGGATGGTAAACTGCCGCTGGGGAGAGGGTTTAGCAGGCTCCTCTCCCTGCCACTCTCTCTGCGGGTGGAAAGGGGGACCAGCTGTCTCCCCTTTCATTCTCTTGTCCGGCTGCTGGGGTGCGAGACTGACTGTCTCTGCTCCCTGCAGGACACACTGCCGCTGGGGAGGATGGACGACACCATCAGCTCCCTGGGGTACACACTGCCGCTGGGGAGGGAGGACGCTGCTCTCCTCTCCCTTCGCTTCACACTGCCTTCTTGGCATATCACTTTGCTGCTGGGGGGCAGGAACAACAACCTCTGCCCCCTGTAACTCAGCCTGCCGCTGGGGAGGAAGGACTGTACCTTCGGCTCCCTGGGACACACACGGCTGCTGGGGAGGATGGACGACACCATCAGCTCCCTGGGGCACACACTGCCGCTGGGGAGGGAGGACGCTGCTCTCCTCTCCCTTCCCTTCACACTGCCTTCTTGGCATATCACTTTGCTGCTGGGGGGCAGGAACAACAACCTCTGCCCCCTGTAACTCAGCCTGCCGCTGGGGAGGAAGGACTGCACCTTCGGCTCCCTGGGACACACACGGCTGCTGGGGAGGATGGACGACACCATCAGCTCCCTGGGGCACACACTGCCGCTGGGGAGGGAGGACGCTGCTCTCCTCTCCCTTCACTTCACACTGCCTTCTTGGCATATCACTTTGCTGCTGGGGGGCAGGAACAACAACCTCTGCCCCCTGTAACTCAGCCTGCCGCTGGGGAGGAAGGACTGCACCTTCGGCTCCCTGGGATACACACGGCTGCTGGGGAGGATGGACGACACCATCAGCTCCCTGTGGCACACACTGCCGCTGGGGAGGGAGGACGCTGCTCTCCTCTCCCTTCACTTCACACTGCCTTCTTGGCATATCACTTTGCTGCTGGGGGGCAGGAACAACAACCTCTGCCCCCTGTAACTCAGCCTGCCGCTGGGGAGGAAGGACTGCACCTTCGGCTCCCTGGGGCACACACGGCCGCTGGGGAGGATGGACGACACCATCAGCTCCCTGGGGTACACCTTTGAGTCCCCGAAACGCACTCTGCCGCCGGATAGGGCGACCGATACCCTTGGCTGGATCTGCCATGAACCGCAGGTACTCATCTACATGTCTACTCACGAGCTGCACGTATTTCTCCGGGGGGTTGGGTCCGAAGAAAATCAGTCGTGATCTCAGCTCTTTGTCAAACTCCTCCTGCGTGTAGCTGGGTGCCATGCTTGCTCTGCTGCAGTTGGTTCCTTGTAGATAGGGTCGCTGTACGGGTACTAGCGTTGCCCTCAATTAGTAATCCAGGAATGGTGTTGTCTGTAGCTGTCCCTCTGGTTGTAGGAACGATCCCGCCGCTTGCCACCAATTGTAACGGACCGTTTCAGCAGACAAGGGGTTAAATCCGTTTAGGCGATAATCCCCTTTAGATGGACCAGCAGCTACCATAAGCACCAACTTCCCGAACTCCCAAACTGCACGAATTCACCAACTCTCGAACAGCAGACACACTAACCCTGGAAGCAGCCGAACAGGAAAAGCAATATGAACAGCTTACACTCCTGGCAGTCGGCATACAGTCCCCTTTTTCCCCCAAGAAAGAGACACACTCCAGCTTCAGGGTTAAACAGCAACAACACTGATTTATTCACACACAGGCTTATATGAGATTCTCCCATGCAAGGGAGGGGTTTACAGTACACCAATCCAGTTTAAGGTACAACCCACACATCTCCTCCCTCCAACATATCTGTTAACACAATTAACAGGGACATAGTTTTACCCAAGTTTTGGATGTACCCTAAATACTTGGGGTACATCCACAAATCCAATATCTCCAGATAGCCCTAGTCTGGAGGGACAACATATGTTAAAATCAGCCCATTCGGATAAACGGTTCGGGAGTTATGGGACTTTAAAGTATTGACCGACCGCATGGGTAAAGTATCCGAAAACAGTTCCATGCATTTTGGCCCTGCGGTCGGTCACAAACAGGTGAATGAAACATACGAATTTCTGGTGTTATAGAGACTAAGGGGAGTTCGTATGAATCCCCTAGTTCGTACGTTTCTTTCTACCGAACGGCGGGCCGTTCGGTAGTTTCCCCACGAAATTCTGGAAGTCTGGAGGTCTCAGCGGTGTTTGCCTAGTCGAGTGTCCGATTTCAGTTCCAGACACTCGACGGCAAAACACCGCTGTTCGGTAGTTAAAGATGGCCGCCGCCACGTGTTAGTTTCCTGAATGGCGGCCACCCAGAGGACAAAGACCACACTGCACTGATTGCCAATTACCCGTTTGCAACATTGTTGCAAACGGTAATTGGAGGCACACTTAGTCCTGGGTGGTCTGGTTGTTCGGTAGTTTCCTCAATACAAGGAATGGAGTGATTCTACCGAACAATCAGATGAAGGCTGCATATATATATAACCCAGGTTAACTGCATACATAAATACATATACAATATACAGGCAGTACAATCGAACATGCTTCACAGTCTTAAAGGGACAGTAGTCCCACAATGTCCATCGCTGATTTTAAAGGGCCAGTAGCAGCAATATAAATTATACATGCCCAAATATAGTCTTTAAGGTGTAATATGTCCAGGGGCCATAGTCAGCGGGCAGGAGGCTAGCAACCAGGCTTCTCCAGTTCACAGTGGCGAAGTTGGTTTCGCCACAATGTGCACTCAGACCTGAGCTATCTGGGGATATGTTAAATGTGTATATTTACTGTACCCTTTGTCCTATTGTATATTTTAAAGTGATATACTGTTTCTGTGTCACCACGTGCATAATGGAGTCTTGCCTTTGTCCTGGGAGATAATTGAATTACTTCTCTGATTATCTCCAGGACAGAGGGGGGGAAGCCAGGATGCATTGTGGGAAAGTCTTGTGGCTGTGTGTACTAAAATGATACATGTCTGTCTGTTGTTTCAGTCTCCCATTTGGTCCCTTAGGGGAGTGTCCACCAGGTGGGAGACCTGCATAAATACTGGGCAGGTAGCCCTCAGTAAAACAGTTCCTGCTTAACCCTCAAAGCGATGTGTCGTCTTGTTCTTTGGGGGAATTGGATTGTATGCTGACTGCCAGGAGTGTAAGTGGATTGTATGCTTTTCCTGTTCGGCTGATTCCAGGGTTCGTGTGTTTCTAGTTCGGGAGTTGGTGAATTCGTACCGTTTGGAGTTCGGGAGATTGGTGATTGCAGTAGCTGCTGGTCTATGGGAAAGGGGATTATCGGCTAAACGGTTTTTATCCTCTTGTGAGCGAAACGGTCCGTAACAATTGGTGGCAAGCGGCGGGATCATTCCTACAACCAGAAGGACAGCTACAGGTAATACCATCCCCTGGATTTACAAAGTGAGGGCAACGCCAGTACCCGTACAGCACCCCTATCTACTAAGGAACCAACTTCAGCAGAGCAAGCATGGCACCCAGCTACACTCAAGAGGCGTTTGACAGAGAGGTCACCGCAGTGCTGGCTTTATGCGGACCCAACCCCTCAGAGAGTATAGTGCAGCTTGTGAGGAAAACAGTGGGAGAGTACTTGCCGTGGGAATCGGAGCGGGCAAGGGGGTTAGCAGTCCTTCCTCTCCAGCGGCAGTGTGTACCCCAAGGAGCTGATGGTGTCGTCCGTCCTCCCCAGCGGCAGTGTGTGTCCCAGGGAGCAGAAGGTTCCGTCCTTCCTCCCCAGTGGCAGTGTGTGTCCCAGGGAGCAGAAGGTATCGTCCTTCCTCCCCAGCGGCAGTGTGTACCCCAGGGAGCTGAAGGTGTCGTCCTTCCTCCCCAGCGACAGGGTGTAACCCAGGGAGCTGATGGTGTCGTCCGTCCTCCCCAGCGGCAGTGTGTGTCCCAGGGAGCTGAAGGTGTCGTCCTCCCTCCCCAGTGACAGTGTGTAACCCAGGGAGCTTAAGGTATCGTCCTTCCTCCCCAGCGGCACTGTGTACCCCAGGGAGCTGAAGGTGTCGTCCTTCCTCCCCAGCGGCAGTGCGTGTCCCAGGGAGCTGAAGTTGTCGTCCTTCCTCCCCAGCGACAGTGTGTACCCCAGGGAGCTGAAGGTGTCGTCCTTCCTCCCCAGCGGCAGTGTGTGTCCCAGGGAGCTGATGGTGTCGTCTGTCCTCCCCAGCGGCAGTGTGTCCCCCAGGGAGCTGAAGGTGCCGTCCTTCCTTCCCAGCGGCAGTGTGTACCCCAGGGAGCTGAAGGTGCAGTCCTTCCTCCCCAGCGGCAGTGTGCACCCCAGGGAGCTGAAGATGCTGTCCTTCCTCCCCAGCGACTGAGTGTCCAGCAGGGAACAGAGACCGTCAGTCTCGCACCCCAGCAGCAGGACAAGAGAATGAAAGGGGAGACAGCTAGTTCCCCTCTACACCAGCAGAGAGAGTGTCAGGGAGAGGAGCCTGCTAACCCCTCTCCCCAGCGGCAGTTTACCGTGCAGAGAGAGGAGCTTGTTACCCCCTCTCTCCAGCGTCAGCCTAACCCACCAAGGGGAGATGTTAAGTCCCACAACTGTGCAGATGGGACCGTAATCTCTGCTCTTACAGCACAAGGGGTAGGGACGGTCGGTCCTGTCCCCCAGCCACAGAGCGGTGTATCCAAAGGGGAGACAGTCGGTCTCCCCCTCCGGCAGCCGAGCTATGCACCTAAAAGGGAGACAGTCAGTCTCCAGCAACCAGGCTCCAACCAGACTACTCCCGTGGTAGTGCTGGCACCAGGACAGAGTACCGCTGGTCTCTGCCCACTCAGCACCCCACCAAGGCAGCCTACCAGTCCCCCACTCAGCCGTGGTGAGGCACCTGGACATGGACAAGGTTCTCCCCTACCCAGGTGTAGTAACCATTTATTGTGGGTGGGCTATACTGCTGTTTCTGTCTTGTGGGTGGGCTGCTGGACTAACAAGGGCACTGACCGGCAGGAGGTCAGGTACCCTGTTAGTCTAATTGGTAAAGGGGAGAAGTGTGGCGAAACCAACTTCGCCACTGTGAACTGGAGAAGCCTGGTTGCTCGCCTGCTGCCTTTAGATTATGGACCGGCAGCTAAAGGGTTAATTTTGCTGTGCATATGGATTTATTTCTCCCTTTCTGCACAGCAGTTCGGTAGATTCCATCTACCGAACAAACAGCCGTTTACCAACCTCCCCAGAACCGTGGGAAGCCAGCCGGCGTTGTTAATGGGCTACCCAGAAGCTGGCGTGTGCCTCCTATTGACCTTCCTGCAGCCGCGGTTAACCACGGCTTAACAAGCGTGTGCCGGCAATTGACCACCCAGTAGCTGCGGTTAACCGCAGCCTAATTGATTGTGACTGGGTGGTCACGGTTACCCTCAGCCACCACACGATGGCGGTGTTCTGGAGCTCCCCGGGCAGCCAGCGCTTGTCTGCCCGGCTTTCATGCACCAAACCCGGACACTTTTACGTGCAGGCACCGCTGAACCTCCAACCCCTGGTTCTATTCGTATGGATTGGGCGAATGCATGTAAATTCGGTAGTTTGTTTTATGTGAATGCTTTAACCCAGATAGCAATGCCATGGAGCCTGTTCGTGTAATTAAAGACTTTGGCTCCATGGCAATTAAACTGTATTCATGTGGTCTGAGTGCCATTCACCTAATAATGTGCACTCAGACCTGAGCTATCTGGGGATATGTTAAATGTGTATATTTACTGTACCCTTTGTCCTATTGTATATTTTAAAGTGATATACTGTTTCTGTGTCACCGCGTGCATAATGGAGTCTTGCCTTTGTCCTGGGAGATAATTGAATTACTTCTCTGATTATCTCCAGGACAGAGGGGAGGAAGCCAGGATGCATTGTGGGAAAGTCTTGTGTCTGTGTGTACTAAAATGATACATGTCTGTCTGTTGTTTCAGTCTCCCATTTGGTCCCTTAGGGGAGTGTCCACCAGGTGGGAGACCTGCATAAATACTGGGTAGGTAGCCCTCAGTAAAACAGTTCCTGCTTAACCCTCAAAGCGATGTGTCGTCTTGTTCTTTGGGGGAATTGGATTGTATGCTGACTGCCAGGAGTGTAAGCGGATTGTATGCTTTTCCTGTTCGGCTGATTCCAGGGTTCGTGTGTTTCTAGTTCGGGAGTTGGTGAATTCGTACAGTTTGGAGTTTGGGAGATTGGTGATTGCAGTAGCTGCTGGTATATGGGAAAGGGGATTATCGCCTAAACGGTTTTTATCCTCTTGTGAGCGAAACGGTCCGTAACAAGGATGAATCCTCAGCCGAATGGAGAGGTAAATCCTCCTCTGTGAGACGACCTTGTTGCAAAGAAATCTTCTTAATAGGCAAATCTATACATCGACGGCAACGAGCATGTGCTTGGTCAGCTTAAACGGCAGTTCGTGGGCTGCCCGCTCGGGACATCCCTATAGATTTGCTATTTTTTGTCTTTTTGTCTTTTTTTTCTTTATCTTTTTCATTTTTTGGACCTGTCATTATGGGTCTAGAGCACCTGGTGCTATCGTGGAAATCTCATCCCTGAACCAACAGGGGATTAGGACTATTACCAATTGTACATAGTGTTTGTATATAAGATTTATTTGAACTTGGTGTATGAAATAGGAATTTATGGAGGGAT
Organism: Pelobates fuscus; assembly: GCF_036172605.1. Taxonomy (NCBI): domain Eukaryota; kingdom Metazoa; phylum Chordata; class Amphibia; order Anura; family Pelobatidae; genus Pelobates; species Pelobates fuscus. The sequence continues at coordinate 87,544,466 of NC_086324.1, forward strand.
TGCCAGAATGGTTGTTAACAATATCTGGATATAAGATGAAAGTCTTCTATGTGTAGAGCATAAGAATCTAGATAGGATCACGTATTGCCTACATTATTTTCTCTTTTTTTGATGAATTATACTGGGTTATTTTTGTTGTACACATTTTAAATTTGTCATACATATGACTTGAGTGCGGTATTCATGTTTAAAGTATTGTATATATTATGAGGTCCAATTGGGGTTAACCTGGAATACCTGCACCTAGCATGAGATTGAGTGCCAGCACAGTTTGTATTTTTTGTGTATACTTAATCTATAGCCAATTATTCTAGGAATAGAGTGACCAACATCACTCCATTCAACTGCCGACATGCTGATAATAAACAAGCATGTTGCAATCATGAAATAAGAACAATCTGCTTGAATTGGAGTGCAGGTGGACTGTAGGTGGGTATTACAACAGTGTAACACCCACAAACCTGCTAACATGGCAGTGCTGGACCATAGGGAAGGTATGTTACTTTATCAATGTGTCATTTGTTTTTATGAAAAATTATAATATTATTTATACATATACATTTTCCTTAAAAACATGTGGTGTGTCTGTGTGGGGGGTTGCTATTAAGAACATGCCATGACAGGTTTACTTTACCTTGATAGTGATCAATTGATAACCATTGCAGCTGCTGGTTGTATTACACTATGTTAAGAAAAAGCTGGACTTTAAATTCTACAAATTAATTTGTTTCAGATAAACAAATATTGCATCCATGCACATGGTATGCAACAAGAATGTGAATTATAAGGGTCTGCCATTTTTATTTATCCCCCAACCCCATAGTCCAGTATTTGAAGATATGAATGAAAGTATTGGATGTACACAGTTTGATAACATTCCACTATGTATATATGTTGTTATCATTCCCATTTGTCTCTGGTAATTTAATTAATTTTGATTTTTTCCATTATTCTCAAATCACTAAAGGAAAGCAAATGTCAGCTCTGTCTAAAAAAGTTCTCACTATTTATTCTGTGTTTATAGAAAATAATAGATTGGTGTCAAACCTTCTCTCACTAAGAAATAATATATTTATAACATGCAACGTTATTACAATAAGATGACCATTTATCAACTAGTAAGATCTTTGACCCTGGTTGCAGACTGAAAAAAAGGCAAATCCCTGCTTTGCGCTCAATTCATGTCTAAAAATGTGAACAAGGGGGCTGTTTAGTCTTATTTCAGCTGAAACATGTGACACTGTTGATGATTAATTGGGCAATTAAAAATCTCCAGTGGTGTGCTTGGTAATGTCCTCAGTTGGCTTTCATGATTTGTCTATGGTGTTTGGAAAAAGAAAATGGTCAGGAATACAATGTTCTCAGCTCTTGTGGCTTGTCTGAACTATCATTCACCTCTATTTTCATTGCTTTCCTTCAGTATACATACGGCCACTAGAACATTTTATCTCTAGACCTGACTACCTGTCATGGCTATGCTGATGATGCCAGGTTGTTATTCACTTTACACTTAATTCCAATCAACCGAAAACTGAACTGAAATGTTTTGTGAATAAAACATAATTATTTTTATCTCCATCTCGGCTTTATCACAGCTAGGCTATTATTCCTTTCTTTTTAATTTGTATTTTCACTGGGTTTCATGAAGATTTTGCCTAGTACAGAGCATAGAGCAATGACATGTACATATGTAAATCAAGTGAAATATAAGTCAATATAAGTAAAACATTGTATTAGGTGCGCAAACATTCACAATTGTAGGCATTACATTAATCAGGAGGCAAATTAAAATCATATAGCGGCCATTATGATCTGCAATAGCTCAAATATCTTGTTGTGTCTGATAAGTATAGAAACACCCCTTGGTGTGGATGAATATGTGGAGTGATGCTGACTAAGATATTCTCTACCACCACAGCTGGGTATCTTATCTCATAAAACAATGTGTGCAAAAAAAAAAAAATGTGTGCAAAGCACATCTGCGTTGGTTGCTTTAGCATCCTTGAGAAGCATGTGGCGTTTATGAGGTGTATTGACTCAATTAACATTATGGGAGTATATCTTCAAAATGTAGCGATATTGGTATCACCATTATACCAGTGCTTAATGATTGTCTAGATCCCCTGGCAGATGTTGTGTTCATTACTATATGATGAAAATTTAGCAGTCGCTTTAAGCATGATATAAATTGCATTAGATGTCTATCAACAGTGTAGCTTACAATTAAACTGCAGGCGTTGGTTGCTCTGCAATAAATCTGTCTTATTTGGATGCATGCAGGGTGTAATTGGGTGACAAATATAAGTTCTGAGTATTTGTTTAATGGGAAAGGCAGGTAGAGGGAAACACAACATATAAAAGCTAACCACAAACCAAAGTATATACAAAAAGGCCTGCTATAGGGGCTTGGTACCAGATTTTTATTCCAGGTAGGGTTTGGAGAGTGTAGCTGAGTTCTTCATATTGTGGCCAAATGGATCAGCTAATTGGCATGATAGGTATAGTCATATAAAGTTGACTACATAGTTGTTAACCTATGAATATTGTAAAGCTCAGCAAAATAATGTAAACGTTAGAGCTTAAAGGGACACTCCAGATCCATAAAGCACTTAAGCTTGCTAAAAAGTTTTATGTGTGAAGAGTGTGTCCTCTTAATTCCATTTTACAAAAAGTTTAGATTTCAATTCAAATTGACACTTTTAGAAAGTATCCTGGTTACAACCCCCAGGGCTTTCAAGCAGACAACCAGTACTGTTACCTCCTGGTTTGGTTAGCTCAATGCAGGTTTTACAGGTTTTAGATATAACCCACTGAAAAAAACTGCATAAGTAAATGCATGCCATTTTTGATTTGTGGTATATCTACTAGGCAGTTTTTTATTTATTTTTTATTTGGGCAACAGAGTGCCCCTTTAACTGCATGTGTTATGCGTATGCTTTGAGGTGCCGTTCATGTGTTGACTCACTCGAACTGTTATTGTTTTGGTCCCACAAGAGGGGGCATTCCTGTTTTGCGTTGCAACTGCCCCATCTGCATTCAAAATACCCGGAAATAATTTTTAGACGCCTGGGCAGGCGTTTTAACCTGTTTGCATTATTTATCTTTATATTTATTTTTATTCTTATGTTTTGTCTCTCCCTTCCTTGGCACAGATGGGTAAGTTATTGATGATATTTTATATATATTGCATGATTATGTATATTGTATGTACACATGTCTATTTTATTTGATCCGTGTATTTTGTATTAATTATTGATTCTTGCTAATTACTTAAGTTAATTATTGTTTGACCTTTTTCTTAGCATTATTTGCTATATATACACTTATGTTTGCTTTGTGGTGTTAGCTTGATAAAGACCTCTTAGTAGGTCGAAACATTGCTGTTCTCCTTTTTGTTTCAATAAATCTGCCTGCGGCTTTCACACTTTGAGTGCCTTGGAATCTTTCTTGCTGCCTGTGGTCAAAGTTCAAGCGTACTGGCTCCATGAATGATCACTGTGCATACAGACAATGGCGAAATGCATGCACAAAACAAACAAAAGTAGCAACGGCCCAATATTTCAGTGACAATTTGAACAATAACATGTCAAACCTAAGAAACTTTTATGTAGCAAATGCCTTTAATAATTATTTTGTTGGATGTGCTAGTGCTACCACCCTGGTTGCTAAGATAATGGATGACACAAATTTTCAGACCACAAATAAAGATCAGGCCCTGCCAAATCTTCAAAATCCTCTTATAGAGAAATCCAATTTTAGACCTGTGTCTGTTAGTGTCGTTAATAAACATCTTAATGATTTAAAAATGAAAAAACAGTGTGGACAAGATCAAATCCCAGCAATGTTGCTGAAGCTCAGTGCACCAGCAATTTCTAAACCTGTCACTACCCTTATCAATGAATCCCTCGTGTCAGGATACATACCCAAACTTTGGAATACTGCAAAAGTAATATCCATAAAAGTGGTGACAATACATTGGTATCTAACTATCGCCCGATATCATTGCTCCTGGTATTGTCAAAAATCTTGAAAAAATGCGTCCACATGCAACTATTTAAATATTATCCACAATCAAATTATCTGACCCCTAATCAATCAGGCTTTCGTCCAAATCACTTAACTTTGACTGCCCTCTTAAAAGTTTGCAATGACATCCATATTGGCATGGAACAAGGAGACTTAACTGGAGCTATTTTCCTTGATTTTTGCCAAGGTCTTTGACACTGTAGACCATGCATTCATTTGCAAAAACTTAAAAACTCAGGCATTGGTGATCGTTCGCTAACCTGGTTTCGATCATATGTTTCAGACCGATTGCAATATGTGGCCATTTCTGATAGCGCCTCCCTCCCTCTTCCAATCACATGTGGTGTTCCCTATGGCTCCATACTCTGCCCCCTGCTATTCACATTATTTATAAATGATCTGCCTATAGTCTGTAAATCCTCTACGCTAGTATACCCAATCTACTGCAGCTTGAGGCTGTGCTCCAAAACTAATTCACAGAGGTAGAAAGGTGGATAGCAATTAACAAACTCTTCCTAAACACTGACAAAAAAGTTACAATGATCTTTGGAACCGTATCTAAATTACGTAAACTACAAAATCAACAACTATTTATCAGAACAAGTTCAAATAGCCCACTGACAGCAGTCTGTTCTTTCAAATATCTAGTTGTGTTGCTAGACCCCAATCTATCCTTTGGCCTTCACATTGAAAAAAAATCTTCAAAACTTTACCCAAAACTAGGTGCCCTGTACAGTAACAAATCCTGCCTAAGCCCTACAATAAGGAAACAGATAGTGCAACAAATGCTAATGCCGGTCATTGATTATGGGGATGTCGTGTATGCACCTGCAATGCAGATGCACCTTAATAAACTTAATACATTATATAAATCGTTCTTCCGCTTTGTACTAGAATGTAATTACTTTATGCTCCATTGTGACATGTTAAAAGAGCTAAACTCACTAGAATCCCGACGCACTCTTAATCTTTCCAGCCTTGCGCATAAGAGCTTTTATATGAAGCTCCCACCCTACCTGAGTAGAATGTTCTCCCCATCTTTTCCCACCTCCTATAACCTCAGATCCAGTACTAGCATGATATTTAGCATACCGCAGTACAAAACAAAAGTGGCTTGATCATCATTTTCCTACAGAGCACCGCAATTATGGAATAAGCTCAGGGACACAGTCAAATCTTCATTCAATCTAAAATCTTTTAAGAGATATTTGGCAATATACCTCAGCACTGAATGCACCTGTCATGGTTGAATATATTTATCACCTGTTATGTATTAAATTTATATGTGTGTGTATGTATATATATATATATATATATATATATATATATATATATATATATATTTAGTATTTTTTTATAATATTGTATCCTATTGTAACAATGCAATGTTTTGTGGACCCATGACATACTTGAAAACTAGATAAATCTCAATTCATCCATCCTGGTAAAATATTTTATTATTATTATTATTATTATTATTTTATTATTATTATTATTATTATTATTATTATTATGGTATTTATTATGGTATTTATAAATAAAATAAAATATATACAATTAAATTTGCAAAGATGTAGGCATCCATCTTGCTTGAACATTAGCCACACCCCCATAGCTAGACTATTTTAAGATAAAATCTGCAATTAGATTTTCAGTTCAGTTTTTTTGAATAAAGCTGAAACTCTTCAAATTCATCTCTTCACAGGAGGTCACAGAAGAGACATTTGTTAATCTGAAACATCAGGTGTCATAAACTCCTTTTTTTTATCTCACTGGAGTTTAGGCATATGTTGGTAATAATTGCTGAGACAAAAATGCCACTCCATGCAAAATTTGCTGTTGCATCCCCTTACACAATACTTTGTTGATTATTGGGCAAGCTAATCTTTTAATCCCATGTTAGCTTGACAAGTATACTATTATGACCTGGATATTTTGTAGTATCTGTTGCTAAGGCTCCCTAAGAATACAGTTACACACAGAAAATAAATACATTGGCATTGCATTCTATACTATTATACAATAAATAATGTAATGTTCTTGACAGTTTCTTGACAAGGTACTAGACAAAAACAGTATTATCCTTTCAAGAGCTCTTGCAGATTTTTCCGTGCTGTTGACAAGTTGGAAATAAAATATTTTTATACCAATTGTGTTGAAAACAGAAAAAAATAGAGATAGATAGAACTATGTTTTGAATATTCTGACAAATATCCGACACATCAGACAAACATTTACTATTAAATTAATGCAGAGTTGTGTCTTGCAGGGGGTTCTTATGTTAGTAAGCTCGTTGAGCAGTCACTTATTAGGATAGGTGCTCTCGAAGGCACAGTGGAGCTTTACACATCTATTAGAATAAATTCTGGATGTTAAATTTCATGCATGCTAGCACCAATAGTAATTTCCGTTAGGAAGTCAGCTCAGTAGCCGACAATATAGAAAGGTGCAGGGCATGGATCTACGTGACATTCTTTCAATAGATTCACTCTGGAATCCTATTTTGTAACGCCAACTAACACTAATAGCCTCCAGCATTTTTTGCAATTTAACAAATGCGTGGAGTCAATAAGAAGACTGACAATTTCAATTTCTTTTGATAAAGTCTCGTTTTATTTAAGGCATCTCACAGTGTACACTGTGTCAGGACAACTTAGTCCTGACAACTAAGTTAACTGTTTAGGTGATATACATTTACTGTTGAGCTTACCTTTTGGTTCATGGCATTCTTAGGTCTATCTACATAGACACTTTGTCTAAGGACATTTTTGTCTGTTGGTTTAATACTCGTTTTAAGTTTCATATACTTTCATATACTTTCTCTTCTAAATTCCCTTTTCACACATTTAGGTTTTTGCAAGCTTTTTTTTTATATTATTTTTTTTATTTTTTTTATATTCCATTATTAAAAGTTATGTTTTAATTATCCCAGCATAGGACAGAATTTTCTCTCCTTTTCTACACATGTTCCAGGTAGTTTTAATTGTATCTACTTTATAGTTAAAAATCTTTAATTGTAGCTATTATTTATTTATAGAACCATTCTTATGTAGGACTTTTATCCAGAGCACTTTACAGTTTATGCAACAATAACATTGGCAATAATACAAACAGGGGATGCATAATTAGACACAATAAAACAAAAGTAGAAAACAAATAGTTTACATAACACAAGGGATACCGAGATAAAAACAAATAAAAAGTAGAAAACATGTCTGCAGAACTGAGAGCATCAAGGGACATTTGAAGAGGCATTTGTCTACAGTCCTCCTATTTGGATGCTACTTTGAGCTATGGATTTGTTGGTAAAATCAGGAAGGCTGAGTGACTTCTGCTGACACTGATTAATCTCAGTGCTGTCTCATTGTACTCACTGAGGAATCTAAACATCCAGTTTTGCTGATATATTATTGAACTGAGGAAAAGAAGACTGAAAGTGCTTATAACATAGCAGAGACACAGTAAAGGAGACAGATAAGGGAGATTAAAAAGGGAAATATAAGTGTGATGAGAAACAGAACAAGAGAGAAACTAAAAGAAGAGACAAGAGATCATGAATGTAGAGGTAAAACTAGAGAAAGTTGCCTGTGAAAGGAGAAGACGGTGAGAAGCTTAAAGAAAGCAAGGGAAACAAAAATAGAAGAAAAGAGGAGTACAAAATGAAGATAATGAAAATGACTGAAAAAGGAGGACATATTTAGAATCCTTGTTTCCAATTGTGGGTTTGTGTCCAACCTTGGCCCCAATTTAACTCTATTTGATAAGCTTTTTAAATTATCACAATTGGTTATAAATGCTTTCAAATTATATATATGCAGAATTCACCATTAATTAATTTGTATATAAATAATTTGATTTTTTCCAAATGATTGTGATCATTTAAAAAGCTTATCCAGCAGAATAAAACTGAAGCCGTTGTCAGTAAAAGAGCTGCCATACTCACAGCCAGAAGCTATTAGTTGCTACAAATTATCCGCTATTTCCCATTCTTGTTGCCAATTTGTTTACAGACTGAGTTACAATAATGTCTAATGGAATAGATACCGCCCACTTATTAGCTACACATTGGTAAAGCACAGAAACAGATGATATGTAAGTTAGCAATATAGCAACCACACCTTTCTTGTAAAAAAGGCACACTCACTCCCCAACTTAAAAGGGTAATTCATGGTATAGGTTCACTCTGTAATGGCACAATGTTGAAAAAGCTATTTTGAGACCTGAACGGGAATTTTCTGAAGGTCAAGCTACTGAATTTCTCTAAGCTTTTTCCCGCTTTCATACCATTTTTGTTTTTATAGTAAGGTAGTTGTTAACTTTTTTGCACTGGGCAAGAGACCAGTGTTTAGTTTTGGGGGTTAGTAGCAAAATTTAGTATGACAGGGTTAGATTACAGTTGTAAATTATTAATGGGAGCCATTAGTTGCTACTTGATAACTGATTTTGAGTAGCAACACCCCATAAACACTAAATATGTTATAATATTTTAATGGATATGGTATAGTAGGTCTACTTTATCATGCTGACAAATTCACTGGTGTTATTTGCTTATTTTGTTTGTTTTTTGTTTTCATGGTGATAAATGACAGTTCATCTGGGTCCATGTAGTGGGATAATAGCTGCTTGATCCAAGGAGACATCTGACTGCTATTTTGGGGTCAAGAAGGAATTTTTTCCTAGTTTGTTGCAAAATTGGAAGCGCTTCAGACTGGGTTTTTTGCCTTCTTTTGGATCAACAGCAAAAGCATATGTGAGGAAGGCTGAACTTGATGGACGCGAGTCTCTTTTCAGCTATGTAACTATGTAACTATGTAACTATGTATGTTGCTGTTTTCATGGAAATAATATTGTGTCCCTTAGCTCTGCCACCCTTTTTCTTTTTTCAAAATAAATAGCGATGCAAACACAGAGATCCCCTCTCACAGATTTCATTAGAAAAATGTGACAGGCAGAGCACACATTCATATTCTGCTGTGATCTCCATAACATAAAAACAAGTAAAATAAATGCTTACAAAATAAGATACCAGTGTGCAGATAAAAATCAAGACTTGCATTTATTAACTTGCAAAAGCTAATTTTATTTTTTAAGATTTAAATAATAACTAGATATCTACACATTATTATTTTTTATTTATTTATAAATTCTTTATTGAGAAAAAGTTGTTTCACCCTTTTCTTTTTTTTTCTTACTATATTTAACAATTCATAAAGGTTTAACATTGAATACATACATTTTATCTATGAATAAGTCACATCCATACATATAGGTGATTATTATTTGTCATAACAAATTTCACATTTAATATTCAGATGATTGGATTTAGAAATGTCACACCAACATTCATTCATACTTCATTCCTACCTTGGGTTCTTGAGAGAGAGAGAGAAATTGACAGTCACCATCTATCTAAGCATATAAGTCAGAGGGAAGTTTTCGGTAATACTCATCAAATTACTTAGTTGCTTAAAGGGACACTATAGTCACCTGAACAACTTCAGCTTAATGAGGTTGTTTAGGTGAGTGCTACAGCTACCCGGAGCCTTTTTCTTGTAAGCACTGTATTTTCTGAGAAAATGCAGTGTTTACATTGGAAGCTTGGAACACCTCTTGTTGCAGTCAATCAGACGGCCACCAGAGGGACTTCCGAGTTCAGAGGCCCTAAAAAGGCCTCTCGTCCGATGCATTCTGGGTGAATGCATCAGACGGGCTATCAGCACACAAAGCACTGTGAACGCGCTTTGTGTGCTGACAGCCTGTAAGCACTGCTGTGGGCGTGGCTTCAGCTGACAGCTGAAGCCCGAACCCACAGGGATGCTGTCTGGCCACAATAGTGGTTGAAGGGGGGGGGGGCCTACTCTCCTCCCCCCCACCGGTCCCACCCCTGAGCGGTGGGTGGGGGCCCTAAAAATAAGGGGGGCACATACTGCCCCCCCGGCCCCCACCCCTGTGCGGCGGGTGGGGGCCCTAAAATAATAAATAAGGGGGGGACATACTGCCCCCCCCGGCCCCCACCCCTGTGCGGCGGGTGGGGGCCCTAAAATTATCAATAAGGGGGGACCTATTGTCCCCCCCGGCCCCCACCCCTGTGCGGCGGGTGGGGGCCCTAAAATAATAAATAAGGGGGGGGGGGACATACTGCCCCCCCCGGCCCCCACCCCTGTGCGGCGGGTGGGGGCCCTAAAATTATCAATAAGGGGGGACCTATTGTCCCCCCCGGCCCCCACCCCTGAGCGGCGGGTGGGGGCCCTAAAATTATCAATAAGGGGGGACCTATTGTCCCCCCCAGCCCCCACCCCTGTGCGGTGGGTGGGGGCCCTAAAATAATAAATAAGGGGGGACCTATTGTCCCCCCTGGCCCCCACCCCTGTGCGGCGGGTGGGGGCCCTAAAATAATAAATAAGGGGGGGGGACATACTGCCCCCCCCGGCCCCCACCCCTGTGCGGCGGGTGGGGGCCCTAAAATTATCAATAAGGGGGGGACCTATTGTCCCCGGCGGCCCCCACCCCTGAGCGGTGGGTGGGGGGACCCTAGTTAACCCTCCCCCCCAAAAAAAAAACTTATCTCCCTACCTACCCCCCTCACCCTAAAAATAATGAGGGGGGACCCTTTACTAAAAACCTGTAAAGAAAAAAAAATAAGATAAAAACAACTTACCATTCGATGTTTTCTTTCTTCTAAAATCTTCTTTCTTCAGCCCCAAAAAAGGCCAAATAAAAAGCCATAATAACCGACGCAATAAAAAAAAAAAAAAAACCCGAGCGCAAAAAAAAAAAAATCCATCTTCACCCATGGAGGGCTCCGCGCAGACTGAGCTCCGCAGGGCGGGGGAAGGCTTATAAAGCCTTGCCCCGCCCTGCAATTAGGCTAAGAACACTCTGATTGGTGGGTTTAAGCCAATCAGAGTGCTCTTTGTCATTTTACAAGCGTGGGAAAGTTCTTTGGAATTTTCCCACGCTTGTAAAATGACACAGAGCACTGTGATTGGATGGATTTCAAGCCATCCAATCACAGTGCTCTTTGTCATTTTACAAGCGTGGGAAAGTTCTTTGGAATTTTCCCACGCTTGTAAAATGACACAGAGCAATGTGATTGGATGGCTTGAAATCCATCCAATCACAGTGCTCTGTGTCATTTTACAATCGTGGGAAAATTCCAAAGAACTTTCCCACGCTTGTAAAATGACAAAGAGCACTGTGATTGGATGGATTTCAAGCCATCCAATCACAGTGCTCTTTGTCATTTTACAAGCGTGGGAAAGTTCTTTGGAATTTTCCCACGCTTGTAAAATGACACAGAGCACTGTGATTGGATGGATTTCAAGCCATCCAATCACAGTGCTCTTTGTCATTTTACAAGCGTGGGAAAGTTCTTTGGAATTTTCCCACGCTTGTAAAATGACACAGAGCAATGTGATTGGATGGCTTGAAATCCATCCAATCACAGTGCTCTGTGTCATTTTACAAGCGTGGGAAAATTCCAAAGAACTTTCCCACGCTTGTAAAATGACAAAGAGCACTGTGATTGGATGGATTTCAAGCCATCCAATCACATTGCTCTTTGTCATTTTACAAGCGTGGGAAAGTTCTTTGGAATTTTCCCACGCTTGTAAAATGACAAAGAGCACTCTGATTGGCTTAAACCCACCAATCAGAGTGTTCTTAGCCTAATTGCAGGGCGGGGCAAGGCTTTATAAGCCTTCCCCCGCATTGCGGAGCTCAGTCTGCGCGGAGCCCTCCATGGGTGAAGATGGATTATTTTTTTTGCGCTCGGGTTTTTTTTTTTGTTTTTTTTTATTGCGTCGGTTATTATGGATTTTTATTTGGCCTTTTTTGGGGCTGAAGAAAGAAGATTTTAGAAGAAAGAAAACATCGAATGGTAAGTTGTTTTTATCTTATTTTTTTTTTTTACAGGTTTTTAGTTAAAGGGTCCCCACTCATTATTTTTAGGGTGAGGGGGGTAGGTAGGGAGATATTTTTTTTTTTTGGGGGGGGGGGGAGAGGGTTAACTAGGGTCCCCACCCCCTTTGTATTTAGGGCCCCCACCCACCGCTCAGGGGTGGGGGCCGGGGGGGGACAATAGGTCCCCCCTATTGATAATTTTAGGGCCCCCACCCACCGCTCAGGGGTGGGGGCCGGGGGGGGGCAGTAGGTCCCCCCCCTTATTGTGAATTTTAGGGCCCCCACCCGCCGCACAGGGGTGGGGGCCGGGGGGGACAATAGGTCCCCCCCCTATTGATAATTTTAGGGCCCCCACCCACCGCTCAGGGGTGGGGGCTGGGGGGGGGCAGTAGGTCCCCCCCCCTTATTGTGAATTTTAGGGCCCCCACCCGCCGCACAGGGGTGGGGGCCGGGGGGGACAGTAGGTCGCTCAGGGGTGGGGGCCGGGGGGGGCAATAGCCCCCACCCTTATTGTGAATTTTAGGGCCCCCACCCGCCGCACAGGGGTGGGGGCCGGGGGGGACAGTAGGTCCCCTCCCTATTGTGAATTTTAGGGCCCCCACCCACCGCTCAGGGGTGGGGGCCGGGGGGGGGACAGTAGGTCCCCCCCTTATTTTTTATTTTAGGGCCCCCACCCACCGCACAGGGGTGGGGGCCGGGGGGGGGGCAGTAGGTCCCCCCCTATTGTGAATTTTAGGGCCCCCACCCACCGCTCAGGGGTGGGGGCCGGGGGGGGACAGTAGGTCCCCCCCCTTATTGATAATTTTAGGGCCCCCACCCGCCGCTCAGGGGTGGGGGCCGGGGGGGGGGACAGTAGGTCCCCCCTTATTGATATAGTTTTAGAAAGCGAGCTGAGCTGTCAGTCAGACAGCTCAGCTCGCGAACGCGCATTCCGCGCACATGCGCGGTAAAGCGCTCAGGTTCTTCATAGGGCGGCTGTCAATGCCGCTCTATGAAGAACGCGATTGGTGCAGCGCGAAGCCGCGCATGCGCACCACATCGCCCTGACGCTTCTCTCAGAGAAGCGTCCTATTGGGCCCCGCGATTTCGTCATTTTGACGAAAAAGGGGGCGCGGCCTGGCTGGGAGCTCGGCGCTGGAACGGAGATAAGTTTTTAATTTAAAAACACCTCGAATTTTTTTTTAATTAAATGTAAGTTCATATAAAAGCAAGAAGGAAGGCTGGGGGACCTGTCTTTCTTGCTTTTATATGTAGACTATAGAGTCCCTTTAAGTAATTTTTCTAGGGTTGCCAATAACTTCAGATTTTTCCACTGTGTCTCTACTTATGAAGAAACTGTGTTCCATTCGATATTGATATGTAATTTGTTCAGATATGGTAGACAACTCTAATATAGTGGATTTCCAATTAAGTGCCATGGTTATTTTAGCAGGAAAAATAATGTTATTAAATATTCTTGGGATTTGTTGCAAACTGGAAAATCTATGTTCCATAGGAACATATTAAATGTGAATTTATCAATATTAATGAATTTCTGTAAAAATAGTTTAATTTGGTATTTAATGTAGTCTAATTTGATACAATTCCACCATATATGTGATAAATTTCCTTTTCCTAGGTGACACCTCCAACAAAGTTCCAAATTATTCCTTGAAATTTTATTAAGTCTTGTTGAAATTAGATACCACCTATACATAAGTTTATAGCGCAGTTCTAACATAGAGATACAGTGGATATCTCGAGATACATTATTTTAATTCCTCACAATGAGAGATTAGAGATCCTTTGGATGTATGACATTGTGCATTCATTTATGCTCACTAATTCAAACAATGAAACCACAGTTGAATTATACTTTAAAAGGTAATTTGTCTATGGAGTCTATGTCTATTTGTTAAAGGATAGGATTGTTGAACATCTAAAATCACATGGATTTCAAGATCAGAGACAACATGGTTTTACTTCAGGGAGGTCATGCCAAACTATTCTTATTGATTTTTTTGATAGGGTAATGAAAATAATAGATCAGGGTGGTACAGTAGACATTGCTTATCTAGATTTTAGTAAGGCTTTTGACACTGTCTCACATTGAAGGCTTATCATTAAACTTCAGTATTTAAGTTTGGATTCCAATATTGTTAAATGGGTTAGGCAGTGGCTGAGTGAAAGGCAACAGAGGGTAGTAGTCAATGGAGTACATTCGAAGCAAGGTCTTGTTACCAGTTGGGTACCTCAAGGGTCTGTACTTGGACCCATTCTCTTTAATATTTTTATTGTAGTGATATTGTATATTGATGGTAAGGTATGTCTTTTTGCTGATGATGCAAAAATATGTATCAGGGTTGATGTTCCAGGAGGTATAAGCCAAATGGCAAATGATTTAGGTGAACTAGAAAAATGGTCAGAACTGTGGCAACTGACATTTAATGTGGATAAGTGCAAGATAATGCATCTTGGATGTAAAACCCAAAGAATATTTGATAAGGTCCTAACCTCAACATCTGTGGAAAGGGATTTAGGGGTAATAATTTCAGATTAAAGGTAGGCAGACAGTGTAATAGAGCAGTAGGAAATGCTAGCAGAATGCTTGGTTGTATAGGGAGAGGTATTAGCAGTAGAAAAAGGGAAGTGCTCATGCAATTGTACAGAACCTCACTTGGAGTGTTGTACGCAGTACTGGAGACCTTATTTCCATAAGGATATTGATACTTTAGAGAGAGTTCAGAGAAGGGATACTAAACTGGTTCATGGATTGCAGGATAAAACTTACCAGGAAAGGTTAAAGGATCTAAACATGTATAGCTTGGAGGAAAGACGAGACAGGGGGGATATGATAGAAACATTTAATACATAAAGGGAATAAACACAGTAAAAGAAGAAAGACTACCACAACAGGAGGACATAGTCTTAAATTAGAGGGGAAAAGGTTAAAAAAATAATATCAGGAAATATTACTTGCATGGAATAGCCTTCCAGCTAAAGTGGTAGAGGTTAACACAGTGAAGAAGTTTGAGCATGTGTGTGATAGGCATAAGATTATTCTAGCTATAAGATAAGGCCAAGGACTAATGAAAGTATTTAAAAAATTGGGCAGACTAGATGGGCCGAATGTTTTTTTTTTTTATCTGCTGTCACATTCTATGTTTCTATGAGTCTAAGAATGAAATTTAGACAGCACCCAAGCTATGCTGCTTGACAGTTAGAGGATCTTGATAGACAACATATTTAATATTAATTTCTATAAGTTACAGCAGAGGAAGCCACATAGAACATTCTTTTTTTTCTACTACACGAGTAAAGGAGGTAAATGATCCAATATACTCTGGTTCACCTTATAAATATAGAACCCGTTATAAAACCAGAGACAAACAAACTAATACTTTGCTCTCAGCCATGTGAAGCTTACGAATACTTGAATGTATGAAGGACCACAACTTCTTTTCCCATCATGAAGACTGTGAACTGGTGGTGCTTTATGAATAGATTTCGAGGAACCTCCTCCATAAAATAACTTTTAACTCACTATTATCTACATCCCTGTTCCAAATCCAGACACATTTGCTAATTGATTTCCCATACCCCTGAAACTACACTAAAATGGGGTTCTCTACTCGTGCCTAAATATATTTGGGCCAGATGGTATGAACGTTTATAACAATTACCACACATCAAAACATATCCTCTGCAACTGAAAACACTTATCTAAATAAATATTTATATCTTGTGAGCGTAAAAGTGGCATTGTGGTTGATGGAAGATACATCAGGCCTGATTTGCTAAACTGCAACCTGAGAATTTTCAGTTAAATGCCCCAGGGAAGATGTTAGTGTTTGCAATCTACATTGCTGAGGTTCTGCAAAACATGGTATGGGTCCCTGGGGCGGAGTATTTGGAGAGTAGGGTGGGCCAATGCTCCAACAGCATTAGTTGCTGTGTAACAAACCACAATTTAGATCTGACTTAAGAGTTAACTAAATTGACACTCACCTGTAGCTAGTTAATTAGTAGACAGACCTTTAAATGAAGAGGGCAGCCTGCTGCAGAGTGAGGGAGAAAAAGACAGCTAGGAGAGTGAATGACAACTGTGTTCATTGCAAAGGCATTTCTTTTGTTTGGAAAATTGGTAAGTGGGAAAGCCACCCAATTGCAGATAGCAATTTCCTGTCTAGTAAGAGCTCAAGTAAGAGCAAGGGATTTTGTTTGATTTTGTTATTATTTAAAGCACCTGTTTTCTTATTGAATAAAGAAAAAAAGGAAAATCGAGCTGACTGTGTCCTGGACTTTATATACCCTAGAAGGCGGTGGTTACTGCAAGGTCTGTGACAGCCCTACCTGTAAAAGAGGTGGTTTGTTACAATCTGTATTTAAAAAAAAATCACAACTCTGCTGAAACAAATAGGCTGACCCCACCCTCCCTTCACCCCCCCCACCATAAAAAAAATAAATCCAAGTATGGAAATGGCTTTCAATTTGAGTTTTACATCTAACCCCTCCACTTGCATCATAATAGTCATCTATAAGATAATCTGTTTTTGGGTTTTTTAAGTCAGTCACATGCCTCAATGTATTGCAGCTCATTTTAGTATAACACTTTTCCAAAATTGTCCTTTATTGTGAATATTATTTTAAATATTAAAATATCACAAAATAGATTTATATAAAAATATCAATATATGTTTTAAAAAAATCTAAATATTAAAATGTTTTTCAATATTTCAAACTATTTTAATGCTATATATTATATGGGGATCATAGTCTATTTTGATTAGAGTGGCAGACCAATATTAAGTCAACTGCAACTTAATTTATTGTGAAATAAATGTTATCACTGAACACACACAAAAAGGTAGACTTACTTATAGTTTTTTATGTGAAATTTCATATGAAAATGCTGAAATTTTGTTCATTCCAGTAAATTTCAAGAATCTCTTGGAAATTTCTTCATGCCTAGGGCAGTCTGCAGAGTGTCTTTATACAATTACTACCTACTCTTTATCTATCAATTCCTATGTGGTCTTTAAATTAGTCACAACCTACTTTAAAGCGTGCGTGTGTGTCTTAAATGTAAATTAACCCAGCTCCTGAATCTCATCAACAAGAGGATTGATCTGACTGGAGGAAGTGTCTCTCAGTCAACTTTTAAAATCTGCAAGCCAAAACCACACATTTAAATATTAACGTATGGAATAAAAACTCAACTTTCAGCTAAGACATTAATTTTGCTAGCACATCCTTATTTGTAAACTGAAACATACACATCCAACTAATTATTATAATATCTGTAGGTCTTCCCTCTTAAAATACACATGCATTCATATGCAATAACAAAGTTCAAACATGCCTCCAAATAATGACTTCACAATTGAGGCCTGGATCCCCATGCTTTCCTTTTTTAAGACATTTAAACCATATACAAAATTACTTAAGACCCAGAGTAATACAATTTACAATAATACATTTACCCCCTTTATATTAATGGAGGGCAATTATGCTCTGTAACCAGACCTCCAGATACCTTTTCTCAAAGCCTTTAATTAAGAACAACTGCTCAAGCAGGTGAGCCAAAACAAATGTTTTAAAAATATATATATATATATATATATTTTATCCTGTCACTCAATGCTGATAGACTAATCACAGGGATGAGTGACAATAGCTTTTTACACACTACCAGCTCCAAACAGCAACCAATCTGAGCTCTTCTTAGCTTAATGGGCCATTGGCGTGGTTAGAAGATTAGCAGGTAATGGTTTTTAAGTTGGGTCGGAGATTGGGAGACTTAGTAGAATGCTTTATTAATCCATTAATTAATTGTGCCATGAGGAAGAGTATGATATAGGTATAGAATTGAAAATAGGGATAAAAAGGGTGAAACAACTGTAATATAAGGGTAACAGGTAGGATTATAGATGGGGAGGGGTTCAATTATTAGTGACGGAGAAGTTGGATTATGGAAATAAAGGAGCAGTCAATATGGGAAAATTGTAATCTTATTCGTTGATTGGGATGCAGGAAATATGAGTAAGGTAATTTGATGTATCTACTGAACTAAGCTCTGAAGATGAATTCTTGAATCCACGTGGTCTGAAAAGGGGGAAAAGTGAAATAATAATGACTACATGTATGTTAAATATCTTGAATGTTAGGAACTCAAACATTTCACATTTCAGAAAAATCTTTATTGTTTAACTTTGCAAATGATCTCATATTGTCAGTATTTCCCCACTAAAACAGCACATGTAGATCTAACCCCTCCCTTACATTTATATTGTTTTCTCAGTATATGCCTTTATCTCTACATTATTCTTTATGATGTTTTTTTTTTTATTGTTCTGACCTTTTAGATCTTATTTGGGCACGTTGTGCTACTTATTGTACATGTCATGATTCCCCTGGTTTGCAATTTATTGCCATTTCAGTATCCTGGGCATGAATACTCACTTCAAAAAAATACACGGACAATTGAGGTCACCTAGGCTCAAGCAATATCAATTCACACATCTATTAAAATATAACCTCTCCATTCTCTGCTCATCCCTCTAGGGTCTAGCCTGCTTTAATAATCCTTAAAGTATAATATAAAAACAATTGCATGATGCTCACAGAAGTAAAAAGAAAAAGGAGAAAGATAATATATGTAGGTTGAGAATAAGGACAACATACACATTATCAAATGTTTTGTTGTATATTTTTCTACTTTATTAATCTGTGTATGTTTGTGATGCTTAAGACGTTAGCAAAGACAAGATCTTAAATGCAGTAACCATAAACTCCTATACTGCACAAATGTTACTTTCCTCCCTTATTTCTCCACTAGACAGAAAGTTAAGTAACATACACTTCACTGTCCAATAACACGTTGCCTGTTTCATTAATTGACCTTAAAGCAAGACTGTTCTGTTGGTTTTTTTTTTGTTTTGTTTTTTCCATGGACACCATTATTAAGGTGTGAATATGCTAACATGCAAACCTAGGGCAAACAAAAGAAAACAGGACAAATATTGGTCCTTGGGATGTACAAAAGAGGGTCATACAGTCTGCTTGAAAATGAAGAATAAACTGAGACAAGAAGAGCAGATGGGACACAGAAATACACAGAAACAAAAAAAATAGGCCAAAGAGTACTAAATTCAGGATAATTGATAATCAGAGCTGAATTCAAAATAAAAATAGCCAATAAGTAGACTCAAACTCACTCTCAGGTAACTAAGACCTAGACAAGCCACTGAATAAACTTTGGAGTGGTAATGAATAACTCAGAAATTTGTCCTATTGGGTAGTCTCATCATTGTGACACAAGAACATATGCAACCAATGTCACTGAAGTCGCTGGTGTGTCTCCAAAAACGTATGTAAGTCGAAATGGGTTTAAGGAGTTACAAGAATAGAATAGCCTGTGTTAGAAAGGATGCCTAAATGATTTGTGGAGTCAATACGGATCCTAGAGCAGCACCTAAATCTAGCAAGAACACCTGTAATTTATATTAATGCTATAGTGTTAGGAATGCAAACATATATTCCTAACTCTATAGTGTTCCCCTACCTTTGTAAGTATAATTTAATTACCTTATAATAATGTACAGTTAGACCATCTGACTGAGTATCTAAGTTTAACTCGGCTATTTGTGTGAAGTGCTTCTAGTGGCTATAAGGAAGACAGCCACTAGAGGCATGTTAAACCTGAAATGTTTTCATTTTTATTTATTTTTTTGGCACCCAGACAAATTCAGTGAGATGAAGTGGTCTTGCCACTTGCCACTTGCTTTTATTCATATTTTTTTTTTATCTTTGCTTCCTTGTGCCAGACAGGCTGTCTTTCCACATGGGAAAGATGGTCAGTTTCCTGGGTGCACCACAATCATAGGGGCCACACCGCATTGCCCAGGCAACAGGCATGGTCCTTTCAACTCCCCTGATGGTCCATTCCGAGCCAGCCTCACTGTCTGCCTTCTTGAGCTGGGGGGGGGGGGGGGGGGAGGGGGTTAAAGATCTCCCTCACTGGCCCAAAGGCCTTTGTTAGGGGAGAGGGAGGTAGGACCTGAAAGGCTGTGTGTTCGTCCCATGAACAGACTGGTCAGAGCGTTGCGGTGCATTACCATGGCAAGGCTCCAATACAGTGCCCGGCTCGTAAGACTTCAAGAAGCTAAGTCACAGGCAGACAGTTACACACAGTCACAGGCAGACAGGTACCCACAGTCACAGGCAGTCACACACACACAGTTACATGCAGACAGTCTCACACACACGCACACATACACAGCTACAGGCAGGCAGACAGTCTCACACACACAGTTAAAGGCAGACAGTCACACACACAAAAACATTATTTTGCGCCTAAACAATTTTGTTTAGAAAACAATCTGTGTATTTATTATTATTATTATTATTATTGGTATTAATATAGTGCTAACTAATTCCGCAGTGCTCTACAATATTATAAAGAGGGGGGAAATGTACAATGAATGAGACGATTACACAGTGACACAAGAACAATAGGTTGCAGGGTCTTGCTCTTGTTCTCAATTAAATTAGAGGACATCTAAGGAGGAAGCATGTAGGGCAGAAAGGATAGTGACATAGGAGAATGATCACTTGAAAGAAGGAAAAACGCAAGTGATTGAGGTTCAGAACACTCAGAAAAGAGAGACAAGTAGGGACATAATCATAATGTGAAAGTCAGGGTAATAGAAATATAGGTCTGGGTATCCCCAGCATGCCAAGTCTGTCCAGAAAATATCTAACCATGTAATATGAAAAATAGAGATATTTATTGAAGAAGATAGAAGAAACATTGTACATAGAACAATGAAACCTCAAACCCCTTCAAAGTAAACACATCGGAAGCTTATGGAGTGTGAGAGGTTCATGCTAGTGGTGCAGTGTTGAAAGCAGCAGACACATCCATAAGAATTTATACAAAGCTGTAACTTTTAAATTTAGTGACAATCACATCATTAGGAAGAGCTTGTATGCCATTTTAAAAATATAGCTAAATAAAATAATATGTTCAGATCTTTATTAAATGCCCTATACTATGAAGGAATACAAATCTATAGCAAGTATAGAAGCTTAATGAAGGCATTTGCTCCAATCAACAAATCTATATATTATGTTAGCTAAAGTATAGATTAGAGAAAAATAGGGCTACTGGTTGGCAACTCGAAAACGAATTGCCCTCCAAATAGACCTTATATCCTTATATTATACAAAAGGCTTGTACTGCAGGTACCCACTAGGGGGAGTCTTGCATGCAGGTAGCCAAAAAACAAAAAACTCTTTAATGATCCCTCTTGAGGAAAAGAAAAAATAAATATATACAAGTGTAGATTAAAAATAAGGACCTAGTGGGGTAGAGTCATAGCTACGCCAGGCTTTACTATAAAGAACAAATAAACTGTGGAGATATTAATGTGCCTTCAAAGGTGTGCCAGATATTCCACTAGTGTAGTTGTATCAAAAAGACCGGGGGTACAAAGTATGCAGCAACAGTTGCTAAAACATCAGGTTTTATTTTGTATCAAATAATAGAGGATACAGTATATGCATCCAGAAATGCAAGATACAAACACAATAGTACCTAGTATGCCTTCAAATATACCTTGGATGAATATCACTTATTAGGTAAAGAACAGGTAAAAGTGTAAAGGGTATTAGCCTAGAGGTAGCTTAGAGGCTGCAGATTACAGGGCACTTCAAATTTAGAAGAAATGGAGAGATTCCCTTAATTGCCATAAGCTTATATCCCATGCATAAAGCACATATTGATTCTTGAGGCAAAAGGTATGGAAACCCATACTAAATCACAAAGAAAAGCATAGTAATAAAATATGTAGCAATATGTAACAAGATGCCTAAACAGCTAAATGTGATTTGGGGGTAGGAGTCCCTAGCATCTTGTACATATCTTATACATATATACATAAACAGTCTTTAGCAGTGCCCAGGATCGTAGGAATGTCAAAACCCCAGAATTGTCCAAACAAGAAAATTTAAAATAGAATAATCCGCTCTATGTGAGCTGCTCAACGCGCGTTTCGGCGATACAAATCGCCTTTGTCAAGAGCCCGGCTTGGGCTTTGCCTCAAGAATCAATATGTGCTTTATGCATGGGATATAAGCTTATGGCAATTAAGGGAATCTCTCCATTTCTTCTAAATTTGAAGTGCACTGTAATCTGCAGCCTCTAAGCTACCTCTAGGCTAATACCCTTTACACTTTTACCTGTTCTTTACCTAATAAGTGATATTCATCCAAGGTATATTTGAAGGCATACTAGGTACTATTGTGTTTGTATCTTGCATTTCTGGATGCATATACTGTATCCTCTATTATTTGATACGAAATAAAACCTGATGTTTTAGCAACTGTTGCTGCATACTTTGTACCCCCGGTCTTTTTGATACAACTACACTAGTGGAATATCTGGCACACCTTTGAAGCCACATTAATATCTCCACAGTTTATTTGTTCTTTATAGTAAAGCCTGGCGTAGCTATGACTCTACCCCACTAGGTCCTTATTTTTAATCTACACTTGTATATATTTATTTTTTCTTTTCCTCAAGATGGATCATTAAAGAGTTTTTTTGTTTTTTGGCTACCTGCATGCAAGACTCCCCCTAGTGGGTACCTGCAGTACAAGCCTTTTGTATAATATAAGGATATAAGGTCTATTTGGAGGGCAATTCGTTTTCGAGTTGCCAACCAGTAGCCCTATTTTTCTCTATATCTCCAGGGGTTATGCCCCATTGTATCCTATAACCACCACAACACTGGCGGATGGATTTAATCCATTTCCCTCCAGGGTTGCTCTTTATTTAAAGTATAGATTAAATAACATTATAATTTTATATATATATATATATATATATATATATATATATATATATATATATAAAAATGTATATATATTACATTATATATGTGTGTGTGTGTGTATATCCCATTTCTAGTAATAATACTAGCCAAGGTAGACACAAGGATGTTCCATGGGCAGTTGTACCTTGCCCATTGTCGTGTATTTTACACAGTTATGTAAAATATAGTGTGACTTAATTTAAAAGATTTACAACAATATATCACGTGAGATATTATGTGTTTAATGATTTGGAATACAAAACCCGGCCAATGCATGCAAATCTTAATTGCTATAAGAAACCTCCCCCACCAACTAGGTTACTTTCCTTTAATTTCTTATTCGCAGTTATAGAGATGATACTACAATGTTTTTTTTTATATCAAATCCTCATTATAATCTTAATGCAAGACTTTGCCGTAGCCTCCTGGGACATTTCCTGTGAATTTATCCAAACTTACTAATAAGGTAAATTCATACCCTAACAAATCTATTGTCCTTGAGATCATCATGTACTAAATGTAGTGGTATATTAGGTATGAAAAGAGAAATGTTTTCATAGTCTTTGATTTCTTTGCGATCTAATCCATATTCGTAACTGTTGGACTTAGTTTGTAACTAATTATTTATTAATAATTTAACCAGGTGTATTATGCTACTTTACACATGTAACATAATGTTGTACCTCCATGATGTTTTTGTGATGGCGTCTTAGATCATCATGACCAGTAATTCCTTCATGACCAATTATTCCTTATGCAGCCCTGTTACACACATAATTATCCCTTGAACAATGATATGGTTAGTTTTATGGACCTTGCGAATAGTTTCTCTCCGTAATTAGTGTTATTCAGCAACTGTAGTTTACTGAGTTGGCCAAACAATTGTTCTGGACAAAGTATATGTTTGTTCATTCAAATAATCATGGTATTCCAGCAACACTCATACAAAAGAAATCACTAAAAACATTAACTGAGGGTTTGTGGGTATTTGGTTCAAAACGATTGGCTTTGCTTTGCCCTCTGTCCTTTGAGTACATGTATAAAATGGAGAATCGGTCACGCCATCTTATATCCTGGGTGAAATTAGAATTCTTCTGACACTGTGAGCTACTGTAATTCCCTTTTCAAGAGGCTTTTCTAAAAAAAAAATGATTAGAATGGGTGTGACACCCATTTGCATAGGATTCATAGGGCTTACGTTCTGCTACAGACTAGTGAATTATTTTATGTTTCTGGCAAAACTATATTTTAGCCTCAAATGTGTTGTTCCTTCTTCAAGTCTCCACAACTCTCTGTAAAGTGAAAAAAAAAAAAACAGCGGAAAAAGTAAACATAAAGATCTTATACACTGTGACATTGTGGGATTGGTCAATAAAGAGTCAATTAACATTGGCTGTGAATTTTCTGCAAAAAGCGAAATTGGTAGAAAAAGCCCCCTTTAAATGGTTTACAAAATCAGTTTACAATAATATCTTCGATTTACTAAATTCAGTTTAGATTAGCTAATATTTCATGTGGTTCATGACTTTCAGAATAGTTTAATCTTCGTGCCACTTTCAGGTTCAAATTATTATTTGTTATAATACAAGTAATACAAGTATCCCAAAGAACTGTATATGCACATTGCCAGGTGCTGTTTGTATAGCATACATATACAGTTAAATACAGAACAAGGTTACAAAGTTTAAAACACTGTAAAAACACTGGAGAGTAAAGCTATTTGTTACTTTTATTTCAATTTGCAATTGAATTCTCGAAGAAGGGCTTTTCTTTTTCCTGCATATGGATATATATTGATATTTCTCATTTACAATGTTCAATAAAGCTTTGCAAAATTCTTATATTAGATAGTCCAAGCATTCAAGAGCTCAGCATGATTTGGCCAATGTAAACCTTCCTAGGTAATGATCCACATCAATCAAATCAAAATTCTTTTCAAGTACTGTGCAGTCACAAACAGAAAAGATTTCCTCTGCTGAAGAAATCTTTATTTGAATTGAAATGTACACTATAATGGTAGTTATTTGTAAAGCAAGATATAAATGGAACAATTACAGTGTGACAAGATGTAACATCAAAATACGATTGCTTTCTCTTGCATAGTGAAATATGCTTATCCTAAAGAATGCAAATGCATTTGTATTTTAACACTTTCATAAAGATGTATATGTGTGTGTATATATATAAATACACTGCTCAAAAAAATAAAGGGAACACAAAAATACACATCCTAGATCTGAATGAATGAAATATTATTTTTCTTTACATAGTTGAATGTGCTAACAACAAAATCACACAAAAATTATATTTATATTACAGATGTATGTATATATATATATATATATATATATATATATATATATATATATATATATATATATATATATAAATCTTAAAAAACACCCATGGAGGGGCCCTAACATCAGTCACTAATGTAATTATTACAATTATAATTTGCTGAATAAAATAGTGTCTATCTATCTATCTATCTATCCTAACATAATTCTTTAATGACAAGCTTTCGGGAGAACCTCCCTTTCTCAAGTAAAACTTTTGATGCCAGAATAATAAAACTGTTTAACAGCAAGAATAGAGTACTAAATATTGATTTGGGTTTTCTGTCCCATTACCAACACTTTACATGAACACTCCCCCACATTATCTTACTCTAATATGTATTAACACTTAAAAAAACATTCCAATATGTTTATTCTATCAATATACAAAGTACTATGTATAGACCTATGCTTTCCCATACTCTTATGCATGTATAAGAAAAAACACAAATGGTATATCTAATAGAGGAAATAAGCTCTAACACCTGTGTGGTATCCCTTGTACCAACACCACTAATACACATAAACTACAAACACAATAGGTGGAGCAAATTATATACTTTCCTCTCTTCTCAATTGGTCCAGCAAGGCTGCAAAGACAGAGAGCTATACAAAAGTGCAGATAACTCAAAACTATATTTAAAATATTGATTTATATGGGAATGCACTCACAAGAGTAGAGCCATAAAAATGACCTGGCTCTGGTATGGATGTCTTTAGGATGTATAAGGGTGATCCAAATCCCCTTGTGGACGGTCTGGGTACCTGGTTTGGATACCGTGTCCGGATTCCTGGAGTGTTGCAGTCTTCTCCCAGCAATTAGTAGCAGGATCTCCAAATAGTGTAAAATCTAAATTTATTATTAAACATATGGATAAAAGTAAAATAGAAAGAAATAAATACTTTTTAAAATGTCCAATTTGAGTGCCAAAACGCGTTTCGCCTGATATGGCTTCCTCAGTTGGCTTGGTTAACATTATCCAGTCCATTCTGTTCTTTATATATGTTGAATGTGTTCTAGTTCATGGTCTTTTTTTCCGAGGAACGCACCCTGCGTTCCACCTATCCGTCGGTGTCTCAGTTCCGGGTTACGTCACTACTCCACTTCCGGGTTGTGACGTGTCTAGTCATGTGGTAATGCGATATGGTTGAAACGCACCTCGCGTTTCATTTGATCAACAGCATACGTCCATTCAGATCCTTGCATCTTTGGAATGCACTTTGCGTTCCATTCAGCCGATAAATTGTAACAATAAGAGTCCTACATCTCTATGCGGTCTTATTCTACACCAAAATAATGTACATATTAAATTATTGTATTATATTGGAAACATAGGCAAATATATATATGTCTATTAAACACACCTATTTCAATTTCATCCTCACATATATAAAAGATACAAACGACTAATATTTAAAGTGGTCATGTAGCCATAATGTATGTGCCTCAGCACAGTCTTCTATACCTAAAACCCTGAACATATTGATTCATTGTCTTATATTAAAAACATAGACAAGTATATAAATATCAATTGAATCACAGGTTCCTCAATTTTATCCTTACATACTTAAAAGTCACAAATAGCTCATGTTTAAAGTGACAGTGCAATCATAATGCATGCAATCATAATGCATGTGTATTCAAAATTCAAACACCTGTTGCTTAAAGTGGCAGTGTGATCTTACACAAGATTCAATCTAAAGTGAGGAAATAGACAGAAAAGGAAATATTATATTAAAGTGACGGTGTGATCATAATGATTGTATATATTAAATTTGAATTAAAGTATGTCACCACCTCTCTGTGCAAAAGTTAGAGGAACAAAGATATTTTAATATCTATAATTCTTCTAAAATTGATTAAAGTTATATGGGGATTATGTTTTAAAAGATAGTTAAAAGTGGACACTTAAGGGGGGCGTGGCTTGACTGCTCGAGGAGATGGTCGTGTGAGCCAGGCCCGGACTGGCCATCGGGCACACCGGGCAAATGTCCGGTGGGCCGCGATGGCCGTGGGGCTGAGGCCGGCAGGGGAGATCACAGGATCTCCCCTGCCAGCCCCATCAGGGCCAGCGCTATCCGAGCGCCGGCCCTGCTGTGTGTCTCCATGGGCTGGTGGGGAGATCAAAGATCTCCCTCACCGGCCCACAGGCACTGTAACATGCGGCCGCCGGCTGTGGGGTGTGAGGGAGGGAGGAGAGGACCGGCGGAGCTCTATCCAGCAGCTCCGCCGGGTCCTCTCGCGAGGTCTCGTGAGAGTGAACTCTAGCCGGCAGGTTAGAATTCACTCTCACCACTGGACCACCAGGGAAGGAAGCATGATCCCCCTCCCAGGCAGAACGGCTCCTCGCAGGCAGAACGGCTCCCCCCCTCCCAGGCTAAAGGTAAGAAGGGAGGGGGGGGATATAACTTTTTTTTTTTTAATTATTAATAAAAAAATATTTAAATAAAAAATCACACTAACAGCCCCCTCACACACACACACATCACCCCCAGACACACACAGCACCCAGACACACACAGCACCCCCAGACACACACAGCACCCCCAGACACACACATCACCCCCAGACACACACAGCACCCCCAGACACACACAGCACCCAGACACACAGCACCCAAACACACACAGCACCCAAACACACACAGCACCCAACACACACAGCACCCAGACACACACAGCACCCTGACACACACAGCACCCAGACACACACAGCACCCCCAGACACACACAGCACCCCCAGACACACACAGCACCCCCAGACACACACAGCAACCAAACACACACAGCACCCCCAGACACACACAGCACCCTGACACACACAGCACCCTGACACACATAGCACCCTGACACACACAGCACCCAGACACACACAGCACCCCCAGACACACACAGCACCCAAACACTCACAGCGTTCCCAGACACAAGGCGCACCCAGACACACAGCACCCTCAGACACACAGCACACATCACCTTCAGACACACACATCACCTTCAGACACACACAGCACCCTCACTCACACACAGCACCCTCAGACACACAGCACCCTCAGACACACAGCACCCTCAGACAGACAGCGCCCTTGCTCACACACACACATATATATATATATATATATATTCTATATATATATATATATATATATATACATATATATATAATATATAAAATAACCCTCAGTGAGTTAACAGACAAATAAATTTAGAACCTAGAATGTGACGGCAGATAAAAACACCCTCACACACAGCACCCCTCTTACATACACACACTGCGCCCCTCACACATACAATACGTCCAAATATATATATATATATATATATATATATATATATATATATATACATATATATATACATATATATATATATATATATATATATACATATATATATACACACACACACACACTACAGCACCCCTCACACTGCACCACTACACACATTACGCTTCAGATACACGCTAGATCCCTTACCCTATATGCACTCTTAATCCTCTATACACACACACACACAATCTCCTATACACACTCTGGGTCCTTTACACACTAGATCTCCTACACACCCTCTTTACAACCCCTACACACACTACGTCACCTATACACACACACTACAGCCTGTATGCACACACTCGCTAAATCCCCTATGCCCCCTATACACACACTCTCTACAGCCCCTAGCCACACAAATTACACCACAAACACAAATGAAATTGACCTATTTACACAATACCCAAGACAATTTAAAAGCAAACACAGCGCAAGCATGTTATTAAATTTGCTTGCGCTGCGCAGAACAAATACAGGGCCTTTTTCTAATGCCAGAGCTCTTCAGCAGGGCTCTGCGCATTGAACCAACTTGCTCACTTTGAGAGGGGGCGTGCTTGTAATTAGTGATGACAAAACACATCCTCTCTGGCCCCGCCCCCTTCTTAGGGGGCCGCTCTGATTGAAAAATGCCCGGGCCTAATTTTTTTCCCAGTCCGGCACTGGTGTGAGCAATCAGCTCTGCATAAGAATCCCAATATACAGCAACTAGAACAGGATTATTACCCGTTTGGACCACCAATATTCCACCCGAACACTCGCACCGATTACTTGGAGAGTAAGACGGAAGAAATTATTTCGGCACATAACAACGTGGTTGCGGCCCACGACAACATGGAGGTGAGACTTCAGTCTATCATGGCAAAACTTACTGACCACGAAGACAGGGACAAAAGGAACAATATTCGCATACGTGGGATCCCTGAAGAGGTCACATCTAAAGACCTAGGCGCACATATTAAAGCGCTGTTTCACTTTCTGACCCCGGACCTCCCAGAAGAAGCTTTAATCCTAGATAGAATGCACAGACTGCCTAAAACCCAAAAACCTCCCGGCAACTACACCAAGAGACACCATCACCAGGGTGCATTATTACACTACCAAGGAGGCCATAATGCAGGCGTCAAGGAGACAGCCTACTCTACCTGAGGCCTACGGCAAGATCCAGCTCTTTACAGACCTTTCAGCTTCTACATTGGCAGCAAGGAAAATGTTCATGCCGATTACCAAAGCCCTGCAAGCGGCGGACATACCCTATAAATGGGGATTCCCAGCACGCCTGATTGTAAGGTGTAATGGAGCTGAGAGACACCTTTTAAATCTGGAAGATGGAAAAAAAGCGCTGGCGGATTGGAATATCCCTGTAGACACCGTCACACAAGGCATACCCATTGGACAAGAAGCGGCAAAGACACGCATGAAAATTACTCTAAGTGACTCTACCATGCTCACCAGGGGTTTAAGTAACTTACACTTGTGCCAATTAGGAATATTACAGGGTGCACAATCCTCTAAAAGTTTACTGCGATTATTTTATATTACAATGTTAGTGCTGAGAAAAAAAAAACACACTGGAAAATAATACATAATATACATATGTTTTTGCTCAACATAAGGTCACTCACATGGGTGATGGTTTAACCCAATGTACTTGATGTTGTTAAGTCTCATAATCCATGATATAGGATTGAGGCCTATACGGCATAGTAAGTTTATCTTATATAATAGTCGAACAACCCCCAACTAAAACGGATTTGTCTATTCCAATTGGAACATCAAATACTTCCTGGCCGGATACATAGATGTTCGGATGGTTACAGAAGAATGTCAATGGGCAATGTAATCCCTCACTAGTCATTTCTTGTACCCTGCATGATATATGACAATGACGGAAGGGTGCAATATACCACCACAGATTACGACAGTTATTCACATGCCTCATAAGTGCCTAACTGATGGCCTGACTGTTTCACACCTGTCAGATCTGACTGCAACACCGCAATTCTTCTTCTTTGAGAACAAGACAGGCACGGGAAGATTTCATCCCACACATTATGTACCTTGTCGATTCTATACTGTTGGCTAGATATGTACTTAAGGAACTAAATATTTTAATTTTTTTTGGAATGACAAAACACGACTCAGATATCCTGTCCACCCTGTGGGGAGGTAGCGCATGGCCAAACTTGTATATATCTATACGTTAAGGCCACATTTTAGGAATATATAGCTCACGCCACATTGCACTACCCTACTATTAACTGAAAGTGGACACTATGTCCCACCCGCCAATGCCAACAATTACCAAACACCATATACATGGGATTCTTTACCCCACACATGGGCTTAAGTGCCCAACAGATATTGAAAACACTGGGTCTCATCACGGAGACCTTTCTTTTGTATATAGTTTGTTATATGTTTTATGTTAATTTTTTTTCCCTGTTTCCTTCCTGCGCCAAAATTATCCACTGCCAAAGCATTACGAACAAGGCCTAGCAACATGTCTACGATTTAATACTGATAGACACAATTACAGTCTCACCATCATGACAATGTTTCACCACTATACTATGCGTGGTACATCTATACTGAACTCAGCACTCTACATAAATACCGGAGCCCCTCCCATGTCACTTAACATACTTTCACTGAATGTCAAAGGCCTCAACTCACCTTATAAACGATGAATGGTCCTGGTTGAGGTGAAAAATCACAAAGTACACATAGCATTCTTCCAAGAGACACATTTCCTAAATACACAACATCCCAAACTTACCTCCAACCAATTCCCGATAAGCTATCATAGTACATACAAAAAGAAAAAAAGGGGAGTAACAATTTTAATAAGCCGGGACGTATCGTTCCAATTTATAAAAAAGGTTAGTGACAAGAAAGGGCATTATCTAATCCTACAATGCGTTATAAACAATGCCCAATACATGCTAGTCAATATGTATGGCCCACACAATGACCAACATCTGTTCCTAGACCAAGTCCTCACCCTAGCAAAAGCACACATGTTTGGTGAGGTTATCCTGGGAGGAGACACGAACTTTATTATAGACCCATCTATGGATACCACCTCATCGTCCAAGGTCAAACACGCAACAACACAACGGCGAACACGCAATACCTCACTCATAAAGAAAGTACTGATTGTGCACGATTATACTGACATCTGGAGAAACCTACATCCGCTCGATAGGGACTACACTCACCACTCCTTGGTGCATGACACTTACTCATGGATAGACCGTTTTTTAATTCCTACCATGCAAACCCCACAAATCATCAAAGCTGATATAGGCATTACCACATGGTCAGACCATGCTCCGGTAACTATGTCCATTAACACACAATATCCCACTACTGGGAACCGCATGTGTGGTCCTTCGGGGGCAATTCATCAAACATGCTAGCTTTAACAAGAAACGTCGCACAAAGGCTTACTTAGACATACACTCAGAGTTAACCAGACTCACACACATAAACAAACGGTCACCATCTCACGATATCACAAAACAAATACTCCACTTACAAGCCCAATTGAGAGACATGGAACAAGCTAAGACAACTTATTTATTGACAAAAATGAAACATACATTTTTTAAAGACGGGAACAGGGCAGGAAAAATATTAGCGGCCCAACTCAAATCACGAGCCTTATCCTCCAGAATAGCATTCATCCACAACACGAACAGGGACAAACTTACTAACCCACTAGATGTAGTGGAAGAGTTCGGCAAATATTACAGTGGCCTCTATAACTTAGCGGAAGACACAACTAACCATGTACCTACACAAAGCAATATCGATACCGTCCTACAGGAGGTACACCTACCATCCATCACTACTGAGGACTGCCAGAAACTAGTACAACCATTCACTGTGCAAGAAATTGTGGACACCATAACTCAACTGCCGAAACGAAAATCACCTGGACCAGATGGGTTTACAAACCTTTATTATTATACCTTTAGAGATATTTTGGCACCACATAGGACCTCTCTATTCAACTATTGCCTCCAAACGGGAGTCATGCCCACAAATATGCTACAAGCACACATAACAACACTCCCAAAACCAGGGAAACCCCTGACTCACTGCTCCAACCAATTTCCCTCCTGAATTGCGACACTAAAATGTACGCCAAACTGTTAGCCAACAGGATAACCCCTATCTTACCACACATTGTACATAATGACCAATCAGGCTTCGTTAAAGGCAGGCAGGGCTCAGATAATACCAGGAAGATCCTCAACATATTATCCCACATAGAAGCGAAGGGGATTGAGGGTATCCCCTGGACGCCGAAAAGGCCTTTGATAGGCTAAATTGGGCTTATATGACATCAGTCCTGATTAAATACGGCTTCCCACAAAAACTCATATATGGCATCATGGCACTATACAAACACCCTACTGCTCGAGTTTCCCAGTCGGGGTTTCTTTCAACGCCATTTACCCTTACTAACGGCACCAGACAGGGATGCCCTCTGTCTCCCCTACTTTTTATACTGGCACTAGAGCCCCTAGCTTACAAAATTAGACATGATCCACTTATCACTGGCATCCGCATAAATACTGATGACTATACATTATCTATGTTTGTCGATGATATTCTACTCTCCCTTAGCGCACAGGAGATCTCTCTTCCTCGACTCATAGACACACTACAGGACTACGGACGTATCTCGTACTATAAACTCAATAGTACTAAGACACAGGCCCTACCACTACATATATCCATATCAAGGGTAAACAAAATGCGTCAAGACTTGAACTTTGACTGGAGACATAAACACATTAAGTACTTGGGAGTGAAACTGGCTCTCCATCCCCCACAACAGGTGACCCTTAATTATGGTTCGTTACACCACGTATGTGCATCCCATTTCCAAACATGGAAACACGTCCAATTATCATGGCTAGGTAAATTAAACTCTATCAAAATGGTGTTACTTCCCAAAATTCTATACATATTTAGAATGTTACCATTATATGTTCCACCATCTATTCTAAAACACCTCCAAACAGCTCTAACTAAATGTATCTGGAATAAAGCAAAAGCTAGATTACCTTTATCCCTGCTGCAACTTGCACAACAAGAGGGAGGGCTGGGATTCCCAAAATTGGCTGCATATTATGAAGCAGCCATCCTAGAATCAGCCATACGCCTCCATGCACCTAGACATTCACTACAGTGGGTCGACATGGAACACAATAAAACACTCCCATACCAATTGTTACACGTTATGTGGTCTCCAATACTGTATAGACCACAGAAAACCCAGTTATACCCTACCACCAAGTTGTCCATGAAAATTTGGGACAGAATATTAGCTAAGATGTATGACAAAGGGAAATTTTGTACACACGCCCCATTAGGGGCGCTAGAAGGGGTGACAGCAGAACTCTCGATGAAACCTTGGTGTACTCATGGGATCACATATATCAAAGATCTCTACTCCCATGGCAAATTGTTGGCCTTCCCGGAATTACAGACAAAATATAATCTACCTACCTCTTTCACGTTTCGATACCTACAATTGAAAAGCATAGTACATAATAGGGTGTTGTTGCAACCATCGTTGATAACGCCCCAAACAAACCACATCATAACCATTTTTAACAGATGTACTTCCTCACTGACCAAACCCAAGGCATTGTCTGTCTGTTAGAAAACCCTACTGGGACACACACCACCTCATTCCTTCGCATATGTTTCCCAATGGGAAAAAGAAGGCATACCGCACCTCATGGATAACCAATGGATTCATTAATTGAATGCTCTTAAAGGACTCACATCTTGCTTCTCACACATAGAAGCCCACAAAAAAGTAATCTATAGGTGGTACCTGACCCCACAGAGGCTTCACCAAATCTATCCAACAGTAAGTCCCATGTGCTGGAGATGTAACTCAGATAACGGCAACATGACCCACATATGGTGGGAATGCACCCTGATTCGACCCCTCTGGTTGCAAGTCCAACATAAATTTCAGAACATGTTGCATTTCTCGACACATCTTACACTACTGGTGGCTCTCATGTTGCTCTTCCCACACACATGGAATAAAGAGGCCAAGAAATTAGACTCCCTTGTTATATTGGACGCCAGGACACTTTTGGCCCAACACTGGAAGAACTCTTATTGCCCCTCATGTAAAGAACTACTAGACAAGCTATACCCAGTGGCGTACATACCAGGGTCATCATCTTCCGGCGCCGGTATCAGTACGCGGCGCGCGAGGGAGCTGAAGAGGAAGCACTCAGGGGAGAGTGCTCCCTCGCGCGCCCGCCTGCTTGCCTGCCTGCCTGCCCGCCGGGTGACCGGCCCCCCAGGAGCCCAGCAGCACCACTGGACCCCAGGGAATCCCCTCAGCTCTCCAAAAGGTAAGGAGGCTGGGGGGATTAAATTTAAAAAAAAATGTGTTAGTGTGTGTGTTAGTGTTAGTGTGTGTGTTAGTGTTAGTGTGTGTGTGTTAGTGTGTGTGTTAGTGTTACTGTGAGTGTTAGTGTGTGTGTGTGTGTTAGTGTTACTGTGTGTGTTAGTGTTACTGTGTGTGTTAGTGTTACTGTGTGTGTTAGTGTGTGTGTGTTAGTGTTACTGTGAGTGTTAGTGTGTGTGTTAGTGTTAGTGTGTGTTTTACTGTGTGTGTTAGCGTGTGTGTTAGTGTTACTGTGAGTGTTAGTGTGTGTGTTAGTGTTACTGTGAGTGTTAGTGTATGTGTTAGTGTTACTGTGAGTGTTAGTGTGTGTGTTAGTGTTACTGTGTGTGTTAATGTGTGTTTTACTGTGAGTGTTAGTGTGTGTGTTAGTGTTACTGTGAGTGTTACTGTGAGTGTTAGTGTGTATGTTAGTGTGTGTGTTACTGTGAGTGTTAGCGTGTGTGTTAGTGTTACTGTGAGTGTTAGTGTGTGTTTTACTGTGAGTGTTAGTGTGTGTGTTAGTGTTACTGTGAGTGTTAGTGTGTGTGTTAGTGTTAGTGTGTTAGTGTTACTGTGAGTGTTAGTGTGTGTTAGTGTGTTAGTGTGTGTGTTACTGTGAGTGTTAGTGTGTGTTAGTGTTACTGTGAGTGTTAGTGTGTGTGTTAGTGTGTGTTTTACTGTGAGTGTTACTGTGTGTTAGTGTGAGTGTCAGTGAGTGTGTCTGTTGAGTGTGTCTGCTAGTGAGTGTCAGTGAGTGTGTTACTGTGTGTGTCTGTTACTGAGTGTGTTTGTATTAGTGAGTCTGTTTGATGTCTGTTAGTGAGTGTATGTTTTGTAAGTGAGTGTGTATGTCTGTCTGTCGCTGAGTGTGTCTCTGTCAGTAAATGTGTGTGTCTGTTAGCTATTCGTGAGAGTGTGTATGTGCGTGTCTTCAGCACTTACCTTTCTCCAGCGCCGGACTCCCTTGGCGCTGGGGAACCCTCCGCCTCTCAACTCCGAATGCGCATGCACAGCAAGAGCCATGCGCGCATTCAAACCGCCCATAGGAAAGCATTACTCAATGCTTTTCTATGGACGTTCAGTGTCTGAGAATCGCGGAAGCTCCTCTAGCGGCTGTCAGTGAGACAGCCACTAGCGGCTGGATTAACCCTCAGTGAAACATAGCAGTTTCAGCTGCAGGGTTAAAACTAGAGGGACCTGACACCCAGACCACTTAATTGAGCTGATGTGATCTGGGTGTCTGTAGTGGTCCTTTAAGTGTGTGTGCATCTGCATGCACTGGTGTACATACCGCGGTCGCAGGGGTCGCAGCCCTGCAACCCCTGCGACCAGGTGCCCGCCGCCATGTGTTGCGGCCCCGGCCCGCGCAGAGTAAGCGTGTGGGGGGGCCCACGGATCAATTTTCGCACCGGGGCCCCGTAGGTCATGTGTACGCCACTGGCTATACCAATATTACAGATACGAGGTGCTTTCCTCTGAGTCCCACGAGCAGGAAAAGCAAACTGAACAGATGTGGAAACCTTGGCTCACATCTCTATACCCCCCAAATTAATATTTAAGTCCCAACCTGCACCTACTAGTCATATGTCACAGTTACTGATATGCTCATAGAGACTCATGGTATGAATGCGGAACTCCTACCAGTACACATTATGGAACACCACAACACATTCATGTGCAATGCTAGACAAACGAATAATATTAATGTTAGATGATAATTTTGATAAAGATGACTGTTGTAAACTGTGTTCGGATATCCCAAAATGTATTTACAGATGTACACCTGTTCTACACTGTACAATCCTGTAAGAGTGATACATAATGTGCCGAGACCGGATGCTGGAATAATTTTGTACCCTCACCTTTTCTTCTTTTTGTATCCCCATTTTCGTTTTACTTTTGCAAAATAAAAACTTTAAATCTTAAAAAAAAAGTGGACATTT
Source organism: Pelobates fuscus (assembly GCF_036172605.1). Taxonomy (NCBI): domain Eukaryota; kingdom Metazoa; phylum Chordata; class Amphibia; order Anura; family Pelobatidae; genus Pelobates; species Pelobates fuscus. Next base: position 87,581,285 of record NC_086324.1, read on the forward strand.
AAGAAAATTCATCAGTTACGTTAAAAAGTGACATAATTCAAAATCTTGATTAAGACCATATGGAATCAAAGTTTTAAAATTATAAATGCATTTCATCTCCTTTTCTCCTATTTTCTTATTAAAATCTCCACCTCTCCAATCCCTTTGTACCATTTTAATGGCACAGAAGAACATATCTTTTGGGTCGTTTTTATGTTGTGTTTAAAATGATTTGAACTGTGAGTTTCTATACCTTTTTTAATATTTCTTACATGCTCTGCAATCCTTATGTGTAAACACCTAGTAGTTCTTCCCACATAAATGAGATCACAAGTGCATTTTAAAATATAAATTACATTTTTAGAATAACACGTTAATTGGTTCGTAATGTTGAACTCTTTATCCTTTTGATAATAAAAAAAAATCTTTGGTTCAGGGGGTAAATTTTTTTTAAAATCGGGTCATCCTGTAAAATTGGCCAGTACTTTTTTATAATTTTCCTTATGTTTGTATTATTCCCACTGTGATTACATATAAAGGGGATTGTGTTGGTGTTCTTACTTGCAGATTTTTTCTTCGATGTGCCTCCTTTATAGCTGATAAGATCTTTTCTTTTAATCTTCCTCACGTCTTCCATACATGTCGAAAGTTGCGTTGTATCATTTTTTATTTTCTCCGCTTGTAGTATATAATTATCTTGTGTGCAGTTTCTTCTTAATCGTAACACTTGGCTTTTCGGTACGTTAGCTAACCATGGAGCATAGTGACAGCTTTTTTTGTCGATGTTTGCATCTACTTCCTTGAAGTGATTCCTCGTATGTATTTTCGACCCTAACGTAAAAATTTACAGATCTATATGTTGATGTTAAAATGATGCCCCAATCGTTATTGTTTAAAAACTCTAAAAAACATTTTAGGCTGTCTTCGCCATCTTTCCATATAAAAACCACATTGTCTATATAGCGACGATAGGACACAAAGTTCGCAACATACGTACTAGGCTGGATGATTTAATATCATGCATAAGATATCTTCCATATCTAATGCATGTATGCTTATACAGGTGACTGTGCATGTGTATTTCTGTATATGAGTTCATGTGCATATATGTATTTGTGTTTATGTGTATGTATATGTATATGTGTCCATGTGTTTATGTGTTTGTGTATATATATATATATATATATATATGTGTGTTTGTGTATGTATAAAGTGTACCATCTTCTGCACTGCACTGCTTGTTTGTTTGTTTTTTCTCCCCCTCACTCTGATCTTCAGAAAAATATTTATGACCCTCTGCAAGAATGTTGTCTATTTTCTATCAAACCTGTGTTTTATCTGCACTCATGTTGCTTTAACCCATGTATCACCACTCAACTTTGAATTCTATGTGTCGTCTTGCTCAGAAATGCTTCAGACTTGAGAAAGGGAGGGTCTCCCTAAAGCTTGTCATTAAAAAATTATGTTAAAATAAAAAAAAGTATTACAAGATACAAATTGTATCTGTTTTTTACATCTACATGACTGGACTGATAGGGCTACAATCTCTACTTGAACATATATATATATATATGGAAGGCAATATGCCTGAAGTTGTGGGAGGGGTTATTTTCCTATTTAAATCCCAGTAAATCCCAGCTTACCTATCGTCGCCGTTTCGAAGTTCATCCGCTCTGCTTCCGGTTCACAAAGCTCTGACATCATTTCCACCCGCCGGCTGTCCGTAAGAACACAGCCCTCCAAAATTACTTTCATACAATTCATAAGTATTAACAAAAAACGAACGCAGCCGTCGCACGAGCAGGCTTACAGGCAAATTCTACTAACTTTAAGTAGTTCGTCTTTACGAACACCTTAGATTTCCGTATGTTGTTTTCATACAAATCATTTTGTGGGATTCCCCCATTCGCTTACATCTCCAGGCACTATCACGGGACAATTTGTATTAATTCAGTTTTCTATTCGGTTAAATTACATATCTTTCTGCATTCGAACGGCAGTTCGGGTATTAATTTGTGCCGTTTCCTAAATCTTATTTCAGTCACACTCGGTACAGTTTCACCATAGTTCACAGTACACTTTGAGCTGTGCGGCATTCTCAAGCAGTCAGCACAGCATTCACTGACCTGCGGGCACTCATACAGCAGGTATACCGTGGGCAACCAGCAATTTACAAGTATGCTTCAAACTCACAGTATACATGGTACTGCGTACGGTACACAACCCACGACACTCAACATTATACCTACAAACATTTCTCAGTATACAACACGGCACGGTAATATACATAGTACTTTATACCAATAAACAGTGCAGCCTGCCTTAACACAGCACAGTATACTCGGTGCTGCAAGCAGTATCACAGTATACACAGGGTTGCAATAACACAATATATAAGTTAAGGGGCCTATTACATATATTAGTTTATATATAGACGCTACAATATACGCAGCGCTCGACAAAGAAACACTCCAATCCAATACTGGAATATACACAGGGCTACAAACATAGCGCTACACACAGATATTGACAACACGAGCTTCATTCATGGTATTCATAGGACATAGTGTGTCAACATACACAGCATTGCGTACACACTGGCCACAGTATACACAGTACTGGCCATACAGCAGTCTATAGCTGACTGGCTAGAGAAACTCTATATAAGGACTGGGTCCCAGCAGTATCAGGACACAAGTCCATCCGTTCTCCTAATTCTGCTATAAAAAAAAAAACAAAAAAAAACCCACACGCGATTAACTAGCAGGACAATAGGAGATTATAGTCAATGGGAGGATTATCTACATTTTGCCTGATCTAATGCAAAACAACACGTTGTATAGGAAGACTATTAGGGCTCCCGTGATAGCCTGGCTACAGCATTATATTACACCTCAGGAAAACGCAGAGGCTCTGACTTTTATGCACATCTTACATTCATCAACAGACGCTTTGAACAAACACAACTATACATACTTGACAATTACGCCGGCACATTACATTACTAAACCTATTTAAAGGTTCAGACATATTCAGCTTTGCAGTTAAGACCTATCATGGCCTGATTACCTTGACCGGTACGCCTCTGCGCAGACAAACACATTTGTTCCAAAAAAAAAGCCACGGTCTGACACCATGAGCCCCGAGGGCCATACACACATACATACATACATACATAGACACGTACCGACCATCTGGACCCGACGTGCTCACAGGGCACTCCAGTTTCGGTCAGCCTTACGTTCCTAACTCATTATCACGTTTCGTTCCATGATATGTCCTCTCTCTCACTAACTAAACTTCCCTCTTAGTTAGAAGTGTCTGGCTGTCAGGTTTCCTAGGTGTCCACTAGTTATTATTCCCCCTGGCTTCTTCGCCTTAGGTTAGTGGTCCTGCGAGGCCAACACCCATCCTCAAACTCAGAGATACTACGCCCCTCGGGCCAAATCATAGTTAGGCGCCTCACATTGTGGCATAGAGAGGGCCTCACCTGTCACTCCCATTCTATCTTATGTTTAACGGTCACCGAGAGGCCGACACCCCACCACAACGTCAGTGGCCACGTTATTCCCTCGCGCCAACGCATAGTTAGAGCCTCTCAAGCCGCTTGGCAAATAGCAGGGCCTCACCTGTCACCAATCTAGAGTAATCGTTTCGCCGCATTGCGGCACTAGTCAGCCAGCGCTCATACTCTCACACACACACACACACCTAGTAAGTTGGGGACGGCATCCTACAGACCCGTCACGCATAACCACTATGTTCAGATCAGGTATCCTAGCGGATTATTTCCCACCTCGTTATAGCTTTAGTTTCGATTGTGAGTTTATATACCCTTACAGTAATACAATCGGTATGTCAGAACTGTCATACAACGCTAATCCATGCTTTCAATACGTAAATCACTGACGGGCTAAGGATCTACTAGAGAATTAGTTATAGCAGTACAAGGATACCTATATATATATATATATATATATATATATTCCCAACTTGTCACTCACTTGTGATCCAATTATACCGCATACACTAGGTACCATTTCAATTTAGTAGAAACCAAGATCATCGGTTTCCTCCAACAATTCATTTCAGGCATTTTTCTTACATATAATTTCAGTTAAATATGTATATTGGGGGCCCACGCTGCCTTTACGTTACACGTTGTACAGGTTTAGGCCTTGTATTGGACCATCGTCAGGTCCTCTAGACACTTACATATAGTGACTGCTTACAGTTTTATTATTATTTATTTTGTTACTTTGCAACCCATTAGGGGTCTTTCAGTACTTTGAGTTCTAAATTACATACGTTGACTCATACTATCGCTTAATTATCACGTCTACATCAATTTTTACAAGCTACGCAGGTTAAAGCATTAGCAATCTAATAAAAACAGGGTACACAGAATTCCCACTTGTTTCATATCAATATCGCGGCATCACTCGGCCGTCATCACGAACAAACAAATACCATTCAAATCCTTAACAACTAATAGAGTCTTCTCTCTGCACGCTTGACATTCGCAGGGTTCTCCAGGCGCATTCAATTCATTCATCACGTTATTTAGTACTGCATACATTTCACTATGTTATTTAAGTTCAAGAGGTCCTTCAGGATTAACTTCAGTCATGCTATCTGTTTCTGTCTAAGAAGTTACACCATAGGCATCGTATAATACACACATTTACGGTCCCAAGCCTATCAAGTAAACGATTATAGGGTATTTATTATACAAACACGTTTAAACTTAAACCACAATCAAAGCTCCTTTCAGGTTCCTATCTTAAGTGCACACCTTTTCCCTACTATGAATCACGGCATTTCATTCTATTCTTCGGTTCGCATCACAACAGATAGTTCGTCAGGTGCCTTTTACAGTCCTTTTCGCTGTGATTTTATCCAGTTACTCACACATGGTAGGTTATGTTAATGCTCATCCACAAGAAATAAGCCTGCCAAGGATTAGAAGTTCTGAACTTAGTCAAATAAATTTGAACGAGGCCACCTACTCACCTTAACACGGAGGTTCCACCCGGCGGTCCAACTCTGAGTTAGTATCTCGTAAGGTCATGGTCAAGGCCACAAGTATAGTCTCTTTTTACCAACAGTTTAACAACCCGCTGCACGTAGTAGATACAGGCCCCTCTCAGACACGGGGCAAATGATAGGGCCTCGCCTCTCACAGGATAGTCCTTATCTTCACCTATCAGTACTCGTTCGCAAGAAGCTATACGGGATATTCAATCGGCATAAAAGTTGCATGGTTAAAACAAATATATTTTCTTCCCTCCTCACAGCATGCTACAAGAAATAGCCCCAGGACGTACTATCTTTTCTCAAGTCCCCCGCCTTAGCCGCTCCTATAGTCCTGAAGTCAGACCTTGCTTAAACATAAAGGTTGAGCTTAAAGAACATACGGCCCAGAGATCCTCTGCAGGTCAGAAAGGTCTAATCATGCCTTAGATTAGAGTTTTTTACGCAGGTAAGATTTGTCTACGAATACTAATCAGACATACTCTCCAGCTTACGATATGGGTATGTATGGTATATGGTTCAAGATCATAAATGCGTTACAGTTATAATTGGTTGCTTGCACAATTTTTGCCACATCTCTTTGAAACCAGCCTACAATACTATTGAAACTATACCTACAGAAATTTAACGTTACAGGTAGACAAAATACCCAACAGCTCCCATTTTCTTTCTTATTCAGTAAAAGCGCTGACAGGTGTCAGAGATCAATACTCCACAAATCATCCAATCCATTTCCTATCAACAGTACAGTCTATGGGGAGTTTGTCAAAATAACCATTAAGCCTCCCCTTTATAACCTACTAACATAGTAATTTAAGTAAGCAATTTCCTTGGCTTTCTACGTTTTCTTGAGTCCAAAAGAATATGACTGTCGGGAACATTTGACCTTCGCCCATGCATCAAGAATTCAGGAAATCAACAATTGTTACTTTATCTACTCCTCATACCAAAACTCATCAGGCGGGCAATTTAATTTGTGCCCAGTTCAAAAATTTATACTAGCAATCAAAGACCAGGTTAACCAGGTCCCTAACTATCCGTTACTCTCTTTAATTACTGTGACATTGTTACTTTAAATACTCCACCCAGGCCTTAGTCCTCCTACTCAAGCCACGCTTTCCATGTCAATACAACATAAGCCTCTAATGGGCGTGTTACGACACACATAAGTAGAAATATGGGAAGTTGGTATACAATAGGAACATTCCTAACCAAGATAAAGTCAGACGGTCTTTTCCATAATGTGACTAAATGTTTACTAATTGTGAAATTAATCGTGTCTTATATTTTTGCCCTCTATTGCAGGCCTGACCTCTCGTCGGTTTCGGCACACCTCAACCGACTTTGGTCCTTATCAAACTACATACCTTTAATTGTACGTCCTCGAATTACCCTGTACACAAATGGAAGGCAATATGCCTGAAGTTGTGGGAGGGGTTATTTTCCTATTTAAATCCCAGTAAATCCCAGCTTACCTATCATCGCCGTTTCGAAGTTCCCCTCCCACCTCACCCTTTATTATTTACATCAATGTACCAGGTGGGCCCTCTATTGCAGGCCTGACCTCTCGTCGGTTTCGGCACACCTCAACCGACTTTGGTCCTTATCAAACTACATACCTTTAATTGTACGTCCTCGAATTACCCCGTACACAAATATATATACACACTCCAGGCATAGAAAAGGCATGTGTAAAAATACATCTTATGATTTAGTAGGTTGTAGAACCACCTTTAGCAGCAATAACTTGAAGTAATCATTTTCTGTGTGACTTTATCAGTCTTTCACATCATTGTGGATACATTTTGGCTCACTCTTCTTTACAATGTTGCTTCAGTTCATTGAGCTTTGTTGGCATCTGTTTATGCACCTGCTTTCTTAAGATACCACCACATCATTTTAATCAGGTTGAGGACTGGACTTTGACTGGACCATTGCAACAAACACCTTGATTCTTTTCTTTTTCAGCCATGCTGTTGTAGATTTGCTTAATTTTCATCATATGATATATATATATAAATGTGTATATATTTTATATTTTAATTATTTTCACAGTTTTTTTTATTCATTTCATTAATTATTATTTAACTTTTATAAGAATATATATACACAACATATATATATACAATACTGTCCAATGCTTGCACTCCAGTAAAATATTAGTTATGGCCCGGTGCTTGTCAGCAATAATGATAAATATCAAATAGGAAAAAGCACTCGATTGCTTTTTCCTATTTGATATTTTTATATATATATATATATATATATATATATATATATATATATATATATATATATATATATATTTATTTATTTTTTTAAATTTATTAATTGTATTTAGTTTATTTTTTTTACTTTTATTAACTTTTTTTTACCAGCAGGGGGACTGCCTGACAGTTCAGACAGTACTCCTGCTGGCAGCACTGTGGACACCTATGGGGGCCATGTGACCACTTTTTTAGAGCGGTCACATGGCCCCCGGGTCCCAAACTGGAGAGTGGGGGACTCTCTGGGCTCAGACAGAAGACTGATCACTGGCAGGGGTGATCGGTAATTACAATGGGTGGGAGAGGGAGGGAGGGTAGGGGTTATTATTATTATTTTATTTAAATTTTATGAGGGGTTGGGGCACTCATTAAGGTGCTATTACCTACACTGCTGGGTGCCACGTGCGGCAAATCTGGAAGTGATCACTCCGGGGGGAGCGATCACTCGGGTGCCCGGCAGTGTAGGGGATATTCCACGATGCCTCGATATCGAGGCAACGTGTAATACCCTAAGAGCGCTTCCAACACTCATTTTGGCTGACGTACCCTCTACATCAGTGGTCACTAAGGGGTTAAAGGAATATTCCACATCCATACAGCAATGCAGGAAGCTGAAGTGCTCTGTGGGTGTGGAGTGGTCAGGGCCGGTGCAAGGATTTTTGCCGCCCTAGGCAAAATAAAGATTTGCCGCCCCCCCCCTCAGTGACATCACAATGCCCTACCCATATGATCTGCCATATGAACTAACGCCAGTGCTGCACACAGTGTGTGTTTACATTAAAAAGCCTGCAGGGACAAACTATAGACACCAGAACCACTTAATTAAGCTGCAGTGGTTCTAGGGACTAAAGTGTCCCTTTAATGTGAGGTAAATTAGAGATTAGTGTCACTAATAATATACTAGATTGCCTACTTACAACCAGATGAGGATGGTGATGGGCTCTGGCTGCAGTCTGGCTCCACTGGTCTGGTGTAGAACAGGATCTCTGGAGGCTGTTTGTAACTGTGGTCACAAAATTCAATGTTCTGGGAGAACGGCAAGCAGCTCCATTTTTTGGGGCCCCTTACACAGCTCAAGGTGCGTTGAGTGTGTGTAAGAGAAGCAATGTGTGTTTGCATGTGTGTGTAAGGGATGCATTGTGTGTTTCTGTGTATGTGTGCAAATGATGCATTGTCTTTATGTGTAAGGGTTGCATTGTGTGTGTGTGTGTGTAATGAATGCATTGTGTGTTTCTGTGTGTGTAGGGATGCATTGTGTGTTTCTGAGTATGTGTAGGGATGCATTGTGTGTGTGTGTGTGTGTGTGTGTAGTGTGAAAGAGCTCCCTGTCCTGCCCCCTGTCCTATAAAGCTCTCCCTTCTGTCCCTTAGAGATCTCCCCTACCCCTTAGTGGTCTCTCATCTCCTCCCCTCCCCTGCCCCTTAGTGGTCTCTCATCTCCTACCCTCCCCTGTCCCTTAGTGGTCTCTACTCTCCTCCCCCCCCACTCTCCCCCCACCCTCCCCTAGTGGTCTATCCTCCACACACACCCTCCCTCCCTTAGTGTTCTCTGCTCTCCCCCCACCCTCCCTTTGTAGTCTCTCCTCACCGCCCTCCCCTAGTGGTCTCTCCACCACCCCCTCCCTCCTTTAGTGGTCTCTCCCTCCCCCACGGTCTTCTCAACCCCCCCTCGTGTTCTCCTCCCCCTCTCCTCTTGTTCTCCTCTTCTTCCCCCATGTTCTCCTCTTCTCCCCCTGTAATCTTTTCTTCTCTCCCTCCCTGTAATCTTCTCTTATTCTCCCCCCTCCCTGTAATATCTTCTTCTCCCCCCCGTGATCTTCTCTTCTCCCCCCTCCCTCCAATCTCTTCTTCTCCCCCCTCCCTCCAATCTCTTCTTCTCCCCCCTCCCTCCAATCTCTTCTTCTCCCCCCGTAATCTTCTCTTCTCCCCCTCCCTCCAATCTCTTATTTCCTCCCCTCCCTCCCTGTAATCTCTTCTCCCCCCACCCTGTAATCACTTCTCCCCCCCTCCCTGTAATCTCTTCTTCCCCCCTCCCTTCCTGTAATCTCTTTCCCCCTCCCTCCCTGTAATCTCTTCTCCCCCCCTCCCTCCCTGTAATCTCTTCCCCCCCTCCCTCCTTGTAATCTCTCATTTCCCCCTCCCTCCCTGTAATCTCTTCTTCCCCCTCCCTGTAATCTCTTCTTCCCACCCCCTCCCTCCCTGTAATCTCTTCTCCCCCCTCCCCCCTGTAATCTCTTCTCCCCCTCCCTCCCTGTAATCGCTTCTTCCCCCCTCCCTCCCTGTAATCTCTTCTTCCCCCCTCCCTCCCTGTAATCTCTTCTTTCCCCCCTCCCTCCCTGTAATTTCTTCTTTCCCCCTCCCTCCCTCCCTGTAATCTCCCCCCTGTAATCTCTTCTTTCCCCCCCTCCCTCCCTGTAATTTCTTCTTTCCCCCTCCCTCCCTCCCTGTAATCTCTTCTTCCCCGCCTCCCCCCTCCCTGTAATCTCTAGTTCTCCCCCCCCCTTTTCTTCGCACCTTCCCTTCCTGTAGCGTGGCGGAGCTCCTTTCCGGTCCGCGGTACAGCAGTTTCTGTTTCCTGTACCCGGCCGGACTGACAGGAAATGCACACTGAGTGCGCACTTCCTGTCAGTCCGGCCGGGACCGCGGACCGGAGAGGAGCTCGGCCACGCTACAGGAGAGGGGAGGTGAGGCAGTGCGGCAGCCGGCTGAGCGCTCTTTATAGAGCGCTCAGGTGGCTGCAGCATTTAAAGGGCCGGCGATGGGGGCGCAGGGCGCCCCCTCCTATATGGCGCCCTAGGCGGCTGCCTAGTTCGCCTTATAGGAAGCGCCGGCCCCGGGAGTGGTCTTTTTTTTTTTCTTCTATTGCAGTAATAAATCTATTCTATTGCAGTAATAAATGCATTGATTTGTAATAATTAGATAAATAGGTATTGACATTAAATACTACCATTGCATAAGTAATGTTGATAGTCACAGTTGTCATGTATAATGTATTTATCAAGTAATTGTTAATGTATTCCAATCACAGCTGAGTGGAATAGGAAATGTTCACTCTAAGAGTGACACAAGGAGGGGAACCTTGAACTTTTGAACTTAATGGAGAGTGGCTAAGCATAATATTAGACAATTCTGTTGAATGATTAAACTGATTGAGAAAATGAATGCATGTACCTTTTATGCTTTGACCATGAAGGAATACAAATGGTATTTGAGAATTCTTCAATGCATAATTTAAGTGTGCGGAGGATATATTCATCAATAATGCTCCAACTTTGTTTAAACACACAGACGTTTAGCTGCACTATATTTCTCCCTGTCACTGAATTCACTGGCCAGTAAAATCCACTAAATGGCTTCTTAATAACATAGACATTACTACTGGTTTGTCTTCTGATCTCCTGCAAAATTAACTTATTATAGTTAGTCATATATATTAGTTCTAAATCTCTATTCAAAAATCACAAAGCATAGCTTTACCCATTGATCCTATTGTTATGCACTTGGAGTGCTTAGATCACGTTTTACATACAGTTTTTGAGATAACAAAACACTAGTTGTGAGAAATAAAAAAACGTCTACGGCTATTTAGATATATTATAGGGCCCTAGCTCAGGTTATGTATTCTTCCAATAAATGGTGTCTCACATTAGTCTAACCTTATGGTTAACAGGGGGCATCTTCCTTTAAAACGCTGTTTTTTGTTAGAGTAACTTTTTCTGAAGTGGCCTGCACCACCCCACCAGAATAAGATTTATGGGCATTAAACGTATCCCCCAAACCCAACGAAAAGGTGACTGAGATCGTAAGTTAAGAAAGAGGGAGTCATTTTGGATATTCAAACTTAACACCCTCTCACCACAGGGACTTAATGTAGGTTTTTCATTTTCCCATTTTTGTAAACATTACTTAAAGGGACACTATAGTCACCTGAACAACTTTAGCTTAATAAAGCAGTTTTGGTGTATAGAACATGCCCCTGCAGCCTCACTGCTCAATCCTCTGCCATTTAGGAGTTAAATCCCTTTGTTTATGAACCCTTGTCACACCTCCCTGCATGTGACTTGCACAGCCTTCCATAAACACTTCCTTTATTGCAAGTTCTGTTTAATTAAGATTTTCTTATCCCCTGCTGTGTTAATAGCTTGCTAGACCCTGCAACAGCCTCCTGTATGTGATTAAAGTTCAATTTAGAGATTGAGATACAATTATTTAAGGTAAATTACATCTGTTTGAAAGTGAAACCAGTTTTTTTTTTCCATGCAGGCTCTGTCAATTATAGCCAGGGGAGGTGTGGCTAGGAATGCATAAACAGAAACAAAGTGATTTAACTCCTAAATGACAGTGAATTGAGCAGTGAAATTGCAGGGGAATGATCTATACACTAAAACTGCTTTATTTAGCTAAAGTAATTTAGGTGACTATAGTGTTCCTTTAAGATTTGTTATTCTCTACAGAGATTAATTATTTTTAACTAGTACAGTACACACTTATCCCCTGTTCATAGGTGTATGTATATATATATATATATATATATATATATATATATATATATATATATATATATATAATAAAGTATTATTATTGATTATATTTCTACCATTTCTTTTTTTTAAATAATTCGCTCCTGACAGCACGCACGCTAAAAAGCGCGTCAAGCTTTTTTATTTTCTCACTTAGTGGCACTTTTTAGGATGATGCTTTATTAGTTTATTTTGGTTCTTATAAGTTTTCTTTTCCAGGCAGAGACATTTTGGTTTAGGTAGGTACTAGTGGATTTATCCACGATACCAAGATATTATTAGGGGATACGTTTTAACATATAGACTACTCTTAGTACGTCTCTGGTTTTCTCTCACATTTTTTACCCTTTTTTACTAGCTACCTTCCCCTTGGGGGGGAGGGGGTTTCTATTGGTTTAGTGGGGTATTTTCAGGGTCTAGCGTGGAGTTATGTACAACATGTGGTTTTTCCATATTTATTACCCCCCTTACCATCGTTCTGTTTATATACCCTTCCTCTACCTCTCCCTTCCCATCTGTGTTCCTAGTTCCTGGGTACTGTTCACATTCCTTTCCCGATTTTATCTAGATAGGAATCTATCTCTGCTTTTCCAGAGCTTAACCTCAGGACCCTCTTTTTTCATGAGATTCCTTCTTTTCTATATTATACTTAGGGTATTTTTTCATGGGATTCCTTCTTGAAGCTTTGTTATGATAGGGATTGGGGTAGGGTTGGGGGTAGGGTTAGGGGAAGGGTTAGGGGTAGGGGTAGGGTTAGGGGAAGGGTTAGGGGTAAGGTTAGGGGTAGGAGTAGGTTTTGGGTTAAGGTTAGGGTTAGGTGTAGGGTTAGGTTTAGGGGTAGGATTAGGGGTAGTGTTATGGTTAAGGACAGGTTAAGGATAGGGTTGGGGGTATAATAAGAGGTAGGGTTAGGGGTAGAGTTAGGGGAAGGGGTAGTGGTAGGGTTAGGGGTAGGGTTTAGGGTTAGGGAATTGCCCAAGTCCGAGTTGCCCAAGTCCTGAAGCACCAAATGACCAAATTCTTGAATTGCTAAAGTCCCGAATTTGGGGAGTGCTGAACCGAACTAAAGAGCCAAACCGAAGTGCGAATTGCCAAAGTCCCGAATTTCAGAAGTGCCAAACCGAACTGTTTTTTTTGCCCATGCACATCCCTATTTAATATGGTGCAAAGTCCACCTTTTATCTTATAAATGTTTATTTTTTTCATGAAGGCTAATACTTGTTATTTACACATTATTTGCATGGTTTTACACATTTCTCCTGTCCCTCTTTACTTTTATGCTCATGAGGTACACAGCCATGGTCTTCAGTAAAGATTGTTTGGGAAGATGAAAGAGAATTCAACTTGTTCATTATACTAGATCATTTAGGACTAGACAAGATGTGTATCAGAATGCTCACTTTAATTAAGCTTATCTTGTAGGTTTCTTATAGTACTGTTCCCTATAGCTACAGGGAGTTGATGTTCACCATCAACATTGCATGCAGAAGCAACCACAGCCTCCCAGACACTGTTCAGAGAGGTGTACTGTTTTCCTTCCTTGTAAATCTCACATTTGATGATGGACTACAGGTTCTCAATGGGGTTCAGATCAGGTGAACAAGGAGGCCATGTCTTTAGATTTTCTTCTTTTATACCCTTTCTTGCCAGCCACGCTGTGGAGTACTTGGACGCGTGTGATGGAGCATTGTCCTGCATGAAAATCATGTTCTTGAAGGATGCAGACTTCTTCCTATACCACTGCTTGAAGAAGGTGTCTTCCAGAAACTGGCAGTAGGACTGGGAGTTGAGCTTGACTCCATCCTCAACCCGAAAAGGCCCCACAAGCTCATCTTTGATGATACCAGCCCAAACCAGTACTCCACCTCCACCTTGCTGGCGTCTGAGTCGGACTGGAGCTCTCTGCCCTTTACCAATCCAGCCATGGGCCCATCCATCTGGCCCATCAAGACTCACTCTCATTTCATCAGTCCATAAAACCTTAGAAAAATCAGTCTTGAGATATTTCTTGGCCCAGTCTTGACGTTTCAGCTTGTGTGTCTTGTTCAGTGGTGGTCGTCTTTCAGCCTTTCTTACCTTGGCCATGTCTCTGAGTATTGCACACCTTGTGCTTTTGGGCACTCCAGTGATGTTGCAGCTCTGAAATATGGCCAAACTGGTGGCAAGTGGCATCTTGGCAGCTGCACGCTTGACTTTTCGCAGTTCATGGGCAGTTATTTTGCGCCTTGGTTTTTCCACACGCTTCTTGCGACCCTGTTGACTATTTTGAATGAAACGCTTGATTGTTCGATGATCACTCTTCAGAAGCTTTGCAATTTTAAGAGTGCTGCATCCCTCTGCAAGATATCTCACTATTTTTGACTTTTCTGAGCCTGTCAAGTCCTTCTTTTGACCCATTTTGCCAAAGGAAAGGAAGTTGCCTAATAATTATGCACACCTGATATAGGTTGATGTCATTAGACCACACCCCTTCTCATTACAGAGATGCACATCACCTAATATGCTTAATTGGTAGTAGGCTTTCGAGCCTATACAGCTTGGAGTAAGACAACATGCATAAAGAGGATGATGTGGTCAAAATACTCATTTGCCTAATAATTCTGCACTCCCTGTATATTGAACATGGCTACATACCTAAGATATTGAGCATACACCGTAACAACCTGACTGACATACAGAGTATTCAAGGTTCCATTCTCCTTTTCACTGATTAGAAATTACACATCACAATAAGGGACAACCAGCTGGAAACTTTGAAGTTACAGGTACCTTGCAAAATAATTGAAAAATAGTCAATAGAGTATGTTTACATGTACATTTTGGGTTATTTCACAAAAATATATTGGGTTAGGGGTAGGGTTAAGACAAATTCATGCATTTAGTTTGTCTGTGAAATGAGATAGATATTGTAAGGTATCTGTTGTTAAATTTTAATAAGATCTGCTGAATAGTATAAACATTACTAATGTATTTTTATTAGCAACAAAAATGATGGATCCCTCTCCCCCTTTCTTTTCTTCTTACTTTTATATTGTATTTTCCTTTCTTTCTTTTCTTTTCTTTCTTTTTTTTTTCTTTACTTTTTGCCTTAATTGTACTATGTTTATTACTTGTTTATATTCAACAATTATATTGTTATGGTTTATCAAAATGTATCAATAAAAAATATTTGAAAAGAAAAGGGATAAGATGTGGCGAACAGAACATCACCACGGGCTCCTGGGGGAGCCTGCCTGCAAGCCTCCTGCCTCAGGACTATGGGCCCTGCAATATACAATGCACTTAAAAAGGCTTTGTTTATGTAATGTACGTACTTTTGTACTCCAGAAAGAGAGACCGATCATAGCCCTGATTCCCTGGAACTGTTTTGGGCATAGAACCATGTGCACGGTCGGTCAAAATTATGACTTCCATGGAAATCCTGAACCCTTGAACCGATCTGTGTGATTTTTGGTTATCTTGGTCCCCCAGATCAGGGCTATCAGGGGATGTGACTTTTTTGGGGTTTCCATGTGTTTTGGGTTATGGTGTCTGGTGGAGTGCTTGGAGTACTCAGTGAGTGCTAGGAAGCATCAATTGGCATAGGCACCCAGTCGGGGTGCCAGGCGGTCTGCCACAAGCTATGTCACAAATAAAGTGTTGTACCTTTTTCATATAAGATGTGTTTGTTATGATATGTTGCTTGTAATCCCTTACCTTTACTCAGTGGCGGGTCCTTTATCTGCAGCTTTTCTACAGCATGAAGAAAATAAAAATTTCCTGTGACAATTACTGAATTCTGACCAAAATGGCAATTCTGATTTTTACTAAAGCCAACTATGGCCAAAGTGCAATCGGGCCCATAAAATTTGCAGCAATCACCAGGATTTCATTAGAGTACTCTGATTAGCTGGCTTGTAAGCCAACCAGAGTGTTCTGACAGGCAATCCTTACTTCTCTTGAGACTTGCAGGGATGGGGACACTACATAGTTAATTATATAGGTGCATAGCTGTTTAGGTTAATAAAAAAACTAACATCCATCAAGTTCGACCTCAAAGAACACTTTTTTTATGCTCTTTATCGAAAAGATGCCTACCCCTCCCACCAAAAAAATAAATAAAACAATTGTAGCCATTTCCAATTATGCCACAAATAGGGAAAAATAATCCGATTTTTTTCCTTGGCTCAACAACCTGTTTACAAACATATCAATGATATCCTTGCATATTCTGTTAATGCGAAAAAACATGCAAGCCGTTTTAAAACCCTGATAACACATCCTCTTTAAGCAGAGAATTCCACATTTTTATTGTTCTTATTGTGAAGAACCCTTTACTCTGCTGTAATTGAAAACGTCTTCCTTCCAGGCTCAATGGGTGACCTCTTGTCTATTGTATATTTCTGCTAATGAATAGGTTAGCACATAGCAGTTTGAACTGACCATGTATATACCTGAACTGAACTGACCTTGTATAGCTAGAGCTGCCAGTGGAAAAATTGTTCAGATTTTATCAAGCTGGTGCATTCAGTCCAACTGAAATCCATACCTAATTCTCGCTCTTGCATTGCCAAATAGTGTGAACAATGTCTGGATTTTGCAGTCCGAATGGCCCTGTGCGCATCAAGATGGTTTCACTCTGTCCTGTATGGGGTCATTCGGGCTTTAGTGAATAACCCTGCTGAGGTATCTGATGAAGCTTCAGATCAAACTCCCAGTGGGGTTAGCTCAACAATTCATCTTTCCAAGGTCGATAATAGTAGTAGTATTCATTTAGACAGTAATACCATGTATATTGCTTTCTACAAATAAATAAGTAGCTGAATACAGAGAATGAAGATTTTCAGAATGATGTTGACTTTTATAATAGAGTTACCGTTGAAAGCTTACTATTTACTGCTCCTATGGCCAGCTGTGTTTTGTGGATTTTTTATTCATTGTACCTCATATATTCAATTTACAGTAACTTCTTCTGTAGGTATGTAAACAATACTTCCAATACAGGCATGAAGGATGTACTGCCATTTACAACACAGTATGCGTTTCATTGTTATCGCCTGACATCACTATCCCGCAGAGTTTTATTATTGTTCTTAGAGCTATCATTTTATTTGTCATACTTAATGCTAAAATTAGATAGGATTTTTGTCTCATGTGCAATAATATTGTAGCTAGATGGAATAAATAACTGTATGTATTATATGTTGTATGCATAGTAAGGATTACAATAAAAATCTAAGCATTCAGAAAGATGGAATAACTGCACACACACACCACTAAATAGCTTTGTCCTATGGAACAATCCCAATTTTATTCCCGCACCAGCCATCCATTTTAGAAAAGATAATCCACGTTATTCAATACACTACAAATTAAATGTATCTATTCAGTGCCTCGCCTAAAATTATCTTCTTAAAATATTCTAATGCACGTAATAGTGTGTAAGAGGTGATAGCTGTAAGATACCAATAAATTTGCCTGTATACTGAAACTCAATAAAAAAAAAAAAAAGGAAAATGTAGAAAGTAATGCTGTGTAAGCAACTTAACACACAGTAAACCGCTATCTCTTGTGATGGAGTATATGGTCTGAACGTGCATGCTGTTATTTAGTAAATAGAGAAGAGTGGTAGAGCCAGGAGATCCCAGGTGTGGATGTTACAATCCTCAGTTAAGAAAAGAACACATATTAACCAGACCTTAAAGTGTATGCCAAAAACAAAATGCTTCCTGGTAACAAAACATAATATTAATACTGAACCTTTATATACTGGTGATAGAGTCAAACAGTCTACGCATTTTTTGGACCTCACACAGTCCTTATTCATATGCATAAGAAAACATTGCCAGAAAGTTAAAGCAGCCCTGTTTTTATTTTTAATTTTTTCTATTTAGTTTTTCTTTTCCTTAGGTCCTACGATTACATTATGATTACTAGGCCCTGATTGCTTCTATTTATATTTATTATTTTGTTCTCCTCTGCCCATAATGTTTGCTGTTAACCCTACTTTTCCTTATGTATTTTATGAAAATAATAGCACTCAGGAAAAAAAAAAATTAAAGGAGATTCAAACACAGGGAACTATATAGAAGCAGAATGCATCAAGTTTACTTTTTGGTGATAGGGCCGCTTTAAATAGAAAAACCCATTAATGGTGTCACAGAAAATAACCCTTTACCATTAAGTAGAACATGAGTCACTTTATCACTGATAAAGAGTATGATACTGATAAAGAAAAAAAGAAAAAGGAAATTAAAATATGTGAAACAAGATAAAAAATAGAAGTAAAAAAATCTCTTGATACTATATGATTAAATCTAGATGCAATGTGTGTCTTTTGGCACATATTCATGTATGCACCAGAGGTGAGACGTGCACCAACAAAGGGTACAAATTCACACTCAAGACGTGAGAAGTCCACCAATAAAACGTGCAACATCACTGAGCATAGTGTACTTCTTACGAGCATACATAAAAGCTCCAGACAGGTGGCCTGCATTGCACTTGCCATAAAAAGGGAAACCTCAATGCAATAATGGCATCCCAGGAGATACTAAAGCTACAGGTGCACTTTCATAGACATTATTTCATCACCGTTTAAAACAGTGAATAATACTGCAAAGTAATTTAGCAATTTTAAGCTGATGCATTCATATCAATGGAACTTTTTAAACAGTGTTTACTGATCTTAATTGTGTCCCTATGGAACAATTAATAAAGGTTAGAAGGAGGCATGTGACTCATATGGCAAACATCTGTGTGTTAATCAGAACTGCTACTTAATGTCTGTACTGGAAAGCTTGATTTTTGAAGTAGCTCACTTTATGAAATAAATAAATCTTATTAAGCTGAGGAGCTTGTCACAAACCATCTATATTCTTGGGTACTAAGATGGGTGATTATGAATCATAAAACATTTATTCGTGTAATGATGAAGGATCAAGATGTGCCAACGCGATAACCCTCCTCCAGAACAGAAAGCCCTTTGAACAGATGTCTGATTATAAAATTGTTTGTTATAGTATCATAAAAACAGGATTAATATTCTTACATGCGATTCCTCTTTAAATACAATATATTCAGTATTCCGCTGCTAGAATCATTTTATATTTTGCTTTTATTTTGTCAACCTCAGATTTTGGAAAGGATAATAAAAAATTGCTTCATTGTTATTATTTGAGAATCAAGAAACAGGTTATTCTAACAAACTCTTCTCCAGTTTTTCTTTTCTGTATAAACGTTGGATGAAATAAATCGGGACTAGGCTATGTTAAGTAGCTCAGATACTGCAGACTACAACACATAAAATGATGTTTTAGATTATGTCTATAATTGTGCTCGCACGTAAAATGGTTTAGTTCAAACCAGCTTAATTTTTATCTGCGATAATTCCAACAAGTATAGTCAACATGATGGGATCTGTAGGTCAAAACCAGGGGTATATATCATGTACATTCTGGAGAGCTGAACAGGGAGGATATGCTATCAACAACTGGGAAACAATTGTAATAATTTGATTTAATGTGTTCATACTACCATGACATTAATGATATCCTGAGATTCAATCTAAATACATAAGGCGTCTAGACTGAGATCTAGAGATGGCTATATAGGAGCAGCTAAGCAAAGACTTATTAGTCTATCCCACTAACGGAGGACTCCCTACACATTATAACTGGCATAATTTCTTTGTGATTGGTGATCATTATAGGTACCTTCTCCCTCAATATACATCTGAGCCTAAATGCCCTAGATACATTTGGCTAATTAATAGGTGTAGATTTAAATAGGGTGCCCAGGAGACATATATTTTGATAAAGGTATGTTTCCACACTTAGCACTGTATTTACTCTGCTCAAGCCCTTTCTGGGTATGTAGGCAAACTAGCCTTCCATAGTGTGCCGATGTAGTGTTAGGATTTAGATTTTTTTTTTTTTATTATTTGTCAACTGTTTATTACGTTTTCAGGGGTACATAAAAAGGGGTTAATAAGGGGTAAAAGGAAAACATACCAATAAATATGTAGCATGGTAATTAATGTCATAAATGCTCGTTTGGGTGCAGATTGTCAAAAACATACACAGCCTCGCATACATTTTTAATTTGAGAAAGAACTATGGAGTATAGTAGTGTGACCTCAGGTATGGGTCGTAGTTGTCAGATATGACTATATTGTGCCTGAGTGTAAATGGGAAAAAGACAGAACATAATGAAAGTACCAGTAAACAGTAGTAGCTATATACCAATTGCAATAGAAAGGTGATCACATCTAAGGGAGGATTACAATCAGTGTTTCGAAGGCAATATGCTTTTGTTTGTCCACTTAGAAACATAGAATGTGAGAGCTGATAAGAACCATTCGGCCCATCTAGTCTGCCTAAGTTTCTAAATACTTTAATTAGTCCCTGGCCTTATCTTATAGTTAGGATAGCCTTGTGCCTATCCCACACATACTTAAACTCCTTTACTGTGTTAACCTCTATGACTTCAGTTGGAAGGCTATTCCATGCAGCCACTACCCTCTCAGTAAAGGAATACTTTCTAATATTATTTTTAAACCTTTGCCCCTCTAATTTAAGACTATGTCCTATTGTTGTGGTAGTTTTTCATATTTTAAATATAGTCTCCTCCTTTACTGTGTTGATTCCCTTTATGTATTTAAATGTTTCTATCATATCCCCCCTGTCTCGTCTTTCATCTGGGGGGGGGGAGGGGGGGGGGGCAATGCGGCTCCGGTGACCACTGTAGGGGCCTTGGAGGATGTGCGTAGTTTGTCCCAATATACAGGGCTATATAACAGATGAAGAGTTATAGGGTTCGTGAAGGTGTGTCCGGAGCTATCTGCCAGTAGTCCAACCAGAGCCTCCATATCTTGGTATACAGTTGCAAGAAAAAGTATGTGAACCCTTTGGAATGATATGGATTTCTGCACAAATTGGTCATAAAATGTGATCTGATCATCATCTAAGTCACAACAATAGACAATCACAGTCTGCTTAAACTAATAACACACAACGAATGCAAGAATGCAGTGCAATTCCTCCATAACCTTAATTTCCTCTACCCTACTGACCCAGTGCTCCACAGTCAGTAATTAAAGCATTGGCTTCATTAATAAAAAAAACTAAATATTTTTTGCTGTGCTAGGTCAGGAAAGGCACGTGGCCAGCCCTGTAATATTTGGGATGAGGTAGGTTTAGTTTTAAGTGGTAATATTCGCCTGATGAGCTCTATAACCTGTAACCAGAATGGTTGCATAGTTTTACAGTGCAACCAAATGTGTTCTATGGTACCCTCCTTTGAGCCGCATCTCCAACAGGAGCTATCAACATTTGGAAAAAAGTTTATGGAATTGAACAAGGGTCCTATACCACCTTGATATTTGCTTGTAAATTTTTTCACTGTTATTTAGGCTAATTGGTGTGTGCATTGGAGAATGTGTGACCAATCATTCTCCGTCAAATGAATATGGAGGGTTTTGATTATTAGCGGTCTCTACTGCCTTTTCTATTTTAGGGTCATGTATGTGTGAACAAAGGTAATTATGAGACCCTTCTCTTTAGTTACCCCTGCATATTGCTTCCTTGTCAACTCCTCTCCCCATAACTACTTATTATCTTCTGGTCTCCTGGTATCGTAGAAGAAGCCTGCTTCTTCATACCGAGGGTTAGACTATTTAGTCACCTTTCCTTTGGATTTGACTCCTAATAGAGCTACATAGCATTTTTTCTATTCATAGCCTTCCCATACCTTTAGTGTTTATTTTCTATATTCTGCATACTAAACAGGCATTACCAAATACATATTTATTGTACTTTACTAAAATAGAAGTATTTTCTCTTTTTGCCATTTACAATTAGTTAGACTTTACCTAGGGATTCTATGCATAATCTTTGGCTAGTGAACAAATGAGTGACTATTATTATTTTTTCAGATTTTTGTCAAGATGTACTCTTTAAATTTTTTAGCTTGTGTTATAATATTTTCCCATTCTTCAATGCTATTTAAGTTTATATATCAATGTTAATCATTTTTTTAAGGTTAGTCCCTGTTTAAATTAAAGTGTTTAGATGAGTTTTCTCTTTGAGGTCTTAGTCTCACTTACTTTCTCTGGCTTGACTTCTTAGTCTTTCTGTATGTTAAGAAAGGTCCAATACATAAGCTTGATTTGAAAATCTGTGGTACATCAAAGAGGATGGCATGTGATGGCATGACACATCCTACTGCATCTTAGTATAAACACTCTTGTAACATGCAAAAAATATACATTTTGTAGGAAAACCTTCATTGCTGGCACCTACAACTATATTAATTTACCATCAGGAGTTTATCTCCAAAGCCCAAATGATTTCCTTTTGTCTAGAGAGTAATAAATAAAATTTCTACAGTACATCTAACTTTTTGTGATCTTTTACACTATATTTAAAGACAATATGTGCAGAGTAGAATGGAAACAAGAAGTGATAGTGCTATCAATTGTACATACTGTGTATTTCCCTTGTTGTTTGCGCAATCCCGTGTGACTAGCGAGATGAGGAATTTTATAAAAGATTGGATTTCCAAGAAGAGTGGACACAGAAAGCCTTGCTAAAAGTCATTGACTCACCATTGAGCTATTTTTATCTCATCCTACTCACATCTAACAAAACATGTCTTATATGCGAGGAACCATATCGGCGCCTTCCTCCCCCATATCAGGAAAAAACAAAAAGTAATTTTTGAAGATCAAAGTTTTCCACCATGTAAAGGGAAGCTAAAGAAATCTAGCATTATATTTTGTTTAATCATCCTCCATGTCCTAAAAAAATCTGTCAGCACCGATGTTGCTGTTTAGTGGATAAGGGAGTGCGCTGGATTTTCTCTTTTTTTACCATATTAGTGCCGGACTGGGGATAAAGACCAGCCCTGGAAATAAAAGCAGGCCCATAGCATTGCATCATTATACCAGCCCCATCTTATAACACTATATTCTTGTTCACAAAATGGTAACCATGCATTTTAAAAGTACATTTGAAGAGTGTATTATTATTTATAGATACAACTGATATATATCCCTTCCCAGGGCAATACATATCACCAGTATTTACACAAGGTGATACCTCACACATTGCCCTGATATATACCCCATGCACAGGGAAATATATAGCCTCCAGTATGTACACAAGGTTATTTGAATTGCCCTGTGCAAGGGTATATATTAGGGCAGTGTGTGAGACATAACGCTTTGTATATAGTGGGGGAATATATTAAGTTACCCGAGTACACAGATTGCTCTCCCAGAACTCGCTACAGCAAACAGTACTTACCCAAGCACTGAGATTGCACTCACAGGACTTGCCCTAGCACTGAGATTGCACTCACAAGACTTGTCCCAGTACCCACCCCAGCACCCAGGACTTACAACCAACACTGAGTTTGCACTCATGGGACTTGCTTTACCACCCAGGACTTACCCCGGTATTTAGATTGCACTTACAGGACTTGCCACAGGACTTCAAACAACCTCTTGCATGTATCATGCAAGAGGGAAAAGATGCCTGATGAGATTTCCAGTGACAACAAAGACATTACTTTGGCAGCGAGAGTGCTCTCTCACACTCGTGGTGACGCATCTACATCCCGCCATGGCTAAATTCTAAAATGCTGCATCACACAGCTGCCCCCGGGTACTCAGGCCTTGCACAATATTACAAGCTTGAGTCTTTACTGGTATCATTTTATTTTATAACTAACAAATACCTTGGTTGTGACAGTTGAACTCAGGTTGTCTGAGTATAGTGGGAACTGCATGTGATGTACTGGGGTGTCTGGGTGTGATGGGGACTGCATATTGGGCTGTCTGAGTGAAATAGTTACAGTTTGTGTGTGATATATTTGGCTGTCTGAGTGTAATGGGGACTGCATGTACTGTGTCTCCGTGTCTCTCTCCCCCACCCATCCATGTCTCTCCACCACCCATCCGTGTCTCTGCCCCCACCCATCCAAATCCTTCGCCCCACATGTCCCCATCCATCCGTGTCTCTCTGCCCCCTCCCATGTCTCTCTCTTCCCCGTATCTCTGACCCCTCCCATGTCTCTGTCTCCCCATGCCCCTTCCCATGTCTCTCTCTCCCCCATGCCCCCATTCTATGTCTCTCTCTCCCATGTCTCTCTCTCCCATGTCTCTCTCTCCCCCATGCCCCCGTCCCATGTCTGTCTCTCTCCCCCATGTCCCCTCCCATATCTGTCTCTTTCCCCATGTCTCTCTCTCTCTCCCCATGCCCCCTCCCATGTCTGTCTCTCTCTCCATGCCCCCTCCCATGTCTGTCTCTCTCCCCCATGCCTCCCTCTCATGTCTCTATCTCTCTCTCCCTCCCCATGTCCCCATGTCTCTTTCCCCATGCCTCCCTCCCATGTCTCTCTCTGTCCCAAATGCCCGATCCCAAGTCCCCTCCCATGCCCCCCATGTCTTTCTGTCCCCATGCCCTCTCCCTTGTCTCTGCCCATGCCCCCTCCCCTGTCTCTCTCTGATGGCTCTCTTAGAGCAGGGAAGGGGGGTGGCCTCTCGCTGGCGGCGTGCTCTCACACTGAGCACCAGGTAGGGATGTGACACTCAGCGCTCCTATGCAGAACGGAAGGAGGGGGAGGAGCTTTCCCCTCCTAGTGAGTACTGTGCGTGTGGTTCCCTTATGGAGCTGCATGCTTCTCTGGGGTGCCGGGGGCACAGGCCAAGCAGGGGGCACAAAAATCACCTGTCACACTGACACTTGATTTTTGTGCCCCCCCCTCGGCCAGCGCCCCTGGCAGGCGCCCCTTTCACCAACCCCACGGTACGCCCCTGGGTGTCTTAACTATTGTGTTCATACAGTGCAGCTCTTGCCCTTGCCAAACAGTCATACTTTTCCTCTCTCATTATTTCATGCTCCCGCAATCCCAGACGTCTCTTTGACACCTTTAACTCTCTTCTCAGCCCTGCTGTGGCCACCCCCAAACTAACCTTACAGCCGATAGCTTTGCATGCTACTTTACCGACAAGATTGAACAGCTAAGGAAAGAATTCTCCCCTCCTTGCCATTCTCTTTCTCAACCACACGTAGATCATGCCTTTCCTACCCTTCAGACTTTCTCCCCAGCTACTGAACAAGAGGTGGCTGCGCTTCTCCTTTCCTCTCACCCCACCACTTACCTGCTCGATCCTGTCTCACCTCACCTCATCAGATCTCTCTCCCCTTGTCTTGTGCCTTTCCTAACACACATCTTCAACTGCTCTCTCTTCGGGCACTGTCCTTGCTAACCTTAAACATGCCACTGTAGTACCTATCCTGAAAAAAAAAAATCTCTTGACCCATCTAACTATCGTCCCATATCCCTGCTTCCTTTTTCCTCAAAGCTTCTGGAAAGACTTGTCTTTACCCATGTATCTCGCTTCCTCAATTCCAACTCTCTCCTTGACCCTCTTCAGTCTGGCTTCCACCCCTCTCCACTCTACTGAGACTGCTCTTATCAAAGTTACTAATGACCTAATCGCAGCTAAATCCAAAGGCCACTACTCCATATTAATTCTTCTTGACTTCTCTGCTGCCTTTGGCACCGTTAATCATGCTCTCCTCCTTCAAACTCTTCAATCGCTCGGTCTCTCTGACTCTGTCCATGGTTTTCCTCTTATCTCTCCCAATGCTCATTCAGTGTCTCCTTTTCCAAGGATACCTCCTCCCCTCGTCCTGTCTCGGTTGGAGTTCCCCAAGTCTTTGTCCTTGGTCCCCTTCTATTTTCTCTTTATACTGCCTATCTGGGCAAACGTATTGCCTCTTTTTGATTACACTACCACCTGTACGCTGATGACACCCAAAATATCTCTCTCCTCCCCAGACCTCTCCCATGCCATCCTGCAACGTGTCACTGCTTGCCTTTCTTTCATTTCTGATTGGATGTCCTCCCGCTTTCTGAAACACAATCTCTATAAAACTGAACTCCTTGTCTTTCCTCCTCCTAATACTGATCCACCTCTCTCACTCTCCCTTCAGGTCAGTTGTATCCACATAGTCCATCCATGCAAGCACACTGTCTTTGCATCATACTTGACTCTGGCCTCACCTTTAAGCCTCACATCAAGTTTGTTGCCAAATCCTGTAGATTCCAACTTAAAAACATAGCCCGCATCCGCCCCTTTCTTACGCAAGATGCTACCAAGGAGCTTGTCCATGCTCTAGTAATTTCCCGCATGGATTATTGCAGTGTTTCCCAACCCAGTCTTCAAGGCACACCTACCAGTCCAGGATTTAAGGATTACCCAGTTTTGTCTAAGGTGTTTTTTCTTTTTCTTTCTAAAAACACCTTAGACAAAACTGGGTAATCCTTAAATCCTGGACTGGTAGGTGTGCCTTGAGGACTGGGTTGGGAAACACTGGATTATTGTAACCCTCTCCTGATTGGTCTTCCCAAAATTGCCCTGCTACAGTCTGTAATGAATGCTGCTGCCGGACTGATTTTCCTCACTAGTTGGTCCTCTTACACCTCACCCCTCTGTCAGTCCTTACATTGGCTTCCTGTATCCTTTAGGAGTCAATTCAAAGTGCTAACCCATACATATAAAGCACTGAACAATTCTAGCCCCTCTTATATCTCTTCACAGATCCATAGGTATGCCCCTCCTCGTTCCCTCCGCTCTGCTCGTGACCACCTCCTCACTGCTGCTCGCACCCGTATGGCCAACTCGCCCTTGCAGGACTTCTCGCGGGCGGCTCCCTTCCTATGGAATAGCCTGCCTACCCCCATCAGACTCTCCCCTAGTCTTCAATCCTTTAAGAAGTGCCTTAAAACCCATCTCTTTAGGAAAGCTTATGGCCTCCCAGAGTAACCTCTACCTTACACACCTGTCTCTTGCTATCTCCTATAGGGCAGCATTTTACTCTCTCCTTCAGCTGTGCTTCACTCCCACCTTATTTGATTGAAATTTCCTGTCCTAATGTGTTTTATACCGCACCTCCTGTAGACTGTAAGCTCGTATGAGCAGGGTCCTCTTCAACATATTGTTCCTGTAAGTTTTCTTGTAATTGTCCTATTTATAGTTACATCACCCTTTCACAATATTGTAAAGCGCTACGGAATCTGTTGGTACTATATAAATGGCAATAATAATAATAATAACTACTGATGGTAGCATCAACCTAGGTACATGATGCAATTGCTGGTTAATTAATACATGTATTTACCCTAACCACGTATAATATCTGTAAATATGATGGGGATTAACTTATTTTTCTGCAGTTTAAAAACTTCAGGGGTAGATTACGAGACTTTACACCCCAGAGATGGGTTGAAGTGGATGGAGAAATCTCCATGTCACACTTTCATTTAATTAAAACCTAACCCCAAAACCCCACAACATAATTTTGTTCTTAGTCTGGGATACATTATTGAAATCTGAATTTCTAACATCCTTTAAAGATTATGTTTCTATGCTTTTACTGTATTCTCAATCTGTTTCATCTGTCTGAGTCTGTTTTCCTGGTTTTAGTAACATAAAGCAAAGATAGTTTTTTTTTTTTTTTTTAGATGAACAGATTGTAGTTACACATTTAACCTTTCATTCACCATAATTGCTCCCCATATTTGCCTATCAATTAACCACTTACTTCCCAAAATAACAACCTAATTTCACCAACCAATTACTACCCACAGCAACTAGAAGTGAGGCATTTTCTTTTCCCCTCTGTCACGATAATTACCTAAATGGCAGCGTCAATTTTGTCCCTCATTCAGTGATATATTGTGGTATCTACCTTTGTGCCCAATTAGTGCATTCCTTAAAGCGGCACTGTCATGCCGAACTTACCTTTCCTCAATCTCTTCCTCTTCTCCCCCTCTCTCAGGATCTGTTATTCTTTTCTTCCTGTCTTCTTTAGTTTTCTTTAAAATCATAAGACAAAGTAGGGACTCTTTGCCTTATGGAGGATTCCTCCGCTTGACCAGCTCTGACCAGTGGAGGAGCAAAGTGTGCTTCATTTCCGCTGGTCAGAGCAATTTTCCCATAATCCTTACCTTTCCTCTGTGTTCCCGCGATGCTTCCTGTCATTTTAGACGAAACTGCCGAATTGCGTTCTAACTGAATGAGAACAGTATGTTCGTTTGTTTTAGAACGCAATTCGGCACTTTGTTCGGATCGGAATTTCATTCTAACTCCAGGGGGGGGGGGGGTGGGGGGGAGGACAGTAGGTCCCCCCATTATCATTATGGCCCTCACCCGCCGCCCAGGGGTGGGGGCCGAGGGGGAGGACAGTAGGTCCCCCCCCCTTATTACCATTATGGACCCCACCCGCCTCCCAGGGGTGGGAGCCGGGGGGGAGGACAGTAGGTCCCCCCCTCATTACCATTATGGCCCCAACCGCCGCCCAGGGGTGGGGGCCGGGGGGGGAGGACAGTAGGTCCCACCCCCCCTTTTAAACCATTTTTTTTACAGTGAGCAGCCACAGGCTTCTCACTGTTTAGTGGATATGCTCCTACTCGCGGTATAGCAAGTAGGGGCATTGGGGAGATTTTAATCTCCCTTATGCTATTATGGGGGTCATATTGACCCCCATAGAGTGAGGGGGGGACCTGGGGGCTTAGGAAGTGGTGGGGAGCACTGCTCCTTGCCGCTTCTGTCTTTACATATTACAAGGAGGGAGCTGCACGCCGATAGCTCCCTCCTTGTAATAAACCGAACAAACAAACGAACACTGATATTCGGTGTTTGTTTGTTCGTTTGATTTTTTCTATTCATTCATTCGTCTGTCTGATGAATGAATGAATAGGTGAAATTCCCGTTCGCATGTCCAGGTGTTTCACTGGGCATGTGCGGGAATCTCACAGTCTGTCTAGTGTGGGCAGATGACGTGTCCCACAGGGACTTCATCTACCCACACAAAGATGGCGGCGCCCTGAATAAAGATCAGGGCAGAAAATAAAGAATACAAAATAGGTAATGTGGGGGGCTTAAGGGCATTTGGGGGTGACTAGGGGGTCAATTGGATGTAGTGGAGGCGGGAGGGGGGTTAAAAAAAACGGGATTCAGCATGACAGTGCCACTTTAAGTCTATTGCATTTCTTGTTTTGACATTGGCTAGTCTATTTGATATTTAAGTATCACTGGAATCCTGACCTTGACTATTTTTTTTTTACTTTGACTTTCTATGTTTATATATGTGAAGTCTGTCCACTCTAAGGGCCAGTAATATGTGTATTTCTGTTTTTCCTGTTTGGGTTTCCCATTTCCTGTGAGTTTGGGTATACTCCTTGTGACATGAAAAGGGCGATGGATCCTGCAGGGATGGGACCACAAAAAACCTCTTGTGGGGCAAAGTTTGAGGAATTAGATGACAGGATGGATCAATTTGCTCTGGCCCTTCAAACATTGTTTGAAGCCTTACGTACCCAGACCGTTCCAGTTGTATCATAAGCTTTCAGTAGCAACAATATATACAGCAACCTAACCCTGTCTCCTAGATATGGGGGTGATCGTAAAATCCATTTTGAGTTTATTAACCAGAAAGAATTCCACTTCGAAATGTCTCCT
Organism: Pelobates fuscus; assembly: GCF_036172605.1. Lineage (NCBI taxonomy): Eukaryota > Metazoa > Chordata > Amphibia > Anura > Pelobatidae > Pelobates > Pelobates fuscus. The sequence continues at coordinate 87,610,596 of NC_086324.1, forward strand.
ATATCCTTCCCAACAGATAGATCCAAAATAGTTTTTTTGATACATCAACTGACAGATATAGCTTTAGAGTGGGCTAGCTAATAGACCATGTGTATACAATTACCAGAGTTTATATCTGCTTTTTGACCCACCAGGAAGAACAGCGAGTGCAGATACAGTCCTGATGAGAATAAAACAGGGTAATAGATCAATTGCCAATAGAGATGCCCGAACAGTTCGCCGGAACTGTTCGCCGGCGAACATAGCTTGTTCGCAGTCCCCCCCCCAATTCGTCATGGAGGTTGGAGGGTCTGGGAGAGAGGGTCTGCTGCTGATTGGCTGGAATGTGTCTGCTGACTGTGAGGTACAGGGTCAAAGTTTACTCAATGATGAGGAATAGGGGGCGGACCGAACATCGCATATGTTCGCCCGCGGCGGCGGCCGCGAACAAGCTATATTCGCCAGCGAACAGTTCCCGGCGAACTGTTCAGGACATCTCTAATTGCCAAATATGAGATACAATTTTGCATGCTAGCATTCAAGGTTGATTGGACCAATAGTGGATTAGTGTCTGCGTTCATGGAGGGTGTTAACAACAACATTTTAGATAAGGTCTACCTGACTGTTTAGAAAATCTTTGTCAATAGACACATGATAATTGCTTTAGAGAAAGACCGCATACTAGGATTAGATCAAGACTGCTCTAGCTGTTACATCCAGGGTCACTGCTCCTGATTTCTATACAACATCAGACACTGAACCAGTGAAGGTAAAAACTGTCTGAAGTAGAAAAACAATATCAGAGAAAGGACGTCCTTGCTTTATATTGTGGAATAATGGTCATAAACGTAATACTTGTCCAGTTCGTCTGCAAAGCTCTCATACCTAAGGGCGCACAGTGGACTGGTCTTGAGAGTGACATCTATGTCCCCTTTATTGCCTCAGGAGTGATTTATTCTCCTTACTACCTTTAAATGGGATAATATATAGCTTATTATTCAAGTTTTTAATGATTCTGGAGCTGCTGACAATTTTGTAGACACCTGTTTTGTTAGTTACACACTATTCCCTCATGAGAGAAGGAGACACCCTTGACCATTGAGGCCATATATGGTAGACCATTGAATTCTCCTTTCATGACACATGAAACAGTGTTACTTGACATGTGTACAGAGTTATTGCACACTGAAAACTGTGTTTTCAAGTAATTTTGTCTCCTTCATTACCAATACCTTTGGGTTATCTCTACATAATCCTAATATTGATAGGAAGCTGGGTCAATGCTTAGTTCTCAATGTCAGGAAAAGTTTATTACTAAGATAACTCCTTTGAATTCTATCAATGTACCTACTGCTAAACCGTTGTCTACAGAGGTATTTTCCCGATATCGGTATATCAGATTAGTGTTTGATAAAAAAGGGGCCTCTAACCTACCAGCTCATAGACCCTATGGTTGCACCATAGATCTCCTACTTGGTACAGTACCTTCTAAGGGAAGAGTTTATCCACTGTTACCTCAAGAGAATAAAATCATGAAAGAAGCCCTTAGAGCAGAGGTAAGCAAATTTTGGCACTCCAGATGTTGGCAGCCTTAGAGAAAGGGTTCCAGATGTTCCTGCCTTAGAGAAAGGGTTCCAGATGTTCCTGCCTTAGAGAAAGGGTTCATATTTAGTTATTCTTCTCCTTAAGGTGCAGCTTTCTTTTGTGTTTTTAACCCCTTAAGGACCAAACTTCTGGAATAAAAGGGAATTATGACGTGTCAGACATGTCATGTGTCCTTAAGGGGTTAAGGCCTTGTTTTGACTATAGAGGACTGGATAAAATCACTATATGTAACACTTAACCTAACACTTTCATTGCAGAATTATTCAATACTACAAAACATTCATCAAAAACATTTCTTCTGTAATAGTCCCTATTACCAGTCTCACCAATGTTCCGATTACCATGTATGGCCTCCTAAAGCAATTGATGATTTTGAACAAATAAAAGTGACTTTTGCTCCTATTCTCAAACATCTGGAACCTTCACTTTTTTTTGTATTAGAAGTGGAAGCTTCTGAAATAGGAGTATGAGCTGTTTTATCATAATGCGAGTCCCTTGACAAACCCTTTCATCCATGTTGGTTTAATTCCAAAACACAATAACAAGCTGAGCGAAATTATGAATTGGAAACAAAGAACGCCATCATAGTAGCATTGAAATAATGGAGACATCTCTTAGAAGGATTCTATTATTTTATTAACTGACCACAAAAATCTGTCTTATCCAGGAGATGTAGCATTACGTCAGAGTAGCAGTTCGAAGCTCCTCAGAGAACTAGATTGAATGTAAGTTTTTAAATTATTTTAGAGGTTTTTTTAAGAAGTGAACTGTAAGACATTTGCAATTAGATAACATTTTAGAGATTGTTGGAGTAACCCTTTATTGTAAATACATCTTAAATAATTCTAGATTTTAGTAGAAGTTGTGTGGGTTAGTTAAAATTTGTAATTATATGCCATAAACAAACATAATGCAGAATATTTGTTGAACCAAGGTTGCTCTTGCAGCAGAGACTCATAACAGGAACCTACCTGGCTGTTTGTCACACCTTTTTAACCTGTTACTTTCATTATTTTCCTGTAGTAGAGATCCTTTTAAGATTATGACTGTGTTTGTTTCACTACTCCTGCATTCTCCTTGTATTGATCTTAGCTTAGTTCTATATTTCTGTGTCCGATGCATGCATCCATCCAACTATACATCTACCCATCCAGTTAGCTATCTTGCTGTCTATCTCTTCTCTTTCTCTTGACATTCACATGTCTTAGCTTCAGATTTCACAAACCCAAGTGCTCAATCATGGAGGGAAGTGGTAGAATTAAGATTAAGAACATAATTTTGGATGCAAACTGGCCAGCATTCATTCTTTGGCTGCAATGGACCAAGTTTCCTGATGTATTATGATATTAGCCAAGGGTCAGACATGGTTTTATTGCTGGCCACATGACTTATAAATACATAGTTTACCATATTACTCCTAAAGAATAAATCATTGGTTTAAATGGCCATTAAAGGAAAACATTTACTTTAATGTCCATTCATACACAGGAGAGTGAAAGTGAGGGGCATAAATCACATGCTGTCTAAATTAAGAGAATATTAATTGTTATATTGGTGTGACCCCTGTAGACCCAACTTGTCTTCAATAACTGCATCGTACTACTGCCAATGCATCATACAATCCTTTATGTTAGTATTACCCATCCCTTTTACTATTTTCTAATGCTCTGTTTTCATAAACAATGAATTTAAGACATTACCATCACATAATTTCAATAATTACTTGATTGATTTTCTGTGTGGCACCTTATTTTCCATCTTTGACACCTTTGCCAGGTTATTCATTCTCTTTAATAGAGACAACAGCATTAAATAAGTATGTTAAAGATAAATGTGGCTCTCTACAAATGAGACACTCCTATAAGTGGCTTATTCAAAATGATAAATACGTTATGTAATCAAATATATAAATATAAACATACCCAGTACAACCCCCAGTACTCATGGGAAGCAGCAATGACTTATAGTACACATCAGTCCTAATGCATACAATTAAAAATCAAATAAAATGTATATGGTTTTTATTGTAAATGTAAGAATATAATGACATACAAGTATACCCCTCTTATCACTGGTAAGTTTTTAACTAAAGGGTTCTGCTAGCTTCACCAAACTTAATCCATGTGATGCCCAAAGGTTTGTCAAACTCAAAGAGGGACATGAGTAGAAAATACAATTTCATACCCTGTTTTGAAAATGCCATCATATTTTTCAAGATGAAATGATGCTCTTGAGATCATTAGTGACAGTTTTAGGGATAATCTATAAAAATGTACACATACATAAAATTGTAATCAAGTGTAATCATGCTCTAAAAACACATCTACCAGAGAAAAAATTGGAAATCAGCTTTATATATGAATGATCGGTTTTGAACTGGCATATTTCGGAAATGCAGTGTTCAAAATTAATGCTGCGAAGCTCCCTGCTTTCTGTGAATGGTCTCATTCTTAAGCACTTAAGGTAATGCATTCTGATGACAGCTACTTATTATTACCAAATGATCTTTTGATACAGGGCTTTCTACACCTTTAAAGACCATGACCGAGAAGGAAGCAAACAGAGGAAGCTACACAAAAAGTGCATTATTTAATAGAGGTGTAAAAATGGAGCACATCATACAAAACTGAATACCTTCATATTTGATTATGTGAGAAACCTAAAAAGACTGTATTCTGCAGCATGCTGGCACATACTTTTTATTACTCCAAAGGCTAATATAATATATCAGAAATAGGAGTGTGTGTTTCTTTCAACATAAGGACTACAGTGATTGAAGATTGTGCTAGTTTTAGTTTACTAATAATCTTAATTTTAATAATGACAGGAGGCTTCATATTTTGCATTAACTTCCTTTTCTACTTCAATAGCATAAAAGAGTATATAAAAAAAACAAATGACCAATAAGAGACAAGCAGAGTATATAACAAGCCCCTCTCGCTGAGGCACTTCCTCTTGAAAAATAGCGAAATCACAAGACAAAACGAATCATAAATCTGAACCAGAAAAAACGTCCAACAAGTTCTAACGAATAAGGATTGTCCCCATAAAATCCATACGACAGCCGGAATGTAGAAACATCTTCTCATGAATCCGAATGAGGTGTCGTGTTGAGTTAAGCTGAAACGAGACCGAGAATGTTTTAGTGGTATAGCATGTAACAGTGAGAAACATGAGCAACCCTAGTCTGGCTAACTAGCAACATTAATTTTTAAATGTAATAAATACCAAACATAGTCTAACTGACTAACACATCGATATCATACTAAATTAAAGATAATGGCAAAATACGCCACAGATGCATAGAATACATGTAAATACATTTAATAGTGAAAGTCAACTAAACCGTATTATTAAGGAAAAAAAACATGTGAGCTTGATTCCTAAATCCCAGGGAGGGAAGAGAAATGACAAGGGAGGAATGGAAGGGGGGTCACCTCCTGTCATTATTAAAATTAGGATTATTAGTACACTAAAGCTAGCATAATCTTCAATTTAATTTCAATGACAGGAGACTTCATATTTTGCAATTTTAACGCTACAGGAACAGGGAGAGTGAGGCATTCGGAAGTGGATGAAAATAAAAGGTCTGAAAGTGGTCTGAAAGTGGACTCCCTTGACCAATCCACTACCACTAAAATGTCCGACAAGGAGGCCCCTGCCGCAAAGGCGGATCATGCCGCTGCTCCCCGAACCGAATGTGCGCCAAACGACGTGTCAATACCGGATAAAGATGGAAGCCACCTCACCCATAGTGACAAGGTGGTAACTGAAACCGGACCATGTGGCTTAGCATAGGAGATTAACAGTTAACTAGAGGATCTAGGCCATATCACGGTCTTAGCCTCTAAGTAAGAACGTAGAGTTTGTACCCCACAGATTTGGAGTCCAGATTGGAAAAAGGGGTAGAAAAATGTTAAATGTTTTTCTACCCCGACGTTAAATCTGATTTCGTACGTCTTGATACCCGGAATCTGACGACCACCGGAGAAAAGGAAAAGGCATCCTCATCAAAAGCTTGAACATCTGAAACCAAAAGGAAGGAGACTAGACAAAGGAGGAGGTCTTTGCAGCCGTATGCCGCGAAGTAGGCAACAAATCAATGGGCCTGACCTTGGACTGGAGTATGAGCCACCAATATTGCTGAGCAAACAACATTAATAGAGCGGTAAGACTTACCTTACCAAAACAAGGATGCCCGAAAATTCAACATGGAGGAGACAGAGGCCGTAAAGGGATCGAGATTCCATCCCACACACCAATTAGACCATGAGAGCCAGGCCGAGAGGTAACATTTACTAGTTCATGGAGCCCATGAACCCCTGAAAGAGTCCAGGCTACTAAAAATAGGCGTCCGTCTTGGAGCATCGAATGCGGGTCCCCCATGGGATCTCCGAGCATCATCCATTCGTATGGCAGTAGGAGAGAGTTCTCGCATGACAGTGCGAGAAGACCCAGGTCCATGGTTGACTCAGCCAAAGAGAGATCAACAGGAGAGCCGTCAATTCTTGAATCCTGAAGTGGTGCAGTACTCTTGCGATCACGGCAAAGGGCAGGAAGGCATATGCCCCTCTGGCCGGCCAAATCTGCAGTAATGCGTCCACCGCTAAACTCTCTGGATCTGGTAACCACCTGTAAAAGGTCAGCAGTTGGTGTGAGACGCAAAAAGGTCTACCTTGAATGGACCTCTCCATTCGTTTATCTTCGCAAATATGTGTGACTCCAATTGCAAATCGCTGCTCTCCCGCCAATGCCGGGAGAACCAGCCTGCAGCCAGGCTGGTATCCCCCGGTAGATGTTAAGCCATCAATGTTTTGTTGCATGGAAGACAGTACACGTCTTCCATGCCAGTGAACACGAAGGAAGGAGAAAATTTACCAAACCTGTAACGTAATATGCGCGTTTGGTAGGTTAATGTACTGAATAGGCAAACATTGCAACGTGAAGGCATGTGGCTCGCGAACGCCTAAAAGGCAGGAGAGCCTCTAGGGCGTTTTACACTTACCATTGTGAGCGCTGCTGCGAGGACTCCCCAAAGTGTTGAGCATAGCCACAGAGGTCGGGAGATATAACCAGAAGGATTAACACCGTCTGTATAATTTCCCTGTGGATGAGTAGTATTATTGTCGGGTGGGTGTGTTAGGACTCAGAGCCCAAGAAAATGTGTCCACTCTGTTCGGCTGCTAGCACTGCTCCCCTAATCTACATTTTTTACTTGAAATAAATAAATACTGTAAACATTAATGCTTATCAGCTCAAAGCACCGTTCCTATAATTTTAAGCACTTTTCATGACACCATGGAACACCTGTATGAGGGGTGAGGTGCTCACCAAAAGCCTGGTCAAGGCTAGCAGATATACAGAAAACATTTTCTGGGGGCATACCTAGTGCCCCATTAACATTAAACTTGGTTCTTTGTTCTGACTATAAACATTTTGGCTTGATGCAGCTACATTGGCAGTTTTAGAAAATGCAGAATATGCAGAATGTACTCATCTATTATGAATTTAGCGCAACAGGGACTCTGAGTTGCATACAATCATGATTTCTGAATAAAAAAAACAAAAACTCAGGTGGAAAAACTCAGGTGGAACAATGTGGAATTATTACTATTTTTTCCATTTAAAAGGTTTGTATTGTTTTATTGTTTGTATGTATGTTATTTTCTATGCGTATCTTGTTTCTCAATTAAGCACGACTCGTATATAACATGTAATAAGAATTAATTACTCTTTTCCGTTTAACTGCATATCTGTAAAGGTTTATAAAATTGCAACAGTTCTAAATTACTGGTAAGAATGTTTTTCTGTTCATCGGCATTTGCTTGATAATGGCTTTACATCTAAATCAAATTATAGTGTTTATTAATAGTTAGATGTTAAACATTTATTTATGTAGCTTGCTTTCAAATGCAATTAAACTCTATAACATTTCTAGATTGTAAGATTTTCCCTAAGGGATGATTTCTTGATAACTAGAATGCTTATTGTGAAAATAACAACATCCACAGCATTTAGAAATAAATAAACAGGTCATATATTATATTAATAGTAGCATTTGCCAACCGTGGGGATACTTGAAAAATGTACCTTCCATTTTAAAACATGAAAAAAAAAAACCATTAATTTAAATTATATTTAAATCTATAATACATTAATTTATCATATGAATATTTTATTTCATGGATGGTGATGTCATCTATGATTTTTTTCCCTGTAGTGAATAGGTAATGACCCAAGCATCACCCTTTGTGCAGGGCCAATTTCTTTGGGTGGACGCCTTTTCGTGCATGTTCGGGCATGTTCGCCCTTTGGGGCGGTTCTGGTTATGTGATTCGTGTCAGTGGCCAACCCTTTTACCCTGACCACATTGTGCTTCACTGGACACTACTGTTAAGGGATATGGATGAAAGCGAGAGATTAGCATAGGGTATGTGTTTTTTTTTATAGCTATATCCTGTGAGTTTCCGTCCAGCACAACCTCCACCAGACACATGACGATTAAGAGGTATCAATATTTTAGTGTTTTCTGTTGATAAGATTCTGTAATTAGGTCCATAATAATTGTCAGCACCACACCAAATAGGCTCTTAAACTGGCCCTGCCCTTATGCAGTAATTTTAGATGAAATTTAAAAGGACACTGTAGGCACCCAGACCACTTCAGCTCATTGAAGTGGTCTGGGTGCAATGTCCCATGTCCCTTAACCATACAGTGGTAATTATTGCAGTTTCTGAGAAACTAAGAAACCAACAGTTTTTCAAAATTTTATTGTAACAGTAGCATATGTGTATACATGTCGGTTCGTGTATAACCAACACCATGACCACCGCTTTACTGACAACTGTGTGGCCAGCATAGTTTAGTACTCTTACATATGGAACATACCAACATCTTATTAACTGTGAATAATGTGGCTGTCTGATGGTAAAGCCACTTTAAGAGCTGTCAGAAGGGCCCTGATATGAAAATGGGTGTGTCCCCCTAGGTCATAAGGAAGCTGTCCCAGACTTCCTTATGACCTTAGGGGGACACACCCATTTGCAGTGGTCGTAGGGAAGAGAGGAAAGGCCCTCCTGCGCAGCCGCTTATGCGTCCACATTTTGGTTGTGCATTCTCCATATGGACCCATAGGATGGTACCGTGTGGTGCATGTAATAAGACCCCTGAAGCCAGGACGGATGCTTTGTAATAGAGCCATATGTTAGGAAGTCCCACTCCTCTTAATTTAGTAGGGTTTTGTAGGGTTCTTAGGGTTATTCTTGGTTTATATTTGTCCCAAATAAATGAGGAACATATCGATTGTAGAGATTTACAGTGGGATAACCAAGGGGAGCATTCTAAAGACATATAGTAATTTGGGGAGTAGTATCATCTTGTAGGTATTCATTTTCCTTAGCCATGATAAATGCTTCCACTTACTCAGTTCCGTGATGCAGGTGTGTTTTAGGGGGTAATAGTCATATTTCACAACATTGACAGTGGAGGTAGAGATCTTGATGCCAAGCTATACCAGAAAGGTGGACCTCCAGTCAAATGCGAACGAGTTATATAACTCATTGACAATCTGATTCGCGAGTCTTATCGGTAGTGCCTGGGTCTTATCACAATTTAGCTTGTAATAGGAGATTTTCCCAAACATGTCTAGCAGAGACAGAAGAGGAGGGAGGGACCTGCCAGGATCAGACATGGCTATGAAAATGTCATCTGCAAAAAGTGCTAAGTGCAAAAGGTGTTAAGCAATAATCCCTGCCTCGTTTTCCTGGCACTTGCCCCTCTCCCTCCATCCTATCCCATGTTGCTGTCCCTCAGCGCTGGGTCAGGCTCCGCCCACGTTCCTCCCCGTCTACATCAGACGCTGGGGGAGACCTAATGCGCGTGTGCGGCAATGGTCGGGTGCGCGCATTAGACCTCCCAATGGGAAGCATTATTCAATGTTTTCCTATGTGGATTCCGGCAACGCTGGGGGTCCTCATGCATAGATTCACTGTATCACTAAGATCACATAATTGGTTTCTTAATAGGGTGAATTCTGTGTATTGTGTTTAAGAGCTTTTACAACACATTTTCCAAAAACAGTACCTCAATAAATACTTTGTTGGGTTCTGTTTATGTTTTTAAGAGGCATACCTCAAGTTATATATCTAGAGTTCTCACATTTTGTGACAGAGAATTGGTTATGTACAAGAAACCTTGGAATAATATCTGGGTTGAAGCAAAACAAGCAGGGGAAATATAGACTATTATTATTATTATTATTAATAATATATTGGCTGGATTATCTATGCCATATCTCAGTGAAAGTGACTTTGACCCTGTGAAGTTGGCTTCCACAACACTCACAGGATCTCAGATGCTTACCTGTATCTTCTTCTTTGATCACTGGATTTACCATGGCATTTAAAAGACCACTTTCTCCTGGGTCCTGTCTGAAGTGCTGCTATTGTAGAGTAGACTTACTGAGAGATACATCAATTTCATACATGGAGCTGGAATGGTATATGACAAAGAGAGACTTGTACAACATTGTTATTCCCAATGTCATTGTGCTGTAAACTACAACCATGTTCCCTTGAAGTTTCTTTAAAGAAAATGTATTGCAACATGATGTAGTTTAATTCTCTAGCTACAAGATGTTGTCACCATAATATGCATTTCTACAGTCTGATGGCAGGATTCTCAGAGAGTATGCATGATGCCTTTAACTAGATTTGGAGATTTGGTTTTGTCTGAATTGCAATTCGTCTAAATTTGTGATAATCTGAAATTCATCCGAAAAAAAGGTGAGTCTCTTCATGTCTTAATCCCAATACAGTTTATTTATTACAGAACCAACCGCTAACCATGGGTAGAGCCGAGGTTGACAATTTAATGTTAGCTTCCACCCACCGGTTATGGTCACTATGTCTACTCTGCATTATAGTTTAATTAGAGCTCACCCTGGGGCATCCTTTTTTATTTAATTTATAACCCCACCATAGTTGTCCAGTTACTAGTCTTTTATTACGGTGAGTTTAACAGATATGCCCGCACCTGCAGCAGCAGGGCGAATAGGGAATGGGTTAGGTATAAATTCTCCCTGGGGCTCATGTCTGGGTCAAATTTATAACAATTTGTCCTAGAAGTACAATGGAATATGATGGTGCTATATAAATGTTAATAATGATATAGTCATTTCATGTGTGATATGTGGGTGTGTGCACCAGGGGCGTCACTAGGGACCCCACTACATCATTTCGTGCCCCGGCCCACCCCAAATGCTGGCGCTGTACCATACAACAAAATGCCTGCATGGGCATAGCCTGTGCTTCCTCCATGACAGGAGGCAACCAGCATGAACTCATCAGAGGCCGCGAGAAAGCTGTCAGCCTCCTGCTCTGCTCTCTCGTACACCTTCTACTGATGCAGGGAGCCAGAATATAATGTCATATTGCAGCTCCCTGCATCAATAGTCAGCCTGCGAGGGAGCAGAGCAGGAGATTACAGACCCCCCGCCTCACAGCAGCCCCACTGGACCCTAGAAATAGATAGAAATATTCATATTAGTAATTTGTGAGTGTGTATGAGAATGTTTGTGTGTCTGTCTGTCAGTTAAGGTGCGTGTGTCTGTCATTGAATGTGTGTTTGTATGTCAGTGAATTTGTATGTGTCTATCTGTGAGTGTCTATCAAATCAGTGAGAGTCTGTTTGTCATTGAGTGGTTGTGTGTTTGTCAGTGTGTGTTTGTCAGTAAATGTGTGCATGTCAAACCAATGCGAGTCTATGTCTGTCAGTGACGTCTGTGTGTTTGTCATTGAATGTGTGTCTGCCAGTAGGTAGGTGTCTGTCAGTGAGTATGCAAGTGAATTTGTGTGCATCTTTCAGTGAGTGTGTGTATGTCACTGTGTGCATGTGTCTCTGAGAGTGTGTTCGTGTCAGTGTGTGTCTGCCAGTGAATGTGTGTGTTATTTAAACAGTGTCTGAGACATTGACTGTCTGTCAGTGAGTGTATATCAGTGTATGTGTATCATTGAGGGCATGCTGACTGTCAGTCTTCTCATCCACAATGACATCCCCACACTCTGCCCCCCACACTGTCACCTTCCTACACACTGCTCCCCACGCTGTCACCTTCCTACACACTGAATGCCTATACTGTCACCTTCCTACACACGTTCCCCTCCCTTCCAGCCCACAGGTAAGAGGAAGAGAGGGGTAGTAAGCCCAACTTAATTTAAATGGCTCACCCAGAATACTTATCCAACACTAGATGCACTACACAGACACTACTGCATATGCATTAACTACATCCACTTGACACATAAACAATGTATTCAATACACAAACACAGACACTGCATCCACTATGCACACAAACAATGTATTCAATGCACACTGCATACAATACACACACTGAATACAATACATACTACATCCACGACATGGAAGAAGAGGGAAGAAAACACATGAAAGGGAGGGAAACAGAGACATGGATGGAAGGGGGAGGGGGCAGAAAAGACATGTATGCTTAAATCCATGGTTAATTAAATGTAATTAATTACATTTGTGTCATTAATCATATTTGTACCAATAGAGTGGTTCTACACCGTTAGTTTGACATCTTCTCTACCAGACATACTTTTTCCCTATGATTTATCCTGCTCACCCTGTATTTTATATGTCGTTTCTTGGTTGCTACATGAGATTCTAACATATTCGCAAGACTTTGCAAGTTTATTCAACTGCAAGATAGTAGTAGGACATGTCTTTGATGTTATATGTGAGATGTGTGGAAATGATTTTCCCAGCTATTGAATTATGAATTGTGTTGCCTAGCAAGCTACAGAAAGAATTGTACATAGTCATATTAAGTTGGTCACTCTGCTGATGAACAATATACATGTATGTATTTGATTTATGACAACTGGACCAAAAAATTGGTATTGTTAATATTGTCAGAAAGGTAGCTGCAGGTTTATTATCTTCAAATGGGACTTTGAGTATGGTCTTCTGTCCACTTTGTTTGCAGTTAAATTGCTTTTTTCTTCTTTAAACTGCAGGTAATTTTATAACATGACAGGAGGCTTCATATTTTGCATAAACTCTCTTTACTAGCTCAACATAGGCAAAGAAACACATAGAAAATAAAAACCAATCACAAGATAGTAGGATGTACATGAGGTATAATGACCTAATCACTTCCTCATTCTTTGCTGCTCTAACAAGCAGACAGGTCAGAGTATTACTCTTCTCCATTAATTTATGTTTCTGTTGCCTCTTTTGAGGTTGTTTCTGTATTCTTTTTTTATATACTTTGTTGTGTTCTTGCTGTGCTTCTGTACTATGTGCATATGTGTTTTTTCTATGCTATTCATTGTGTTTCTACCTTATTCTTGGTTTCTGCCCTCCCCCCTCCTTGCTCTCACTTCTCTGGGGCATGTGGGGCTTTTGGGTCTTCCCGGGGTTGCATGTTAATGTTGAATTAGGCCATTTATATAAACTTTTTAAAGGGATTTCACCCATAACCTTGGATTAACTATTAGAGCATGGATTCTCTGTCAGGACTGTGGCCTGCATTCAAGGGCTGAGCCCCCTACTGTATTTTCACTGCACCGTGCTACTGAATGGAGACATGCTGCTACAGCCTCTGTTAACTGCTGGACAGGATTTCCAGGACATACTGCTTAATGACTATCTTCCATAACCTTGAATTAACTGTTTAAGCACAGGTTAGTGCTCTCTGTCAGGGCCATGGCAAGCACTTATGGGTTCTTACCCTGTGCACCTGGAGTGAGCCTCCTGCTATATTTATTCTACACTGTGCTGCTGAGTTGAGACATGCTGCTACAACCTCTGTTAACTGCTGGTCAAGATTTCCAGGACTTAAAGGGATATCTCCCATAACCTTAAATTAACTGTTTGAGCACAGGTTAGTGCTCTCTGTCAGAGCTGTGGCCAGCACTGAGGGGTTCACACCCTGTGCACCTGGGGTGAGACCACCTACTATAATTATACTACACTATGCTACTGTATGGAGACATGCTGCTACAGCCTCTAACTGCTGGACATGATTTCCAGGACATACTGCTTAAAGGGATATCTCACATAACCTTGAATTAACCGTTTGAGCACAGATTAGAGCTCTCTGTCAGGGTCGTGGCCAGCACTTAAGGGTTCATACCCTGTGTACCTGGGGTGAGTCCCCTACTATTACGTGTGCTGCACTGTGCTGCTGTGTGGAGGCATGCTTTTGCAGCCTCTATTTACTGGGTGAGCCCCAAGCCCCAATTTTATTTGGCCACTGTTAAGATTACAACCCTGCAGGGTTTTTTTGTGAGCATTGCCTGCTACTATGGTAGTCTGGTCTGTTTGCGCTGCATCCTGAAATTGCCTACTATTTGTAAAGGTGTATCCCATATCAAGATAAATCTACCTGTCTACTTTTTTTGGGTGAGCCCCAATTCTGTGTAACACAATTTGCCACAATGAAAGATTCCCTGGCTAACCTGGTGGAATTGTGGAAACGCAGTATGCCGACTCCGGCACCTGCCCTGACCCCACGGTTAGACCCCTCCTCGGCTGAGGACTGCATTATCTGTCCATCATGGAACAAAGGCACGCTGAGGCATCGGGGTCTGACGACAACTGGGGTTCGGAATCCACATATGGCTCTGCATTTGTATACAGGATTTTCTGGGTGAGCCCCAGGTAGCTGAGGATGACGGTGCCTCGCACGCTACTGACCGAGAAGGTACGGAAGCGATCCTGGATCCTAGTGGTCAATAACTGCGTAACCTACAACATCCGTCACCAGTGTTCAAGAGACTGGTCTCCTCTCGAACACCTGGCCAACTTTATGCACCTGTGGCTTTGCAAGCCTCTAGATAAAGATGTCCGTAACCGCTTGCGGTCAGATGCCTGTGTTTGATCAGAAGATTATGACGTTCATGGCTCTGTGTGGCCACGACCTAGCAAGGGAGTCAGGAGAGGTTTCAGAGACACCCAAGACAAATTGCTGAACTCTATTGACCCTCTCTCAAGGGTAAAATACCTGACAATGCCAGCACCATCCGTGAATTGGGGTCAGAGATGTTTCTGTTTTGTCAGAAACACCAATGTTTGCCTCTCCTATGAGATGCGCATAGCAGCACTCCTCCGTATTGACGGATAGTTTGCGGATCTGGGCGCCAAAACTTTGGGATCCCAGGCACAAGGCATGCTCTTTCCTGAGGGAGCTTATTACACAAGATTATGTTCCTGCTTCCCTCATCAAGACCCAAACCTCCATAAGGAAGGTGTTATGTGGTAACCTCCCAAGGGGGTGTTCTACATGACTGGTCTACAGCGGCTCCATGTCGCCAGCCACTTTGGGCCATCTGACCCCTGTACCTCACTATCGCAAACTCTTTACCAGAAATGGGTGAGAGGCAACCTCCTGGTGCTTCAGATGATCGGACAGAGAACACGGAACGCGCAGATGCACTAGATCCCATTTTCCTCAGGTAAGCGTCCCTAGGGTAGTATCAACTGTACTTTCTACAATGCCCACATGAGATACCATTGCTTCTAGGTGGAAGGCATTCAAACTTAATAAGGAACCTCCTTCACGTAGACGACTGGCTTGCAAAACTGGATATAAAGACATGTCCTGTCGGTCCTTTTCCACCCTTATTGACGACGTTCTCTATGTTTCCTGTGACGCGATCAACAGTGGCACTTCACAATCCTCCTCAGCTCAGATACTTGGGGCCTTCATGAAACTACTGAAACCAGTGATCAATTATGTATGGGGAAAGCGTTGCATTATTTAAATGGATGATATCCTTGTGTTTGATTCAGAGAATTCAAGACTACGTCAACATTCGCGATTCTCCATGGTCCGGCTGGAATCATTGTGTTTCATAGTGGATGGTCCACTTCTTAGGATTCGTAATCGAGTCCACGTCTTGCACACTGAAGCTTTCCCCTTCAAAGGTCTTCTCCTCAAGGAAATTTGCACGATCCTCCACTGCAACAACGTGATCCTCCACACACTCACACAGAACTTGGCCTACTGCCCTCCTCCATCCAGGCTATCTTCCCAGACCCGCTACATTACTGGGACATGCAGCGCTTCCTAGTAAGGTTTCCTCAGGCGAACCCCTACGACCAACCAGACTTCGTTCTGGAGTCTGATAACAACTTGTGGGGCTGTGGTGACAAACTGCGCGAGCGCCCCCACGGAAAGCATGTGCACAACTCAGGAATTCTCCCTTCACATTGAATACCTGGAATTCTTAGTGGGGTCCTTCACTATCCGCAGACTGGTAAAAGAGTTCTCCATTTGTTGCATCCTACTCCAGATGAACAGAGCGTCGACAGTCAGATACATCATTTGCCTGGACAGAGCCAGCTCCCATCTCCTATTAAACATCATGAAAGGTATCTTCAATTTCTGCCTTCCTTGCAGGATCTCCCTGAGGGCGGACTAACTCCCGGGGGAGACACATCTCAACACAGATTGGTTCTCCAACCTTCAGCTGTCGGATCCAGAGTGCACAATAGTGGTTGCATTCTTGTCAGCTTTGCCTCCCCGGGGGCATATGCTTTCCCCTCCTTTGCAATGATTGCGAGGATTCTCCATCACCTCTGTGTTCAGCGAGTAACACTGCTTTGGCTGCTCGTTCAAGATGAGTTATAGATGTAGGCACTCCAATTAATGTTTTAAAGGAAATGATGTAAGGTCACTTACCAACATTGACACTCCTGCACCAATATTTCCACATTCAAGGTTATCTAGGTTCAATATCATAGTTACTCATTTACGATTGCATCATTTCAACCTCGATCATCATCCCTACAATAACCGTATTGCTAAATGTATTTATGTATGTATGTATGTATTTATTTTTTTGGTGTCTCTTTCAACACACTGTACTTGCGTAAGTTGATACAATTTGTGATGCAAGATCATGGTCCTATTTAAACGTCTGTCTCTTTTGAGCCTGTGCCCTTTAGTGAAATTATTGTGATTTCTTGTTGTTGTTTTTTTTTTTTTCTTCTATCTGGTTTCTCTGACCTTGCAATGTTGTTTGGCTCCCAATTTCTGATTTCCATAAACTGATGATTATATTTTCCCACAAGTGATCTTCTACATAATTTATTTGGCTCTAGTTTTAGTCTTAATACTTCCTGTTTCCATCTAAACGTTAAAGGAACACTATAGTCAACTAAACAACTTTAGCTTAATGAAGCAGTTTTAGTGTATAGATCATGCTTCCCAGGTTTCACTGCTCAATTCTCTGCCATATAGGAGTTAAATCATTTTGTTTCTGTTTATGCAGCCCTTGTCACACCTCCCCTGACTTTGATTGACACAGCCTGCATGAAAATAAACTGATTTCAATTTCAATCAGATGTAATTTACCTTAAATAATTGTATATCTTTCTCTGTAAACTAGGGTTCATAAACAAAGTGATTTAACTCCTAAATGACAGATAATTGATCAGTGAGACTGCAGAGACATGATCTATACACCAAAACTGCTTCATTAAACTAACGTTGTTTTGGTGACTATAGTGTCCCTTTAAGCCTGGCCATTCTAGTAATATGCCTGTTTATCATTCTTACTGTGCCTTTGGTAGGGTGCTGACCTATATCTTGCTGAGGATCCACCCTTGGTTCCTGATAAATGATTAGAATAGGGCACAAGGACAGAGGGTCATTTCCATTTTGTTTAGATTCTTAAAGTATGAGCTCTGTGCTCATTATTTTATAAAAAAATAAAATAAAATGCAATTCAAAATATTTTTACCACTCAGCTTTACATTGATTGGAGGCAGTTTGAACTTAGTTTTGCTTGTATACGTGACTCTTGAAGGCTGCTTATTACACTAGCATAATTGCATCAGAGTTTTTTCATCTCTGCCATTCACATAGCAGGTGGTTCTAACCTAGTCACATTTTAAGGGATTTTGCAGATCACACTAGATACTTATGATAAAACAAGAGGACAAATGCAGCCTAGATTCAATTTTGAAGATGGCTTCCGTAGCCCACATTGTGACACTACCTAGTATTGAGACTAGTATGTTAAGAGTGAAGTACTTCAATTTAGGAAAATTTTTGAATTTGATTTGCAGCTCCTCTTGTGATATGCTTAATAGTATATATGTATATAGAGTTCAGAAAGGACAATGTATGTATAAATGTGTAATCATATCAGTGGTTTTCTAAGCATTCAACAGTATTGATGACACGTAGTGCTACAAATCCTGAACAAAAGAGTCATGTGCTTATTTTTTCATAATACTGTTCACAACTGATTGTGTTGAGATTACAATCACACTATAATTTTTACAATTCAGTCAGTTTAAAAAAAAATGAGTTCTGTATCTTGGGTCACTGCACAAAATTGTGTACACAACATGTTGAATCTAAAGAGGTTGTTGTAGATAAAATGTGGTCAGATTCTTTGTCATTCATCAGCAGATAGCACATCTACAGTTTCATATTTTGAGAATGACTAAGTATTTCTCTCTCTCTTGGTCTCAACTTGTATTAGTAATTCATAAGGCCACTTAAAGTTGACCTTGCACCTTCATATTGTACTCTGATTCGATAATAACGGAGTCATGAGGTTGGTGATTTTACTTCCTTTTACAGTAATATTTTGTTCATAAAGTATCCCTTAAAATAATAGAGTTAGATTTCACAGGGTGAGACTGCATAGAATAATTGCTCTTAAAGGGATAATCTTTTGACGAATCACAGAGACAGTTTGCTTACAGAGATTCAAGGTATGTGGAAGTCTTTTAAATTTGACTCATCCTGGACCTAACTAAATATACAGAATAAGATAATATATGTTTTATATGTTAAAAAATTAATTGTCACTGCTTTTAAAGAGAAAAACAGAGAGGTTCACATACAGGGAAGTTTTGACTAAAACGTCAATGTTTACATTGCATGGTTGAATAAACGCGAAGTGGTTGTCTATCTGGGGTTGGACATTGGTCCTAATAATAGAGGGGAACCTATAGTCCTGAAAAAAATGATTGTTGTTTTTGGGACTACATGTTACTTTACAACTTTACATTAATTAACTCAGTTACAAGATAAATGTGGCCGCAAGAACCTGTACACGTATGATATGATATTATCACTCACCCCTCATCTTTTTAACTTTGCAGTTTATTTGGTTAGATGTGCGACACATTATTCCTGTAGCCTAGAGAAATCCTTAACATTAAATATTCATATTTTTGTCTTTTTATCATTTATTTTTAACTGATTACAATTGTATATCACAAATAGCTTACCTTTATCAAATAAGAGCATACTTATCAATATACATGTCTACCTAATTCGTCTAGAGCATGCGTGCCCAAAGGTTAGCTCTCCAGATGTTGTAGAACTACAACTCCCGTGGTGCTTTGCTTGCCTTTAGAATGCTTTAGAATGACAAAACATCAAAAAAGCTGTAGTTCTAGAACAGATCTGCCCTTTGGACACCCCTGCTCTAGAGTAAATAACAGGCATAGTGATAGAAACGTCAAAATACATACAATTAATGTTTAAACCTGTTAGCATCAGAAGTGTTCGCACACCTCTAGCACTCAAATGGTTAATCATACAATGTGGCTTAATGTTTTGGAACAAACTGTCAAAAGAAAACAGTGATAGTCGCTTGTTATACTGTTGTTATTGCATACAAAATATATATATGATTGCAACTTACAGTTATTTAAAAACTATTTCAATATATTTGTAAGAAAGTTTTGTCCTCAAACTTCTTCTAATGGCTGCACTCCGAGAGGAATTAAAATCTGCTGCTCCTGCAGAAGACATAACTGTGGTAAATGAGTAAAGGGGCTTTCTAATGTTACTGAATAGTTTAGGAGTCCCTACCAATAAAGTCTGTGCTCTAAAGCTACCATCTGCAACCCATTAAACCTCGCAGCAACACTTCCTTTCACAGAATCCTGTCCCTATTTCCACTAAGTAAGTACTCACTCTTATTTTCTCTTGTTCCTTTGTGTCCTTTCGGTATTAAATTTGTTTGTTGCACGATGCCGCAAAAAAAGCAGCTACTGGAAAATCTTATTTTGGTTTAGATTATGCTTTTAATCTATATTAAACTCAAAAAGGTCACGGTCTACTATGCTACGCTTTCTAAATGTAGTGACAGGGCATCTTGCCTAGAAGAAAACATTAAGTTGAATGTACCTTGTAAATAGCCGTTTAAATGCAAAGGAATGAAAACATCCAGAAGTCGTGCATACTGCCTACGTTGTGTTCTTTTCCGCAAAATAGCTGAAATCGGAATAACAGCATGTTTGACATAAGGTTTACATTACCCGGAAGGTTGCTGATAATGAAAAGGCATTTTTCTATATCTGTTAATGTTATATTGTCTTTCTTAAGGCTACTTGCTTAACCAGTATATTTTAGACAAAACTAGAGCAGTGTATCCATGGGGGATGGTGAAATTAATCCTATTGATTTCCACGATGTGCACTTTTCTAAAATCAAAGACTTGTGTATTTAGAACTTCTAAGTGTTACTTTGATGTGCTACACTTGGTAACATAGCTCCCCAGACTATTGCTTCAATTCTGTCTTGTGTTCTTTGTTGATTCCATGTTTGAGTACAATCAGATGTGTTGCAATCATATTCTCTCTTTGTAAATGTGACCTAAAATGAGTCATTTTTCAGCTTGAGAAACTATCCACAGTTGAAAGGACGCATTATATTTATAAATTAACTTATGCATTTGAATGGGAGTGTGTATAATTTAACTCTTTACTGTAGATGAGAAGTTCTGTCTAATAGTATTATTCACACATTTTTAATAATATAAAAAAATGGTTTTTATTTAATATAAATGCACATTTTAAAAATATATTAAACATGTATATATTGAGGCAAAATGAGTCACATTATTTTAACTCCTTCTCTACCAGAATTAAAGAGAATTAACCCACAAGAGATCACTGTTCACTGATCACATAAATATTCCAAAATAATTATTATGCAATTTACAAATTGAATTTTTCATTCATTCATAACTTACAGACATGTTTAGATGAGGGCTTCGAAATTATGCTTGGAATCAAGGAGGCAGCTAAAAATGTGTTGAGCCAGTTTGTGTTTTTTAAACAAAGATTAATTTTCAACTACAAAAATACAATTCTTAAAGGGACACTATAGCCACCAGAAACACTACAGCATAAGGGGTCTATATCCTGTGCATGCAAGTTTTTCAATGTAAACACTGCCTTTTCAGAAACTATAGGCCACACACTCACTGACAGACACACACATACTGATACTGACACACACACACATTTTATCACACACACATTATTTTTTTAAATTTCTATTTAAGTCCACCCAGATTCCGTACCTTTGGAAGAGCTGGGGAGAGGGGAGCGAATTCTCCATGCTCTGCTTCCTGGAGTGCTGTTTAGTGATGCCAGATTAAAATGGAAGGAAATGCACTTGGATATCTAAGTGAGTGAGGCAGCAGGCAAAAATTATGCAGCACCTTTGCTAGCCCAGCACTATACTTTGTAACTTTGGGATGTGTGACATAGGGACAGGATGGGCAGGCTGAGGGGCGCCATCGCCATTTATATTATTTGTGTTACTGGTGATGGAATGGGCTGGTGTACTTTGATATTTACCAGTGGACTGCAGTATCTGGGGTTAACCAGATTTGTAAAACAATGTAAATCATGGGTCGTCAAC
Organism: Pelobates fuscus; assembly: GCF_036172605.1. NCBI lineage: Eukaryota > Metazoa > Chordata > Amphibia > Anura > Pelobatidae > Pelobates > Pelobates fuscus. Next base: position 87,631,890 of record NC_086324.1, read on the forward strand.
CTGGTCCCTACCGCCCACTAGTGGGCGTTTCAGGATTCCAGGTGGGTGGTAGGGATTTTGGGGACTAAATCCTCTTTTTGAGAGGATGTCTCCTTTTTAGAGTGGGCAGGCACGAGCGGCTTGGGGGAGCAAGATTTCAGTGACCGGCAGGAGGGAAGCGCTCGCTCCTGCCAGGCCACCTTCTGCAACCCCCAGCATGGCAGAGTTCTAATCCGAGGCGGCAATGGAGCTCTAACCTCTCTGCTCTGCTCCCTCGCACAATGTTTGCTGATGCCACGGGAGCCGGAATATGATGTCATATTTCGGCTCCTGGCATCAGTAGACAGCCCGCGAGTGAGCAGAGCAGAGAGGTTAGAGCTCCCTCGCCGCCTCGGATTAGAACTCTGCCGCCTGCCGAAGTGAAGCCATACTGGACCCCAGGGACAGATCCACACCAGCTCTCCAGGTAGGGAGGCTGGGTGGACATTTAAAATTAATAATTTGTGTGTCTGTAAGTGTATTTGTGAGTGTGTGAGTGTGTGTGTCTGTAAGTGTATGTGTGAGTGCGTTTGTCTGTGAGTGTGTGTGTCTGTAAGTGTATGTGTGAGTGTGTTTGTCTGTGAGTGTGTGTGTCTGTAAGTGTATGTGTGTGTGTTTGTCTGTGAGTGTGTGTGTGTGTGTGTGTCTGTAAGTGTATGTGTGAGTGTGTGTATGTGTTTGTCTGTGAGCAGAGTACTTGTAGAATAGAATAAAGAAGGAGCAGAGTATTTGTAGAATAGGAGAAAGAAAGAGCAGAGTACTTGTAAAAAGGAGAAAGAAGGAGCAGAGTACTTGTAGAATAGGAGAAAGAAGGAACCGAGTACTTGTAAAAAAGAGAGAGAAGGAGTAGAGTACTTGTAAAAAAGGAGAAAGAAGGAAAAGGAGAGAATTGTTGTTGGCTAAAAATAGTAAGTTAGCTGCATAGCTCAGCCTTCCTACTGGGCATTGCTATAAGGAAGGTTAAAAAATAGAAAAAAGGAAGAAAAAAAAGGTGGGGAGGGGAATTGAGGAGGGAGAGGAGGGGAGCTGATGCACAGATGAGAAATCATATTATGAGCAAAAAGAGAAATCGTCTGAATATCACCGAAAGAGGAGACCTTCGTTTGTTCCTTATGAAAATCCAACCAGATATCAAATATTTAGTCTCGCAGCATCAACCTCAAGGATCTCATTAATCACTAGTAAAGATAATTTCAATTTACTTTGTTTTCTCATTAAACTTTATAAAGTTAAAAACATTATAAACATGCATAAAGTAGAAATAAAAAGATAAATGTACGTACATTTTTTTTTTTTAAAACACCCTCGTTTCTAAAAAATATTCTGCACTTGCGCGAAAACTGGTGGGCGGTAAGGAACTTTTTCCATCAAGAAAGATGCAATAGTGGGTGGTAGGCAGGGCTGGACTGGCCCACCGGGGTACTGGGAAATTTCCCGGTGGGCCGCGGCACCTGGGGGCTGTATTGAGCATGTATGTGCCACCGGGTGGCCGGTCCGGTGGCACACACTCTGAGGGGGCCGGCCGGCGGCCGCATTCCACGCTGGAACCGCCGGACCGGGTGGCAGCCTCGCCGGTCCGGCGGCACACCTGTCAGGCTGTCGCTAATGCTGACTCGCTGGGGGCTGAAGGAGGAGGGAGGAGCATGTCTCTGTACCATGCTCCCTCGCGGTTCCCACAATTCCCAGCACAGGAACCGCAAATAAGAATAAAATCACAGGAATCGGCTTGGCACTCACCACTTCAATGAATAATGTACCTTGGTGCTGACCTGCGTTGGATAAATATATATATTTTTTTTTAAAAGCCTGCTAGTGCACCCTACTTTCTTTGAAAAAAATAAATAAAAATAAATAAATTAAAAACAATAATAATAATAACAAAAATTAAAATAATAATATATATATATAAACATTATGGCCCCATCAGAAATGCCATCAGAAATGTTGTGTGTGTTTGTGTAGTAAATGCAGTGTGTTTGTGTAGTCTTCTCCTTTCCGGCTTTCCATCCCCTGTGCTTCCTCCCTCTCGTGTGGGTGTTAGCTGGGTGGAAGTGACTGGAGCTTACTATGTCCAAGCACTGCCAGGACCATGAAAAGGGCTATTAGAGCTCTAACTGTGGCAGTCACACCGGCTGCCAGGACACATATACATAGTGATAATTTCTCTCTCTATACATATATATATATATATATAGATATGTGTGTGTGCACATTGGGAATCTCATTTAAGTTGTTATTGGTCCAGGAGTCCCAGGGTGATGTGTTATCCTACTGTCTTTTCAAGCGATTGAACACCAGAGTTCTATTCTCAAGCACACATCATGCTGTCTCCTTGGTTTTCCCCATGGCCTCAGAAAGCATTGGCTTTATGGTCAGCGATAGCTGAGAGCATCAACAGTACAAATGTTCTTCTTGGGAAACTTTTTAGTTTTATCTCTCCTGGAAAGTATGAACTCCTCATGTTATTAACAGCATTCTTGTTGTGTTTTATGTCACTATTGCCTTGTAATATTTAAAAATGTTTAACCCATTAAGGACTGAGCCAAATATACAAGTTGTGAACAAAACAAAACGTAAACAAAACCTGGCATTTGCGCTATATGTCTGTCCAACCGTAATTCACCTCTTTCATATTAAATGCACCCCCTTATTATATATCATTTTATTCAGGGGAAACAGGGCTTTCATTTAATATCAAATATTTAGCTATGAAACATAATTCAATATGAAAAAAATGGGAGCAAATAAGAAATTTGGTAATTTCTTTAGTTCTACATGACATTTTAACTGTCAATGTCATAATACTGTTTGATTTTACTGCAATAAAATACACATATTTGTATTCAGCAAAGTCTCACATGTAAAACAGCACCCCCTATGTACAGGTTTTATGGTGTTTCGGGAAGTTACAGGGTCAAATATAGCACATTACATTTGAAATTGAAATTCGCCAGATTGGTTATGTTGCCTTTGAGACTGTATAGTAGCCCAGGAATTAAATTTACACCCATAATGGCATACCATTTGCAATAGTAGACAACCCAAGGTATTGCAAATGGGGTATGTCCAGTCTTTTTTAGTAGCCATTTGGTCACAAACACTGGCCAAAGTTAGCATTAGTATTTGTTTGTGTGTGAAAAATGCAAAAAACGCCAATTTGGGCCAGTGTTTGTGACTAAGTGGCTACTAAAAAAGACTGGACATACCCCATTTGCAATACCTTGAGTTGTCTACTATTGCAAATGGTATGCCATCATAGGGGTAATTTTCATTCTTGGGCTACCATAGGGTCACAAAGGCAACGTAAGCAATCTGGCGAATTTTAATGTGAAAAAAATGAAACACAAGCCTTATATTTGACGCTGTAACTTTTGAAAACACCATAAAACCTGTACATGAGGGGTACTCTTGTACTCGGGAGACTTTGCTGAACACAAATATTTGTGTTTCAAAGCAGTAAAAAATATTGCAGCAATAATATCGTCCGTGTAAGTGCTGTTTGTGCGTGAAAAATGCAAAAAACTTCACTTTTACTGGCGATATCATTGTTGTAATACATTTTACTGTTTTGAAACACTAATATTTGTATTCAGCGAAGTCTCCCGAGTAAAACAGTACCCCCATGTACAGGTTTTATGGTGTCTTGGAAAGTTATAGGGTTAATATAGTGCTAGTAAATTAAATTCCCTATACTTTTGGCATGGGCTGTCAGGCAGGTCCCGCTAATTGTAATTAATTAGGATACCTAATTATGTAAAAATATTACATAAATATATGTGTAGAATTAATATATGTATATATATATATATATATAGAAAGAGAGAAATAAGAGATGCACTCACAGGTCTTGATACGAAAAAATAGATCAATACTTTATTTTCCAGACAAGGTTTACATCATCCGATCGACGTTTCGACCCCTTAGGGTCTTCCTCAGGATCAATGTATCCCCACAAATATCACCAATATATAGAGAAAAGAAGTAATGTACTCACCAATCGTGATTCAAATCCCTCACCTCCGTCGTGTATACCCGGAAGTGCACTCGCGATCATGTGACCTAACGTGATTAGCCGTGATGCGTGCGTGCTGACGTGTCAAGCTGTTGCTAAGTAACCAGTGAAACAATTATTTGAATAGCGAGAACATCTTTCCCCGGGCATAAGAGAGAAAAATATAGATGTGTACAAACAATATGTGTTGTGCACCCCATCTGTGATAGTATAAAGGGCTATATTAAGCTGTATCTACTGCTCTTGTTAGTGATCAAAGCGTGTGGTACGCAACCGTGTGAAACAATGTGTGAAAAGATATGCAAACAAATCCAGCATCCAGTGACTATGTATAAAAATGGTGTAGATCATCTAACAACAATATGTGCACAATCCCATGTGTGAAAGTTACCCGATGAATTATATATTATAAAAACACATACAATATTTCTAAAAATACAATGAAAGGCAGACCTTGTTCTATCATTCTGTATGCAACGATGATTATACATGGAATAATTATAAGATAAACGGTTTTAAGGACTCTGAAAGTGATACAATCAACCACATCAATACAATCAAACCAAATCCCCATAAAAGGAGTCTAACAACCACCCACAGCTATAAACAACCGGGTGGCTCAGTATATCTGTACAAGCTATGTACACAACATAAGCTCTTTGTAACTATATTCATAGACTAGGTGAACATATTAAATGAATACGCTGTCCCATCCGTTAACCGATAAGGACACATCAAAAACAAATCCAGTTCTCCATAGTGAATGGACTGACCTAGATAAAACATATAAGATAACCCGAAACAACCTCTTAAGAAACAGCCAATGCCTGTGGTATATATAGGGTATTAGTTCTCAATCCCCAGCGGGTGCTCTCTCATTAAACCATCTCAAATCTGGGTATTAACTAGAGTAACGTACTAAAGACCCTATATAACCCGGGGACTGAATCTCTGTCAATTTCAAGGTTATGTACACATTCAAAGAGCAAAAATAGACCACTATATATACATATATTTTAAGGGTGAATCGGTGACTATTCAACTTATAGGAACATAGAAAAGACTATGTTCTCATTAAGTCCCTTCGGGGCCACAGTGTCCAGTCGGTGTATCCATTGGGCTTCCCGTTGTAACAGCATCTTCGATCGGTCACCCCCTCTCGACATCGGGGGGATGTGATCTATGGCCACAAATCTTAAAGTCGGGAGTCTATGTCCCATATTTAGAAAGTGTTTAGCGACCGGTTTGTCGCTGTGTTGATCCCTAAAAGCAGTCATGATCGTGGATCTATGTCCTCGTATTCGATCCCGCAGTGTCAGATCCGTTTTCCCCACGTATGACAGGCCACATGGACAAGTAATCATATATATGACATGATCAGTGGTACATGTAATATAGTGGGGTATTTTAATCTTTACACCACTCTGGGGGTGGGCAAAGGTTGTACCACTGATCATGTGGCCACAGGTTACGCAACCAGTGCATTTGTAGCACCCTTTCTTGCAAATCTGTTTAGTTTTGCGGTAGCTTGCTACTGGGTCATTCTTCACCAAAAGATCCTTCAAATTTTTATTTCTTTTGTAGCTTATAATCGGAGTGTCATGGAATAGCTTGGGTAATGTTTTGTCCGACCGCAACATTCCCCAATGTTTGTAAATGGATTCTCTGATTTTTGCGGTCCCTGTGTGAAAAGTGATGGGAACGTATATTTTCGGTTTTTTCAATGTTTGGACAGTTCTGGCAGTGGATGTCTCCCGATTCCGGATATCCAATGCTCTAGTGTATGCCACCTTCAATATATCCGGTTGATATCCACGCTGTCTGAATCTCTCCCACATCTCTTTAATCTGATCTTCACATCTTTCTATTTCCGAGTTAAATCTCAAAACCCTGAGAAATTGTGATACAGGTAATGACCGTTTGAACTGCTTTGGGTGAAAGCTGGACGCCATCAGTAAAGTGTTACGGTCAGTCTTTTTCCGATGTACAGTGAATTCCAGTTTATCATTTTTCTTGTATATTGTGACATCCAAAAATTGAATTGCCCCAAGATCATGTTCAACACTCAACTTGACTGGTGTGGGTAATAGATTAATTTCTGAAATCATCATCAAGTATATCGATGGTTGGGAGGAGCACAAGACTACTACAGACAAAACACCAGATTCAGAACTAAAATACGCAAACCCTCATTCAATACAATCGATGCCAGCTCAGGAGACTCTACTTCGAACCCAGAGACCAGAGAAGATTTAAAGAGACACAACTCAGAACCTTTTTTAGCAAGAGGCAGTTACCCAGACGAACCTCCGGAGGTATCACGTATCAATACCAGAGGCGCAAGAAAAGCCGACCTACACGGCGGGGGCAGAGGAACTGCTACAAATACAAATCTGACGACCAAACCACCCAGAATGAGGAGATGACCACGATATTTAACTTATCGAATAAAACTCTAGATCTGGATCACTACTCATTATTGAACAAAGGTCTCTCATTCGTACCGGTAGCCAAACCTGACCCTTTTATGATGGAGGTTGAAATGTACAAAATCCAAAGGACATTATATAGCCATGAATTGAAAAAACAAGGAACACAGACTACTGCACATCGTTTTTATACAAAAAATCGAAGAGATATTCGGACGGCAAATCCGTCGATTAAAACATTTGTTCAAACGGTCAAGAACGACATTGAGAAAAACATTAAAAATCCACCTAAATATCACCAAAACTTGACACCAGGTGAAAAAATGGCTTTGAAAGATCTCAGACAAGACCCCAATATTATTATTCGATCAGCGGATAAAGGTGGTGCAACAGTTATCCAATCGTATCACAACTATCAAACTGAAATTTACAGACAATTAAGTGACATGTTGACATATGTCAAACTCACGTTTGACCCGACCAAGAAATTCCAGAAGAGAATACAGAATCATATTGATCTTGGAGTGCAGTGTGAATATTTGGATAGAAAAACTGCCCAATTCCTACATGTAGAACATCCAAAACACCCGATTTTATACACTTTACCCAAGATCCATAAGGATCCAACACAACCACCAGGGAGGCCCATAGTGTCGGCCAAAGACAGTCTTCTGGAACCGATTGCCAAGTACATCGATATCTTTATTAAAAACAGTGTATTAGCGTTAGCAACATGCATACGGGACACACAAGATCTTATGTTCAGAATCAATCAAGATCCGTTTGTTGAAAACACAGCACTTTTGGTAACCATGGACGTACAAAGTCTATACACCATTATACCCCATGGGGAAGGTATACAAGCCCTCAGAGAGATCTTGATAAAATCGCCAGTATATGAAGGACCGCCCATCGAATACCTCATGGAATTTCTATCCATAGCACTTTCATGTAACTACTTCAAATTTGAGAACCAATTTTTTCTTCAGCTAGCGGGAACAGCGATGGGGGCAGCCATGGCGCCGTCATATGCTAACGCATATATGTTTATGTTCGAACAGACACACATTCTACAAAAATATGGCAAACATATTAAACATTACTATCGGTTTGTGGATGACCTGTTTTTTGTTTGGACTGGAACCCTAACTGACCTGGAAACGATGATTTCAGAAATTAATCTATTACCCACACCAGTCAAGTTGAGTGTTGAACATGATCTTGGGGCAATTCAATTTTTGGATGTCACAATATACAAGAAAAATGATAAACTGGAATTCACTGTACATCGGAAAAAGACTGACCGTAACACTTTACTGATGGCGTCCAGCTTTCACCCAAAGCAGTTCAAACGGTCATTACCTGTATCACAATTTCTCAGGGTTTTGAGATATAACTCGGAAATAGAAAGATGTGAAGATCAGATTAAAGAGATGTGGGAGAGATTCAGACAGCGTGGATATCAACCGGATATATTGAAGGTGGCATACACTAGAGCATTGGATATCCGGAATCGGGAGACATCCACTGCCAGAACTGTCCAAACATTGAAAAAAACGAAAATATACCTTCCCTTCACTTTTCACACAGGGACCGCAAAAATCAGAGAATCCATTTACAAACATTGGGGAATGTTGCGGTCGGACAAAACATTACCCAAGCTATTCCATGACACTCCGATTATAAGCTACAAAAGAAATAAAAATTTGAAGGATCTTTTGGTGAAGAATGACCCAGTAGCAAGCTACCGCAAAACTAAACAGATTTGCAAGAAAGGGTGCTACAAATGCACTGGTTGCGTAACCTGTGGCCACATGATCAGTGGTACAACCTTTGCCCACCCCCAGAGTGGTGTAAAGATTAAAATACCCCACTATATTACATGTACCACTGATCATGTCATATATATGATTACTTGTCCATGTGGCCTGTCATACGTGGGGAAAACGGATCTGACACTGCGGGATCGAATACGAGGACATAGATCCACGATCATGACTGCTTTTAGGGATCAACACAGCGACAAACCGGTCGCTAAACACTTTCTAAATATGGGACATAGACTCCCGACTTTAAGATTTGTGGCCATAGATCACATCCCCCCGATGTCGAGAGGGGGTGACCGATCGAAGATGCTGTTACAACGGGAAGCCCAATGGATACACCGACTGGACACTGTGGCCCCGAAGGGACTTAATGAGAACATAGTCTTTTCTATGTTCCTATAAGTTGAATAGTCACCGATTCACCCTTAAAATATATGTATATATAGTGGTCTATTTTTGCTCTTTGAATGTGTACATAACCTTGAAATTGACAGAGATTCAGTCCCCGGGTTATATAGGGTCTTTAGTACGTTACTCTAGTTAATACCCAGATTTGAGATGGTTTAATGAGAGAGCACCCGCTGGGGATTGAGAACTAATACCCTATATATACCACAGGCATTGGCTGTTTCTTAAGAGGTTGTTTCGAGTTATCTTATATGTTTTATCTAGGTCAGTCCATTCACTATGGAGAACTGGATTTGTTTTTGATGTGTCCTTATCGGTTAACGGATGGGACAGCGTATTCATTTAATATGTTCACCTAGTCTATGAATATAGTTACAAAGAGCTTATGTTGTGTACATAGCTTGTACAGATATACTGAGCCACCCGGTTGTTTATAGCTGTGGGTGGTTGTTAGACTCCTTTTATGGGGATTTGGTTTGATTGTATTGATGTGGTTGATTGTATCACTTTCAGAGTCCTTAAAACCGTTTATCTTATAATTATTCCATGTATAATCATCGTTGCATACAGAATGATAGAACGAGGTCTGCCTTTCATTGTATTTTTAGAAATATTGTATGTGTTTTTATAATATATAATTCATCGGGTAACTTTCACACATGGGATTGTGCACATTTTGTTGTTAGATGATCTACACCATTTTTATACATAGTCACTGGATGCTGGATTTGTTTGCATATTTTTTCACACATTGTTTCACACGGTTGCGTACCACACGCTTTGATCACTAACAAGAGCAGTAGATACAGCTTAATATAGCCCTTTATACTATCACAGATGGGATGCACAACACATATTGTTTGTACACATCTATATTTTTCTCTCTTATGCCCGGGGAAAGATGTTCTCGCAATTCAAATAATTGTTTCACTGGTTACTTAGCAACAGCTTGACACGTCAGCACGCACGCATCACGGCTAATCACGTTAGGTCACATGATCGCGAGTGCACTTCCGGGTATACACGACGGAGGTGAGGGATTTGAATCACGATTGGTGAGTACATTACTTCTTTTCTCTATATATTGGTGATATTTGTGGGGATACATTGATCCTGAGGAAGACCCTAAGGGGTCGAAACGTCGATCGGATGATGTAAACCTTGTCTGGAAAATAAAGTATTGATCTATTTTTTCGTATCAAGACCTGTGAGTGCATCTCTTATTTCTCTCTCTATATATACGTCTCAACGTGGGATAGCACCCAGGCAGTCTAACCATTATAGTTGGAAAGGGTGAGTGTCAAGATAAGACTTTATTTGTATATATATATATATATATATATATATATATATATATATATATATATATACATATGTGTATATATTTATATATATATATTTTTTAATATAGGTATATAGGTATAGGTATATATATAGTGATATATACGTATATATTTATGTATATAGATATATATATATTATTTCGTTCCATGTGTATTTTGATATAAATATATATATATATATATTAATATCACAATACAGTTAGAACGAAATAACACACATCTATATATTTTTTAATTATTTATTTTTAATAATTTTTTTCATTAATTTTTTTTACGTATTTACATTTTTTTTAATATTATATATAAATATATATAACAATAATTCTATATATATTTAATCAGTATCAGTCTACATGTAATTTGATATTAATATATATATATATAGTTATATATATATATATATTAATAGTAAAATACACCTAGACAGTGTATGTGTGTGTATGTATATGTGTATATACTTAGATCATATATATATAATATATATATGATCTAAGTATATATATATATATATATATATATATTTTTACACTTATTTTAATTTTACACGTATTTTAATTTGATTTCCAGCCAGCAGGGTGACTAACTGTCATTACAGTTAGTCCCCCTGTTGGCATTGCTTCAGCCAGCTATCCCGCCATGTGATTGTGAGGTCCCCGCAAGGACCTCACTCTCACATGGCCCGGGGGGGCTGAAGAGGGCGGACGTGCCGCGGGGGGCTCCCTGGGAGTCCCCCCAACTGCGATCGCCGTCGTGGGATCGTCGGCGACCGGGTAAGTAAAAAAAAAAAACAGAGGGCGTACAATTACGCCCGGCGGCGTTTAGAGCCGCTTAAAAAAGGACGTAATTGTACACCCTCCGGTCTTAAGGGGTTAATAAAAATTAAACCACAGAAAAAAAAAAAAACATGTTTACATTTCTAATTTGTATTAAATATTTTTTTCAAACAAAACATATTACCCTTAGAATAGGCTGGCATTTATTCTCAGTAAAACAGCTCATAATATCCCATTTGTAATCCAGTCATATGAGGGGTTGGTAAATGTCTGACCATTTATGCAAGGTACTTGATAAATAACTTAGATATGTGTTCAGTGTATGTCAATAGCAAGGTGGGTAGGAAGTTATTCACTGTTCTCCATCATTAATTTGTCATTTTAATTTCCTTTTAGAAAGAAGAGTGTCACCCAGAAATTGTATTTAATCAGCATGAATCGTGCATTTAGTAGGAAGAAAGGTAAGCAACTATAATGAATGAACAAGCTCATCCATTCATGATATCATAAAGGTCAAATGTTAGTGTAATTAAATTAACTTTTCATTGATCTGTATCACGCTAATTATCATAGGCAACATTTTATGCTTACAGAGAATTATTCTGCTGATGAAAAATATTTTTTCCAAAATATAGATTGTCATTATCTATTTTGCCTTTGTGTTTATCTAACTTTCTATCTTGAATTAAGCAGAACATATTTAATAAGGAGTTGTTCCATGAAATAAATATTGGTTTAAAAAGAAAGAAAAAAATAAACAACAACAACAAAAAAAAAACAGCAAAATGGTACTCAGGTTATAGCAAGTTTTTCACTTTTGTGACAATAACTGATGGTAAACCAGAACAGGAAGGATTATATGGGATTTACCACTAACAGGGTTATTAGCTTAGAGTGACACTGTAGTCACCAGAACAGCTTTCTGTAATTGGTCTGGTGAGTATAGTCAGTCCCTGCAGGCATTTTGCAGTAAACACTGCCTTCAGAGAAAAGGCAGTGTTTACATTAGAGCCTAGGAAAACCTCTAGTGGCCACTCCTCTAACAGCCACTACAGGTGCTTCCAAGTGCAGTTAAATGCATCCCTATAAGGATATGCTAATTGACTATGGTGGCGTTTTGCCCCACTACACCTCCATTTCTATGGGAAAGCATTGTGATTGGCTGAGATCATCAGTTTCTGATGATGTCAGCCAAGAAGGCAGACCAGGGGCAGAGCCAGCACTGGCAGACCTGTGCCGTGCTTGAAATAAGATGATTTTAAAATTAATATTGTGACCCATTGTGTCTTATATGACCTTTCTCTCTTATACTATAATTCAAACCAGCCCTTGTAGTATACCTCCAATAATAGTGATGTCTTAAGTTGCCTTAAGATGTAAGGAATCCCTAGTGTATTTAAACAATATAACAAAGCTATGCAGCTTTTGAACAAATGTTATCTCTTAAAGTGCTATTTCTTTACAACTCAGTACTTTTTACGCTAATGCAGCAATAATTCGATTACGAGGACTCTGCTGTAATTAATATCTGTTTTGAATTCACCCTTATTAAACCAATTAAACGGGTATAGTATACCCCCAATAAAATTGATAACTTAAGTTAACTTAAGCTAGAAAAAACAAAACAAAACAAAAAACCCTAGTGCATTTATTTATTATGGCAAATTATACAAAATCTTACATTAATACAACCTTAATTCTATTAAAGTGAATATTTCTCCACAGAAACCTTTTTCTGTACTTCTATAGTTGATACTTATTCAAAATTTACCATTATTAATATCAATATTGTGAGATTATCCCCTATAAACCTTTTCTTATTTACCTGTGACTTAAAAAAAAAACTATTCATGAGAATTTCTTAATTTTAGCCATTATAATCCACCAAACACCTGATAAATCTTAACTATCCATACCAGACTGATTCTTACTGGCCCTTGATCCTACCTACAATGCACTTCCCTTCCCTTGTCCCCTTTATTTCTAATATAATACGATCAAACCATCCACAGCATCTATCTTGTACACCTTGTTAGTAGTAATAGCTCAAATTAAAAAAAAAAAAAAAACACAACGGTCTTCTTTTTCTCCATTAACTCTTAATTGGATCTTTTAGTTTTTTGAAGGTATAGATGTTTTAGTCCAGGCTTCTAGGTCTTTAGCTGAAGTAAATGATCACCATCTTTCTTCCCACCACACGATTATTCTAGATGGTTGTGCCCATTTATATTTCATGTTATTTTGCTTCAATGGTTCTAAAGCTTGATGAAAAGTTTTTCTCCATAATCTTGTTTGACTTGAAAGATCTTGAAATGTGGTGATATCTTTAAATTTCTCGGATAGATTACCTTTGTTCCTCAGCAAGTGTAACACTTGTTGTTTGTATGAATAGGAAAAAAAAACATGCAATAACATCTCTTTGGAAGTGAGACATAACCTCATTAGGTTTTCTTAATCTGTGTGTCCTTTCTATTATAGGATAATGATCCTCACTCTGTAGGCCAGCTTCTTGAAAATATGAAAGTAGAAAATCTTTTAGTTGATCTTGAGTTACAGATTCCGGTATGTTTCTAAACCGCACATTACACCTCCTCGAGCGGTCCTCCAGATCTCTAAGCTTCAGATTCATTTGCTGTATGTTACATTCTGTTTGAATATTCTCTGTTTGCAGATTCGTTATTTGGTCTTCTATTATATTATTTTTTTCTAGTGCAGAGCTCAGTTTTGTGTTTATTCTCTCCATCTCTGTTTTAATTAAATTGGAGATATTAGTAATCGGATTGAATATAAGTGCCACTTGCTCATCCAGCTTGGTCACCAAGAAATCTTGAGAAACGTAATTCTTCTGTTCTGCATTATAAACGTTTATTGTTTGACTATTCTGGTCTTGATAGACTGTATCAATATCCTTAAGACCTAGTTTTTCTTTATTGGGGGAAAAAAAAAACGACAGTGTTATTGGCTGAGAGTCATCTTTTTTATCTCTAGTTTTTATTTGTTTCTTAGACGCCATTTTGGGGCTCCTTTCTTTACCCCTTATCGTAGCTTCTGTTAAAACTTCTGTTGATAAGCTAATCAGGGGAGAGCCCCGAAAATATTCTCAGTTAAATAAGGCTGCAATAGTTTCAAATATACTCCACTTCAACTTATGCAGGGTTTTGGTCTTAACATACACCAGCTATATGTAATATTGCTAAAAAAGCTGACCAAAATGGCAGCCCCTCACACCCCAGCTTTAGCAGACCTCTTGATGAAACTTGCAAACACTTATCTTTTAAATCGTAGTTTGATCTCCCTTTTCAATCTTGGTTCCTTTCTCCTTTCTCCTTCTTCTTCGGCTTATTAGGTCTCTTCTAGCCCGCAGGTTTCATTTATCGAAATCCTGGGGTTTACTTCCTGAGGTTTATGCCGTCGAATCAATCTAGCTTCGCGTCTACACCATCGGACCTCGCCTCCCTTTGCCGTGCACACATCCGCTCCTCATAGACACGCCTCTCCACGTCGCGACTTCATCCGGCCGAGATAAATTAGGTATACGTATTAAAGAACACAGAATTATATAGGGGTTCTTATAGAGAACATAGAAGGTTTATTACGGTCTGAATAGTGCTACAGCAATGTAAAGAGTATAAGAACGGTAATGGTTACGAATATTAAAGAACAAATTATTAATTGATAGCAGAGAGGAATTATTAGAATGGAATAGGTAAACTATTATTGGGAGGCTTTTTTTTTCTCCCTCCCCGGCCGTTGTTTCATGACGCTAACTCATAGATCTTCTTGATGCTTGTATTAAGCATAAGTCTCGGAGTGGTAGGTTACCCACGAGACAGGGATTTGCTAGGCTGCCTTGAAGCAGCAGTTTAGTATCTATGGCCTGCCTGTGGGCTAGATAGTAATCCCAGGGGTTTCTACGATATTGTCTCCTTTCCTCTATAGTTACTAATTTCGGAGGGGGCTTTTTTGATTTAAGGTACTGCTGTTATATACCGCTGTGGATTTTATGTATCTTTTAGTCTCACACTAGGGGATATATCACTATTGGATTTCCCCTATAGTTTATATTGCCAAACAAGACATATAGCCTCCCAGAGAGTCTGTACAGCAGGGTCGGCTACATAGCTCCACGCCCGTTTGTGCTTATAGGGATTTGCTAGGCTGCCTTGAAGCAGCAGTTTAGTATATATGGCCTGCCTGTGTGTGCTAGACAGTAAGCCCAGGGTTTTCTAGGATATTGTCTTCTTTCCTCTAAAGTTACTAATTTCAGAGGGGGCTTTTTTGATTTAAGGTACTGCTGTTATATACCGCTGTGGATTTTATGTATCTTTTAGTCTCACACTAGGGGATATATCACTATTGGATTTCCCCTATAGTTTATATTGCCAAACGAGACATAAAGCCTCCCAGAGAGTCTGTACAGCAGGGTCGGCTACATAGCTCTACACCCGTTTGTGCTTCATCGTGAATTTATTTTCCACCAGTGAGCTATCTTCATATACTCTATTGAGAAACTATTTACAATGACCACAGTTTTACTCCGGTACCATATCGGCATTTCTACTATCGCTAGGTACCACGATCCCAGCTATATATATTACTTACGGATTTTACCGTTTTAGCGTGACTTGGTTTATTTAATTTTCATCTTTTGTACGGAGCAGTCTGTACTTATGTTCCGTTTCTCTTATATATTGGTCCACATATTGGATGTCCCCATAGTCTTACTTGGTCCTCTTTAGAGACCTTACTATTATTTATTTATTTTAGTGGACTTTATACGTATGTGCACATACAATATATATATATATATATCATTTTCTATGAGATTTAGGAACATATCCCCAGGTTTTTAATTCCTCACCTTTATGTGATTTTCACTAACACAACTTTCTATGATGTTTCTATCCAGGGTAAGCTTTATACCTATTATATATATTTTATTTGCTTAATTTTAGTTTAATAAAGGTTATTACCATTTTCTTTGTTACGTTTACTTTAGAAGGTAATCTTCTAGAGTGAGATTGAATCCCATTCACTTTTGAGTGAGTGTTTTTTTTCTATCCCACTCTTTCAGTTGGTAGGTATTTTACATATTTACCAGCTGGATTAGTTCAAGATGGCTATAGCCACCAACGTTAATAATCTGAGGGCAAGTTCTCTCAGCACTCTAGTGAGCTTGCACTATTATAAATGGATTACATTATAACTTATATTCACAGACAGTGTAGGTAGTCATTGCTGTAGGTTGAATAGCTCTTATATATCCAATCTTAAATTATTATTTTTTTTTTTTTTTACCTATTAATGTCAAGTCTTTGCAGCAATGAGTTTAGTGTATACTGCTAAAAATGCCTTTGATCAATAAATTATTCTCTTAATGTTGTGCAAATAAACTCCAATATAGATAAAAATGTATGGGGAGGCTCCAGTACATATGCAGAACAATCAAAAATAGATTACAAATGTAGGTTGCCAAGAAGATAACCCAGCTACTACAGAAGAGCATAAAACCTACCTATGTTTACATTTAGTTTCAAACAGATTGCAATTCTTTTGAATTTCGGGCGATCGTCAGGTCAGCTAAATTATGTATTATTATTATTATTGGTTATTATTTATATAGTACCAGCTTATTCTGCAGCGCTTTACAAAAAAGAGGGGAATTTACCAAATGAGACAATAA